>NC_044343.1:6250000-6875000 GCF_007399415.2 Gopherus evgoodei
GTTAATGGGATTTCACGTCATTAAATCATAGGGATTATTTAACGGTCTTGCTCCCCGGACACCTGCCCCTCCGCCCCACTACCCCGGTTCGATTGAAGTATTAAGGTCAGACGCACCTGGCCTTTTTTACCTACTGTTACAAGAACCACGGAAGACGACAGTAAGGGGAAGAAATTAGATTTGAACATAAATAATGATTTCTCGCCCTTTGCTTTGTGCGTTGGAGAGCCCTTTGCGGAGCGTCAGTTTCACTGAATCTCCAGGCGAGGTGCTTAGTTCCTCGGGTTCCCTTCTCTCCTGGGAGGGGTGGGGGCATGGGTTCACGGAGCAACAGAAGGAGCAAAATCTTGATTGAAAATAGGAGAATGTGGCTGTAGAACCACCAGAAATGGCAGGTGGCCCTCAGGCCAGAATGGGAGCGTTCCACGCACGTGGGAGTGGCAACCACTGGACAGCGTGTGTTAGGGTCCCCCACCCCCTATTCCAGCTGTAGCCAGAGGCTGGATCTGTAGCTTAGCCAGGAGAGACTCACGTTTTCAGCAGCCCCAGCTTTGTCATGGACTCCCCGCGGGGCAGACCCCTGGGCCACACAGCCCTGTCCGCTTAATTATTAATTGAAATGGACAAGGCGGGAAAGAAAACATCCTGGGGCAAAGCCCTCCCCGATGTCAATCAAAGGCATGGAGCCCTCGCCACCCCCATACCCCACCCCCCTGCCCCAGCGCAGTGAAAGTGAGTGAAGGTGGGGGAGAGCGAGCGATGGAGGGAGTGGGGATGGAGCAATTGGGGGTGGGGCCTCAGACAAGGGGCGGGGCAGACCCTCAGGGAAAGGGCGGGGCAGGGGTGTTCCGTTTTGTGGGATTAGAAAATTGGCAACCCTAGCTGGGGCCTGAGTCACTCGAATGGAACCACCCCTTGGAAAGAAGGCTGGGGTTCTCCAAGGACCCATGGGACTCACCCGGCAACATCCTGATTGGAGGAACCGATCTACAGGCAGGGCCTTGCATGGCTCATCCACTCTTTGCAACTCTCCATCCACCCCTCCACCAGCCTTGGTTGCAACGCGTGAGCACCACGTTCGCTTCGCGGCGGGTTCTCAGCTGCACCACCTCCCTCCAGGCAAATCAGCTGGGTGCGGGGAAGAAAAGCTGCACTCTTTTGTTTGTTTAACTGCACCCAGGCTAAGCAAACAAGCCAGGGACATGGCAGGAGCCAGTTCATTTCCAGTAGAGCACAGGGCTGGCTAGAGAATGTAGCAGGAGCACGTCAGGTTTCCTGCAAGGAGGCTGCAGTAGATCGTGGTATTACAGCCACGTTTCTGCTCGGTGCTAGGGCCTGTTAGCAGTTCTGATGCCAGTTCAGGCTGCTAGGTGGCTTAGTAATATTTGATGTGTATACGGCGCCTTTTCTGACGAAGGACCCTGCCCCGCAAGCCCCTTTGCGGGCAGAGCTCCGGCTAGAAGCCTGCTCATCATGCCCTGCAAAGAAACAAGCGCTGCTCAGCTGTAGCAGCTCCGGACAGATGCCACTAACGTGCACATTGCACCACCTGTGGGTGTGGGGAAAGGTTTGGGCTGAGGAGAGCAGGGGAAACCCCCTGTCCTTAGGGAAAGTGAGCTTGGATCTTCAGTATCTGCACAGAGCAGGCCGAGGGCTCAGCGGCCACCTAGAGTAAGGGACGTGACACTCACTTTACCAGCCTTGGAGGGATCAGCTGGGTGAGTCTGGTGAGGTTTGATCCTGTCTTTCCAGGGAGTCTAGAGAGATTTCAGGGCTGCTCAGCTCACAGAGCCACTGTCCAGTCATTTCAAATGTCTCAGGGCCCTGGAGGAACCGGGGGAACCGGTACGAGGGGAGGGGATGACAGGGTTAATGCTACAGCCCAATGGGGACTTAAGGGCTAGGAGAGCCGCAAGAGAGATCTCGGGGAGCTTGTGCCAGATGCGTGGGAGAGAAAGGGTTAGTTTAAATACCCAGGAAACATTCCCCTGCCCATCCCCCCCAATGCCTCCCTATTGAAACCATGTCTTCTTTTCACCCTTCCTTCCCCTAGGCCATGCATGGGCAGCCGGAGCTGGATCAGGGGCTGGACAAAGCACTGACCCTGGGGTCACCAGACCAGCAGAGAAACTGCCCTTTAAAGACGAGGCAAGGAGAGCGGCCATACTGGAATCACTGCCCTTCTCTGGGTGGCAGTGGGGGAGACCTGGCTACCCACCGCCAGCAGCCAGGGATGTCTACACCACAGCTGGGAGCAAGCCTCAGCTCCAGCCACCCCGCCACCGGCTCCTAGATGCAGTGTAGACATCCCCACGGGGTAATGCACCTGGGTAACCACCCCGCCCTGTGCCGTGTGCTGACTTAGGCTGCATTCGGAGGGCGGCACGGCTGTCACATGCATGGCAGCACACATTACACCCCATCAAGGAAAGAAACACGGCCTGGTTACCTAACCAGCGCCCAGGGCTGGCTGCCAACTCTCCCAGGAGCTCTGTGGATCAGCTCCTCCCACAGAAAAGCCTCAAGCGAGGAAAGGAAATAGGCAAGACTCTAAGCTCTTAGCAGCTGGCAAGGGGGCAGTTAAACACGTAGAGGGGCTTTGCAGATGGGGGTCCATGCCCTGGGAGGGGCAGCAGGGAGTCTCCAAGGAAAGGGAGGCGCTGCTTGCTTACTAGCGAGGGTTGTGGCACTAGAGAACAAACGGCTGGAAGTGCAAAGTCCTCTGTGGCACTCCTGTTTTGTGCCACCCCCCGGCAGCAGGGACGCAGAGCACTCAGCCAAATACTTTGCTGACCTGCTGGCTGGGGAAGCCATCGGAGGCTGAATCCCAGGCCCTGATCCTGCAGCGGCCTCCAGACAAGCCTGTCTCCGCCCAGGAAGTCGGGGGGGGGGGGAAGACGCCTGTTTGGTGCTCATTTCAGGATGTGGGGCTTAAAGAGGTGTGTGCATGGGGGCAGAGGGAGGACATGCCTATAGGACTTCATGGGCCTGGCTCTGCACCTTGTGCGGCCATTCTCACTAGTGCAACATGGGTGCAAAACGCAATGGGCACGTCTTACACCTGCTGCACACCCACTTTGCCCAGCGGGAATGACTGTGCAGGGTGCAGGGCACTGCAGAATCAGTCCCCCTCCCTTTAGGCCTCAAGCCTCCAACCCGAGTTAATAGATCCTGCAACCAGCCCCTTGTACCCCCCCGTTGGGTTTGCACTATAATCAATGGGGCTTCCACCCAGGTGGATCGCATTGTAAAAGCCGGGCCTCGGAGCGCATGCTGAGTGAATGGGATCTTACAGGATGGCAGGGAGCAGTTATATTTCTCTCCTTAAACCCCGGGGCATCCTGCAAGTGTTTCCAGGCCTGCTGGCTTCCCACAATGACCATGAGCATCCTTTCACAAGCCAGCCATGAAGTGTGTAAACAAACTGGATTGCTAGCTATCATCTGGGTGGTTTCTACATTATTATCACATTTCCTTCAGTTTCTAACCAAGACTCAGTCCTGGGGTCTGGGCCTTTCCTACAAAGCTGAAGCAAACAAAATGCAACTGACACTATAAACGCAATATAGACAATCATCACCGTGAGAATCGAATGTTTTATGGAGCCCTGGCATGCTGGACTTTCGCCTTTGCTGTTTTATCGTTTGCATCGTTTGAGTTTTCCATTGCAGGCTTTGTCAGTGCCCTGCTACCTAGGCCTTGGCTACACTGGCGCTTTACAGCTCTGCAACTTTCTCTCTCAGGGGTGTGAAAAAAACACCCCCCGAGCGCTGCAAGATACGGCTCCCAGCGCTGCAAGCTAATCCCCACGGGAGGTGGAGTACCGGCAGCGGTGGGAGAGCTCTCTCCCAGCGCTGGCGCTGCGACCACACTCACACTTCAAAGCGCTGCCGCGGGAGTGCTTTGAAGTTTCAAGTGTAGCCAAGCCCCCCCTAGATTCAAAGAATCTAGATTTATAGATTTTAAGGCCAGAAGAGATGTTAGATCATCTAATCCTGTACACCACAGGCCATAGATTTTCTCCCAGTTATCCCTGCACTGACCCCTAACGTCTTTTCCTGGCAGCCAGTCTTGATTTGAAGACATCAAGAGGCGGCGAATCCAACACTTCCCTTGAAAGTTGGTTCCGGTGGTTAGCCACCCACACTGTTCACAGTTCATGCCTCAGTTCTGATCTGAATTTGTTCTGCCTTGAATTTCCAGCCCTTGCTTCTTGTTCTGCCTTTCTCTGCTAGGTGAAGGAGCCCTTTAGTACCCAGCATTTTTCTCCCCCGGCGGTACTTGTACACGGTAATCAAGTCACTTCTCTATCATTTTTGTGGCAAGTTAAGCAGACTGAGCTCCTTGAATCTCTCCACGTCAGAGGTTTGCTCCAGCCCTTGGATCATTTTTCTGGCTCTTCTCTGCCCCCTCTCCAATTTTTCAACCTCTGTTTCAAACTGAGCAGACCAGAGCTGGATACGGCATTCCTGCCTCGGTCTCCCCAGCGCTGTGTACAAAGGGCAAATCCCCTCTCATCTCACAACTCCCGTCTTTCTCCCTCCAAGGATGGCAGGAGCTCTTTTAGCCACAGCAATTTAGAGCTGGGAAAGACCTATTATAAGAACATAAGAATGGCCATACTGGGTCCATCTAACCCAGTGTCCTGTCTTCTGACAGTGGCCAATGCCAGGTACCCTAGAGGGAATGAACAGAACAGGGAATCACCAAGTGATCCATCCCGTCGCCCATTCCTAGGGTGACCAGATGTCCTGAATTTAGGGTCTTTTTCTTATATAGGCTCCTATTATCCCCCACCCCGTTCCGATTTTCCACAGGAAAAAAAATCTCCTAATGCTGAAATCTATCAGGCAGCAGAATCATCTCCCAAGGGAAGCGTCAAGATTCCCATTGCTGGAGTCATTTAACATTTCTCAGGACAGAGCACTCTGGAATACAGTACTCCAGAGGGAATGGTCCTGCACAGGCCCAGGGGTCAGGCATGATGGGATTTGCCCTTCCACATCAAGTCCAGGATCTTGTGCATTTGTGATGCTTCTTTTCCATCTCCTGTTTCTATGAGGTCATCTTGTCCTCCCTTTCGCAGGCCCTGGCAGGGACACGGGAAAGTTTAAACAAACAGTTCCCTTTCTTTGGCCCGGATTTACAGCTGGCGCAATGGAGGATGTGTCTCTCCCGGCCTCGGCTTGAAGGCCCCACTACCTGCCTGGCTGGTTTGGTTCCTCCCTGCTGGGGTCAAGCCTTGCACAATTGGCCAGGGGGCAGGACAGATTGCTTTGCCGTAGGTACAGGGCACTCTAGAAGGCAGGATCCCAGAGTGAGGGGCCGGGGGTGTGTCCCGCACAGCGCAGCAGGGGAGGTGGGAATGATCAGGAGAGGAGGGATTTAGAACCACCGTGATGGGCGGCAGGGAAGGAGTGGGTGCTAAGCAGGGCCCCGACACTCAGAAAGCAGAGCTGGGATTACCACTCATGAGCATTAGGTAACTGGTCTTCTGAAGCTTTCCCCTTCCCCATGTGACCAGAAATATTCTCTCTCCCCCCACCCCTATCTTCTGCCCCATAAACCCCCCGCCTTCTATCTCCAGTCCTAAAAGCCCCTACCCCTCATCTCCTGCTCCATAACTCCCTTCCCCCCATCTCCAGCCTCATAACACGCCTGTCCCCTGTCTTCGGTCCCATCAACAGTTCGTCAGCGCCTGCCCCCATAAACCCTCAGTCTCATCTCCTGCCCTACCTTCTACATCATAACCCCCACTTCCCCATCTCCTGCCTCATAACCCCCCACCTCTTATCCCTGCCCTATAACCCCCTCCCCTCTCTTGCCCCATCACTCCCTACTCCCATCTCCTACCCTATAACCCCCACCTCTTATCCCTGCCCCATAGCCCCCTCCCCTCTCCTGTGCCATTTTCCCTGCCCCATCTCCTACCCTATAACCTCCAGGTCTCGTTCCTGCCCCATAACCTCCTGCCCATCGCCTCCTGACCCCATCTCCTATCCTATAACCCCCCTCTCATCCCTGCCCCATAACTCCCCTCTCCCCATCCCCATCTCCTACCCTATAACCCCCAACTCTGTTCCTGCCCCATAAACCCCTCCCCTCTCCTGCCCCATCGCTCCCTGCCCCCATCTCCTCCCGTGCTCCCCAGGCGGCGGCGCTGCCCCCTGGCGGCTGCAGGCGGCTGCGGAGGGCGGTCCGCTCCCAGCCCGGCCCCGCCCCCCCCGAGCCCCGGACTTTAACTCCTCGCCAGGCGGCCGGTCGCTCGCTCGCCCTTCTCCTGCTGCCGGGGGCCATGTGAGCCGGCGGGGCCGAGCGGAGGGCAGCGCACGGGGGGCCGGGAGCGGAGCCGCAGCCAGCATGGAGCGCAGGAAAGTCTTCGTGGTGCTCGATGTGCTCTGCGTGGTGGTCGGTAAGGACCTCCCCCCCCTTGTCCGGTCCTGGCGCCAGCTGCCCGGTTCGGAGCCAGTTGGAAAACTACCCCCGTCCGGTCCTGGTACCAGCTGTGCAGCCCCCTCCCCCCTTCACCAGCGCCAGCTGTGCAGTGTGTCCCCAAACCCCCCCCCCGGCGCCAGCTGTGCATTGCCCGCAGCTTTCCGAGCCAGGGCCCGGCCCCAGCTTCTCCCCCTCCCGGCCCAGCTCCAGCCTGTGCAGGGCTGGGGGGTGGAAGTGGGAAGGGGATGGGGGCTGGCATGGGAGGTTGTGGGGGGAGGGGGCTAGTTAAGGGAGTCCCTTAACCCTCATGTGCTTGTGTCTCTTTTCCTTTCGACCTATGGCTGGAATTGGCCCTGGTTCCCCAGAGCAGACCCTCTTCCCTGAGACCCCATGTCACTCCCTGGGGCTTCAGGGGGCTGCCCCATGCCCAGTGGGTGAACCTGCGTTGCAGGAGGGAGCCCTGCTGCCCTCCTAATGGGGTGTGTGTGTGACCCCAATGGAAGCAGCCCCCTGCAGTGGGGCAGGTGAGCTGGGGGTGGGAGCCAACCGCCAGCTGTGCTGGAGGATGTGAGTTGGCTCTTTGCTGGGTGAGTGAGCACCTGAGCTGCCACCCAGTTACCCTTTGTTCCCAAAGGCCATTAGCCAGCTCATAAGGGCACAGTCCTGAGTTTATGGCTCAATAAGGAACTGGTTTCCCTCCGATCTGCCAGCCTGGAGCGACTGTGCAGGGAAGGGACCATAAGAATTAAGGGCTTTGGCCTTTGCATCCACAAGGAACATTTGTGCAGGTGGGCAGCGTTGGCACCCTGCCACCCAGAGAGTGTTTTCGGTGCGGGGAAAAGCAGGCGGCGTATGTTTATGGCTCACCCTCTGTGCACTTGCAGGGGGTGGGGAGAGACGGCTGTGGATCCTGCTCCAAGAATTGGACAGCTGGGCCGTTTAAGAAATCCCATCTGGAGGGGAAAGGCCAAAGGTGCGGGCCTTGATTTAGGCAGATGCCAGCTACGAATTCTGTTTTTAAACAGGCATTCTTGGGGGAAGTAGTTTTCTACTGCAAGTTGCTGACTTGCCAGCAAATATAGGGTTAAATTAGAGCGAAGCTGGGAGCCGTTGTGTCTGTAAACAACGAAATCAGGCCCATCCGAACTTCTGCTCTGGCCACAGCGGCACCAAGGGGCAGCTTGGCCAATGCAGAGAGGCGAAATGGCATCAGTGCTGGGGTCCTGTCTAATCTCCCCAGCACTGCCAGGCGTGCGAGAATGGGTCTCTGAGGAGAGGCTCGGGGCGTGCAGCTGGTGGGCTGCAAAGCAGTTGACTTTCCCCTTTGCCTTCACCCTTTCCCAGCGTAAAGCTGGCACCATCAGCCAGTGCATTGGTGAGGGAGACTCTCCCCTTTGAGTGTAGGCTGCTACCAGGAGCTGGCTTGCCCTGGCTGAACCAACCGCCTTGCTCTGTGTCCCTATGCCATTGTGGCTCAGAATGGTGGGCCACTGGCTAGTATCCTTCTCGCTGTGACTTGCACGCTGGTGAATGCAAGCAGGAGCCAGGTCTGGAATAGGGTGGCATTGCTCTGGATTTTGAGGCATGTATGCATTTCCCCCAGTGCACGTGTCTCCCCCAGGTCTCTTGTGAGAACCCAGTGCTGGTGAAAGGTGCTGGATCATAGACACCTTATCCTCAGACCAGCTACAGCACTGGCCCGCTGCCCTGCCAGTGCACCTCAGCCGGGCCCTGGAGGGAAAGGGATCAGCTACCTTCCCTAGCAGCTCCTCTGGTGAACCAGACTCTGTGAAGAACTGAACAGAGACCCACCAATTTCATGTCACCCAACGGCCATTGGATGGTGGTAACTTCCCTTTGCTACCAACCTGGTCTTGGCTCTGACTTCCCCATTGGGCAATGGGTTAACCAGTGGGTTAAAAATATTGAATGTGCACATGCCGGTTTTAGCTACCTCCCATGCCCTCTTCGCTCCCTGAACAGACAAATGCTGCCTCTAAAATAGCCATCTACGAGCCCATAATTAAAATACCCTTAAAATAAAGGCACAGGTCTTAATTTCAGCTTGGACCTCCTCTGGGATCTGTGTAAACCACAGGTGGAAGGAACCGAGGTTCCGGGTTTTGTTTAGGTTTCTCTCTTGCGTGGCTCTTTTATTTTTAGTGGCTGTGGATTAAATTATCCTGCGAGGAAAACTGGTGCCTTATTTGAGCTGCAAATGAACGTCTTGGGTATATTTTTAAGATGCCTGCTGTGTTTGCGTTTCACCTGGAAGCCCTGCACAGCTGGGGCGTGTGAAAGGAGCAACAGGCCTGTTGCTATTTTTAGTTTTTGGGTCCCCCCCCCCACCCGCCATTGTTTCCGCCAGAGAAAGTTGCAAGGGAGAATTTTGCATGTTGCTGGAACCAGCAGGGTGAGTTTTTCACCTGGGCAGGAGGCTGCACAAGAAGGGTGGAGGTGCCTTTTTCCCCACCTCCTTGATAATTTTTTTTTGCTTTTGTGCAGCACGGAGAAGACAAAGGGGGCCTGTTTACCCACAGAGGCCTATTAAACAATGGACTGGATGGAAATTGTTTTAAAGGTGGAACTTGGGAGATGCGTCCCTTTTAAGGCAGCCCAGCGCCTCCGGCCCTCGTTACTCACGCAGGCACTTTGGCTTGCTGGCGCTCAAGCATTGGTGCAGGGCTGGGATCCTCTGTTCGGACACGACACAAGCAGGTTACTGCCTGCTGCCTTGGGCTGGGCTGGAGGCGGGAGCGGAGCACTGGGATTCTCTGCCGGGAGTGCTAACCAAGAGGCGAATGACTGTCTGGTGGTGGCTTCAGTGGTGGGATTCCCTGCCCTGCTGGGGGCTGGGTAGAACCCCTCACCACCAAACCCCCACAGCCGTGGGATGGTAACCGCTTTAGGCCGCGTCTAGCCTGGTTGAGGAGTTGAACTCCAGAGGCCTAGATGGGAAAAGCTCCCTGTTCAGTAGCTGAGCCATCCAGTCCCCTGAAGTCAGTTCTCTGTCCGGTTGACCCTTTCTTCTTCCTCCAGCGTGGCCTTGCACCATCGCTTGAGGGCCCATGGCCTGGGGCAGATTAGAACAGACCCTAAGAGAGGCTACGGATCAGAATGCAGCCTCTGCAATGCTGTAAAACAAACCTGCTTAACCTCTTGCCTCCTGTGGCTCCCCAGCTCTGCCTCGGATGCACGTAGTGCTGGGTCCCATGGCCTGGAAGGGTCCTGCAGCTGAAGAGGAGTGTGGCTGATCCTGCAGCCTGTCTATGCTAGGGTAATTTGCACTGGTGTAACTTCACCAGTGCAAGCCCCTAATGTGGACACTGTCCTGGTGCAAAATGGGGCTTGCACAAGTGCAATGTATGCTGGTAATTACAGGGTAAATTTCACTAGTGCAAGCCCCATCTTGCGCCAGGGCAGCGCATCCACTTTGCGGGAGGTTGCACTAATGAAAGCACAAACAAGCCATCCACCTCAGTATAGACAGATCCCTAGTCTTAAACCAGATAGATACTGCTGCCTTGTCTACACTGGGATCTCAGCCACCAGCATAGGTGCATTAGCGCAAACCTCTAGTGAAGATGGTACTTACACCAGAGCCACTTACCCTTGTCTTAAAACCAACATAAGCTCTGCTGGTGCAAATTGTGTTTCCACAAAGAGTTTGCACTGGTGCAACTGCACCATTGACAGAAATCCTAGTGCTGACAAGGCCTAGCTTGCCGCCTCCAGGTGGCTGATGGTTGCTCTGCCATCTGTGCTTGGACAGAGAAATCTCCCTGCATTCCAAGTGCTTATAAACCACCCTGCAAAGCCGTAACTGAGTCCAGGGACCAGGCGCAACAAAGTGTCGTTAAGAATGCAGCCAACTGGAAAGTTTCGGTTAACTTGGAAATGGAATTTTGTCTCCCCCCCGCATCCCTCCCTTATCTGACCAGCTCTGTGGATGGCAGTGCCCACGGATAGAACCAACCCATTAGCCACAGCCCCTGCAGTCTCCCCTACGTGACAGCAGACACTGGCTCCTGGCTGGCTTCCCCCAGGGATCATGGAGGAGAGATGCCAGTTCCCAGAGCGCCTCTTAGATTGGTTACAGAAGGTGGGGGGGGGTACATCCTCAAGGGGTTACGTTGCCTGTGTGGCTATAGGAGCATGACACCAGGGGGCGCCACTCCCACAAGTGGGAATGCACCGGGGTGCCTGGCTCCCAGAACAGCACTTGGGTCCGGGAAGGTGGCTGTGGGACCCTGTCGTAGTGGAGGGTGGGGCTGGGTGGGCTCCAGCACATGCAGGGCCACGTTGAACAGAAAACTGCCCTTTGTCCGGTCCTGTGGCTGAATCCTTCCTTTCCCGGTTACCTCCCAGTGCTGCCGGCTTCCTCCTCCCCCGTGTCACCATAGGGAAAGCACCGTCCTTTGCTGGGGCAAAGCACGGTGTCCGCAGAGTAAAGGGGGGCGCAGGAGAGCCCCATCTCGCAGGCATCTCTGCAGGGCTGGAGCTGTTTGGAGACTTAGGTTCAAGCCCCTTGTGGAGTCATGGGGGGGAGGAGGATCCCCCAGCATACCAGGCAGGGGGATGTGTGTACCCACGACTGCCTGGCTAGGGCTAGTACTGCTGCGGCCCAGCCAGCCCTGGAGCATGTCTGCTGGGCTCATGTCCTGCCCCTGCCCTGGCTCCATCGCACCAGGGCCATTGTATCTCGGTCCGCGTGCCCTGCTGCAGCCTGGCGAGTTGTTCCAGTGGCAGCAGCAGGCACAGTTCGGACCGTTTGGGTGGAGTGATCGTCTCTTCCTGCCCCACCCTGGCACTGACTGCCAGGCCTCCGCTCCGCCTGAGCTGGCACAGAACGAGACCTGCCCCGCTGCCGATTCGGCCCGGGAGCTGGCACGGGCGGCGTGTGTCGTGCGCGGGAAGGTGGGGGGAACGGTGGGCTTGTACCTGTGACGCGGACTGTGTAAATATCCACCTGGTCTTGCTCGGAGGGAGGGAAGCAAGCGCGGAGCATGATCTCCGAGGGGAACAGCTCTGCCGCAGGGAGGGGATTTGGGGCGATGCAAGGGGAGCAGCAGTCAGATATGTGGGGCTCCGGGGGAGTGGGTAGGATCTTGCGGCACGGTCTGATCTGGGCAATGGTGTGCAGGGTATGGACAGGATTGAGCTGAGTGATGTTACTAGCGGTGCCCCCTGGCCCTCGGGGCACTCACCGGGGCACCATCTATAAGGCAGAGCACGGCTCCTTAGCACACATTCCTTATCCCCCTCCATATTCGGCAGCCACAGGTAATTGCTGAGAGGCTGCAAGCTGTCACACTAACGACCGCTTATTCATCCGGCGAACGCAGGCGCCGGGGCTGCTATTTTGGGTAAAACCTCTGGAGCTGAAAATTGCCATCTTAATTGACGTGAATGAGCCAGCTGGCTGAGGGGATGGTGTGTGGGGTGGGGTGGAGCCTCAGCTTGGGGACAGAGATGTGGGGGGCTCGTTACCTTCATCTTGACCCAGGGGCTAGTCACCGGTGGCGTGGTCCCGTTGCAGGCAGAGGAAGTGGTCTGCCTTTGGCTTGGAAGAGCGCAAAGTTAGGCTGGGAGCCTTCTCTCCCTGTCGGTAATGAAGAGCTATCGGATCCTGGGAAGAGCGGCTCTGTAGGAGGGCAACGGGGTCTTCGGGGGCTGCCCCAGGGATGTGCTGTCTGCCCAGGGAGTGGGGTGGGCCTAGGACCCCATTTCTAAGCACTGCGCTGAAGAGAAACAAGTCGACTGGCCAGGAGAGAGGGTCACTGCCCTGCTTGGCTGGCGGTGGTCAGGCGACAGAGGGACGAGGGCAGCTGGAAGATTGAAGAAGGCAAAGATACAGGCGACCTGCTCTGTTGATTGAGAGGGGTTGGGGTGGGGGGTCCCCCAGAGACTTGGCCCTGCGTAGAGGAGAATGAGTCCAGCTGCCTGCATGTCAGAGCCCTAGTATGATTGTCCTCCCTTTTCCTCCCCTCTCGTCAGCCCGGCCTGGGTGGGTCTAGACGGTGTAGGAGGAAGGTGAAGATGAAGATTTCTCCGAGGCCTCCTGGGCGCAAGGGAAGCTGGCAGCAGGTTGGCCCTGGGAATGGCTGAGTTTTGAAATCACCGGCCCCACCTCTTCGGGCTCTGTGCCTGGCCCGCTGGCATCTGCCTGTCCTTAGTCATCACCCCGACTCCCCAGTGAGGAGGCTGGAAACCTGTGGATGCCTCATCCCACTGGATGCTGTAGTGGTGGGATGAGGAAGAGCTGCCACCCCCTGTAGTATTGTAGGTCATGGGGCAGTATAGTCTGGTGGTTAGAGCAAGGGACTGTGACTCCTGGCTCTGCATGACTCTGGGAAGGTACATTAGAAGCTTTCCGGGGCAGAATCCACATTTTGCTGTGTGCAGCACCGGGCACACGGGGGCCTCGTTCCTGACTGGAGGTTCAAGGTACTACTGTAAATCTTCCCCCCCCTCCCTGGGCATATCACCCCCTCTCTGCACAGAGGCTGCACTGGGCCTGCGCAGCACAGCTGGGACGTGGTTGGGCTGTGATATAAACACAGGGCTGGGTGACCATGGGCAAGCCACTTCCCTGTTCTGTGCCTCAGTTTCCCCACCTGTAAAAAGGAGAAATTCACAGCGGGAGCTGTGAGGATTAGCTACTGACCGTGGAGCATTTGGAGAATGGCAGGTGTTAGATGTCTTTCTGTCTACTCCAGTAGCACCTAAAGGCCCCAGTGCAGATCAGGGCCCCATTGTGTGAGATGATGTACGTACACAGAGTAGAAGACAGCTCCTGCCCCAAAGACCTTGCTATCTAAGAAGGCAGGACAGGTAACGATTGGGAGAAAAGCAGGACCCTGATTTTTATAGATGGGGAAACTGAGGCAGAACCAAAGTGACTTGCCCAGGGCCATGCAGGGCATCTGTGGCAGGGCTGGGGCCTGAACCCAGATTTCCTGAGTGCCAGTGCGGGAGCCTTAGTCACAAGACCACCCTTCCTACCTAAATATGGCTGTTGAATTTCACACTGACCTGGGCTTGGTGGGTCTCTCCGGTTCTGCTGCGGTGGCAGAATGCGGAGCCGCAGGTGAGGGACATGCGGGCCTGTCGGAGGGGGGCTAGTGCCGAGCAGCAGATGGGAGAGATGCTTCTTGTAGCTGAGTTGCAATTTCTGCTCTGCAGGTGGTTGTGTTTACAGCAGCCTCGCAGCTGCCAGGGCCTGATAACGGGGCTCTGCTAATCGGCAGCAGCCAGGGAGCGGATGGGAGGGCCCAGGGGGTGCCAGCTCCTCCGCCAGTTGCCTTGTATTCCTGGAAGGCAGAGTCCTGTGAATCAGGGCAGCTGTGACTGAGGTCGTGGCCTCCCCGGGGGAAGGTGGGTGCCTGGCAGTGATTGGGCCCATCCAGGCCGTCCTGCTGGTGACCCCGACCCAGGGCTATAAAGATCCTTTAGAACAGCCGTGCTGGATCGGACCGACGGTCCATCTGGCCTGGAATCCTGTCTCCGAACTTGCTCAGGTGCTGGATAGTTCGGGATCCTTCCCTGGGATCTGCCCCAGCCCAGAGTCATGTCTGCATTGAATTAGACCCCGGCTACCCCCCTCCGTGAGTGGCACGTGGCATGGGGGGGCAGGCTTGGGGCAGGGTCGTAAGTGACTCTAGTGCCAGCCAGAGGGGCTGCCTTGTCCCCTCTGGATTCGGGAGCCCCCTCTAGCCAGAGAGTAGGTGCCATGTGGGCAGTGTCGGGAGCAGCCTTCCCCCGTGTGCTGCCCTCTGCCGTTGCTCCCCAGGCTCAGCACACAGGTAAGGACTGAACCGGAGGGGGGCGTTCATGCCAGTGGCAGTGTCGTGGGCACCTGCCCACTGAGCAGGGAACCGCCAGCTCCTGTCACAGAGATTGTGATGGGCCCCATGTCTGGGTCCTTCCAACCAGGACCGAGCCACCTAGGGGTGAGGATGCTCCATATCCCACCGCAGATCCAGGCAGGGGTGGCCGGTGGTGGCTTTGCTGGGTCCGGTGCTGTCTGGGTTTGGTCTGTGGCGCTCTGAGCTCAGCTAGGCCTGGGTAAATGGGGGTGGCTGGGCCGGGAGTCAGCAAATCTCTGAACCTGCAAAAGGGACTTGGGTTCCACCCGTGCCAGCCAGGATGGGACATGGAGCCCATTGCTGGGCATCTCCCTGCTCTCCAGAGGGAAGGGAGGGGAGCCAGGGAGATATACCTCTGAGGGGGATGGACTGTGCCCCATCCTACAGAGAGAACCTCCCTGACTCCCCTCCCCGCTCTGCCTTCAGCTTCCCTGCCCTTCGTCATCCTCACTCTGGTGAACTCTCCGTACGAGCGTGGATTCTACTGCAACGATGACTCCATCCGCTATCCCTACAGGCCAGACACCATCACCCACGGGCTCATGGCGGGAGTCACCATCACCTGCACCGTCCTCATTGTAAGGAAACCTGGGGGGCTCCCCATTTCATTCCCCTCCCCCTTCCTGAGCACCCTCTTAGACGGCCTTGCGCCACCCCATCCCGGAACACCACGACCTGGCTGATCTGGGCAGCAGATCCCTTAGCTGACTCCCGCACCGAGCAGCCGGCCCTGCAGGGGCTCTAAGGGTATCTCTGGTCCCATCGATCTGCCCGTGTGGCCGGCTCCCTGCGGGGAGAGGCTAGGGCAGGGATAACTCTCAAGGCCTCTCTGTCCCCTGCTGGGAGCTTCCCCCAGAGCCAGCAGCTCCCTTCACCACCACCCCACAGCAAAACTCTGCAGCGGTGCTCCTGGCCGCTCCAGCTGGGATTGGCTCTGCTGTCCTTGCTGCCCAGGTCTTGGAGAGCAGAGCCGGCCCTGGCTCCTCCTGGGCGGCTGCTCACTGGCCCTCCCTTGGCTTCCGCAGATCTCCGCGGGCGAGGCCTACCTGGTGTACGCTGAGCAGCTCCACTCCAAGTCCGAGTACAACAACTACCTCGCCGCCCTCTACAAGGTAGTGGGTACGTTCCTCTTCGGCGGGGCCGTCAGCCAGTCCCTGACCGACCTAGCCAAGTACATGATCGGCCGGCTCCGGCCCAACTTCTTGGATGTCTGCGACCCCGACTGGTCCAAGGTGAACTGCTCCGTCTACAAGCAGCTGGAGAACGTGTGCCGGGGGGACCCCAGGAACATCACCGAGTCCAGGTGACACGAGGGGCTTCACGGGGGTGTGAGGGGGAGAACCTTCTCACGGGTGTTGGGGGTGGGGGAGGGCGGCTTGAGAACCTGAGAAACGCCACACCAGACTGATATCCACCGTGGGGGGGTCCTGTGGGCTTATTTGAGGGCAGGTGGAGGGAGTGGGGTCTCTCCTCCTGATCCAAGTCTTTGTTCTTTCAGGTTATCCTTCTATTCTGGACATTCCTCCTTCGGGATGTACTGCATGGTGTTCCTGGCAGTGAGTAGCTATCTCCGGGTGTGCGTGTGCTGTCACAGCAGAGAAAGGGGGGAGTGTGGTCTAGTGGGTAGAGCTGAGGGGAGTCAGTGGGTCAGGACTCCTGGGTGCTATTCCCAGCTCTGGGGGGAGGTGTGGTCCAGTGGGTAGAGCCGAGGGGAGGTGGGAGTCAGGACTCCTGGGTTATGTTCCCAGTTGTGCCTCTGATTATGTGAATTTGGGTTAATCCCTTTGCCTGGCTGAGCTGCAGTGTCCGTCCCCTCCCCCCTGCCTGCTGGGGGCAGAATCCAGCGGTATGGCCACAACCACCCGTGCCCCCGCTAGCATCATTGTGCAACCCCACTTGGTTTTGGGTCCCTGCGCGTGGTCCGCGGGGCGATCCCGGGGTGGGAACATCTAGGTGAAGCTACCCTGCTGGCACTGAGCTGGGGGTGGCACTGGGGCGACTGACTGACCGTCGTCCCTTCTCTCCCCAGCTGTACGTCCAGGCCCGGCTGATCGGGAAATGGGCCCGGCTCCTGCGCCCCACGATCCAGTTCTTCCTGATCGCCTTCGCCATCTTCGTGGGCTACACCCGGGTCTCCGACTACAAGCACCACTGGAGCGATGTGCTGGTGGGGCTCCTCCAAGGGGCACTCATTGCCATCCTCATTGTAAGCGCACATGGGGGCATCCCCACCCCTCCCTCCATGCTCCCCTGGGGATCTCTGGCTCTGCCGTGGGCACCGCCTGCTGATGGATAGATCCTAGCGCCCCCCTCCCCTTCTCCCCAGCCTTGCAGCCCTGTGCCCACCCCCCATCCTCACAATCTTGCATGCCTGGCAGCTTTGCTCTGGATGGTGGTTTTGACCTCATCCAGCCCAGAAACGGGGCGTCTCGATTCAGCCTCCTCCCTTTGTATCAGCCCTGCCCAAATCCAGGTAACTGCAGGTGCCTGATGCTTGAGGGAGGCGATCCACCCACTCTGCCATCGCATTAGCACCTGGTCTGTTGTGCCCTGTTCCGCCGATTGCCCCAGGAGTCAGCGGGAATGGCCTAAAGATCCAGGTTGGATTATCCCCGGTCTCAGCAGGGTCGTGACCTCCAGCAGCACGAGCTCTGAATTCCTGCCCCGGGCTCTGACTCCTGCTTGGTTCCCCAGCAGAGACTGCTGAGGAGGAACTAACAGGCTAAGCCAGCAGCAGCTGCTCTGTGACATTGCTTCACACCCTCCTTCTCCTCCGTTGCTCTGTGCAGCAGAGCAGGGCCTCACGGTCCCCAGGCACAAGGAGTCAGGACTCCTGGGCTCTGTTCCCAGTTCTGCCACTGACTTGCTGCATGACCTTGGGCAAGTCACTCAGACCAAAACTTTATCGAGGCTGCTGGACGCAGCCAGACCCCATGGCCCTCTCTGGGCCGGTGTCGCCACACAGGATCTCCCTGAGCCCTGGCCTGGATCCTGGATCCACTGAGAGATGTTCCCTTGATGAAATTATCCCCTAAAGCCTCATTCTTTTCTCTTCTTTCTTCCTCCCTGCCCCAGGTCCGCTATGTCTCTGACTTCTTCAAGCAGCGTCCACCTTTGCAGTGTGAGGCGGACCCGGAGCACAAACCCAGCTTACCGCTGACCAGGAGTGAGCCCGATCGCAACCACTACAGCTATCCGGGAGCTCCCTGAGCCGCGGGAGCTGGGGGGGCAGCGCTGCTGGACAGCTGATGGCTAATCCCAGGCCCCACCAGGCTGCCTGCCAGGGCTTTGAGGGGGGAATCCCGGTTAATTGGTTCCACGGCTAATGAGTTCCTTATTACTGCATGGTGCCACGGCACCTGAGGGACCCCCTGGGGGGAACCAAGCAAAGACGTTTTTAATGCTCATATGGAGCGCTGTGTGGTAACCAGCCCTCCTGCCTCTCAGCTCCAGGGGCGTGGATCCCTCCAGGAGTGGGTGGGTGCGTCTCGTGCTTCCGAGGGTGGCTTTCCAGCCCTCTGCGTGGAAGAGGCACAGGGGTGGGACTGCTTGTGAAGCGAAGAGTAAATTCCACGCGAAGCCTGAGTGGTGTGGCGCTGACAGCGTCAAATTATATTCGTGTTGATGACTCCAGATCCTCGCTGGGACACCACCAGGAGGCCAATGCCACCAGAACATTGCTGGGCTAATGATTTGAACCCGAGTTCTTCTCTGCAGCTTGGTCACCTTAAAATATTCCCAGTACTCAGCAGCCGATGCAAATGATCGATGCCTGGGGAGAGTCTGCTCCCATCACTCCTGACCCCGCTGCGCCAGAGTGAACTGCCGCCTGAGTTTGTGAGGTGCTCTGGACGCTCCATAGGAAAATCTCTGCAGCCGTCTCAGCTGATTCTTTAATGGGGGGGGATGGGGAAGGGCAGGGGGAAATCTTCTGTGGTAAAGGAAATAAATTGCAGTCTGGAGATGGGCACGGATTCTGGCCCTTTGAGAGAGCACGTTACCTGGTCCAGCTCCTGCTAACAATCTCGCCTCTACCACACAGCTGCATCTGGCACCAAGGATACTTGGGCCTCCTTTTAAACTACATAAATTTTCATGATGATGCGTTTTTTGTATTCAGTGTGTTTTTTATTTTTACATTAGATCATCCTGAAAGAATGGCAGTGTCAGGTCTATTCTTTTACTCCACGGATGTTTGTGGCCTCGAAATACATGGGTTTAAATGTTTTTGTTTTTTGTTTTTCAAAAACGGGGGATTTTTATGAAACCCCAAATTGATAGAAACGTTTGCCTCAAATTATAGATTTTTAACATTTCAGTGGGAATGGGTTTTGGGTTCTTAACGTCGATACCCTCCCCCATCCCTTTCTTTGCTGGCTTTGTGAGGCAAGCGCCAGGAAATTGGGCTCGGCTATATGAAAATGACTAGAACCAAGAGTGAGTGAAACCGACCAGTTCTGACTTTCAGCAGATCCTAGAGGAGTGACATGTGAAAGGGAAACAAACGGGAGGAGTGATGGAAAGCGAAGATGGGCATGGGTCCTGCGGTTGGCTCTGTGGTATGTGCTAGTGACTCGGATTGCACAGTTCATGCCTCAGATCCTGTAAACTTCATTCGCTCTCCATCTATTAGTTTTTTCTTTTCTTTAATTAGGATTTTTAACCTGGCTGCCCTTTCCACCAGGAGGGGGACCAATGGGGTAACCACCACCGTCACTGAGAGGAAGCATGGTGCAGGGGTTAGTGCTCTAGTCTAAGGCTTAGACCTGAGTTAAATTCCCTGCTCTGCAACTGATTTCCTGTGCAGCCTTGGTCAAGTCACTTAATCTCTCTGGACTTCCATCTGTACAATGGCAATAGTAGTACTAGCCTCCCTCACAGGGGTTGTGGGGATCAATACATTAAAAATGGTGAGGTGCTCAGATACTGCAGTGAGGGGGGATCATGTATCTAAGAGAGATCAGGAAAATTTTTAGCAGGTTTCTAGATGGCTGTTAATTTCTTGTGCCTTAAAAGTTTGCTAGAGCAAAGATGTGCTGCAGGCCGCTTGCAAGGCAGAGATGGTAACCATGCAAGTTTCTTGGCTCTGTGTAACGGGACCAGGGCAGGATTATTATTTTATATCGACATTTAAAAAAGGCCTAAAAGCTTGCTGAATGAGAACTGTTTTTCTTGCATTCCCTTGTAAGTCAGAGCTGAGTGACTCTTTCCAAGCTATCTTTCCCTTTGGCATTCAGGCCTGCCACGGAAAAAAAATCTCAGTCCAAAAGCTGTGGTCAGGGACGGAAAGTAGGGCTTGCTGTCGGGTTTCTTAGTGTGTTGTAATTGGCAAGGCAATCGGTGGTTTAGAAACAGAAGGGGGTGAGAGGATGGACACTTGGAAGAGGTTTGAAATGCATCGGGCAACACGCATAAAAATGCTCCTGCGATGATAAACTTGGAGTGGTGGAAAGCGGCACTGAGTAATGGTTTGTGCGCTGGGGAGTTGAGAAGCCAGTTCAGTTCCCAGCCCTGCCACTGATTTGCCGTGTTACCACGGTCATGTCATTTTAAGCCCAAGCGTTCAGTATGGAGCAGCTCTCGTCAATGAGGGGAGAGGTGCTTTTAGCTGTCTTGGAAAAACCGGACCTGAATATCCAAGCGTTGAGTTTCGCCCGTCTATAAACCAGAGATGATGCTACTCACCTACATCGTAAAGGTGCAGCTGCTTAATTAGCGCTTGTAAAGAGAGTGGAGATCCCGGTGGTGCCTTCCAGCAGCCAAATTTTTGGCCCTTGAATGATTGGTGCCTGGGCCAGGTGAGATCATAGGAGGGATAGATGGTGATGGCTTGGCTGGCACTGGGAATGCTGACGAGACCCTCGGGTGGATAAGTGCCTGCTCCTGCATTGTGCACACCCAGGAGTTCAAGGAATGCAGGATTGTGTATGGAATGGTGTGTAAGCCTGTCCTTAGCTGGACATGATCCTCTGGGCCTGATCCTTGCACGTCCACCCCTGTGGAGCTGGGCATCAGGAAAGTGAACAAATCCCCTGTCTAAGCCTTCCTTGCTTCACAGCTGGGATGCCACAGATGACAGCTTGGGGCAGGTGTGACATTCACCCTTGGAGGGGCAGGCAGAGATGGGACTTGGCTTATGGGGCATGAGAGCCTGATTCGGAGCTCTGTTATGCCGGCACAAATCGGGAGTTCAGGCTGTCTCCAGGTGTGAGATCAGAACAGGGCATGTAGGCAGGGCTGAGCTGTGCAAACCACTCCCCCTGGAGCCCTCTGCAACCAGCAGCAAAGCGTAACTGTTTGTGTTTCGCTTCAGGCACTCGTCTGACCTGCCCAACTCTGTAAAACTAAGTGCAAAACAAAAAGAGGCATAGAGGCGTCTGCCTGATATTTCCAGGTGTTTCTGCTGCCCGGCCAGCTGCAGAACCCCCCCCTGTAAAACCAGGGTCTCGTGTGGTGATTTAGTATCTTCCAGATTTCCAATTAGCCTTTTTTAATAACAGAGAGAGGGAGTGAGCAGTAGTCATGGCCTCTTGGTATTCTTTATTACCCATCTCTGGGAAGAGCCATTTGCTCTTTGAAGGATGGTGTCTGAATTGACCGGGGATGCTCCTCTGCCCAGCTTCTGTGGTCTGTATTGCAAACAGATCCTAGCCCTCGTCTGAGAGCCAGGCCCGGTGTGAGGTGCTGCACCAGACCAAGGGAGGGGACCCTGCCCAGTAGAAATTGACCAGACAAATCCTTCTCTCCATGTTGCACATGGTGAGTGGAGGTTCAGAGCAGCTGGGTCTGGCTGGGGGAGGAGGTGGGGGAGAGCAAAGGGGCTGTGAGGAGCTGGGATAACTGGCTTGCTGTGGGGAGGTGGCCCAGGTTATCAGTAAGCGGCGGGTGGAGGATTGCCTGTCGCTGTTGGCTGCTCCCTTCATCCACAGCATTGGGCAAGGTGGGTCTCTCTGCCCCAAAACCTCAGCAGCAGGAGGGCAGGGCGGATGTGGTGGAAATGCTGAGAGGAGCAGGGAGCTGGGATTCGTCGGTGTGCTGGCGAGTCCGGCCGGACCCCTTGTGCCCACATCGCCCATTTACAGCATGGCTGGTGTTTCTGCAGCCTTTGACCTGGAACGAGCTCAAAGCACGGTGATGTCAGCAGGTTGGTATCAGCCCCATTTTCAGGTTGGGAAACTGAGGCAGAGTGGGGCTGCAACTTACCTGAGTTCACCCAGTTGGTGGCAAAGTGGCCCCGTGCCTGCAGCTGCTCCTGACCGCAGTAGCTGTTGGTGCACAGCGCCTCTCATGAGGAGGGGCCAGAATGGGGAATCCTGCCTCCTGCTGGAACAACACTAGCTTTCCCTTTAGATCCAACTGGCCACGGCCCTTTGCTTGTAAACTGTGTCTCCGAGATTCTTGACTCTGTAGCAGATGTGAGATGCTGGCTGTGAACGAATGATGCCACGGCTGTAGCAGCTCTGAAGTTGCATGCAATTTGTTTCACGTGGTTTTCCATAACGCTTGGGCTCTGAGCATTACCAGTGGACAACCCCGTCCAGTAGAGGGAGCGGCAGCTGGGCAGGGACCAGTCAGCCATTCAAGATTTGGGGGTAAGCCCCTTAACTGGATGTGAGCCTCAGTGAGAGAGTTCCCTAAGCAGGCATGTAACAATTGTCATCATGCCGGAGTGTCCACACTCCATTGCGTCCCTCGAGTGCTCATTCCAGGCCTGCTGCAGACTCAGGCTTCTGCAGCTGGGGGGCTGATTCTGTAGCCTAGAGGAGGCCCGGCTTCCAGAACAACCCCCTCGCCCCCTTGGCTGAAATGGCAGTTCCCAGACCCAGCCTCTGGCTCCAGCTGCAGAGCTGGTCTCTGTCCTTGCCTGGCCCTGCAGCAGCCCCTAGTTGAAGCAGAGAGTCTTGGAAAGGGAAGAGCCCCGGATTCCATGCCAAAGGCCCTGTCTACACTGGACTTTGTTTGCATTGGTGTGGTTGCAGAGTGCACGTGTCTAGTCTAGACAAGCCCTGACCAGCCAGTACCTGCCCAGGAGACTGCTCCCCTGCGGATTGCGTTTGCTCACAGGGCCCTTACGCTGCTTTCGCTCTTTACATCCAGTTTCCCTCTCTCCAGGGCCAGCACAGTCCCTGCTGTGACTTCCCTTTCCCCACCCGGGCCCCCACTTGCTAGGAGAATGCGCTACCCCGACAATGTTGTGGAGATAAGCTCCATCTGGATGAGGGTGGGATGGTACGCCAATATACCCATCCCAGCAAAGCAGGCCGAGCTGGGATCTGTCTAGGTGACTCCTGGGATTTTATTGCAAATCTTGGGGTATTTGGGGCTCTTCTTCAATCCCCAGCTCCTGGAGTCAGGTGACATGGGGGGATTTCAGCTTAGGGTTTGTTTGTTTGTAATAAAAGTTTATAGCCTGGCGGTTCTGGAGAAAAACTTGAATGCAAGAACTCAACCTGCAAATAAACAGAACCCCGTGTGGCTTAGCTCTAAACTCACGTGTTTTTTCAAGCTAATCTTGAGATTTTTTTCAGCAGGCTGGACTCTTGTTTTTTCAGTGATCATAGCAAGACCACGGCTCCAGCTTCCCCCCCGACCTCCCCACTCCAGGCCTCGGCTCCTGCATACTGTTGGTATCCCCAGCCCAGTCCCCCTCTCAGCACCGCCAGGTATTCTTATCTTCCCAGTCATGGAGGGGGCCAGCTTTCGGCAGTGGAAGAGGATGCAGTGATTGAAATGCCAGCAGCTGCCCTGCTCCAGTGCAGATACAGCCTCAAACTGCTCCTTTGCAGCCTCCTGCCTGCAATCCGCCTTCTGCAGCTGCAGGCACAAGGGGCTTCTCTCCCTCTGCACAATGTGGCTGTTCCCTTCCCCCAGGAGAGGATCTCCCTGTTTGGATGGATCTCTGGAAAAACCAGCTGGGCTACAATCTGGCTCTTAAAGGGCCAGGGCCGCCTTGGCTGGGCTCCTGTGCGCTGCTGTGTGAGTGCAGGGGAAATGGGGCAAAATACTGAGGGGTGAGGGGAGCAATTACAGCTGCACTGGATCCTCTGCCGAAGACTGGGAGGGTGGCCCTGCCCCATCCCCTGGGAGCTGGGTTCTCCCCTATTCCAGTATGGAGGGGGTGGTGTGTTGCACCTTCCATCTATTTTGCCCCCTAAGGACCAGCTGTGGGGTTCTGGCCCACTGGCTTTCCAGTAGGGAGGGAAGGAGCCAGCTGGGTTTTGGGCCTGGCCCAGTCAAAATGTTCCTGGTGGTTTTGTGCAAAGCTGCATAAAAAACCCTCAAACGGCTGGGGTAGGGGGCAGCCTGGCATGAGTAGGATACCACCAGACCCAGCCTGGACAAGTGGGAGCTCTGCTTCTCCCCTCACCCACCCCCTAGTGCCTCCAGGGGTGAGGTTGAAGCTGAGGATTGGGGGGTGGGAGTGAGAGAGAAGAGAAAAGAAGACCCTAGTCCTGTCCTTGCATCTTCTCTCTCCCGCCTGCCTCCCCCAGCCACGCTCTGAGTTCTCAGACCTTGGAAAGGCAGCCTAGTCAAATGTAGAGGGAGGAGAGGTAGGAGCCTGTGTGTGACCTTGGGCACGTCCCTGCTCTGTGCCTCAGTTTACCCAGCTGTAGCACTGAGCTGGTGGAGTGGAGCCGCCTCTGGTGAGCACCAGATGTTGGTGATGATGTTGCCCGGAGCCCAGCCAACACTGCTGGGTGCCCTGGAGGTCTGAGCGCCTTATGGGCCTATGAGCTTCTCCCTCCCACGTTCCCAGACTCAGCAGTTCGGGGGGTCAATAACCCTTGCTCCTGCCGTGACACAAGCAGGGCAGAGCAGCGGGATCTGCGATGGCCGAGTCTCCGTGGAGTCAGTGGGAAGATTTGGTTTGTCTTTTATTTCAGTTTTTGTATTTGATGCTGCAGCTAGAGCTCCGCCCGTGCAAACCTTCCCGACGCACCTTGTTCACCACCTCGCGTGCTGGAGGAACCCAGGGTTGGGGTGAATGGATCCTTCTGCATCCAAGGCCCAGTCAGTCCTTTCTCGTGATGTGTTTGTAGTGTGGCAGCACCTCCAGTCTCCCCCTTGGGCAAGACCTGCACAGACAGTGAGAGATGGCCCTGGCATGGCAGTGCTGCCGGCTAAATAGCAAAGACGGGCAGAGAGAGGGAAGGGATGTACCCAAGGTCACAGCACAGTGGCAGAGCTGGGTCCTCTGCGCCGATGGGAGGTGGCGGGGTTGTCAGGTGGGCACTTGAGAAGGTGGTTGGGACCCACCCAACTTGTGTCAGGCTGGACCCTGAACGGCCAGTGGCTGGAAG
Source organism: Gopherus evgoodei (assembly GCF_007399415.2). Lineage (NCBI taxonomy): Eukaryota > Metazoa > Chordata > Testudines > Testudinidae > Gopherus > Gopherus evgoodei. The sequence goes on from NC_044343.1 coordinate 6,274,605, forward strand.
TGGCTTTCGGTCACTGACAGTAACAGATTGGTTTCCGCCCAGCGGCCTGGCCCGTCAAGGCGCTCTGTCCCATCACCAGTCCCTTGTCAGCAGGAGCAGTTAAAAGCCCTGAGCCAGACTTCTGGGGTAGGTCCAGTGAAGCAGACAGGGAGGGAAATGGGGCTTGAAGTCAATGGTGATAGGCTGGAGCACTGAACCTGAAGTCGGTGCTGAGATTCCCCTCGGCTTCTGATCTCGGTGCTGGGATCTGCTCCCTCTGTTATCACAGGGGAGACAGGCTGGGCTTAGACGCACATGGGACTAAGCAAGGATCCCGCCCTGAAGCCTGGCTCAGATATAGGGGAAAGTCCAGATCCCAGCTCTGCATCTGAAGCCTCTCTCTCTCTAAAGGGTTAACCCTGCATCCCCCCAGTGCCCCCACCATGGAGGGAATTTGGATCTGGAATCTGAACTTTGCGGCTCAGGCCGTCTAACTGCATGCGGGTTTGAAAAGCACCTTGGGATCCTTAGGCCTGAAGGGAACCATAGACAAATGAGAGTGGTGTCTAGGGGTTAGAGAGGGGTGGTGCTGGGAGGTCAGGACAATTCTTGGCTCTGCTAATGACTTTGGGCAGGTGCCTTCCTCTAGATCTGTGCCTCAGTTTCCCTGGGTGTGAAGTGGGATTGATCCTGGCCATATAGGGCATGCAAGGCTTGGTGCTTGCAAAGAACTAGGAGCCTGTTGAACGGAAGGTGCAGGAGCAGGTCATGTCAGATTTAGGGCCTGGTGCTGCTTTGTGCTGCTGGAGTGAATCCGGAGTACCTGGATCGGGCTCGTTGGAGTTCCACTGGGGGGAATCGGGAGTGACTCGATGGAGTTACACTGGAGTGAATCTGCAATACCTGGATCGGGCTCGTTGGAGTTCCACGGGGGGGAATCGGGAGTGATGGATCAGGCTCCCTGGTGTTTTCCACCACTGGCAGCCAGGGCAGACTTGGGCCCTGCTGTCTTGCCTTCGTTCTGGTTTGCCAGGCCAAGGGAGAGGGCTCAGTGCTGGGAGCCCTGCATGGAAATTCCACTTTGAAACCATTCCCTTCCCCCCGAGCGAACGCTGTCGGAAACTCTGGGCTCCAAGGCGCCTGGCCAGCTCTCCCTCTTTCCAAAACAAGCTGCTTTCAGCAGCGTCTGGCAGGGATCCTGCCTCCAACCCCATGCAGGAACCAGGGCTCCAGGCCAGTGAAGAGTCCCCTCGGCACCTTTTATGTGTCGCTCTCTCGCCTCCCTGCTGCTCCCTGCCCCTCTCCCACTCCCTCCCACCACCCTGCTCCGGGGATCTGGAGTCCCCACGCTATGGAGCGCCCCCTGTTTGAGTCTCAAGCCCGGCCCTGCTTGCAGCTGCTCCACTGCTTCCAAAATCTTTTGGCAGGGCGCCCCTGCAGGCTGAAGGCGGCAGTGCAATTCCAGCTGGGCAGGGGAGGCAGGGCCCACTCTGCAAAGGGGCAGGGTGCACGAGGTAGCGCCTCTAGTGGGGGGCAAGGGAAGTGGGGCGTCCCCTGGTGGCGGAGGGAGGCAGTGCACCCCTGCTAGGTAAGTAGGCAAGAATCCAGTTTACTGGGCTATTCAGGAGGATGCCAAGGAAGGGGGGAGCATGCTCAGCCCCCCACCTATCCAGGGACAGAATCCCTAGCACTGTTTCCCTAGTCTTACCCTCCCTGGGAGCTCTGCTCAGCCCCACTGCCCTGGCAGGGAGTGTCCTGGGCTGCCCCCCACAGTCCTGGGGGCAAGAATCAGGAGAAAGTCTGGCCTTTCCGCCAGCATTGCCCCCCTACCCCTCCCTCCCTCTGCTTGCGCACACACCCGCATTGCTGCTTCCCCTCCACATCCAGGATCTGCCAGTGGAGGATATTACTCAGCTCCCAAGCATCCCCTTCCAACCTGGCCAGCAGCCCAAAGGGTGGAGCCTGTGGGGAGAGGAGCTTAAGGGATGGAGTCCTAGGGGTGGGAAGAGAGATGGGGGGGCACAAGGTAGGACCGGCTGGGGAGGGGGAGAGGAGAAAGTTTAATAGCAAGTTCGCAGACAAGCTGGGGGGTGGATCCTGGCTGGGGAGGAGATGACAGTGCAACGCGTGGCATCTCCCATCTTCCAGCTGGGATTTTTCTGTTTCCTCCTCGGCTCTCTCCCTCCTCCCGCCTCGCCCGCTCTCGTCTCTGGGAGAGAACATGCTCCGACCTGCTCCCTCGCCCGCTTCCAGCCCTGCCGGCCTGCAATCCCCCAGGCCAGGCCCAGCCGCCCTGCCAGCACGGCTCCCCCCCACTTGCTCCAGTGGGCCCAGTCTGCAGCCTCCAGGAGCAAAGGGACTACTGGGGTCACTGGAAGTGCGGGGCCCACATGCTCCCCTGCAGGGGCTTTGATCAGTGCCACAGGCTTGAGCTGGAGTGGGATTGCTCCATGGGCATGTTAGCCTGAGTGGCACCATCCCTGTCCCTTCCCCCACAAGCAATGCTCTCCCCTCCCCCACTCCTCCCTCCATCCTCCCCCCCCCCACAAACAGCCCCTCCCCTGCCCCATCCATCACACCCTTTTGCTCCGCACTCCCTGTAGCCTACTCAGAAGTGGCCAGTTAGCCTCAGCCTCAGGGAGGCAGATGAATGTCGTTATCCCCATGGGGGGAAACTGAGGCACTGAGGTGAGTACCTGTTGTGGTTGCTGGGAGACGGCAGGCCTAAGCCCCCCTAAAACTAAAGGCTTAACCAAGGGAGAGGGGCCACTGCACCCAGGCCAGGAGTAAATACTGGAGACAACCAATGAAAAACCAGGGGTGGGGTCCACGGGGAGGAATTGACCGGAGTGTCCTGAGCCCCCAAAGAACACAGCCCTGTGCCCCAGGCCTGGGCTCTGGCCAGCCTGCTGCCCGCTGGCCTTGTGCTCTGCCAGCCCCAGCCAGAGCCCACTGGCACTGGCAGAAAGACTCCCCGGGACTTCAGTGGGCTATGGATCAGCTTCCCCCAAAAAAGTATTTTGTTCCAGGGGGGGAGAGGCCGCAGCTCGGCCTGTGTTTATATTGGACCCTCACTGGCATGGGCCGTTTCCAGCCCAACAGAGCAGCTCCGAAGAGCGGGGGAGTGAGTGTGGACACAGCTGCTGTGCCCGGCTGCAGGGGGCTAGGGGCTGCTCTGCCCTGCTGTCAATGGCCCTATACCCGTCACTCCAGAGGGGCACCCGCGCCCCCTGGTGGCCAGTGCCCTCCCTGAGGCCCACGGGCCACTTTTCCCAGAGCACCGGTGCCTGCTGGTTGGGGTCCCTCACTTCGCTCTGGGAGGAGTGGGCTTGACCCTTGCTGTCCCCAGCCCTGCCAGCCCCTGCAGAGTCAGTCCAGCCAAACCCTCTCCCGTGCTTCAGGCTCCAGCCCTGCCAGCTCGTCTCCACACGCCTTGTAGCCTGGGCCTGCGGGGCCCACAGGGAGCTAGGGAGCATGGCTCTAGAAAGGGCCTGAACCTGCCTTCTTCGCTTCAAGGGGAATGTAACCTGACCAAGGAGAGGAGGCTCAGGGCCCAGGGTTCTCACCCCTGGCTCTGCAGCATGATTCTACCCTGGCTCGCATGCGACGCCCGTCCCCGTGGCATCTGAGCCCCAGAGCCGCAAAGATATTTAGGCTCCTAGGGAAGCTAGGTGTCGAAAGACCTTTGGAGGAGCTGGGACCGCAGTGCCTTTCGGCAAAGCACTGAGTCACGTGATTGGCATGGGCCACTCCCGGGTCCGTCTCTGTTCCTTGGGGGGGACGGGCAGGGGGGCTTGTTTGCTGACGTGATCTCAGGTGGGCAGGGCTCCTTGCAGCTCGAAGGGGAGGGGGTGAGGAGATGGTTGCTAGTTCCTGTGGGAGTGAGTCCCACGCTCCTTCACCAGCCCCTGGTGCCCCCCACCCCGTCTCCTGTACTAACCTGCATCGCCTTATGCCATTGTAGCGGAGGTGCTGAGGATGGTGCTCAGCAGGTATCCTGCACCTGTACCATCAAGTGCCTTGAGACCTTGACCTTGACCCAGCCCTGATCCAAAGTCCACTGCGGTCAATCCTCCAGACCTTCAGAGGTGCCCAACTCCCATTGGTTTTTCAAATACCTTTGAGGAACAGGGCGCCGGTGACTGAGTCCTTCGAGAGCCGAGGCCAGGGAGGGCACGTGTGGGGACCAGTGTTGTCACAGCGCCCTCCAACCTCACCTCTGACTCCCAGACACAATCTGCCTCCCACCCCCACTGCGGATCAACCACCCCGTGTTGGTGAAGAGTGTAGAAGAGGCAGCCCTCTTCCAACCCCGTCTCCAGCTGAGGGCAAGAAGAGGCAGCCCTCTTCCAACCCCGTCTCCAGCTGAGGGCAAGGATGCTCAATCGCCTTGGCCCACATGGCTTTACTGCCCTGCCCCACTGGATAGCTGCTGGATAAAATGATTGACCTATAGGGGCTGCAAGGGTCGGCTAGTCTAACCCCCTGCCAAGAGGCAGGATTTGCACCACGCCCCCTCTGCTGTCCTGCCGCCTTCCCCCCAAGGGTTATGCACGACTGGAAAAGTCCTGCCCGTTGGAGGAAAGATCTTTCTCACCGTCACTTGGACGTTGCAGTAGGAGGCACCACGCTGTGTATTGTATCGGCTGGACCAGCCCCTGGCTTGGGCCAATGCTTTGCATCAGCCGGGTTCCACCTCTAGCGTATAGTCGCCAAGTCTGATTTTTTTCATTTGTTCTTTCTTGCGCTGTGGGGAGGGGAGGGGTTGATCTTGGCTCAGCACTGGGGGCATTTTGTGTTTCTAGGAGGGGTCGTTTGTTCCACAGCTTGGAAGGCCAGTGCTGCTGAGCACAGGCACTGCTTCTTAGTTAGTCACGGGCCAGGACCCCATTGTGCGAGGCGCTGGGCTAGCCTAGAACAAAGACACAGTCACTGCCCCAAGGAGCTTACAATTGAAGTGAGACACGGAGGCTGATATGAATGGGAGTGGGGCTGTGGACAGCTCTGCCTAATGGTCAGAGCAGGAGCCAGGCCTGCCGCTGGTGGTTGCCAGGCGATGGCAGAGGTAAGCCCACCCACAGCTAAAGGCCATTGAACCCAGGCCACTAGTAAATTCTGGGGACAACAAATGATAAACCAGGCAGAGAGGAGTGATGGTCAAAGCAGCCAAGCCTAATGGTCAGCGCAGGAGCTGGGAACCAGAGCCCAGAGCTGAGGAAGCGGAGCCGAGGGTCAGCACCGAGGTCTCTGGAGTGAGGCCCAGCTGGGAACAGGCAGACACGAGCACTACCACAGCTGCAGGCAAATGCTTGGAGCACCTGCTGGGCTTAAGAGCCGACTTGCTGGGCCTTCCAGCTACTCAAGCAGTGCAGCTAGTCGGGCAGCCGACGACAGGCCAGCGGTGCTCTGTAGCTTGCCCAGAGACTGGCGCTGTGACAGGCCCTGCTTCCTGGCAGCGACCCCTTCGCGGCGCTGTTAGAGACTCTCACTTTTCTTTGATCTTTCTGCAGAACCCAGGTTCGATTCCCAGCTCCGACACTGACTCTGTGCAAGGCCAGACAAGCTGCTGCAGCTCTGTGGCCTCCATTCCCCACCTGTAAAATGGGGATAATGCTGTCCCCTCAACCTCACCCTTTGTTGCCTATTTATACCGCAGGCTCTTTGGGGCAGGGGCTGGCGCTCGTGCTGTGTCTGTGCAGCGCCTGGCACCGGGGCCCTGATCTTAGCTGAGGCCTCTGACTCCTGCTGTCACACACATAACATGGTTCCCCTTGCACAGAGTGTTCCCAGCTGGTTTCCTTTCCAGCCCTGCTCTCCCTCTATAATTATCTGGGTCGATTTCTAGTGTCCCTTTGTGACTGTGTCACTACGGTAATTACAGCCAGCCTGATCCCAGGGAGTTGTTCTTCCTTGGGAATACCAATTCTGCTTTTAATGTCCTTTTTGGAGCTGAAATCCGGGGCTAACGCTTCTGGCTTATCGGCTGCTAGTTTCCTTGCAGAATCCCTCGCTCCTGTGACTGGCTGGGATGTGGATTCCTGGCCCGGCTCCTCAGCTGGCATCAATCAGCCTAGATCCCTGAAAGTCAATGAAGCAATGCTGATTGAAGATCTGGCCTGTTATTTTCCCTTGCGGGGGGGAGATGTGTGGGGTTGGGTTTTTGTCGCTCCCACGCTGCAGGTCTCGGTGCCTTGGCAGGGAGCAACATGCTGGGGAGTTTCTATTGAAGGTGGATCAGTGGGATTTCATCCAAGCTAACCACTCATGCCCCAAGGCCGGGTGAGAGGGTCTAGGGGTGGGCCAGAGGGGGAAAAAGGGGAGGGTGGCTCAGTGGGCCATGCCAGGCAATCTGGATCTGCACAGGAAGACCAAAGGTGAGCAGGTGCCCGAGCCAGCCCTGGCGTGCCTGCAAAGGGCTGAGGTGGGCAGGAGAGGGCAGCACCGGAGCAGATTTAACCCAGCCTAGGATGGAGTGGAGGAGGAGGAGCGACCAGCATGTTGATCATCCCTGCAGCCCTTTCCGCTTCCTGTGGCTGAGCAGGCTCTGGCCGAGGGGATTGGCTGGCTGCCCTCCGAGGAGCTTTGCCAGCTCCAACCTAATCAAGTCTGCTTGGTGTCCTTGTGCCTGGCTGGTTAGGACCCCGTGTGCCGTGAACTTCCTCCCAGCAGTGCCCTGTCTTAGAACCCATTGGTGGGAGCTTCCTCCCCCATGCACTGTGAGCTTCCTCCCAGCAGTGCCCTGTCCCAGTGCCCGTGTGCTGTGAGCTTCCTCCTGGCAGCAAATTCAAACCCTGGCAGTTCCCTCCCACCACTAACTTTGGCTGTGCCAGTCAGTGCCGCGGTGGGCACTTGGTGCCAGTCATGCCATGTCCATGGCAGCTGCTGCTGGCTTCCAGAGCAGGCGCTGAGGCGTGCGTTCGAGAGATGCCTGTCGGGACACGGCAGGATCTCATCGCTTCTTGTCATTCTTTTTTTTTTTTTGGCCTGGCCATAAGGTAAATAAATAACTAGCCCCGTGAATCTACTTGGAATTGCTGCCTCTCCTCTGGGGACAGGGTGTTACACAGATGCTTCCTTGCTCAACAGAAAGTTCTCCTTAGTGGCACGGGCTCCCACGTCCCCACGATTAAAGCAAGATGCTCTGAAAGACGCCATCAGCCGCACAGGCCTCCCTGAGCTCAGGCCTGGCAGCAGCAATACCGGGAAATCAAGGAGGCTTGTTAGAAAAAGCAGGTAGGAAATAAGGAGGAACACCCCCCGTCCCCGGAGGTTTTTATCATTATAATTATACAGCATTATTACAGCACAGCCAAGAGGGCCCAGCTGAGCTCCAGCCCCTATTATGCCAGTTGCTGCCCAGACACAATGTGAAGGACAGTCCTTGCCCCCTAGATCTAACTAGAGAAGGCAACCAAAAGGCAGGAGAAAGGAAGGATGCTTAACCCCATTTTACAGATGGAGAGTTGAGGCACAGAGACACAAAGGGCCCGTTTTTAACGTGATCTCTTGACAGGCTGGGTTCTTTTGCAAACGTGGCTTTTTTCGACTTGCCCGTTGTGACGTGGGAAGGCTGTGATAAAGCCAATTTAGATCTAGCCCTCTTGAGGCGAGCCCGGGGCTCTAACTGCCAGATCTCCTCCCCCTAGACGGGTCCTGTGCAGAGAAGCAGTTTGAAACGGATTGCACGTGACAGACAACAGGAAGGGCCACAGGACCATTCAGCCTCTCCGGTGCTGGAATCTTGGGAAACGGTTCTTTGGTCGTCAGCGGTGTGTGGCTGGGGCTGTTTCTACAGAAGGGAGCTGGAGGCGGAAACAAGAAATGACCCACTTCAAAGCCTCGTGAATGAAAAGCTGCCCCTGGGGTTCACCCTCACCTGCTAGCATCTATTTCCCTAGCCTAGATTTGCCCCATGTGAGATCTGACCTTTATTAAATCAGGGTCTGCGGCCCAAACTTCTGCGGACAGCTATGGATGTAAACAGGCTGCTACTAGAGAAAGTGCCAGTAGGTGGCGCTTGAGAACATACAGCATGATGCCAGGGCTTGGTAGGGCCAATAAAACCTGTAGTGGCCTGCAAATGGCTTCCCCTGAGCAGCAACCTGCTCTGAGCACGTCTCACGCCTGCCTCTGGGGTGAGCCACAGCACGGCTACGCAACAGCGGCGGGGAGGCCGTGGAGGAGAAACACGGGATCTCCGCTGAAATGGCCAGAGTGGGATTTAGGGGGAATTCATTGACCTCTCTGCTGTTCACACCAGGGCCGTGCTGTCTTTAATGATCATCAGAGGTCAGGTGCCCAGAGACGCCTGGGATCCAAGCGACCTCAGCATCCCTCTGCGCTGGAGCACTGACTCCGAGGAAAGAGTATCCCCCTGCAGTGAGCTCCAGCTGTTCCTCTGCTTGCTGCTCGGGCTCTCTTCCCCCCTGGGTTTACTGATTCAAGTGTCAGCCCTCCAGTGGTGTCATAAAATGTCTTTGGGCCACCCTCCCTTGAGCCAGGATGACATCAGGCAGCCAGGTGGAAGCAGAAATCTGTTCCACCATGATGGATAACACTGTCAGCGTTCTGTCCGGTTCAACACCAGAGCCTGTCTCGGCAGCTGAAGTCTGTGTACTTTTTGCCAGAAGGATGCAGTCGGGGGGGATCAGAGGTCTCAGCTGGAATTAGACAGACAAATTATGGGCACTTCTTTTCACCCTTTCTTTAATCCGTGGATATCCCTATAGCAAGATGAGTGACTTTCCAGAGGTAGCGCTCTGGCCTGGGATTCAGAACACCTGGGGAAGGTGGGGGGGTGGGGAGTGTCTGTCCCTGGCTCTGCCGCTGATCAGCTGTGTGAAATGGGGCAAGTCACTTCACCACACGTGCCTCTGTTTCCCCACCCTTTGTCTCTCTCGTCTATGTAGATGGGAAACTGTTTGCAGGCTGGGTCTTGCTATGTATGTGTACAGCACCTAGCGCAAAAGGGCCTTGATCTCAGTAAGGGCCTCTAGAGGCTGCCACAATAATGTATCACATAGAGATTTCCCTATAACTAAGCCACTTCTCCAGCTCTGTCTCTGCTCAACAGAGTAACAGTCCAAACACTACAGTTTGGGCATTGTAGGGTTTACAAAAGGCTATTATTGCAGATACTGTAATTTTCTGGTGGATGAGGGGAAGAATTGAGTAGGAAAAGGGGGTAAAATTTAGATGTAGAGTTTTTGATTTCGAGATTCCACGTCTCCTCTCTCTCTCTCTCTCTCTCTCTCTCTCTCTCTCTCTCTCACACACACACACACACACACACACACACACACACACACACACACACACACACACACACACACACACACAGAGAATAAAATCTAACCCAGCCTCAAACTCTCCTGGTCCATGATTTGTAAACCCAACAATGTAACTCACCAGGTTTTGCAAAAACCCCAACCCCAGGGTCCCTGGTCCATTTCTGAATATTTCTTTGTATCTCAGGATACGCATCAAAAGGCATCAGTAAGGGAGTGTTGTCTAGTGGCCAGTGCAGGGCCTTGGAAGTCAGGACTCCTGGGTTTTCCTCTTGGTTCTGGGAGAAAAGGGTTGCCTAGTGGTTGGTACAAGGACCTGTGTATCAGGGCTGCTAGCATCTTTTCCGCCACTCTGTCGCTGATTTGCTGCGACCTTGGGCAAGTAATTTCATCTCCCTGTGCCTTGAGATTTATGGCCCAACTCCAGAAATTATCAGCACCAGCTACAAAAATAGAAATATCGCCATTATTACATTTTAAAATATAATAAGGGCAGCTGAGGCGCACAATGGGAGGCGCTGGCTCAGCGATACGCACCCTCCTCCCGAAAGCACTACCTATTAGCAAAAATGCAGCTGTATGTCTGAATGCACCAGAAACGTACATTATAGACAACTGTTGGGTTAAGGGAACCGTCACAGGAAAAGGGAAACTGTCAGGCTAAAAGTTGTGTATTTAAAGGGGGAGGAAGAGGAGACGCCTTACCTTTGTTACGTGATGGGTGTAGACACTTATGGTGGATGGGGAGAGAGTGAATCTTTCCCTTGAGTAGAGGGAGCTGCATGCTGTACGTGCATGGATGGCCAAGGCATTGGAGCTGGCCTAGCCGTGGTGGGGTAAGTAATCCCCTTAGCACACTGGGAGAGCCCTGTTGTGAGGAGTCATGCTTGGCTAGCATAAAGAACTATGGCCATTACCCTGGCTGAGGTTGGAGCCCCAGCTGTGCGGCGCCTTTCTGAACTTCTGTTTGAAATCCTCTGATATGTGGGAAGATTTGATTGGTTTGTTTTGAGTCTCGGGCTCCTAAGGTAGAACTCTCCTGGCCTGGCCCAGCTACCCAGAGCACCGTAAATGGGCCTTGCTGAGTGACTGTAAAACAAAATAAAATCAAACTGCCGCTTTTGGTTTCCCTTCTGCATTTCATTCAGCATGATAATCCATTCGTCGGGTTCCCCTTTGTGTCTAGTCAATTTCACTTTCTTGTTCCCATGGTCTCACACAAGGCTGCCCTCTTTGGGCTGCAAACGCTGCTAGGGGAAATAAATGGAAAAATGTTCTGTTGCTCTTACGGTTTGTAATTTTTTTTTAACTTCCGTTTAGGCCCGAATTCGATCTGATGGCGTCCCTGTGAAAGCCTGTCATTGAGCTTTGGTTGCCTGTGTTTCTAGTAAGGTTCTGGGCCTGAAGCAACCCTCCTTGGGGGGAATATGAGGCCAATAAAGACCGCAACACAGTGAGAGGGAGACACACTCGCCCCACTCCGTGGAGCCAGGTCAGTACGAAAAAGTGTATCTATATTCCGACCTGATGCTTATATCGCGGTAGTGCTGGGAAAACAGCTGAGCGAGGTGCGGTACAGACATGGTAAATGATCAGCTTCAAACCTATAAAAAGGACTCACATACTTAAAGATGTGAGTGGTCCCACAGACACCATTGGAACCACCCAAGCGCTCAAGGCTGAGCAAGTGTATCAGTGTCTGAAGGATTGGAGCCATAGTTAGTCTTTTTTAAAACCATAGTTCAACTGAGGTTTTCAAGGGGGCTGAAGGGGTTAATTCTTTCAGAAACTGGCTTCTTACTCCCTTAGGATTTTTTTCTCTGAGCCTGGTCTATGCTTAGGTCAGTCTAACTAGGTTGCTCAGGGTTGTGAAAAATCCACGCCCCTGAGCAATGCTGTCTTCTTCCTAGCATCTGTACAATGTGCCTCAAGTGGCACGTGACCAGGATTCATCACTGAATTTGGTCCACTGGTTGGACCATTAGCTTCCCTGGCCCGGGCCGGGTGCTGACGGGCAGTGTGACGTGGACAGTGATCCACGCCCCCCCCAGAGATGCAGTTAAACCAACCTAAGCCCCACCCCACCCCGGCCCGGTGCAGACAGCACTAGATCAATGGGAGAATTCTCCTGTCGATCTAGCAGAGAGATGGATTATCTATGCCGACGGGAGAACCTGCCTGCATCTTCACTGCAGTGCCACAGTTGCAACGTTTTAAATGTAGTCAAGCCCTACATCAGCTTCTCAGCCTTTAATGGATCAGCCACACTATGGTTCCTCCGTTAGCGATCGTAGCTAAAAAAGCTATTTAATTGTCTATTTAGCTGTTCCTTCCTGGGTCTTGTCTGCGCTGCGCCTGAGACTTCCATCAGTGGCTAGTGATTTTGGAAGTCTGGTCTGGAACCCCTTAAAGGGACCTGATGTTCAGGAAAAGCTGAGCTGCCATCCAATCTCTTTAAGGCACCTTTTGGGGCAGGCATCCAGAATTTGGGGTAGGCATCCAGAATTTGTGAGGCATTATCTGTGTACGTTACTATAGGGGAGGCAGAATGCAAAGGTTTCGTTCGGTTGTGACTTGACTTGCGGTGCCTGGAAATGTAATTTGGACTTCACATGCAGCTCTGAGACTGTGTGCAAAGTTATAAAAAAAGGGCTAAGCCCAGAGACTTGGAGGATTGTGGCTATTAACGTAATAGAAGTACAGGGCCGTGGCCACTCAGAAGATACATTGTTGAAATGTCTTATTCCTCGCTCTGTAAACTTGGATTGACCTGCAGCCACTGTGAAATGTTGAACCAACCAGCTAACATACAAAAGAAGAAACATTCAGTGGATCTTGTCGATCACAGCGGGGGAAATGTCTGGATGGAAAAGCCCGTTCAGGTAGTGGGGGAGTCGGGAGATGTGTGTGGCTGGGGAGAGAGAACCGTTTGGCCTAGTTCAGGAAAACTGTAACGGGAAACAGGGCAGGGGTGGAAGAGTAGTGGGAAGAAACGTACAAAGAAGAACAGTAGTGTACATTGGGCTCTCACACTCGCTGTGCTAGTGATCGAAACAGTGGTTGGGGATGGGGACCACCAGCCGGAAGATCTGCATTCTATTCCCAACTGTGCCACAAAACCTGCCGCCCTTCCCCGTGCCTCAGTTTCCCCTCATATAAAACGGGCATATCGAGAGGCACCTACCTCACAGGAATGGATGTGAGGCTTTACATTGGCAAATGCTGTGAGCCTTGCAGTGGGGCAAAGGGGTATAATGAAACCAGTCTGCACGACCCCCATCCCCACAGGATGGGTGAGGGATCATGGCCTCCAGGTTGACAATCCATGCCACTCTGACCTCATCACCCTATATCCCTGCCCTAGAGATCCTGCAGCAAGGCAAGCTGACAGCTCCAGGGTCCTTTTACAGAAAGTTCTTTGCTTCAGCCTCTCCCGCTCCTGCGAATGTTTGGGCGGTGGAAGAGAGGAAGCGCGGCAGGCTATGCCCACGGTGCAGGGGGAGCTGCGCCTTCTGAACTGGTGTTGGGCATGGGGATCCTGCGGGGGAACCCGGCTGGCAAAGCAGCTACTGAAAGAGGACTGTGGAAGGCAGAGGGAAGGGTGCCCCAAGGGGAGCGGGCTAGAGAGAAGCAGCAGGGTGCAACTGCCCAGACTCCCAGCCCCTGCCTCGGGGTGTTTGCCAGGAAAAAGGGGACCAGACGTGCTGAAAGCCAAGAGCAGGGGGATGTAGCTGGAGCCTCTGGTTTAGGGAGGATGAATGAAAGAGAGCAACACCCGCTGCTTTGCTGGAGGAGACTCCGTCTTTTGCAGTGTGTCGACACACAAACCCTGCTCCTTGGAGGATCCCCACCCACTGGTCCCAGCTACTCCAAAACCCCTTCCCTGCTGGTCGCACCAGATTGCGCTTCTGTTAGCTCCCGGCTTGATGACTGCTCAGACCTGGCCCCGGCCCAGGGGCATATTAATTGGAAGCCTGGCCTTTCCTCATCGGGCCTAGGCATGTGGGAGGGCATGGGAACTGGGGGAGGGGGGACAGGTGAGATGGCCTAGCTGGAAGCAGATCCACTAATTCAGGCCCTCCTTCCACCTCCCCTGCCTATTAAGTGATCCCTTCTAATGCATGATGTTGTGTCCAGGAGGAACTGAAGATTCATAAGGGTTGGGTGGGCAGGGAATTGTCAGCTGAGAGGTGTCACTTTCCTCCACCCTCCCACCCCTTCCCTAAATTTAAACAGGAAAAGCTTTTAAAACACACCTGCCTGTATGCTGACAATCCTGTTCTTCCCTTTGCCACGGGGCATGCGGGGAGCGGGAAAGGATTAGAGCAGGGGACTGGAGTCAGGATGCCTGGGTTCTACTCCTGCCTTGATTTCACCTCCCTGCACTTGCATCTCCAGCTGTAAAACGAGCTTACGTCATTCCCTGACGTGATCTGGAGGTTTGCTAGCAAAGATCTCGGAGATCCTTGCATTGCTCAGATCTAGCATGTCACAGACCAGGGCCGCCTTTAGAAAACAAAAGGATTGTAATCAAGATGAAAACACGACAGCCTCGCTCCTTACACGGAGGACTGGCGAGGCCAGCTCCGTTAGTCTTAAGCTTCGGGCATGAAATATGTCCGTGGCTCGAAGCTCGGCTGTGCCAGTTCAACCTTCTATGGAAGTCAAATTTAATGTCCTGCTGTTTCCCCCATGCGCGTGTGTGCATTTCGAGTCTATGCACTCTGCAGGGCCTGTTCATAAGAAGGTAGGCTTACTCTGATGCTCTTGACCAAAATTTCACACTCTCCACCCCAGCCCCTGCCATTATGTTGGTTGCTGTGTGCCGGTTGGTTGCCACCTTCAAGAACAGAGGTGCCCGTTGGGTGAGGCCGGGAGGGATCCTTTGAGGTATAAAATGTTGTTCGTCAGTTTCCATATGAGGAGAGATTAAACTGTGACTGTTCAGCCTGGAAAAGAGATGATGAAGGGGGTATCATATGATCAAGGTCTATAAAATTATGAGTGGCCTGGAGAAAGTGAAAGTAAGTGTTACTTACCCCTTCACATAGCACAAGAACCAGGGATCACCTGAAGCCATTAATAGGTAGCAGGTTTAAAACAAACAAAAGGAAGTATTTCTTCACACAGCGCACAGTTAACCTGTGGAACTCCTTGCCAAGGGATGTTGTGATGGCCAAAAGTAGAACTGGATTCAAAAAAGGACTGGATAAGTTCATGGAGGGTAGGTCCATCGATAGTTATTAGCCGAGATGGTCAGGGGCACAAGCACATGCTCTGGGTGTCCCTAAACTTCTGACTGCCAGGAGCTGGGACTAGACCAGTGGTTCTCAAAGTTTTTTTCTGGGTACCCAGTTGAAAAAAATTGTTGATGGCTATGACTCAGTGGAGCTGGGGATGAGGGTTTTGGGGTGCAGGAAGGGATTCTGGGTTGGGGGGGGCTCAGGGTTGGAGCAGGGGATTGAGGTGCGGGATTGGGGTGTGGACTTACCTCAGGCAGCTCCTGGTCAATAGTGCAGCGGCACCACAGACCGGGCTGCGCCCCGGAAGCAGCCAGCAGCAGTCCAGCTCCTAGATGGAGGCGCGCAAGCAGTTCCATGCGGCTCTCACCTGCAGGCACCGCCCCCCACCCCAGCTCCTATTGGCCGGTTCCTGGCCAATGGGAGTGCGGAGCCGGTGCTCGGGATGGGGGCAGCACGTGGAGCACCGTGGCCCCCCTGCTTAGGAGCCAGACCTGCTGCTGGCCACTTCCAGCACAGTGTCAGAATAGGTAGGGACTAGCTTGCCTTAGCGGGGCAGCGCTACTGATGGGACTTTTAATGGCCCGGTCGGTGGTGCTGACCAGAGCCGCTGCAACCCAGTGCCTGACATTCCGCGACCCAGTACTGGGGTGCGACGCGCCATTTGAAAACCTCTGGACTGGACGACAGGGGATGGATCACTGTTCTGTTCATTCCCTCTGAAGCATCTGGCACCAGCCGCTATCAGAGGACAGGATACTGGGCTAGACAGACCATTGGTCTGATCCAGTGTGGCCATTCTTATGTTTTTCATAGTCATTTAAAAGTTGAAGGAAAGAAAATAATGTAATGGAGAATCAATGTCTAAGGCCCTGATCCCACAACTGGATCCTTTTGCGTGGACCCCTTTAGGCCAGCAGGTGGACCAATGTTGCAAGACATGTACCTAAAAGTGCAACCACCTTTTCAAGGAGCTGTGGGACCCCTGTCTTATTTTAATTCTCTCCCTAAAATCTGTTAATATCAATTCCTCCCTCCTACTCTGTACGTGCTCACAACACACCAGGAAGTGTTACCAGCTCTCACAGTCTTACTGCAAGTCTTCAGCGATGGTCTAAAACCTGGAGTGCCATGGAGTAAATTTCAGCTGGCTAGGATAGGTGCTGGAACGAGGGTTTCCGGGAGTGTTGCTGTACCCTCTGGCTTGAAGTAATAATAACAACCCAAATAGATGGTTTCAACCTTCAGCACCCAAACCCACTAGAGAAATTGTTCCCACACCACTGGTTTCTAGTTCTTGTGGTTATGGAGAAAAGCCTGAAAGCATGACCTATGGGCTCAGAAACCAGAAGGCAAAAGGAAAAGAATATAAATGATTTCTCTCTCTCGAATTTTAAGCCAGTCTCGTGATTTTTGGAGGCCCTGAGTGAGAGCTTGGGGGTGGTAATATTGTATAACCTTACACACAACTAAGCAGCCTGACCCACAACACACTTGCTTTAACCTTTCTACTCAACACACCTCCTGCTTGCTCATCGCTCACTCAGAGATAAAACCCATGGGCACATAACTCATTTGTGTTATGACATACACATGCCGCACATCATATCGTGCACCCAAAATGCAGCCATCCCCTATACAGCTCTGGAAATCCCCTCTATGCAGATTCTCATGGTCATTCTCTCATCTTTGTCTGTTTTGTTTAGGGTGACCAGACAGCACATGTGAAAAATAGGGACGGGGGTGGGGGGTAATAGGAGCCTAGTCTTGTTCATTCATACAGCCCAAGTGTCAATGATTGGCATATGCACAATACACTTACACAACCCAAATCAGTCACTTGACATGTTAGCTTCCACACAACACAGGCCAGATTCCTTCCGCACATAACTCCCTTCTACAGCATGCTGCTGTTCAGCCAACCAATAACTGTTGCACCTGCAATAGTGCCCGCGTGCTCTTGTGCATACAGTCTAGTTTGCACGCTCTTGCACGTGGAACCTCGCCTGTGCGCTCTTGCACTTTACTCTTTCAATTTCTCTTGCACACTCATTCTCTCATCTTTTCACACGCACCCTCGCTCTCTTTGCACATCTCTCACACACACACACACACACACACACACACACACACACACACACACACACACACACACACACACCTCTCTCTCTTTCTCTCCCTAACTGGGCGCTCCTGCCCCTTTAAGGGTTAACCTTCCTCTCCGCTACATCGCGTTCCACAGATTGACACATCCTACTGGCGGCAGGTCCCGGCCGCCCAATCGGCGGCAGCCGAGCCGTGCCCCACGTGGGGGCGGGCCGCTCCCGCCGCGCTCCCATTGGCCAGCCGGGTCGGCGATTGCCCGCACGAGCCAGGCCCCACGTGGAGCTGGCGCTAGTTCATTGATCGCGCTCCCCCGGCAAAGCTGCTGCTGCTGCCGCTGCGGCGGGGGCCGAGGCCGGCCGGGAGCGAGCGCGCGGGCAGCCCCCGACTCCGGCCGCCCCCCCTGCGCTGGGTGCAGCCGCCCGGGGCCAGCGGCGCGGTGAGTCCCCCGGGGGCGGGAGCTGGAGCTGGGCGGCGGGGCCGCTCCCTGCCCGCCGGGCTCTACCTGCTGCGGAGGGGCAGGGCCCATTGTTTGCATGGAGGGGGGAGCTGGGGAGTGGGGGCACGTTCTCGGGGGGGGCAGGAGAAAGAGTGGGGGGCACTTGGGGGCGAGGGAGGGGGCACTCTTTGGAGGTGCAAGGGAGGGGGTGCCTGCTGGCTCGCCGGGGAGGGGTGCTTGCTGGGGTGCAGGCAGGACGTTTGGTGGAGCAGCTTTTCCTGGGGCGGCCGTAAGTGGGGAATATCGTCTAGGGTGGCCATGGAGGGGGCACGAGAGGGGGGATGCCCAGGTTGCTGGGTTTTTCCTTTAGGAGCAGGGGAGCCTGCAAGGATGGGGTTGGGGGGGCCTGTATTCCTTGCCAGCTCATGGCCGTGCATGGACATATGCTCGTGGCGTGTTGCATGGGCCTGGGCTAGGGAGAGGCATTGCCCGGGAGTGCCTTGCAGTCTGGGTCAAGGGCCTGACCTACATAAAGAGGGTTGAGTTCCTTCCCTGGGCAGGGCTGGCAGAGGTGCTTGCAGGCTGGGTGCATAGATGGGACACAGGCACTTAGGGGGTGCATAGGGAACCACGGGAGCCAAGCCCGGTGGGCCTAGCTATTTCAGTGGTGGGGGCCAGCCAGGTGCTTGGGGTGCAGGGTGGCAGGTGGGATCTTAATGACAGAGCTGGGCGAGGAGCGTCTGGATTGGTGGTGCTGGAATTTAGATCAGGGTGAGCTGGATCCTGAGAGTCTGTGACTGAGTGAGTGTGGGCTTGCTGAATAGGTGGGCCAATGGGTGAGATATTTGTTGGGGGCTGGGGAAGGGACCTCTGGCTGAGGGCACTGCTGTACTGGGATGCATGGAGAAGGGGTGTGTAAGGCAGAGACCTTCCTATTGAAATTTAAGAAGCATTTTTTGGTTGGATCTCACCTTCTCCTCCCACGGGATGAGGGAAGATGAGAAGCAATGGCTCTGTGGCTGGCTGTAGTAGGACTGGTGGTAGTGGGGGTTTGGCGGGGAAGGAATAAAGAGGATCCTCCTCCTTTGAGTTTCCTTGTCTGGAACGTGACTGTCCCTGTCTCTTTCAGAGTCCATAGCCGTGCTGGAGCTGGCCGGCATCCTTGGGCCTGGGCCCTGAGAGAGGACCCCCTGACGGGAGTGGTGGAGTAAGATAAGGCTGGGATTACAGGCTTGCTTTGCTCCAAAGATGTTCCCCCAAAACCGCCCCCCGGTGAGTGCCCCGGTTAGACTCCGTTCCCATAGGCCCAGTGTGGGGAGCAGCATTGGGGTGTTCCTTACTTGCACTAAATTGAGCCCCTCGCCCCACCACATCCCTGCAGGCCGCCCTGTCTGGATTGCCCCACCTAGGAGAGGGAGGAGGCGGTTGTTGCCAGTATCTGCGCTTCTGCCTTTGCGTGAGAGTCCCGCTGGTATAGCTTGAAGTGTGAATTTAAACCGGTGCGAAAGGCGGCATGGACATGCTTTTTCCGGTTTCTTTTAGGAAGAGGATCTAAGATAAACTGAATGGCCAGTTTTTATACAGGAGGGTTGCGCTGATTTAGCTAAATCCACTTAAAACTGGTGTAACTTCTGCGTATGTCGAGGGCTTAGATGGAGCTTGGGTTTAGACCCCTCTAATGGTACAGCCTGCGTTTGTCTTAGTGCTGGTCTTCTCCAGCTTGGCTATTAAACCCTGACTGTCAAGCTGGGACCAAAGGTGGCAAAGGATCGTCCTTCGAGGAGCTGATTTCCTTTGTGTCCATTCTCCCTCAGCTGTCCCCTTCCCACGAATGCCTGCTCTCTGTCTCTGCCTTGTGACAGTCAGGTGTGGGGCTGGTGGCCCCAGGAATTGGGACTGGGGATTCTGCGGTCGTTGTCCCCCTCCCAAGAGCCTGGTTCTTGCAGGCTGCGTGAATAGCATGGCCATGTTGCAGTGACTGCCCTCCTCCTTCCATGCCCTCCACCATAGGCTCATCTCCAGGCACCTGCTGTGGCTTCGGCAGCTGCCGGCACGGTTTCCACAACCCCTCAGTCCCTGAAACTGACCTACCCGGAGACCTTGGACCGGATCAAGGAAGAATTCCAGTTCCTGCAAAACCAATACCACAGGTAACGTGCCGCCAAGCCCCACTGCGCCAGCGAGAAGCAGTGCCACTTTAACTGGGCTGGCCACAAAATACTCCTCTATCTCCACGCTGGGCATTAAGCCTAGGTGGGTGGGAAGTGGCACGCCACGCTGGCACGGGCACTGAACCATACGTGTAGCAAGAGTGTAAGAAGCCACCTCGGTTCCTTGAAATGCTCTTCTTGGGCAGCACTGCCCAAAAACCCGTCTAGTGCTCCTGTGCTTTCGGCTCTATCCCAACACGGGCCTGGGCTTTCCCCCTGTGTGTCTGGTAATCCAGGTCCAGATTCCTGCCTGTTCTGTTGCCAGGCTGAGCAATCCCTAAATGCACCCCCTGCTCTGTAGCCTGCTACATTTGGAAAGCAGATGAGGGAACATTGAAACTTTCTGCAACCTGTTTCCTTGGAGCACGGAAGCCCATGACACACACTCCTTCCTGTGCGCCTGCCTGAATCCCCTCCCACCCCCACTCCCTTTTCCAGTTCCCTACCTCTTGGCAGATGGGACTGGAATGGATTCTGCCCAGTCACTCTTTTTTCTGGGCTAGGGGTTGGCAAACTAAAGTTTTGCATAAGTCTTAAACTCAGGCTTTAGGCTTCTGTGCCGCCGACTAACCCTTGTTCTCTTGGTGGGGGGCGGTGGATGGGGGGGTCTCTCTCTCTCTTTATTTTTACAGCTTGAAGTTAGAATGTGAAAAACTGGCAACAGAAAAAACAGAAATCCAGCGACATTATGTCATGGTGAGCGGGGTGTGGGGTGGCGCTCCCCTTTCCCAGCGTTCGGAGCGAGCGAAAGACCAGCCGGATTGGGTTTCCTTGGCTACCGGCTTGTACTTGGGCTGCTGCGCCTGCCCCCGGAGATCTGGCTGGGTGACCTCACTCATGAGATGAGTGCGGCTGAGCTCTGCTTTGATGGCTTTCAGCCAGCCGCGTGTTATTGCTGCTGGAGAGGGTGGGAGGGAGCGCTGGTCTGATGATTTACTGGGCCCCAAGCTGTGCGGGGAGGGAATTGACAGGCGGGTACAGCCCCATCTCTGCTCTTATTGCTGAAGTTGGGAGGGGAAGGGGTTGGAATCTGCCTGTTAGTTTCCCTTTTCCATCTCTCTCCTCTCTGCTGGAAGAGAAATCGAGCCAGACGGTGAGCAGCAGAGATTGCCTAGAACGTGGGGCTTGTGTTTGAAGACGACTGTCCTGGTTGCTATATTGTTTCTCTGTTCCGTGGGGTGGGGTGCTGGGGAGAGCTCGCCCCGTGCCTTGCAGAGAGAGTTGGAGCAGTATCTTCTGATCCCAGCAGGTCCCGATAATGCAGGAATTTGGGGCGAGGCTGACCTCGCACGCCTGTGCTGTAGAGAACTTTGCAGTGGGTGGTTTGCTCGTTAGCCGTGCGTCTCCCTTAGTGACGCCGTGTTCTTTCCCTTGCAGTACTATGAAATGTCCTACGGCCTGAACATCGAAATGCACAAACAGGTGAGTCTCTGGCATGCCTGGTCTTCCTGCCAGCTGCCTGTGGTAGCCCCCGGTGGGCTCACCCTTTGCTTCCTGCTTCATAGCCCATCCTCGTCCCAGATAAACCCAATCCAGTTGCTTTTCTCCTTCTGCAAAACACAGCTTGGGGTGTGGGTTCCACCCTGCCTTTCCCATGTTACATGGGATGGGGGCAGCTCCTCTGTTGCGGAGTTAGAGTGGAGGAGTCCATTTCCGCCTCTGCTACTGAATTGCCTAGTGCCCTTGGGATGGTCCCTCGGTGTTGCCTCCCCCTGCGATATGGGGGTAGTTCTAGCCGACAGGGGTGGTCTTCGTGCACTCCTGCGGCAGGGGTGTCCACTGAGCCTTTGCCTGGTGCTGGGGAAACTCAGCGAGCATGCGGGGAAGATGGGCTTTGGGCCTGCGTGCTCAAGCACTTGTGGGAGGCGGGCTTTGACTTTTGCTGCTGTGCCGCTTATCCAGTCCGGGGACCTGGCGTCGTGGGACCCCTGAGCTAAGCCAGGCAGCCCTTGGGCACTCAGCCAATGAATGGAAGACGGGTGAGAACTGGGCTGTGCGAGCTGGAGTGGAAGCTGTCAGATAATTCATTACCAGCCTCTTGGTGAGCTCCAGTGAGCGGCTACGCCGGGGCTGCCTGGGGGCCTGGCAAGCGTCCTGAGGCCCTGTGATGCCCAGGAAGGGCCAAGTGTTGGATCTTCTCCCATTGCTACCAGATCTGCCCTGCTATCTGCAGTGGCCATGCGGCTTCTGTATCGGGGAGCCTGTGTGGGAGCAGAGGTGGGTGTGGGGAGGGGACTCCAGGGCCTCAGAAGCCATCAGGCTTTCCTCGCCTCACGCCCCCACCCCCGCCTTGCACTGCGCTGGGTTACCAGCTGCTCTGAGACAGAAGGTTTCTTCTTCTCTATTTTTAAAGAGGCTGCATAGGAGTCTGGCAGCGTGTGCCTTTGCCGGCACATCCCTTCCGCCTCACCCTCGACCCTGGTGGACTCGCGCCCCCCTGGCCCGGCCAGCTGTTGCACGGGTGTCTCTCTTGGGAGCTTTGTGCCAGGTTTGTGTTTGGTTCGGAGACCCGGCTGCAGCCAAGACTAGGCTGTCCCCCCTCACCTCGGGAGCACTGGGGGATGTGGTGGGGCAGCCTTAGCTCCGGGTTGCACTGACGGCTGCCCTGCTCCCTGGCTTTGCGGAGCCGGCTTGCTTCTGTGCTGCCTTCCCAGCAGAAGGAAAAGGCCAACCGGGAGACTGAGAGCTGAAGGGAAACGGACACAGCTCTGCTCCCCCTTCTCCCCCATTTCATCTGGCTGCTCGCTTGCAGCGCTGCGCAGACAGCAGGATTTACTGCCGATTCCAGGTGCCGCTGGCCGCCTGCCAGCGTGCTGTCTGCACTTTTAACGAGGGCCCGTAAGTCTGCGCTCTGACAGCCAATGGCCCTCGTGTGAGAAATGGGAGCTGCCCGCGCCGAAGGTCGCAGGTTGTCGGTGCTGCGAGGAGACGGAACCTCTCCTTTGCATGGCTGCCTCATCGTCCCAAGTGGAGCCTTCCTCTAGGCCTTGTCCCGTTCCCACCCCGCCTCTCCAGCAGGCAACCTAATGCCCCGGGCCCGCTGTCTGCTCCCACCTCCCTGGCCCGCTGCCTCTGCCAACCCGCACAAGCCCTATTTTATTTTGCTTTATCGCGCGCCACTAGCTGCTGGCATAAAGAGCGCGTCGTTAACTTAATGCTCAATAAGGAGTCTCGTTAATAAAAAGGATGAGTGGCTGAATGGGCCGGCCAAAGGAGGAGCCCACCCAAAGCGCATCTCGCTGAGCCGGGTCTCCCGCCCTGCTCTCAGTAAGCTCAGAGAAGGATCCCAAAACGCCGTTGTCTCGAGCGCCTAGCGGGTGGTTACTGTGGGATTGGCCGTGCTGCCACCTGGCCAGGTGGAGTCTTCAGGGGCTGGGGGACCAAAGTCCTCTGAGCTGCAAGGGACTGGTGCCGCGCTGTCTTTAGCCCCTCTGCTGAGACGGCCGAGAAGCTGGGGGTAGCTGCGTTGGCTACAGCCGTCTGTTCGGAGCGAGACGAGGGCAATCCGCTTCTTCTGGCGTCACCATGGCGTGCTGGGATTCGCCGCTGCTGCTGCCCTCCGGCTGACTTCGAACCGGCAACCCGGTCAAAAGGCTCTGTATCCCGCCAGCTCTCAACCGACCCGTCCAATCCCTTTTAACCCTGGCCACTCTTCAGTACCGGGCGCGACGCTCTAGTTAAGCCGTTCCTTCTCCCCAGGCCACCTGGTTTCTCCCTCGTGTCGTGTGCCGCTTTCTTGTGTCGGAGCTTTGAAGAGGCCGGTGGGTGCGGGCCAAGCTCTATTGGAATGGCTTTCTTCTCTCTGGCTGGCTCCCGGACTGGGAAGGAAGCCCTGGTCCCGAAGCATTCAACAGGGGATTCATTGCACTGTGGCTGGAGGAGCTGGATTTTCTTTTAACGGCTGCTCCATGTAGCACCATAAACCCTGCTGTGGGCCAGGTGGGAGAAGATGCAGGCAGATCCCGGCGAGATGATATTTTTGGTATGTTGTTTGTACCAGGAAAAACCCTCAAATCTGCCTGGATTTGGACTTTTCCACCCAGACTAGCAAGCGAAGGAGATGGGGGAGAGAAAAAGCCCTGAAAACAGCGTGATCATTTTTCATGCTGAGAGCGTTAAAGTGCCAGTAAATTGCACATTAACGAGCGGCAGCGAATTGGAGGCAGCGTTCCCCGAGGAGCTGGCTGCCCATCAGTGCATTAGGAAGGAGAATCCATCACTGCTGGCCCCAGGAGATGGCTAAATCCTTCCCAGAAACTTCCTGCTGCCAATTTTTTTTTTTCTGGGGGCTGGTGTGTATCGGGGAGGGGAGGGGTTGTTTCCTTTTTGGTGCTGGGAGGGGAGGGGGAATGCAGAGAGCACATGGCTATTGGCTTTGTTTTTCATGAGTGAGAGAGATCTAGGACAGGATCATCAGCTTTACAGGCTCCAGCTGAGATCAGGGCTCCACTTTGCTAGATGCTGGATGGACACACACAATCCTCCCCAGAAGAGCTTGCAGTCTAAATGGAGGTCCAGAGTGGGGAGGTGACTTTCCCAGGTCTCTGGCCTGACTCCCAATCTGGTGCCCTATCTGCTAGGCTGCGCGGCCTCTGACTGATCTCCGGTAGGCCCCCTCGGCATGTGGCTTGAATGAGGATCACTCCATTAGATAGCAATAAAGGGGGAGGTATTGAGCATCTCTTCGGGCCCATATGACTCCCACAGATGTGAGGACCCTTTTCTGGCCACCTGTGGGTGGATCTGATGTTCTCTTCTCTGTCTGCTTGAATCCTGCCCAGCGTGCTCTGAGTGGGCTGTAGTGGGTCATTTTCTCGGGCATATGCCCCCACGAGGGCCTTGCAGGTCTCTTGATTTGGGAGTCAAATCCAGAGGCTGCTTGCCTCCCATCCTGCACTGCCTGTGGTGGCTTCTTAGAAGCAGCTGCCTTCACTCCAGCGTTGAGAAGAGCAGAGCTGCTTCGGGCCCAAAGCTGGTGAGAGTTGGGGTGCCAGGTACCTTCCCTTCCCCCACAGCTGGGTCATGCTAGAGAGAGGCCTCAGGGCAGTGTGAATGAACCAGCTCTGGGAAGGGGTTCCTCAGTTGAAATGCCCTCCCCCCCAGCTGATTTGTGGGGTGGGGGCTGTGAGGGTCACCCCAGCCTGGCTTCCCTCCTGTGTTTGAGGGGATCCCTGTCCCTTTAATTCGCCGCTTTCTTCAGCTTCTTGAAGCTGGAACGTTGGCGGGGGAGGCTTTGTCTGGCCTTGCCCAGCTTCGTAGCTGGGGCATTGATTGAAGTGCAGTGCTGTCCTCTCTCCCTCCCTTGCTCTCTTCCTGCGTTCAGGCCGTCTGATTGCTTGTGGCACTCAAGTGTTGCAGAAAAACAGCAGCTGTAACGAGAGCACCTCTCCAGGGCTTCCTGGCAAACCACCGAGAGCATCAATTAGCACTTGGCAGGGCTGGAGAATGATTTGGAGATGTTTGGGGGTGGGCATCTTGACAGGACATGGGAGGGGGCAGGATGCTATCACCGAAATTTGGCGGTGCATGGCTCATTAGCTGTCCGTCGTGGGGAGATGGTTGCACTCAGGATCTAGGGGGAGCTTTCTCTGGGGTAGGACATAGCAGGCATGTCAGCACCTGGTCTGGATGCTCGGCTCTGGCTTCTGAGATGCTGTGGGCTTCCCGCCTGAAGGCCGGAGTAGCACTGAACATGGAGTAGGCTGAGTCTGTAGGGACTGGCTTGGATCAGCCTTGGGATGCAGGGGGCTCTGTTCCTCACCTCTCCAGGAGTGACCATTGCTTGGTTTCCCCGAGAAGCTGAAAGGCGTCCCGTGCAGTAAGGACCCCCCTGTCCCCTCCAGGTGCGCTCTGGATCACGTGGTACCCTTTCAGGAAGGGGTTCCTCTGCCTTCCCCCATTCATTGTAGCTGGGCAGCAGGACTTCTTCTGGGTCTGGAGGGCCTGGGTTGGAAGAAGCCCGCAGGATGGAGAGTGACTGTCAAGGGAGGGGGCAGAGCTGGGTATTTAAGCGGGTAAGTGTCTCTCCTACCCTGGGGGCCGCAGATGCAGCAAAGAATGAAGAGCTCACTTGAGAGTCATATCCTCCATCTAGACGGGCTTTGGTGTGTCAGTGGCTTTTGAGGAGTCCTCTTTCTGCTGGGGGTGGGAACTAGTGTGTGTTCGGCTTGCAGCAGCGTCTGGGAGCCCTGGTTCTCGAGCAGCTCCCCTCTGCACCAGGCATTGCACAGACAATGAAACAACGGGCCCTGTCCCAGAGAGCTGACAGCCTGCCTCCCCCAAGACTCCCCCTTTCCCAGGGAGCTCTCCGAGGAGGAAATGAGCCCCGGGAGCCTGCATGCTTGTCCGGCTCGTGGCTGTCCACTTGCTCCACAGAGCAGGAGAATCCACATGTCACACTGGCTTCTGCTGCACCCTGAGTGATGGCTGCATGAGCTGCCCACCCTGTACCGCTAAATGGGGAGCGTGGGGCAGCACGCATGCACATTG
Source organism: Gopherus evgoodei (assembly GCF_007399415.2). Classification (NCBI taxonomy): domain Eukaryota; kingdom Metazoa; phylum Chordata; order Testudines; family Testudinidae; genus Gopherus; species Gopherus evgoodei. The sequence continues at coordinate 6,300,352 of NC_044343.1, forward strand.
ACAGCAGAAGAGGCCGTAGAGGTGACTTGGGGGGCTAGGACTCCGGGGTTCTATTCACAGCTCTGCCACAGCGATCGTGAGCAAGTAGGGTGACCAGACAGCAATGGGGGGTAATAGGCGCCTATATAAGACAAAGCCCGAAATATCAGGACTGTCCCTATAAAATCGGGACATCCGGTCACCCTATGAGCCAGTCACGGCCCTGCTCTGCACTCTGTTTTGCCCTCAATAAACGGGTGATACCTACCTACCTCTCCGGCGAGGGGAGTGACGGAGCTGCAGATGGTGTGTATGTGTGTGAGAGCTCCCTGGTGCTGGGAGAACCCATCTGTGTATAATTCTGTTTGAAATGCAGCCAAATCTGGGATGGGACGTGGTAACTGCTTAGCACCAGCCGTGCTGCACTGGCAGTGAGTGGATCTGCACGTGACATGCTCAAAGCTTTTGATCAGGGGATTCACGGGGCCTGGGGCAAAGCAATTCTGGGGGCCCCTTCCATAAAACAAAAATGGCAAAACTATAGAATATTTTATTCTCCTGGGGGCCCCCTGGGCTGCCCTGCTTTCGATGGTGCACAACAGGGCTTAAGTGTGGTGGCTGAAGTGGGATTCTAGAGGTGGAAGGTAACCCCTGTGTTAGAATAGGGTCAGGACACGGGGTTGAGCTCCTCCTCCTGGGCTCTCTAATGGGCACAGTGCCTCCTAGCTCCAGGTCACTGTTGGCTTGGAGGCTAGGCCACCAGGCAGCCCTTGGCAGGAAAGGCGGGGGGGGGGTGTTTCCTGAAGGTCTCTGCACACCATGGTGAGCCCTGCCCAGGGGCCCAAGCCTGTGGGGGAACGGAAGTGCAACAGGAGCAGCTCACAGGTGTCGCTTACGTTTGCATGTTTTCTCCTTCCAGACAGAGATCGCCAAGCGGCTCAACGTCATCTGTGCCCAGCTAATCCCATTCCTGTCCCAGGAGGTGAGGTGAACCTGTTGTCTCCACAGGCAGGGGGTGTGTGGGCTCGTATAGACTGGGCAGGTCTGGCTTGAAACATCTCAAGCTGTATTCTCAACCTCTGGGCAAGCCAGGCACCTCCGCCTGCGCGTGGGGAAGGGACAGGTCATGCCACTTCCTTTCCCTGCCTTTTTAAAGGTGACAGGATGATTTTTATTTTATTTTGTCTCCTCCCAGCATCAGCAGCAAGTGGTCCAGGCAGTGGAACGAGCCAAGCAGGTGACTATGGCAGAGTTGAACGCAGCAATCGGGGTATGTGGACCGTCCCCCGCTGCTGGCCACAGTGTGTACCACCCCTCCGGGGGTTTAACTCGGTCTCCTGCCCCCGGGGCCGTGGGGAGGGGCTCTTGGCCTGTCCGAGGCAGGGTACATGTGGGCTTGCCTGGCACTGGGTGGTGCCTCTCCTGCATCTCGGAGCACCTGTCTGGGACCTCGGCTGATACGTGGCTTCTATCCCATAATGAGCTGAGTGGGAGGATGGGGAGGGGAGCACTCCACTAGCTCTGGCATCTAACAGCAAGGTGGGAAGCCGCTGCCTTAACTTACTACAGCTCCTGCTCTCCAACTTTCCCTCCCCGCCCATCGCAGGGGGTAGAATCCTAAGATGCTTTATTGATGTTCCTGGCCCTTTAAAATTTGCCCTGCCCCTGGCGAGCAGAGTCTCCGAGCTTCAGGGAACCCTGCGCAGGGCAGATTGGGGGGAGGTGGGCGTTGTTTCGTAAAGGGACAGTGCTGTAGGTACTCCATAGGTCCTCCACACCTGTGTTCTGCCCACGAGATGCACCATTCATGCAGGATGGGGGTGGTCAGTGCCGTTCACTGGAGGGCAGGGTCCTTTCTCTTCGTCTTCCTGAGATGCCAGCAAAACGCGTGCCTCCAAAGATTCCCTGGAAATGCCCTCTGAGCGTCAACCACCCCCTCTCCAGTACGGACGGGCTAGTGCGTTAACCCAGCCCCGTTCAATCCCCACTGGGCGTGGACCCTAGGATTATTTTAAGGTTGGGCTGCCCCCTTCTTGGCCAGAGAAGAGCTATTGGTCAGGGACGTGGGTTGACGAGCGTAGAGATGAGCCCCCTTGAAAATTGGTGAATGTGTCTCGGGGGGGGTGGGGGGGAAGCTGGAGGGCTGTCTCTGTGTCAGGTCGGTTGCCAGCCAGGTGGGTGGATGGATGGAGGCACACAGCTGGCCGTCTTGGGGACTTCGGGGGGGGGGGGGGGATTTTGTACTGAGTGGTGGGAGGATAAGGGAAGCATAATCCCGTCCTGGGGCCGAGAGCGGAGGGGAAGCACGTGAGACGCTGGCAGAAATAAAACAGGAGGAAGAAAGCGGGACCCAATAAAGGAGCGGTGACAACTTGCTCCATAGCTGCACTTAATGAGCAGATTATGAGAGCCTTTAAACGTAGGGCTGTGAAAACGATAATGGAACAGGGTAATTGGATTTGGCACGGCATGCCAAGGATTGGGGGCATGAGACGCCGAGCAGAGCGTCTGGAACAAAATGTGGCGTTCGCGGAGGCCAGTGTGCGGCACAGAAGACGAGGAAGCATTATGGATCCTTGCGGCAGGGAGGGCTGGCAGCTTGGCTCTCCCAAGCTGTGATGGGAAGGCTGAACACAGCTGAGAGTTGGAGGCTTAGAGACCTGGATGTCACAGAGAAGCAGGACAAATGGTGCAGGAGAATAGGGGGTGGGGGGAAGGGGCTCTCCCAAATGAGGATCTAAGAGGAGCGCTGCTTAGGAGGAATACATTAAAAATGATGGAGCTGGATCATGGCAGAGGTGGATAATTGGTGTGTGTATTTATTTTACTGTTGCTTAATAGGTTTGGGTGCTGAGGATTCTGAGGGGTTACTTAGCCACAAACATCAACACTTCTTAGGAAGGCTTGGCAGAATTCAATATTTTTATATATCATTTTGATGAATAATATCAATTCTTTTAAAGCATTTTTCCTTTTTTTACATATATTTATATTTTCACGGTTGTGGGAAATGATGGATGGAATAGCCAATACTTATTAATTGGCAGTAGATGCTGAGAATCAAAAGTTAAAGCTTTATAACCATTAAAACACAAACTACCAACATCACTTCACGTGTCAAAATATACGAATTAAAAACTCTTAAATCAAACAATGAGGTCACAAAGGAGCATTTTTCTTACTTGGCCTGTTTGTAAGTGTTTCCAGCGATACTAATGGAAAATGTGTGTGTATATTGGCACAATAATATTTACCAACAAAAATCTGATCCTTCCATGCCTATTTTTACTTGAGAGGACACAATCAAGCTATATTGTGACTCCAGATTCCTACTGTGTTGATTGATAGATAAATAAATAAATCACATACCCCCACAACGATCTTATAAAAAAGGAACGCTAAGCAAGGTGCTTCTCTGACAAGCTTTCTGTTGCAGTGTAAACAGACTCTTCTGTATTGCAGTTTGCTACCTGGGTGTTTCAGCCCTAAAAATGCAAATGAAACAGGACTTGAAACAGGAGTGAAACAGACTCCTCTGGCCCCACAGAGAGAAATGTAGAAAGTCAAGTGTGCAGAATGCAAAGTGGATTGTAATTGTCTTTATAAAGGGCCGTTAAGAACTCAGCTGGAGAAAGGAATGGGTTTGGGGTCTAGTTTTTGGTTTGCGAGCGAAATTGACAAGTGGCCTTATTGGGAAGAGATTTTTTTTGCCACCATCTTCCCAACAGTAGCCATCCAAAACTCGCTTGTGACCAAGGAAGGGAGAAAGTGATGCTTGGCTGAAGCACAGGATTATTGTGTATGGTGAATCATGCTGCTAGCCGAACCTGGCTCCTGGCTTGTGATACCTTAGGTGGCTGGGGGAAGCCAAGACAGCTGCGACGGAGGCAGGAAGGTTATTTTGGCTGCTGTTACCCTGTCTGGGATGTTACCTGAGAGCCCTCTTCAGGAAAGGCCCAGACTCATGTCCTTCCACAGCTGTAGTTCTGACCTCTCCCTTTATTTCTTAAAGCAGCTGTGGTGCCAGGGGTTGGACTGATGTCTCTGTCCATAGTGCAGGTACCACATGGGCGGCAGTGGCCAGGCAAACTTCCTCTGGGCCCCGGCCAGCCTGTGACTGCTGTCAGACAGCGGCCTCTGGTTCCTTCCCGGATGGAGTGAGCCTCTGTCCGTCTCGCTGTCGCCAGCTTCTTGGAGATTCCTGGCTTGCTCAGATTCTCAGCCTTGAGTCAGCGAGGCTGGCCTGGCCCTTGAGGGCAGGGTGAGGAAAAGCAGGCGCTGGCATCTCATCCTCCCGGCTTTCCACGCTCTCTCTCCACAGCATCAGCTCCAGGCGCAGCACCTGTCCCATCACGCTCCTCCCATCCCGCTGACCTCTCACCCGTCCAGCATGCAGCCCGCCAGCATCGGTGCAGCCTCTGGGCTGCTGGCTCTGTCCGGGGCTCTGGGAGCTCAGGGCCAGCTCCTCCCGAAGGACGACAGGGGACTTCACGACAGCGAGCACAGAGGTAGAGCTGGGGTAAAGGGGCTTGGGAGAGCAGGGAATCTTGACCTTGACTTCCCAGTTGTCGAGATGGTGAACTCCAGAGTAGGGAACCTGGGGTACGTCTGGCCAGGGGGAGCAGAGCCCTGGGTTTAAACCCCATCCCGGCCAGCCTCGGACAGAGTGTAAAAGCCGTTCTCAGACTCCCTGGGCACCCTGCTGTCTTGACACTGGGGTTGGCGATTGGGCGGGACGAAGTGCTGCAGGTGGAAACGGTAGAGATTCAGCCTCAGTCATTCCAGAGCACAACTGGGCACGGGGTGCGGCATCGGTGGATCGGGCCCTCTGGGTGGAGGCTGCATGGTGGGGAGGGGCTTTGAGTTTCCCTTGGGTCCTTGCCAGCAGGGGATCTCTTACAGCGAGGGCCTTTTCCAGCCAATTTCAGGCAGCAGCCTGGCTCCTCCGCCCTGGGGGAACTCCTCAGCCGCTAGCAGGGGGTGCAACAAACACTTGGGTTTGGGGCGGAGGGCTCTGGCCTGGGGTGGCCACTGTGGTGCAGGGTGCAAGATATGCCCCCAGCAAGGAAGGGGAAGGTCCCCACCCCACTGCCTGGGTTCCAAATCCTGGGAGCTGACCCCGCACCCCATGCGCCCCAGTAACATGCCGGGCCGGTCTCGGGGACCAGCTTAGCAGCCTGTCCTGTCCACAAGCTGCAGAGGTGGGTAGCAGCAGATGCTGCCTCCCCGTGAGAGGAATGGGGGGGGGGCAGGAGAGCATATGTGTGCGGGGGGGGGCTCGGAGTTGAAAGCAGCACCCTCTTCTCTCTCCCTTTCTTGCCCTGCTGCTGATCCGTGTTGCCATGGAGACAGAGCGAGACCTGGGTCCCGTAAGTACTCCTCCTTCTCCTCCTCCGCTTATTGGTTCCTTCCAGCTGCGAAAGGCTTTGGCCAGGGAGACTGGGGGAGCCTTTGAAAGCTTCCTTTTAGCCTTGGGGGGGGGGGGCGGGGAAGGTTTCCTCCCGGCGGGGCGGGGGAGGAGGTTGTGGGTCTGGCGGAAGAGGGGTTACAACCTCGAGCAGCATCCTTGCTGCGTGCAGCTGGCAGGCAGCCAGGCGGCCAAGGTCATGGTGGATTGAATCTTTCCTCCCCCACTCCCCGCCCACGTTGCCCGGGGAGGGAGGCAGTGCGTGGCACCCCCGTACGGGGGGAAGAGGGGGCTTCGCATGAACCCGCCCTCTAGCTCTCCAAAAGCGGTGCATCCCTTGGAACACGGTTCTGGGGGGCAGGGGCCGCACCCTTCATGTCTAGGGCTAGAGCTGGGCAAAATCTTCCCGCTTAGGCTGGCGCTGCTGCAGCTTGTGACCCTGGCAGCCCTCCCGGTCCCCGCAATCCAGACTTTCCCCATCCTGGGCTGCCGGGTTCATCTCCCTCTTCCTTTGCCTGCCACCCCTGCTCTCCCCCTTCTGCAGCTCTTGATGCCCTGTGCAGAGAGTGGGGTCCCAGCTCATCCGCACGGGTGCAGTTCCTGTTGACTCCAGTTGGGCTGGGACCGCCCTTCTAATGCCAGGGCAGTGTTGGAGCCACAGCAGCCCCTGGTGCGTGGGCAGCCGGTGAAGTTTATGCCTGGTTTAGTGATGGGGAAACTGAGGCAGAGGGATGTCATACAAGTAGTGGAAGCCAGCAATCCTAGCTCCTGCTAACATCGGAGTGGAGGAGCAGTTTCCTTTCTCTGCCAGTGGCATTCCTGGGTGTCCCCCTGGCTGCCACAGACCAGACAGGGACTTGCCAGTGCCTTACTAACCCCCTTGAGAACCTTTCCAGCCTAGATCTCCCCTTCTGCCTCTGCCTCCGGTAGCTGCCTTGTAGACAGGCTGGAGCTGGGGTGGCAGGAGCAGCTGGCTTGCCAGGTGCCCGAGTCCGAGACGGCCAAAGCCTGGGGCACCATGACCTGGGGTTGAGGGCAGAGCTGTGGGTTCTAACTGATGAACTGGAGCCATTCCTGCAATGCAGCCTATTGCCCACCAATCGGGGGGTTCCCAGAGACCTGCCAGTAGGGGAAAGAGGACGGCATTTGGTCCAGCAGCCTTGGGAGTATCACATCCAGGGGCGGGGGATATCTCCCAGATTGCAAAGCTTGCTGTGTGCGTCCCCACAGCCACAGAGCTGCTCTGCTGCCCTGCGCAAACCTCTGGGGCCCCAGCCTCCTGGCTAGTGGGAACTGGGGGGGTAGGCTGTGGCCACAAGCTGCCAACGGAGCCCTGGGGGCCATGGAGCTCAGTTCACTCCTGTATCTTTCTGACCCAGTCTCTTGCCGCTGCCCCCACCCCTGCGTTCTGCTGTGAACTGGAGCTGGGACCTAAGCTTGGTCTGGAGGAACCATGTCTCGGTGTGGGCCTGTCAACTGCGCAGCAGCTGCGTCTAGAGGCTCCTGCTGCCCTGGGCAGGCGCATGCCCCAGAGTCAGGAGGTCGCCTCCTGGCCGGATCCCCCTTCCGGCTTTACTCTCTGCCCCCATTGCTGTCCTGGGGGTTAGTGGGGGAGGCGAACAGAGCTTCAGTTCATCCCGTGCTGCTTGAGAGATGCAGCCAGGGTGGGGTTAAGTGGCTTCGGTCTCCCGTGAGCAGGTGGGCAGAGCAGAGTCCAGCTGTCCTAAGGCAGCGGCCTCGTGGGAACGTTTCCTGTGCACCATGGGGTGGAGGGTAGGGGGCTCTGCCGTTATCCCTGCCCATCCTGCTGGGAGGGCGGGGGGCAGAGCCCTCTTTGGTGGTGGTGGTGGGTTAGCCTGGGCCTGCAGTATCAGCTTTGTAACACAGCTGCTCGTCATCTCGTTCCCCAGAGCTCCCTGGCACTGCCTAATGGGGAGCGGGTACGAGCCATCTCGGAGTACCTGAGCAACAGCAAGAAGAGGAAGGCCGAGGAGAAGGACTTCGTCACGGACTACGTGAGTGCTTCTTTGCAGCTGCTGTTGGGGGGGGGGGGGTGTTCCCGGGACAGAGGGGCAGAGGAGGTAGTGGGGGGCCTCTCCCCTCTACTGCTCCTTTTTCTAGGCTGGGTTTGTGTGTGCCAAGCCGTGAGCAGGCCTTCATGCTGCCTAAGCGGTGCCATGATTTATTGGGATAAAGCCTGGTTCCTGTCTCCAGCTGGGCAGTGCCCTGTGCGTGGGACCATGCCGGCTGCTGGGTGTGAACGCGCCTCTCTCTGCGTTTCAGGGCAGCGATGCGGACAAGAGCGAGGACAACCTGGTGGTGGATGAGGTCAGTGCTCGGGAACGTGCCTTGGCTCGGTTCGGCGTTTAGATGGGCTGCGGTTCAGTCTGCTGGGCTCTAGACCTTCCTTGTGGCAGGGCCTGGTCCTGTTACTGAAGACAAAACTGGCCCTGAGAGATTAAGGTCGCAGTACTGTGTAGCAGAGGTTGGAAGTGGAACCCAGGAGTCCTGATCGGATCGCTAGACCCGGAGATCTGGGAAGAGCACCCAGGAGTCTGGACTAGTTCTCTAATCTGCGAGGCTCCACTCCTTCCTGGAGCTGGGAGCAGAACCCAGGAGTTCAGAGGCCCAGTCTGCCCAGCCCTGCCCTAACCGCTAGCTCACCCTGCCTCTGGCGGTTGTATGGAGTTCGCTGCTGGCTTTGTGGGAGGTGCCTGGCTCCTGTACCCGTCAGCAGCCGGAGCCCCTCACCTGAGGCCGGTTGATCTCTCTCTGTCCCACAGGACCCCTCTTCCCCGCACAGCGTCCACTCGTACTCCTCCCGTGAGAACGGGGTGGACAAGGTCCCGTTGCAGCGGAAAGAGGCTGTGCCACTCAGTCCTACCTCCATGGCCTCGTCCAGCAGCACCTCCCCATCCCGGAGCAAGGACGAGCCCACGGTATGTGCTGGGGGTAGGTGAGGGTGGGGGTGTTTGATGGGGTTCATTGGTTTCCTGCTATCCAGGGAGCAGTAGGGTGTAGGGAGGAAGCACACTCCCCTCGTCACGAAAAGGGAGGGCCAGGCTGAGCCGGAGTGTCTCACGTTGGTGCCGACCTGCGGGTTTCGTCCTGACCTCGGTTTCCCATGGGGTGGAACGAGATCAGAATGGGGGCCTCCGAGGGGCGATGGCAGCACACGTCGGTGTATCTGAGCTAGCTCTGAGCGGGTTAGCAATAGCAGTGTGGCCGCAGCGGCACGGGCTAGCCACCCCCAGCACGGTCCTGCCCAGGCCCCTAGGTACTGACCCTGCTGCCCTGTGCTGCTGCAGCTCCTCCGCTCCGTGTAGCGAGCTAGTGCAATCCCAGTGTGCCCACGCAGGCTGTCCCCCTTGCAACACAGTCGTGTCCTGGGCACAGCTGGTCTGGCTTTGCTCAGACTTCAGGGCTCTGAAACTGGCTGCCTGTTCTCTCGAGGGGGCAGGAGCGGGCAGGGCATTATGGTCGGGAAGTGACCATGTAAAAGCAGCCCCACGTGGCCGCTGCGCTGATTGCCAGCAGGAGCAAATGCTGGGCTTGGCTTGGAGGAGTTGCCCGCCTCCTCGGTGCAGCTAGCTGGGTCGCTCTGCCTCATGCTAGCGGAGCAGTTTGTGCCCCCGCTGGTGGGAGCGGAGCTGCTCTGCCTGTCGCGAGCCCCGGGTGCAGCCCGCCGGTGCTCGGAGAGCTCTGCTGGAGAGGAGTCCACCCTGCCAGCCATGCAGGACATTGCAAGGGCAGATCCAGGCTGCCCTCTCCAGAAGGAGAGAGTAGGGCAGTGTTTCCTGGCCATCTCATGCAGCCGCCGTCCTAGCGGTGGCCTCTGGCAGTGGCCTCTGCCCTGGGTGAGGTGGGTTTGCTGGCCTGTCACAGGGTCCTTCTCCCCACTGCACCAGGCTCCTGTGCTAACCTCTGTGCGTGGGGGGCAAGGACGTAGCTGGCTTGGCTTGCTGGGGTCCTGTGTGCCAGGGCAGTGTGTTGATAACATGCAGCTACCTGAAATTAAACCAAAGCCAGGCTTTCATCTAGACTAGCACCCTACAGAGCTCTCCATCTCCCCATTCTCGTGCCCAGGGGAGCATCCTGATTTCCCAGCAGTGTTTGGGGCCAGGGCTCCTGGGGGGAAGCTAGGCTGGGCTCTCTGTTCTCAACCAAGCAGTAAATCAGAGGCTTGGATGGCTGCCAGGTTGTAGCTGGGGGCTGCAGCGCTGTGGGTGGGAGGGGTTTGAAGCCCACGGTGCCCAGAAAAGCCTTGACTGAAGGCGGCGCCTATGGGGGCGGGGGGTTTCCAGGCTGCTGCTGCAGCTGAGTTTTGAGTCTCTCTCCTTTGCAGGTGGAGAAAGCCGCCACTCCCGGTTTGAAGTCCAGCACCCCGACTTCCCAAGGAGACGCCACGGTGCCAGGCTCCAGCAGCAGCAGCGCCACCCAGCAGTTCCGCTCGGGGGCAGCAAAGCCCTCGGTGGATTCGTTAGGTAGCGGGAGGCTGGGGATGGGGACGGAGCTTACGGTGACCGTGGGGCAGGGGGCAGCGAGATGTATTCACTCAGCATTTGGATGCAAATCAGCCTGTTGTGGTGACCCAGGAGGCTGGGCTTGGGCTGCCGGCTCTGGCCCTGTCCTGGTGCAGGGGACTAGACCCCAGTCTGATGCTTCCCATGTCTTGAGAGGTGGCACCACGGACCATTCCTGGGACAGAGCACCCCAGCTAGGGTGCAGTCGTGTGATGAGGAAAGGATGCTCCAGCAGCCGCCTCCTCCACCTCTGCGATATCAAATCCGGTGGCTCTAAGAGGCCTTGTCCTGGGAGAATGAGACCTTGGCTCAGATACCCAGCAATCAGCTCCCAAAGCCATGGGGCAGCCCCAGAGCCGGGGCTGGAGCCTCGCTGAGCGCGAGGGCTGAAGAGGGAGCAGCCGAAGCAGAGCCGGCTGCCTGACGGTCAGCAAGGCAGCTCCCCTGTCCGTGCCCCTCGAGCACATTGCCTGCTCTGCCAGGTGCAGGGGGCGGTTGAGCGAGCGCACAGCGGAAGGATCCGTGAACGAGCTCGCGCGCACCCCTTGGGGGATGCTGCCTCGCTGGCAAAGGCAGGGCTTCACAGCCAGCAGCGTCAGCCGATCCGGCCGTCGGGAAGCAGAAATGACCTGGGAGTCGCTCAATGTCAAAATGCACAGGTGTGGCGGCAAGAGCCAGCTCTGTGGCCCCTGTAAATGGTGGCGCCGTTCTCTGCGGCAGGTGGCCAGAGCAAACCCTGGCTGGTGGCCCTGCTCTCCTTTGGGCTAGAGCGGGCGCCAAGCAAGGCCATGCTCATGCCTAGCCCCGCGTGCAGGCAGCAATGCTGCTCCAGGCACCGCAGTGTGTTAGGGCCTGTTCACACCATAACTTGGTTTTGCCCTGAATTCCTCCCTCCCACCCCGGTCCTGGCTGCTGCTGGTCCTCTATTTCTGTGACTTTCTTCTTTCTCAGCTCTGGGCCTGAGGAACCCGCTGGCCATGCAGAGCTCCTACCCGGCTGCCTTCGGCATGGCGCACCCCTCCGTCAACGGCGACATGGCCGGGGCTGGGGCCTACGCAGGGCTGCACCTGGTGTCCTCTCAGCTCAACGGGGCAGCAGCAGCTGTGGGAGCCGCTGGCTACGGCCGCTCCCCTCTAGTGAGTGCGCTGGGGGGTGGCGGGACGGCGGCCAGCCTCCTCCTGCGGATGGCTGAAGGGAATTCTCTTCTCTGCTTGGCTAGGTCGGCTACGACCCGCACTGCCACATGCGTGTCTCGGGGCTGTCGGCCAGCTTGCAAGCGGGGACCTCAGGCAAACCGTAAGTGCTGCACACGCCAGCTGAGATGATGTGGGCTGTGCCGGGAGTGGGGATTCCCCTTGTGTGCTCCATGTTGAGCGTAGCCTGGCCAAGTGTGAGTCTGGGGCACTGGATGGCAAAGCAGATCCAGTTGTTGATGCTGAGCGGGCTCTGAGCAGGCTCCTTCCCTTTAAATCACCTCCAGCCCCCTGGCTTCGAGAAGGCGTTGGGTTTGATGCTGGGCTTTCATTAATGCCATGTGTCTTCTGGGAGTGGAGGGAGAACCGGACCCAGTTTGCGCAGTGGACTGGGTCTTGCTGATGCTTCCCTCCCCCTGCAGCGCCTACTCCTTCCACGTGAGCGCCGACGGGCAGATGCAGCCGGTCCCCTTCCCTCCCGACGCCCTCATCGGCACCAGCATCCCCCGGCACGCCCGCCAGCTCCACACCCTGACCCACGGCGAGGTGGTCTGCGCCGTCACCATCAGCAACTCCACCCGGCACGTCTACACGGGGGGCAAGGGGTGCGTGAAGGTGTGGGACGTAGGGCAGCCTGGGACCAAGACAGCTGTGGCGCAGCTGGACTGCCTGGTAAGGAGAAGGGTTGGAAGGCAGAGCAAGAGAAGCAGAACTGGATTAGGGCAGGTCAGCTTAGAAAGAGGATATGGGAGAGAGCTATAAAGTCGTGACGGGTGTAGAGAAAGTGATTTGGAGAAGTGGTGTTTACCCCTTCACATAACACACACAACCCAGGAGTCACCTGATGGGATTAGTAGGCAGCAGGTTTAATACAAATGGAAGGAAGTGCAATGCACAATCAATCTGTGGAACTCACTGCCAGGGGAGGATGTTCTGGCCAAATATCTAATTCTTTTTTGAACCCAGTTAAGTTCATGGAGGTTAAGTCCATCAATGGCTATTAGCCAAGATGGCCAGGGATACAACCCCGTGCTCGGGTCAGCCCTAAACCTCCGACAGCCAGGAGGGGAAGACCGGGGTGGATCACTCCCGCTGTCCTGTTCTGAACACGCTCCCCTGACGCTCTGGTACTGGCTGCTGTCGGATACTGGGTTAAATGACCCAGTTTGGCGTCTCTGTTCTTTACTTCCTCGGAATTCCACTGCAGCCTCGGGGGGGGACAGACCCTGCCAGGCTGGATGCAGCCTCCAGTGTTTGTGGGTGCACATGGGTGTGTCCGGCTTAGGGAAGCATTTCAGTGGACATCTTGTATTTAAGCAGCTCCCCGAGATGAGTAAGGGAGGTGCTTCTGGAGACCCAGTGAACTGCAGGTGCAAAGTTCCCACCCAGAGAAACACATGGGAAGTTGTCTGCAGATTAGCCTGAATATTCCCCCTCATCCCATCGCTTCTAGCTGCCGCCTTTCGGGTGGGACATGGCCACTGGGCTAATGCGACAATTTAAGACAGGAAGTTAATTCAGTAGAAACTCCACAAAGAGGATCTGGGCTCAGCAGCTTTGCCACTTGGTACTTCAGTATGGTGCTGGATGCAAAGGATTTTGTGACCACTGGTGGCCAGTAGCAGCCTAGGGATCTCTGTTTAGGTGCTTCCCTGGCCCCCTGTCATCAGAATGTCTTGGTCTCTCCGCATCAGTGCATTTCATCCTCTGGCAGTAGTGTATAGGTGTTTGTGTGTGTGTGTCCCAGTGAGTCAGTTAAAAATAATGGACATAGATTTAAACCCTGCTCCATGTCTTACCCCACCTGCAAATTTCACCTCCCTTTAAACCTTGCACAAATGACTTGATGTTTGTGCCTTAGTTTACCCATCTGTAAATTGGGGCTAATATAACTGAGCCTACTTCCTTAGAGAGCTGGGCCTTGAATCAAGCAGTATGGCTTTAGTGCGTTGTGTGCTAGATTGAGTCTTGGGGAGGGGGGCTTCTGTTGCGCGCTCTGCCACTAGCCTGCTGGGTCACCACAAGCAAGTCATGCTGCCTCCTTATGCCTCAGTTTCCCCATCTGTAAAACAGGAGTGATGATACTGATCTCCTTTGTCAAATGCTTTAAGATTTTGGATGAAAAGTGGTATTATAAAGCACTCTCAGATTCTTAGATAAAAGATTCGATGCATGTACAAAGGGCAAAAATCCTTCAGTAGTATGCACCCCAACTGAGGAACACACACAAGCCCAGTGTTGTGTGAACACACACAACTATCGTACACACACACACACAGTCCAGCTTAGACCTGTGCATCGAGGTGGGTTCACATGGCTTTCAAAGCTCTGCCCAGATTGATTATGATCTAGTTAGAATGAAAATGTAGCCACACTATTCCCTTGCTGAGATGTTAGGACACGGTGAACTGATTACTGTTGCAGACAGGAAATGAGTCGGTCTGTTTTGCCAGTGATGTGCGTAACCAGTTTCACTGTTTCCCCTGGATATCGTCCTTGCTAAGCACTTGCATAAGCGTTTGCAGGATTGGCCGTAGTCAGTTTCTGCTTTTGCTTGTGGGGTCTTTTAGTCCCTTGTTCAATGAGACATCCTGGAAAATGGGATTCTGGGGCCCCTGAGGCAGGGACAGTACCTGGAACTCTTTCTAACATTGACTAGATTTTAAGTATGTCCCTTTCTAACAGCAAAATCCAGAGCGCTCTTTTCCTGCTGGCCTTAAGGCAGCAGTCTGGTAACAAATCTTCTCCCTGGAGTTGTGCTGACCTTGAAGATACTGATGCATAAACAAGAAAGAGGATGAGTCATGATCACTTCAAGCTGCATGGGAAACTCAGGAGAGGGGAAAATCTGTATTTTAGTAATTGTAGGTGGTACATAAATTACTGGGGTAAGGCTCTCTGTTCTGTGTTAGGAAGGAGGCTAGAGTAGATGAACATAGTGGCCCATTCTGGCCTTAAAAATCTGTGACCACCTTTGAGGCAGGGAAGTGCTGCTGTCACTGTTTTACAGGTGAGGAAACTGAGGCTCGGCAAGGCAAGTGATTTGACCACGGTCAGACGTGGAGTCTATGGCAGAGCTGGGAATAGACTCCAAGTCTCCTCCAGTGTCCTGACCACTAGCCCTTCCCACCTGGGAAAAGGGCCTGTGTCCCTCCTGACTGATCTGCTCCTGGCCAGGAGCCCCATCCCGCAGGCTCTTGCATGGTTGCTTCTCTTGTTCGTGTGCCAGAACCAGCCGTGTCTGTCGAGCAGCTGCTGGGGAGAACCGATGCTGTGGGCATGAAGCATTAACAATCACGTGCTAGTAAAGTCAAGGGCCCTCTCTTGGGCCCCCCGGGTGTATGTGTTCACTGCTGGAAGCCAAGCTCCAGAGGGTGTGGGCTGCAGGTCTCTCTCCACCACCCACATCAGCCCATCTGCTGGGGTTTCTCCCATGGGAGTCCCCTCCGGAGCTGAGAGGCCGTGACTGGCCACTGGCTACGACTTGAACGGATATCTGAGCCATGGCCATAGCTGACCCCTTCGCTCCACCTCCTCTTCCTTCCCCAGAACCGCGACAACTACATCCGCTCCTGCAAGCTCCTCCCGGACGGGCGCAGCCTCATTGTGGGCGGGGAGGCCAGCACCTTGTCCATCTGGGACCTGGCTGCGCCCACCCCCCGCATCAAGGCGGAGCTGACCTCCTCGGCGCCCGCCTGCTATGCCCTGGCCATCAGCCCCGACGCCAAGGTCTGCTTCTCCTGCTGCAGCGACGGCAACATCGTGGTGTGGGACCTGCAGAACCAGACTCTGGTCAGGTGAGCGCCGGGGTATGCCTGTCACCTGTTGGGCATCCCTTCCCAGGATGCAATGCGGTGCAGCTGGCTAGCGCTGGAGAGGGGAGGTGTCCCCTGGCCACAGGACCCGAATCTGCAGCAGGTGACGGTGCCTGACGGCTGTGCTCTCCCCTCCAGGCAGTTCCAGGGCCACACGGACGGCGCCAGCTGCATCGATATCTCTAATGACGGTACCAAGCTGTGGACCGGGGGGCTGGATAACACGGTGCGGTGCTGGGACTTGCGGGAGGGGCGCCAGCTGCAGCAGCACGATTTCAGCTCCCAGGTAGGTGGGTGACGGGGCGCTGCAGAGCCCGAGCAGGTGGGGGCGGGCCCTGTGCTCCTCCCCTGGAGAGCCAGCCTGGCAGGGACCCGCTTCCTGGGGCCTGACTCTGCCTTCTCCCCAGATCTTCTCGCTGGGTTACTGTCCCTCGGGGGAGTGGCTGGCTGTCGGCATGGAGAGCAGCAACGTGGAGATCCTGCATGTGGCCAAGCCGGACAAGTACCAGCTCCACCTCCATGAGAGTTGTGTCCTCTCCCTCAAATTCGCTTCCTGCGGTAGGGA
The DNA here is from genome assembly GCF_007399415.2 of Gopherus evgoodei. NCBI lineage: Eukaryota > Metazoa > Chordata > Testudines > Testudinidae > Gopherus > Gopherus evgoodei. Next base: position 6,315,834 of record NC_044343.1, read on the forward strand.
CGCACAGTCGCTTGTGGGCTGCCTGGGCCGAGCGGAGCTGTGAATCCCTTTTTGTACCAGGGTTCCATACGAAGGCCTGCGTCCTGCCTCTGGAGCCATGCCACTGTCCCACCTGCAGTGGGAGGGAGCTGTCCTGCCCCAGTCCCATATCCCCTCTGCTCTGGGACCCTCTTGCCAGCAGAGTCCCATGTCTGAGCCCCTAGAGAAAGGCGAACAGCCCCTTCTGCACCGTGCACCTAAGCAACTCTGCAGTGGGGTAGGAGGAAGCAGAGGAGCCTTCCTGACCTTCTGCAGCGAGCCTGGTATTCCCTGAAGCATGAGCGCCTCACCTGTATCTCCACTGGCGTCAATCCACCGATTGCTCTGCCTGAGTCAGAGCGATCCCTTTTTCCTTTGCTTCGTTTGGCTTTGGAGTATAAGTTTGGTGCACGACTCTGGTTCAGTGCAGGGGGTCGGGAGACATTACTCCCCCCGCCCCCCCCCCCACACCTACTTCTTTGTCCTGGGGCTATCCTGTGACTCATCTGGGGATGGGGCCACATGCTTGGCCCAGCCCTCCCTCCCTCTCCCTCTGTTCTGCTCACGTGCTGACATTCTGCCGCAGGTAAATGGTTCGTGAGCACAGGGAAGGACAATCTGCTGAACGCCTGGAGGACGCCCTATGGAGCCAGCATCTTCCAGGTGAGCAAAGGGGGTTGCTTGCCCCGGCAAGAGGTTAAACTTGGGGCAGCAGCAGGAGAGGCCGTCTCTGCGGGAGACCAGTTTTTAGCCCAGTAGTAAATTTGTCTTAATCTGTTATCCTCAAGCAATCGGCTCTCTGAACTAGCACAGCCTAGTGTCTCCCTGGAGGCCTTGCTAAGTAGTTCAAGGCCAGCTCGTATAAATCACTGCACCACTCCACGGCCTTATAAATGAGCTGCTTTGCAACATCTCCTCTCCCCGCTCTTACTCACAGTCGAAGGAATCCTCCTCGGTCCTGAGCTGCGACATCTCCACCGACGACCAGTTTATTGTGACCGGCTCGGGAGACAAGAAGGCCACGGTTTATGAAGTCATTTACTGAAAGGTGGCTGGACGTGGGGGAACAGGCCGGGCGTCCGTGCCAGCCCGCCCCCTCTGCCCCATGGACAAACATCCACAGCAGTGACTTTCCAAAGAACCCCTGGAAGGGAGTGTGTGTGTGGGGGGGTGCGTCGTCGAAGCTGGAGAGAAGAGCAAAGTGGGGGACCCTTGGAGTTCCAGCCAGCGCCCCTTACGGTGAGGAAACCATCGCTCTCGGCCCGAAGGGACAGTGTCTGCCTAGATCTAACTTCCTGGGCGTTCTTATTCTTTTGGGTTTTTGATCTGAACACTGGGGGACTTTTTCTTTTTTTTTTTCCTTTTCCCTCCTCTTTTTAATGCTCCAGGCTGAGCTGGGAAGGAGGCGGCCACTCCACCCCTGGCTGTCTGGCTTCTAGGTTGTATTTAATAAAAAAAACCAAACACCTGAACAATCCCCCATGAGAGCGGTGAGCCCCGGGAGTCCATAAGGAGCTGCAGCCCACAGCGCAGTGGAGCTCCGAAACAATCCTGAGTGAGGGCTGGCAAACCAGAACAGCTCCTGGGTAGCCCCTAGCAGGTCCTAGTGGAGCGGGGGTGATGGGGTATTGAGAGATCCTTCCTCTGCCACCTCGCAGCAGGGATAATGGCAGTGCCCAGCAAGAAGTTGAGCCTTAAGTGATTTTGGAGTCGTTTTTCCTGCATGGGCTTCATTTTCCATCGCCCCACAGCTTGGGCAGACACTTACTCGGTTACGGGGTGGGGGTGAAAGGCTGGGATTTGCTGGAATTCCTACCTCCACCCCCTCTTTCTACCTGGTGCAGTGGAGTACATGGCCCTGTGCCTGTAAAGGGGCTGGGAGGGTTGGTCTGTGCGGAGTTGAGAGCTCCCAGGGGTAGGGGTTGTGGCTTGTGTCACTGGCTCTGGGTCTCCTGGGAGCTAGGAAGGGGCTCTGGGCAGGAGCTGTGTGACTGACCAGAGGCAAATCCCCTGGTTTCATGGCGTAGGCAGGGAACACGGCACCCCAGCTGGAAGGGGCCCGTCCTGCTTCAGGTTTTCCCTCTCCTGAAGGAAGACGTGCGGGCACCAGCCCCTGGTGCCAATGTCCCCTAGGCCTCTCCTGTGTGCCTCTGCTGCTACAGGGCTGCTTGTAGGGTCTGGGGGCAGGGGCGGGGGAGAACTCTCTCGTAACTCCCTTGCTCCTCTTCAGTCACCCGCAAGAACCGAGGGGCAGGGCCTACTCCCCCCAAGTGCACATGCCTTTCGGGGAGGTATAGCTCTGGAGCTGGGCACAGGTCTGTGACCTGCCCGCACCCCCCCCAACCCACTGATCCTTCTGCCAAGGTGGAGCTGCAGCTACTGCCCGCCCGGGTCGCTGCAGCGATTTACCCTTCCAGCTGGCGTCTGATGCTGCCTGCATGTGTACGGCAGGGAGAGAACTGAGACCGCCTCCTTGGGCCCAACTGTTCAGCTTCCTCAGCAAAAACATCTCCCTCCTTCCCACCCCCCCCTCACTTCCTCTGTGTGGAAGGGGGAGCTCTCTGCTTCAGGCAGGGCGGGGGGAGTTTCTAATTGCTGCCCTGTTTACAATGCCTGCCTTCCCCCTCCTCCAGGTGTGTGTCAGCACACTGCTGGCTGCCTGCCCTGACTTCTGGCTTTCTACCCTGCTGGAGCTGGAAGCAGTGGCTCAGCCTGGCCAGAAAACAACTATTCTGTTTTGTGGCCCGGGTGGGGTGGGTGGAGGGGAGGGGGGGGGCGAGAGAGAGAGAGATAAGCACTGGTTATTTTAAGGATTTTTGTTCTGTTGTGGGGGTGGGCGAAGGGGGAGAACCATGACCTTTGGAACTTTTGTGCTAGAACTGGCCTTGCTGGCCAGAACAGCCACTAGCCCAGGTGGTGGGGCAACTACCTGGCCGCTCCAGGATCTCGGCCCTGCTCTGAAGGGTGCAGAGCAGGGTTTGGAAACAGCATCTTTACTCCCACGTCTCGGAGGAGGCTGGAGCCCTGGCTCTGCCTAGAAATTCCAGCCTGAGCCTGCACCAGCTTCCGGCTGAAATTCTCAGCCAGGGGCTACGGTTCCAGGAAACTGGGTAAAACAAAATGGCCCTTTTTTGTTTTGGATGGGGCGGGGATTTGTCTGACTTCCAACTGGCTCCAGTGCCAGCTTCCCGCCCCGTCTTTATGCTCCCGTTTGGCATAGACTAGAATACTCAGGCTGTGGTTGTGGTATCAGTGGTGAACTGTGAGTACAAGGGCTGGGCGCTGAGGAGCATCCTTCCCTCTGAATTCCCCGCTACTGCCCCGTCTCTGAGCGAGGGACCTTCTGCAGCTGTGGGGAGAGCGGGGGCCCGTGAGCGAGTTCTCTCTCCTGCCCAGGGAGCCTTTGCTGAGGAAGGCAGTGCAAATGAGCGGCTAGAGCACTGCCCCAGTACTGAGCCTTAACCCCTTGTTGGCCGCAGATGTTGGGCAAGTGACTTCCCCACCTGTGAAGTGGGGTGGGTGGTGACCTTGTAAAATGCTTTGAGAGCTACTTGTGCAAAGCGCTTGGTATTAATAAGGTCAGAGAGCTGGCTACGCTGCGTGTGCCTTGGTCTTGTGCGCGCACACTCACTTCAATCCAGTGCAGCCCTCCTGGGTGTTTTCCCACATGCTTTGCTCCCTCTGGCAGCGTCACACCAGCCTCCCTTTGCCCTTAGGCCAGGGCTGGGAGAAGGAAGGGGAGGGGGACAGCTGTGCTTGGGCTTCCCCCGGTGTGTCTTCAGGCTGAGACCGAGTGCAGCGGCAGACTCGGGCACGTCGCCCCCAGCAAGGGGAGAGACAGTAGTTGCTCAAATCTGCAGCAGCAGCAGGTGGGGGTGGTGAATGCTGGTGGTATCCATGTCCTACAGGGATGGGTGTGAGATATGCCCCACTGCAATGATCCGCAGCCCAGGGGGTGTGCAGTGAGCCACTTGTTCTCTGCAGCTTCCTGGGCCCAGGATGAGGCCATCCAGCCCTTCACCCCCTGGCCCTGTGCAATGGCCTGTTGCCCCAGCTCGGCGTGACGGTAGAAGCCCAGGTTCTAGCTGAGCACAGGAGGGAGACTCTACCGAACTATTCCACTCCCCCCAGGACCAGGTGCATCCCCTTGCAGAAAGGGGGCTGCTATTTCAGCATGAGCTCCCTGGCGTCAAAGCTAAGCGAGGGGGCGCTGAGCTGGCAAGGGCTGGCCAGACAGTTGGAAGGAGAGGTGGGTGGCAGCTCAGCCCCAGACTGGATCCGCCCTCTATTCAGCTGTCTCGAAACCTGTTTTTCCTCTTCACGGGGCAGGGGCTGCTGCTGGGATCAAGCTGCCAGTGACTCAAGCTGGCTGGCCTGGGGCTCGGCTGCTCCAGCCTGTATTCTGCTGGGCAAGGGGCCAGGGTGAGGGGGTTGTGTCTTGGCAAGGAAGCTGGTGAAAGGGCTGGGGCTGGGAAAGGGCCGGGGGGACTCTGAACTCAGGTAGGTTTCCTGGAATTCTAGCTCTGACTTCAGCTGGGCGGCAGCTGCCTTCCCTGAACCTGGTCACGGCGAAGCTGGGGCTCAGAATCCCGGTCTCAGCCAGGGTAGCCACCTCTGGCACTAAAATGGGGCTTTTTGGCAATCTTGAAGCAATACCTGGTTCCAGGCCGCTGGCGGCAGGATTGTAGTGGGGTTGCGGACACAGCTGCTGTACCGCTGTGGACGAGCCAGAGCTGGGGCCAACCCAATGTTGAGTTCCCTCCTCTACCTGACTTTCAGGGAGCTGTACCAGAAAAGATTCTGCAGCAGGCTGAGCACGGCCTTCAACCGGGCTCATGTTTGTTCCCCTGCAGCATGAAAATCAAATGCTGAATCCCCACTGGCTGCCGTGCAATGGACGGGCAGCCTCTCAGCTGCAGCTCCTAAGCCTTGTCAGGGGCCCTGGTTGTCTGGTGGCTGGCAGGCGCAGGCCCTCGTCCGCAGGGCATCCAGCCGTTACTAGCCGCCATGCACTCTGAGACATGTGCCTGCAGCTAACACCGCTGCCCTGGCTCCAGGCAGCCCTTCAGCCACTGCTCCTCAGTATCAATCCCTGGAAGAACAGACACACACACACACCCCGCCCCCCCCAGCTGGGGGGCCTACTCCTGCTTTAATTAGTCCCTAGAGCTTTGCAGGAGGCTCTCAATGCTCGGGCTTTTCAGCCATTTCCCACCTCTTAGCCTCATTAGCACCTCCTGCTTCTCAGGGTGGGCCCCACAGTGGGGCTAGGCACTGCTAGAGTTGCCAAATGGCACAAACCCAAACCCACTTGCCCCGCCCCTTCTCACTTCATTCCCCCTCCCTCCCTTGCTCACTTTCCCCCACCCTTACTCACTTTCACCCACCTGGGGCAGGGGTGCAGGGGGTTGGGGTGCAGGGGGGTGCAGGGGGTTGGGGTGTGGGGGGTGCAGGCTCTGGGAGGGAGTTTGGGTGCAGGGGGTTGGGGGTGCAGGAGGGGGTTTGGGGTTGGCTGGGGCTCCAGCTGGCACTTATCTCCAGCAGCTCCCTGAAGCAATGACATGCCCCTATGGGGCCTAGGCACAGGCAGGAGAAGCCGGGTAGCTCTGTGCACTGCCTCTGCCTGCAGGCACCGCCCCCACAGCTTCCATTGGCCATGGTTCCTGGCCAATGGGAGCTATGGAGTCAGCGTACAGTGACCCCCCCCCACCCCATCGGCCACCCCTGCCTGTGCCTAGCAGCCACAAGGACATGCCACCCCTTCCGGGAGCTGCATGCAGCCAGGGCAGGTAGGGAGCCTGCCTTAGCCCCCCTGCACCGCCCCCGCCAACCAGACTTTTGGCATGTTGAAATCTACTGGATTGTTTTCAATAGCAAGCAGGAGATTGGCCATGAGTCTCCTGAAATCGGCCTCAATGCGGGAGCACTGGGAACCCTAGGCATTGTGCATCCTCCAAGGGAGAGAGGCAGGGGAGGCCCTGCACTGCACAGCTCACAGTAAACCCCCAAAAGCCTGGGAGCCAGGAAGGATTATCCCCATTTTACAGGTGAAGGACTGAAGCCTTGTGAGAGGACGTGACTTGCCCAGGGTCACCCAGAGAGGCCATAGCAGAGCTGGGATACTCACCCAGCTCGCCCAAGGTCCAGCCCAGCACCTTAACCCCCACCCCACTGAAAGGACCCAGCCACCATCAGTATCTCCAGAGAGGACGCTGGCTCCTTTTCCACCAAGTCACTGAAGCAGCTCTGGCTGTAATCAAGGCAGAACACTCACAGAGGAGGTGTCTCGTTAGCAGCCTGGGGCCCGTCTTCTCCCCAGCCTGTGTTTTTCCAGGCTCTGTTTGACATGGCAAATTGACGTGCTGAACTGAGCCCCATGCTTGTCCCCCGCCACGTGGAAAATCCCCACCTTTCATTACGCAGGGATTGAACCCACGGCCTGTTAAATACATTTAATTACCAAGGAGAAATTACAGCTGTTTTCTCAACAGAAAATTGGCATCATTAAATCAGTAGCAATAATGTGGAAGAAGTGGCAGGACCCCTTCGCTCGCTGAGTGATAACAGCATCGCTTGCACTGTAGCAACTCCCCTCCATGCCTTGGGAGCCGGCCATTGCTAGTCCCCGAGCTGGGAAGCCCCTCGGGCCTGGCCTCTCCCTCCAAAACCCCCACGCCAGTAAGATCCCGGCTAGTCCTTATTCCCTCATCCGCCCCTGGGAGGACGCGGGGAAGATGCAGAAAGGAAGCGAGGCGTCTCGTGTCTCCATCCGCCCACACCTGTTTGCGTGTGGCGGCAGCGTCGCACTCGGCCTGAGGAAGCACCGACAGGGCCCATCTCCGAGCCGGGAACGACCGTGCGAGGCTCTCGGGCCGCTCTGCAGCTGAAGCGGTGGGGAGGGGGCCCCACTCCCAGCGCACGCCGAATCCTGAGCCCACGGCAAGTGGTTGGCCAGGCTGCCCCAGGTGGCCCCGGGGTTTTGGTCACGGTACAGCTCGGTCCCGGCAGCGGCGAGGCCCACCCCGTGCGCACGCTTCAGTAAACCACTTCGTAGACGGTGGCTTTCTTGTCGCCGGAGCCCGTGACGATGAACTTGTCGTTGATCGAGATGTCACAGCTTAGCACCGACGAGGACTCTTTGGACTGAGAGGGGGTGGAGGTTAGGAGAGGGAACCTGCCCCTTGGGTGGCCTTGATAGTGGGATAACGGGGATGGAGGGGGGAAGCTGAGAGCAGGGCCAGGAAGACCAGTGGCAAAGACTGGCCGAGGCCTTGTTCTGAGGGGAGTTAAAAATCGGACCCCAACTTACTTACTTTCAGCACTTCCCGATCTCCGCCTGGGGGCCGCTAGGGCAGGAAGGGCTGGCGCTGAAGGTTATTAAAACCAAGGGAAAAGCCTTCCACTGATTTACCTGATGCTCTGTGTCAATCGGGAATTAACTCAGGACACTCCAGTTCTGCGTCGTGCAGGAGGTCAGACCAGGGTCCATTCTGGCTTTGGAATCTACGAACCTGGCTGTGGGGCAGCTACTGATGGGCTGGGCAGTTGCTCCCACCCTACGCATTGCTGGGAGCGAGGGATTTAACCCCAATGCGCCTCCTGGCAGAGTGCCCCTTCCTCACCTGGAAGATGCTGGCTCCGTAGGGCGTCCTCCAGGCGTTCAGCAGGTTGTCTTTCCCTGTGCTCACGAACCATTTACCTGCAGCAGGAGAGTCCAGTGGGTCAGCGGGGGGCTGTCACGTGCATGGACGAGAGATTCAGCAAAAGGGGAGACGCTGCCCATAGGCGTGGGGGATTCCAGTGGCATCCCACAAGCAACCACCTGCCCTGGGAGCAGAGGACAATGCACTGGGAGCATCCAAAGCACAGCCCGGGCTGGATAAACTGTCAGCCTGCCTGAAAATATGGAGTCCCATCCATGCAGCCTTCCAAGCTTTGCCCAGCTCCATTCCATGTTCTGGGGCTGGAGGGGAAACTGAGGCACAAGAGCGAGTGTAACTGAACCAAGGTCACCCAGCAGGACAGCGGCAGAGCCCGGAACAGATGCCTTTTCCCAAGTCCCAGTCACTGCTCTTCCCACTAGGCCATGCAACCCCTCGGCCGGCCCAAGCCCACGTCTGCACTTGCGCGCACACTCCTACCGCAGGAGGCGAATTTGAGGGAGAGGACGCAGCTCTCATGGAGGTGGAGCTGGTATTTCTCCGGCTTGGCCACGTGCAGGATCTCCACGTTGCTGCTCTCCATGCCGACAGCCAGCCACTCCCCTGAGGGACAGTAACCCAGCGAGAAGATCTGGGGAGAAGGTAAAGTCAGGCCCCAGGAAACGGGTCCCTACCAGGCTGGAACTCCGGGGCAGGGGAGAGCACAGAGCCCACCCCCACCTGCTCGGGCTCTGCAGCGCCCCGTCACCCACCTACCTGGGAGCTGAAATCGTGCTGCTGCAGCTGACGCCCCTCCCGCAGGTCCCAGCACCGCACCGTGTTATCCAGTCCCCCCGTCCACAGCTTGGTGCCGTAGTTGGAGATATCGATGCAGCTGGCGCCGTCCGTGTGGCCCTGGAACTGCCTGGAGGGGAGAGCGCGGGCGTCAGGCACCGTCGCCTGCTGCAGGTTTTGGTCCTGTGGCCAGGGGGCACCTCCCTTCTCCAGCGCTAGCCAGCCACACCACATTGCGTCCTGACCCAGGGGGCTGTGCAGGGAAGGCCCTGCGAGATATGGGTGGAAGGGGGGGGAGCTCACCTGACCATTGTCTGGTTCTGCAGGTCCCACACCACGATGTTGCCGTCGCTGCAGCAGGAGAAGCAGACCTTGGCGTCGGGGCTGATGGCCAGGGCATAGCAGGCGGGCGCCGAGGAGGTCAGCTCCGCCTTGATGCGGGGGGTGGGCGCAGCCAGGTCCCAGATGGACAAGGTGCTGGCCTCCCCCCCCACAATGAGGCTGCGCCCGTCCGGGAGGAGCTTGCAGGAGCGGATGTAGTTGTCGCGGTTCTGGGAAAGGGAGAGGGAGGAACAGCCTTAAAGCCAGTCACTGCGGAGTGGGGTTCTCTGATCCAGCGCCCCTTAAGGGTCAGTGGAAAGTCTCCCGATTTCAGCAGGCTTTGGATCAGAGCCCCGAGGCCAGCTGCAGGCCTGCTGCCTCTCTGTGCCACCTGTCCTGCCAGGAGAGGGGGCCTGTGCCAGGGACTCAGTGGAGGTCAATGGAATTCACCCTGCAGGGCTCAGCCGCCGGGCTCTAAAGCGCTCCAGGCCTTGATGCAATTTCTACCTCACTCCAAAGCAGCCCAGTTCCCCACCTCTGCTTCCCCCGCCCCAACCTCACCCAGTGTCCTGCCCATTGCCAAGAGTCTAGGGCCCTTGGCAAAGCAGCCCATGGTCCAGTCTCAGCATCAAGCCATTGAGAGGAACTTTATTCTTTGCCTAGCGGCCCCACGGCACTAGGTGCTGCACGTGCACGTGCGCGCGCACACAAAACAAAAGGCTGGGCTCTGACCCCAGGGGTTTACAATTGGAACACAGGCAATTAAATGACTTGCCCAAGGTCACACAGGGAATCAGTGGCAGAGCTGGGAATTAAACCCGGATCTCCTGAAGCCCCGGCCAACGCCTTCCGCACAAGCCCATTCATTGTCCTGGGTGCCTGAAGGTGTCAGTGCCCAGTCACAGAGACTGGCCTGTTTTACCCTCCATCCCATTGACGGTCAGGGCTTCTGAGGCCTGGGGGAGACAGAGAGCGCCCCACGCAGGCTCTTAACAGCAGTGCAAAGCACAGGGAGCTCTCGGCACATACCACAGTCAGCCAAACCTGCCCCGCCCCCCCTCTAACACCTCCAGCACCGCAGCATCCGGCCCAGCGCTGAAGTGACCCCAAGCTTCTGCTGCTTCAGTCTCAGACCCGCCACGCTTGGGACACTTCGTCACTGGCCTGCGAGCTTTGGCCTTCAGGAAGTTCCACCAGGATTAGGCATTTCAGATACAGGCATTTGAGGCCACCAGCATCCACGCTAGGCTGTGCTTCCCCCTGGCCTGCGGCCTCCTCACAGGGCGTTAGGAGCCGAAATACCTTGCAGGTTCTGCGCCTGAGTTCTTCCCAATTGCCCCTACCTTCCAAAGCAGCCTCAGGGGCGCCCCTTGCCCTGACCTGGCTGGCAGGCTGGCGTACGCCCCTGCGCTTGCTGGCGCGGTCATGGCATTGCACATGGGGGCCTCGGAAGCGGAAAAGCCCCAGTGTGTGTGTGGGGGGGGGGCATGAGGGACAAAAACTGGGCAGAGATGGGAGGAGAACAAGTGCCCGCCCTCCTCTCCCCCCCCCCAGTGCTGCAGCCATGAGCCGTCCTGCCACGCTTCACAGCGCCGTCCAGGCATGGCAGCAGTGCCAGAGTCTCTGGCATGCTAATGAGCACAGCCCCTGGGGGGCAGCTCAATTATTAATTGCTTTTCCCTTTGATGAGGGTTTTCTAGCGAGGGAGCAATCCAGTCTCCGCCGATGCTCCCAACGCGCTGGGAAAGTGGGCCTGGGATGGCCCCAGCCGACGCACACAGATCATTTCCCACCACCGCCTGGGAAGGTTCCTTTGCCGGCTCAACAGGGGAAACTGAGGCAGGGCTTCACACACTCAGAGCCCAGCCCACGGTGGGCACACAGCAGCAAAGCCAGAACTAGAACTCGGGGATCCTGAGTCCAAACTCTGTGGTCCAGTCCACCAGCCAAGAGGGGCCTTGGGGAAGGTGCCACTCCAACAAACCTAGTGACAATCTCCAGTGCGTATCGACTGCGACACAGGACCGGTGCCTTCGGCTGCTGTGGCATACGGGGTCAGATCCTCAGCGATTTTCCCCAGCCGGGGATCTGGCCCTCAAGGGTAGCAAGGAATTGTGTCAGAGCCAACAGAAGCTCTTTCGTCCCCATGCCCTGTCCCCTTACCAGGCAGTCCAGCTGCGCCACGGGCGTCTTGGTCCCAGGCTGCCCCACGTCCCACACCTTCACGCAGCCCTTGCCCCCCGTGTAGACATGCTGGGTGGAGTTGCTGATGGTGACGGCGCAGACCACCTCGCCGTGGGTCAGGGTGTGGAGCTGGCGGGCGTGCCGGGGGATGCCGGTGCCGATAAGGGCGTCGGGAGGGAAGGGGACCGGCTGCATCTGCCCGTCGGCGCTCACGTGGAAGGAGTAGGCGCTGGAGGAGGGGGAGAGGCAGGTAAGTACTGGCAGGCCTTAGGGACGCAGCCCTCCTGGGCGTTACGCTCCGTGGCTGGGCTTCTGTCACTCATTTTTGTCTCGGAGCTTCTGGCTGGCTGTGTTGAGGATTCCCCCTGCCAGGGAGGGTGGGGGACACATGCTAGACAAGGAAGGGGCCTCTCCAGGCAGGTAGGTACCCAGCCCCATTACTGTAGTAACTGAGCCACTCCCAGCCTTACTGTGTTGGTCCTTGCAGCCCCCACCCCAAGAGGAAGGACTGTAAACCCCAGCACCCAGATGGGGAAACTGAGTCACAGAACAATGACGCGACTCAAGGCCAGAGCAGGGAACTGAACCCAGGGCTCTGGAGTCTCATGGCAGAGCCCTAATCACTAGGCCATCCTTCCTCCCAGGTGCAGCACGGCCTTGGCCTGTTTATTACCGACTTCACGCAGAAGCTCCTGTGCAGAATTCTGCCGTGGGCCGGTGGGAGCCTGGCTCGGTGACCTGCAGCCCACCGCCTCCCCCTGGGGCATTTCCATGATTCCCCCCCAACCCCAAGCCCCCAGCACAGATTTGGCTGCACTTACGGTTTCCCACCGGGGATGGCTGGCAGAGAGGAGGAGACAGTGGATGCCCTCAGGTGAGGGTGAGATTCAAACGCCACCTGCAAAGCAAAGGGAACCTGGTCCACAAAGCGGTGTGGTGGGAAGGGGCTGCAGGAGTTGGGCCTACAGACAAGCAGCATCCGGCCGCCCTGGCTTAGGACAACCTCTCTGGCTATCTCTGCAGCCTCCTCTTTCCTCCAAGAATATACGGGAGGGGGCAGCGGCTGACACCGGGGCCACAACCCCCACAGCTGAGACCTGCTCCTGCTGACGATGGCAGCAAAATGCCGATGGGACCAGGGCTTGGCGGCAAAGGGCACCACCCCAGAAAAAAAACCACACACACACACACTCTCTCTCACTCTCTCTCTCTCCCCCCTCCAGTGCTGGCTGGGGGAGGTGCTGGGGTGTGAGAGGGAAAAATGTGTGTATTGGGGCACTAGGGAGTGGGGGTTCTGTGGGGGGCTGTGGGCAGGGTGGCGCTGGGGGTGCACGGGGCGCTGTGCATTTGTGCGGGAGTTGGAGGGGTGCTGGCCATACTGGATCCAGGGGGGTTCTGGCCATTGGGAGTTGGGGGGAGGTGTTGGATGATGGGGTTGTGTGGCATGGCATGGGCCTGCCCCCAAAGGCAAGGGGCACGCTGGCAGCACAGGGCCAGGTGGGCCACTATGCGCCTGGCAACTGCCAGTCTGTAAATAGTGCCTTTGCACTGGGCTGGGTGGAGTGGGGATGCCCCTGCCATGCCCTGCCCCATTGCCCCTGGCCGGCCCCTCGCTCTGGGGACGGACCTCCTCGTGCCACACTCCATTGCCTCCCTGGGGGCCCACAGATACGTTTGGCCACAAAAGGTTAATCCGGCCCTGAAGGTGCCCCATTGTATGCTGCCCCCTGTTGACGTCACCACTGCTACTCTCCATCCCCCGCACACATGGGATTTTGGGGAGCGGGGTGGGGAAAGGTCCTTTGCAGGAGGCGGCTGGAGCTGAGCTGGCCTCTGCCCTGGCCCGTCTGCGACTCACCAGAGGGGACCGTCCGTACAGCACCGTCCCGCTGACTTGCGGAGAGAGGTGGATGCTCACATAGGAGCTAGGGGCCGCGAGCTCGCCGTTGACGGTGGCGTGGGGCACCATCCCGAACGAAGACGCGTAGGTGCTGGGCACGCTCAGGGGGCTGCGCAGAGCTGGGGGTTCGAGAGAAGAGACGCAGCCAGTGAGCAGCACCCCTGGGCGCTGGTTACCTGCATTATGGCAGCGTAACGCCCCAGGGTGGGTCATGGCCAGCGGGGATTGAACCTGGGATCAGTGGATCTAAATGCCTGAGTGCCAAGAACCAACTCTGCTAGCCAAGGCTGGAAGCCAGGAACTTCTGAGTAGTTAATATTTGTACCACAGTAGCACCACGAAGCCGCACCTGAGATCAGATCAGCTGCTGCCTCAAATGTCTTAGACAAGGCAGACAAAGGGGAAACTGAGGCACAAAGGCAACAGGACTTCTCCTGGGTGACCTTGGGCATTGCGGCAGAGCCAGGAATAGAACCCAAGTCTCCTGAGTCCCTAGTCAGCGGCCTTAGCCATGCTGCCTTTCAAACCCTTGCTGCAGAGGCCCCGAAATCCCTTTAAACCGGGCTCATACTGAACTAAGCTAAATCAATGCAAGTGAGTTCTAAGCTGATCCTGGTGCATTCATCTCAGAAGTTCTCCTGGTTTATCGAGATCCATTTCCATCCCCTCATCAGAGTAATTTTCTAGCACAGACAAGGGCTTCATTTCTCAAATTCTTGCTCTATTTCCACTTCGAAAACTGCCAGTCTTGATCAAACCATTTCCCCACCACTACCCAGCTTTTAGCCAGGACGCATTTCTATTAGCCAAAATCCCCCCGACGCTCCAAGGCTCCTCTCACGGGAGGATTGCAAAGCGCTCTCCAAACACCAGTTCACGGCAACCCCTCTGAAGTCGGTAATGCTCCCAGTTTACAGATGGGGAAGCTGAGGCACCAAGTGGCAAAGTAACTTGCCCAGCATCACCCAGAGGCAGAGCTGGCCTTTAACACTGAGCCACACCCCTGTGGGCTTTCAAGTGATCCCCACTTATACAGCTACATCATCAGGGCAGGACCGTGTCTCTTGCTATCTGTGCAGCATCCAGCACAACGGCGCCCTGATCTCAGTTGGGGCCTCTGGGCACAACTGTGAAACAAACAACAAACTCCTGCAGGGCCCAATCCTGCACCGCTTACTCAAGGGAGTAATACGTCAACGGTGTGGCTTCTGGCTACCGACCAACCTATCTCCAAAGGGATACTGCAGAACGGCAGGGGACCCAGAGCCACCAATGACGGAGGACCTGGAAAAACTCTCCTAGAAAGAGAGACTGAACGGAACGGACTGGGAGCATCACCTGCAAGAGGAGACGAACGGAGGGCACAGGCTAGAGTCTCAAAATACTGAATGGTCCAGAGAAGGGAGATCGGGAGCTTCTGTCCTGTCTCCTAGCACAAGACCAAGAGTGTCCAGTGTAAGAGTTTGCTCGTTTTCCGTCTGCTTCTGTCTCTCCTGGTTCCTAAAATCACAACATAGCCACAGCAGCTCAGTCTAGCCACCTACTACGTTCCAAGGAACTCTGACGGGCTTTCAGTCGGGCAGCTAGCCCGAGCCACTGCGGCTACCTTGTGATTTTAGGCACTCGCTAACCGCTCATCGAACCCAGGCCGGGAATGACACCTTACAGCTGCAGTGTAGACGTAGCCTCAGAGTACACACACGCCCAGCACCAATAGAAAAATCCAGCATTGGGCCCTGGTCTCTGGGAGTGGCCAGTATCTGATGCGTCAGAAGGGGATGAAAACTCTCCAAAGGCACCTGGGCTACAGAGCAACACGCACCTTGGTGGGGAGGAAAATACATTAGGATCAAATAATTGGATCAAAATAACCCACTGCCCCCAAAACCAGGGACCCTTTGTAACTAGGCACCGTGTAGACACATCGAAAGAGACAAAAAGCCGACAATCTCTTTTGCACAGATAGAGCATTGAGGCACAGAGAGAGTAAGGCCTACATCCTCAAAAGGTATTTAGACACCTGAATCAATGGGAGTTAGGTACCTTTGCGATCTGGGCCTAAATGACTGGCTCAGGGCCATCCAGGGAGTCTGTGGCAGAGCTGGGAACTGAATCCAGATCTGAGTCCCTGTCCAGTCAGCACCATACCCACAAGATCATCCTTCCTCTGCCAGTTCCTTCCTCACCCCTTCAGCCAATGTCTTGAAGCATGCGCTTTGATCACCCTTGTTTTCACATGAATACCCAGAAATATTACGAGTCAGAAACAATGCAGGACCCTTTCCAAAAGCCAGACACAGTATTTGTCACTCTGAATTCCTGCATCAGTGAGTTCCACAGGTTGACACAAACCATACAATGGACCCACACCTGAGAAGCAAGGAGGGCCTTGCATTGCACAGCAGGCTCTCATCAGCTTAACGCATTGGACCTGTTGGTGTAACTGACCCACACGCCATATTATCATGGCAGAAGCGCTTCCATAAAATTGGCTGTGATATGGGTGGAAATCCACCACTGACCCAGAGCCCTGTGGTAACTGCAGCAGCTGCCATGCACCCCTGCGCACACACATGCTGTGTTACGAGGCCAGGCAGTTTCTCAGAAAGATGTAGATGCCTTAGAGAGACTCACTGATGGTGTCCGTGGCAGGCGGCTTGGAGGACAGTTGCCGGAGATGGGAGGCCGAGCTTGGCCCGGGGCCGGGCGTTAGGGAGTCCCGTGGAGGAGAGGAGCTGGAGGACTTGGAGGTGGGAGTGTTGGCTGAGACATCGTTCTGCAATGGAAAGGAGATGTTGCCCTGCTCTGCTCTAGAGCCTACCAGCCAAGGCCCCCCAGAGTGCTACTTGCACATTCATGAAACCTCACACACCCTACTGGGGAAACTGAGGCAGCGATGTAATTTATCCAAGCTCCTGGAGAGATTCTGTGCCTGGGTTTGGTATAGAACCTAGGAGTCCCAGCCCCTCTTGCTACTTCAACCACTGGGACTGGACCCCACTCCTTTCCAGAGCTGGGAAGACAGCACACGAGTCTTGATTCGCAGCCCCCTGCTCTGACCCCCTAGAGAACACCCCCTTCCGGTTAAAAGTTGCACAGAGAGTCTGCAGACCCTGCCCCAGGATCAGGCCCATTGACCCATCGACCAGCCGCCCCACCCTGTCGGGAGTTTCACTGAAGGGGGGTCCATTTTTGCTCTCCTTGGGATTTTGTGGAGACCGGTAGAAATCCAAGCGGAGCCCACGAATCTCACATCACTTAGGGCATTTCGGCTGCTCTAATCAGATTATCCCGGGAAGAAATGCCAGCAAGTGCCAGCAACCCTACAGCGGGCTCCCAAACCCCTACAGCCGACAGATTGCTCCTGCTGAATCTGGTTAAGTGTCTCTTGGTCCTCCGCTTGATGGTTGGGCTGGGAATGACAGCGCAATCAATACCCTCCCTCCCCATGCTTCCCTCCTGCTGATGTTTCAATCTGAGAATCAGGCTGATGCTGGGCAAATCGATAGATTGCACAGCGCACGGGGGAGCCCAGGGGAATTCTGCAGGCAGCCGGATGGAAAATACCTACAGAGCCAGGCTCCAGTTACCCGCGTATTAACCCCCCTTCCAAAGGCACTCGCCCCTTGCCAGGCAGCGCGGGAGACCCGCTAGCGAGAGCAGGGATTCGTTATTAATTAATTAATCAGCATGCGAAGGATCTCCAAGCACCTGATGCACACTCATTAATTAGAGCCTCCTCGTGCTCCCACGGTGCGTTTGACACACTGTACAGATGGGATGAGGCAATGCCTGGGGAGGGGAACTGATTGGCCCAAGGACGTGCAGCGAGTCAGTACAGAGGTGGGAACAGAACCCAGGCGTCCTGGCTCCCAGAGCCACTCTGCTGCAACCACTAGGCCAGGCTGCCTGCTGATTGCACAGCAAAGCCCACACACTGCCTGCATCCCAAACCGTTCTGTCTCGCTGGGTGGTTGTTAACCCTTAAGAGTGCTGGAGAACCTCCAGGGGACACACAGACCCTGGGTTTGACTCCACAGTAGGGTGGCCTGGAGGGTTAACCCTTTGGGGACCAGGTTGTTTCCTAGGCTTCCGGCTGGCCCTCAGTGGTGGGGAAGGAGGGAGGGATTCTGGCAGAAGAGGATTGTTAGGAGGAGTAACCCTTGGTCTGTTGTGCCCCCCGCCCTGGCGCCCACTGCCACCATCCCTCTCACCCCATTGCCAGTCTATGACCCCTCCAGGGCTTGGAACCAGCAGTGAGGGACGTGGGCTGCATCAGGACAGGAGGCAGTGCAATGCAATTCTTCCCCTCTGGAGGGGGCAGGGTTCTCCCCTGGTGTCTGGCAGGGGAGCCAGGGGAAGATGTGGGGCGGGCAGGGAGCAATAGGATGATGGGGAGAGGGAGTGGCGAGAAGTTCTCTCGTTAAGTGCTTGAGGGGTTAAGGACCAGGCGGGAAGCCCAAGTAATTGTGTGTGATGGGGGAAGGCGCAGTGGAGGGGATTGCGGGGGGCAGCATCCCTTTCCCCAATCCAGAGCTCCAGCAGGGGCAGCCCCCCGGTCACCCTCCAGGCTGGATTGCCTGCGACATGCCCTCCAAGCAGGGACAGAGAATCCCAGATCCACTGGCCAGGAGCTCCGGGCTCCCCCTCCCCACCTCCTGTGCTGCAGCAGGGACAGACACCCTGGGGCAGTGCCCTGGGATACAGAGGTAGATGCCGACTCCCCACCCAAACCCCGCGGTCTCTCTCCAGCTCGCCAGCCCATCTCTTTACCAGGCTCTGGTCCTTCAGTTTGAGGGGTGTTGTGCTCCGGCTGGAGGCCAGGGAGGCTGGGCTCTCGGGCATGTCCCTGCGGGCGGGTGGGAGCTTAGCGCTGGGTGCATGGGCAGGGCTGCTGGGCTCAGAGGGCGGGTCCTGCAGCAGAGAAGAGAAAAGCAGACAAGGCCTTCAGAGAGGAGGGCACCGGGGCCCAGTGTGCGCCCACTGCACAGGGACGGCAGGGCTAGCAGCAGAGCGGGCTCTCCTCTTGCCACACCCCAGGGTCAATCCGCAGAGCCGAATGCAGACACTCCAGAGTCACACAGGTCATGGAGCAGGATCCAGACCTGCTTTCGCAGATGTAGCCTAGGAGGACATGAGAAAATTGCCCCTGCTTTTGAACGCGCTGGGAATTTTGCAAGCCATATTAATTCTCTCTCTTTTAATGCTTTGGGTGCTTTCCAACAGGCTGCAACAGGCAGCTGGGTAGCAAGTGCAAAGAACTGGGGGACACCCGCTGATTTGCTACAATATAATCAACCAGCCGGACAAAATGACTGTTTGCAAATCGGTCGAGTCTCCACTCAGGGACAGGCGCCTCCAGCTTGACAACCCATGGACCTGGCTGACCAGGGAGACTCGTTCTTTTAAAATAACAGCTCTGGGGTTCTTTCTATTTGTCTTTCCGAGGTCACACTTCCCAGCTTCTCTCCACAGTCAAGAAGGCTAGAAACCGACTTGGTTTTTTTAAAAAAGAAAACGGAGATTCTGATACAGTCGCGGAACTGGGGCTTCCCCAAAAACACCAAATATCATGAGACTTGTGATACAACCACCAAGGCACAACTCTGTCTAACAGAATCACCTTCAGTTACCATCTTAGACCTGGTCTATACACAGATTTCAAACCAATATCATTATTCCAGTTCGGGGAGAGACGTTTCCAGATATGGTTTTATCAGTACAGCCGCTAGAGGTACCTTACCCCAGCATAATTCATTCCCCTTTCTGCACAGCTATTACCTGTGCACTGAGAGAACTGCCTCCATCCTAGGTTGCAGCTGTAACAGTAAAGTAATATGAATTGTGTGTCTAGACAAGGCCTTAAGAGATCTAATTAAAAATGTCTCACTCACCTCATCCACTACTAGGTTATAATCGCTCTTGTCCCCGTCGCTGTCCTGCTGAGGGGAGAAACAGAGCCAGGAACAATTAAAACAGCAAAATACCAACACAGGGCAGATCTTTGAGGCAGTGCTGCCTAGTGGCTCAAGCACTGGATTGTGACTCAGAAGATCTGGGGTCTATTCCTAGCTCTGCCACTGGCCTGCTAGATGGGAGAGTTATGTTGCCTCTTTGTGCCTCAGTTTTCCCATCTGGAAAATGGGCAGAATGATACTGCTGTCCTTTGTAAAGTGTTTGAGGCAAACAGCTGGAAAACACTAGATAAACCCTAAGGATTATTATTCTCTCTCCACTCTGTTGGCTCATCTCCCTGACCCAAAGCCCAAGGAAGTGAGTGGAATGTTTCCCTGGTGACTTCAATGGGCTTTGGATCAGACCCCACACAAGCAAAGGCTGTGTCAGATAGAGCAGAGACCCAGAAATGCCTCGGATTTAAGGGCTCCTTGTGGAATTCTTTTATAAGGTATTTTCCCAAATATTTTTCTGCAGCACTTTAAAGCTAGTAAGCAATGTTGAAAGGTCCCTTTTAGTTAAAAAGCCTCTTCAGAGTCACCATTTACAATCTCCATAGGGTCCGGACCGAATTTTCTTTTTTAAAGTCATCATCATCATCCCCCAGATTTTGCCCCCAAATCTCCTGCAGAACCTGGAAGAAAAATCCCATAGCATCCCGGCAACACTAGAAACAACAGTCTGGGCAAGTGTAGAATTGTTAGCAGTATTGGAAAAGAGGCGAACACTCTCAACTGAGATCAGGTCTCCAATGCGCTAGGTGCTGTACATACAACTAAGGAGAGACTGCAAGACTGCAGTCTGACTAGACACGAGAGAAAAAGGTCAGAGGGGGAAACTGAGGCACGGGGGAGGGCTGCGACTTATTCAAGGTCACCCAGCAGGTCAGTGGCAGAGCTGAGAAAAAAATGATGGTCCCCAATCCAGTGAACACGCCATCTGCCTATGTGACCCCTAATGAGAGGGGCTGGAGCAGACTCCCTCTGGGGTTCTGTTCTAGTAACAGACCAAGGCCTTGCCTCCAAAGACTCCATAAGGGACGGGAGCTCCCCCAGGGTGCAGGTTACCCCAGCAGAGATTCTGCCTCATTGACTTAAATGGCATTGAAGCTGATTTAAACCCTGAAAGCAACATCAGCATCAGGCCCGCTCCATTCCTGCCCCAGATTCTTCTCAAGCAACGCCCAGGGAGGCACCCAGCTGCTCGTCCCCAAGGTCACCCAGCAGAGCCAGGACTAGAAGTGAGGTCTCCTGAGTCCCAGCCCAGTGCATTATCCACTGAACCATGCAACCTTTCTACACGAGGCCCTAGTGGGGACGTCTGCTGATGACAACCAGGCTGAAAAGCCCCCCTGCCTGGGGCTCTCGGATAACCCTTTGGGGGTTTAGGGGGGCCTCAAGCTTCACACATGGGCAGCCCCCCAGCCTGGTGCAGTGGAGTTTGCTACACACAGGGTTGATGGGGGAGGCGGGGGAAAGCCGGTACAAATTACCAGGGCCCATCAGTCCAGAAAGGGGCCCGGGGCCTGGCTTGCCTGGCTTCATTGGTCCTGTTCAGCCAGTCTGCCCTTGAATGTTTTCACCGGGGCCTGAACTCGCTCTCGGCAGCCCTGGCTACGGAATCATAGAACTGCAGGGCTGGAAGGGACCTCGAGTGCTCAACAAGTCCAGCCCTCTGCACTGAAGCAGGACTGAGTAAACTGAAGACCATCCCGGACAGGAGTTTGTCTAACCCGTTCTTCCGAACAGCCCCAGAGGAGCGGGATCTGCCTTTCACATCACTGCATGGCAAAGCCAGACCTTGCCCTCTGCCACCTCCAGCACCGCCCTCCCTCCCTCCCCCCGCAGCAATACCCAGCCCATCCTCCCAGGGGCAGGGATCCTGGCGGCACTCACGTAATGTCCCGGCAGGTCCTTCTCCTCCCGTTTCCGCTTCAGCCCGGTGCCGCCCGGGCACTCTTCGGCCTGCAGGCTCTCCGGAGGGGAGGCAGAAATGCTCTGCACAGGGGAAGCGAGAGGAGACCAGAGTTAATGCACAGCGAGGGTGGAGAGTCCTAGAAGCTGCCAAGCCATTTCCCACAGCTTCCTCCCCGGAGGCCAAGGGGACTGGGGCTCGGCACGCAGCTGCCAGCTTTGCGGCTGGCCGGCAGCCTGTGTGGCCTCACTCTTTTCAGAGTGAGGAATTAACATCATGGGCCCCTGGGCTCTGGCATCTGAACCCCTTCAAAGGCCAGGGTGGAGACTTCGGGTCTTGTAAATGCTGCCGCTCACACGATCTCCCTCGCTAGTCGAGGGGGGGGGGATTGCTTGGCCCAGACCCCCATCCTATCCGCTCTCTTGGCAGCAGGATGTGAAGGGGAGTTCAGCTCATGCCCTCAGCTTCCCCCGCCCTCCAGCTTTCTTTCTAGCACCCGGGGACCCCGCCCCTACCTGGACGCACCCCCAAACTCTCAGATTGGCACTGTGCAAACTCACACCCCAAACTTTAAAAGGCAGAGGCAGGTTTTCTCCCAGTTAGAGCAGCCAGCGAGTATTAGGAGTCCTGTCTCTGGGGAGGGAGTGGGGTCTAGCGGGTTAGAGCAGGGGGGTACTAGGAGTCAGGACTCTGCGGGGCTACTCCTGGTTTAGGGAGGGCGAATTTTGTCTAAGGGTCAAGCATGGATCAGGGAGTCACAACTCCTGGGTTCTGCCGCCCACTCCAGGAACACCAGAGCGGCACAGACTGGGAGCCAGGACTCCTGGGTTCCCTATCACGACTCACTCAGGCAAACTGCTTCTCTGCACCTTAGTTTCCCCATCTGCACAATCAGGATAATGATCCTTACTTCCCTCCCGAGGAGGGAGGCAAAGACCAGGAGGATTAATTCACTGAACATTTATTAAACACTTAAAGATCTCCCTGAAAAGGCACCAAGCAGCTGCTGAGTTTTGTCAATTTCACGTTCTGCCCTTAGCTCCCACAGCCAAGAATCATCCAGCGCTGGCCGGGAGCCCGCGCAACTGCCCAGACTGAGATCTGCCTGCTCCCCACACGCCTTCCTTAAAAAACAACAACAAACATCTCTCCTCTCCTGGGCTCAGCCACGTTGGGGCACGAACACTGTTCAGCTGCCAGCATGTCACTTCTTCAGTAAATCATTCCACAGCTGGGCTGGCAGGATTTTTGTGCTTGCACTGAAGGAAGACGGAGAAATTAAAAAAAAAATCCACCCAGCCCAACAAGGCCACATGCCTTTCCACAGTCAGGCACCGCCAGTGCATCTGGACGGGTGGCCGGGGGGGGTCAGTTCAAGGAGAGATACCAGCCGCTGGGAGCTGGCACATGCAAACAGATCTGTGTGCGGCAGGTGGGCCTCATAAATGACCTACTTAAATAAGCATTTTCCAGAAGCAAAGTGGTGGGGGGGGCCCACTGGGCCACCCCTCTCCCCCCCCACCACTGCAGGAAGCGCTGTGGTTTCTTTGCAGACCAGCCCTAAGAGAGATGTTTGTATACTGGCTAAATGAAAACAACCGTCCAATAACAGCGGCCTCCCTTAGTCCCTGGGCTTGAAAGAAGTTTTGCCCCTTGGGGAGATAATGAGGCATGACAGGAATGGAAAATCCCCATCAGCAGTCTCCTGTTTACTTTGCACTTCCCGCCTTAACCCCTTCACCGCTGGAACTAGGGATGTGGGGTATGAAGATCAGTTAGTATATCCCTTTCCCCCACCCCCCAGTCCCATTGGCTCTGGCCTGGTGTAGATTTGATTGTAACAGAATCTGTGTGGGTGTCTTCAATTCCTTTATCTCCTGCTACTGTGTCTTTTGGTTTCCTCCGATACTAATAAAAACAACTCTTTCCTCCCCCCACCCCCACGCACCTGCTTTGGCCAGATTCTGATCCCAGTAGATCTGGCGTATAATCTGGAGTGACACTGGATTGACACTGGCGTTACAGGGAATCTAATCTACCTGATTAGGTTGAGAAGATACTGGTCTGCAGGGGTTTCAAAGTGGGCACTGATGTCAGGGTGATTGGGCTTTGGGGTGCTGGGCACTTGCAATTCCCCACAAGTTGTAGGTGCCCAGGATCTATGAAAATAAGGCCCTGGGGCACCTAGATCTGAAAACAAAACCAGTAGCCAGGCTGGCAAGTTTTGGCCTAAGATTGGTCATTCCCCACCCTCCTCCTCTCCATGAATTGGCATTTGTTTGGAGCAAAGATCTCCCACTAGTAAACTCAGACAGTTAATGCACAGGACTCCCTGCTGTAGAACGCAAACAGCTTCCAGGGATTAGTCACTTGTCTGGCCTCTCCGATGACAACGTGCCAAGATGAAAAGGGCAAAGGGCCATCGATCCTCAGGCTTCAGGGCACAAGCTGAGCCATGGCTGTGGTTAGGCAGAATTTCCCCCAGTCCACCCCACTTATGTACTGCAGTAATGTCTGGGAGCCCCAGTCAGGGTCCAGAACCCCACGGTGCAAGGTGCTGTATGAACACACATTGTACGTGCCCCCAAAGCACTTACACCTTCCTCTAAGGATCTGGAATCGACCCTTTTTGGATCAATCCACCTGCGGTGGCACAGTAACCACGGTTCTTTCTTCCCGTGCTGCGTGCTGGCTGCCTAGCACATCACGGGTCCAGCCCACGCCATTGCTCATCCTCGGAGGAATTACAAGACCATCCTTCATGGTGGATCGATGCAAATGACTGGACAGCTTGAGGGGCACAGCGAGATTTTTAACCCTTCCTTGCCCTGCCTCCACCGTTCGCTACAGACCAGAAAGGCTGAACCACAAAGCAATTTAACACCAGGGCACTGCCAGTCCCTGCTCCCTCTGCCCTGAAGCATTCCCTAGCCTCCTATTCCACCAGGACAAATGCCTGAGTAGCATGAATCTGGGATTCATTTGAAAAGGGTTTTTTTGGCTCTACTGGGGAGATCAGAACACACCTCCTCTTCCCCCTCCTCCCACCAGGTTCCTATCGAATACGTGGTTTTCACAGGTGAGAGACCAGTTCTCTAGGCTGTCGCTCAGAGCCCACGCAAAGGGAGAGAGAGCTCAAAAGGCAGGAGGAATGGTTCAGGCCTAGAACTGGGGACTCCAGACATGTGGGTCCTATTCCTGGCCCTGGCTAGATCGTGGGCAATTCACTTCCCTGCCCCATGCCTCAGTTTCCCTCTCCGTGACCCTTGGCTGGCTAGAGCTAGGAATGCGCTAAGTGGGGGTTTGATGCCAGGCACAGATGCAAGGGAGCGGCTTTAACTGGAGACCTCGAGGGCCACGCACGAACCCACGCGTGGCTGTGTGCAGCCTGTGGTGTGGAGGAATGCGACAACCAGGCCACCCCTACCCTGGCGCATCCCCTGGCCTGGCCCAGCCTGCTCACGCAGGTGACAGCGGTATATTGGCAGGCAAGGCTGGATTACGGAGCACGGGGATCGGGAGGCACAGCACGCGCGGATGATCACTGCCAAAGCAGGGCAGAACAGCTCTCTCCTCGGCAAGGACGTAAGAGGCTATTTTGGGATGAGCCTGACCTTTAGACACTAGCCTCAGCAAACAGGCAAACGGGCCAAGTCAGGTCTGAGCACCTCCATCGTTAAACTGCCCCCAAGAGGTGCACACCTGTCAAAGTGAGGGGGTTACTTTATCCCCCAACAAGAAACCCCTTTATCTGGCACATTTCCAGCTCAGACTTGATCACTGATCCCTCCTCAACTCTGCTTAGAGCTCCCCACAGATTTCATCTGGATCCGTTACCCTTCACTTCCCATCCTGAGCTGCCGCGTGGCATTGCTGGGGCGCTGTTAATTGGCCACCACGTTCCACCCCCGAGGTGGCTGCATTTTAGTGGTGGGTGAATGGGCTTCCTGTGTGCTTTTTGTAGAGCTTTTACATAGGGTGAAGAGGACAGTAGGAGATATCCGAAGTAGCACTTTCTGATGTCAGGATCCATAGGGATATGCCTGTTTCCTATGGAAATGGCTCGAGCGGACTGTACAGCTGTGGGGGAGGGGAGGCCCCCCAATTCCCAGAAACCCCCTCAGCGGCCACAAGGGTGTAATGGATGCACCCTGTTTTACACATTGCAATCTGCAGGCACCTGGCCATGATTATTACTGTGTGTACTTGACAGTCACCGCAGCTTTGAATTATGAGCTTCAAGTGTGTGTGTGTGTGTGTGTGTGTGTTTAAGTAAAGGCTCTCGGGGTGTGCGTGTGTGTGTGTGTGTAAAGGCTCTCGGGGGTGTGTGCGTTGGAGGGGACAGGAAGCGTGCCTTTCACTGCACACAGCCTCTGTGCCTAGGAAGCGGGGCGCTGGGCTGACAAGCTGGGACCCGTCTGCTCTCAGCCTGGCGGTGACAGCTGAAGCGCCAGACACTTTGCACAGAACAACAAACAAGGGTGAGGCCGGTGCTGCGCCCCTGGCCGGTTCGAGCTCCCTTCCATCAGGCCAGCTCTGAGCGAGGCTGGTTTCTAGAGGAGGGGAAGGGATCTGCCTTCAGTTCTTTAGTGCTAGGAGACCCAATTCCTCCTTCCACAGCCCAGGGCAGCCCTCCGGTAAGCTTCCCCCCAGCTCCTGCCAGTGGGCACTCGCCCTGGAAATCGGAACAGGAGGGGAATTCAGCCTCTATGGTTATTTGCCTTCATTCCCGGGACAAATCACCTAGCACTTCCCTGGCTCTTTCCTTCTGGAAATCACAGACAATTGAGCCTCCAGATCAGCCCTGTGAGGATCACAGTCCCTGTTTGACAGTTGGGGGAAACTGAGGCACCAAGTACAGAAGCGAGTCAGCAGCACAAACTAGTACAAGGCCATCATCCTTCTCCATCAACACGGGCCCATGACTCATCCCCCACTCCGCAAGGCCATCAGACAGGCTAGATCTGAATGCAAGTCCCATCCTGTGCACCCACCCCCGAGAGGGAAAAGCAAAGCACTTTGGGGAATGCGCCAAGGATCTTTGCTTCCTTGGTGCAAATTCCAGTTCTGGGCTAGATCCTCAGCAAGTGCAAACAGCTGTAGCTACATTTACCTCAATGGATCCGGATCTCCGGATGGTGTAAACCGACATAGCTCCACTGAACTCAGCGGGGCCCAACCCCCAGCTGCTGTCAATCAGCCTAGCTCCACTGAAGTCCCTTGGGTCCGCCCCCTGGGGCAGGGGAGAATCCCACTGGGGTCAGATCCCCAGCTGGCGGAGGTAGCAGCAGCTCCCGTGAAGTCAATGGAGTGAGGCCAATTGACACCAGCTCCAAATGGGGCTTTAATACAACTCCACCCTCAGCCCTTGGAAATAATCTGTCCACAGAAGCAAATTAAATGTGGATCCCGAGCGCTGCAGAAACATCCTGGATTCTCTCCCGCTGGTTCCCCTCCAGCCGCGAATCCTCCCCCAAACCCCGGCTCAGTCTCTAGCCCTGGCATTGAAAACGAAGGGCAGCAGGAACGCTATCTCAGGGCTGTTTGCTTTGAAAAGTCCAGGCAACAAAACATTGCTGGGAATCCCAGTGCAACCACAAGAGAAGGGAGCCGGGCACAAGGTGTGGAGAAAAGACACCCCTCACGGCTCTTCCTGAAAGCACCAAAAGACGGAGTCTGGCTGAGCCTGTCCAAGGCCGCCCAGAGGAGGGGGCAAGTGACGCAATTTGCCCCAGGCCCCAGGCACCGCAGGGGCCCCCACGAGAGTTTTTCGGGGGCCCTGGAGCAGGGTCCTTCACTCGCTCCGGGTCTTCACTGGTGGGGGGTCCTTCCGCTCCAGGACCCACCGCCAAAGTGCCCCAAAGGCCTGCGGTGGGGGGTCCTTCCGCCCCGGGACCCACCACTGAAGTGCTGGATCTTCGGTGGCAATTCGGTGGCGGTGGCTCCCCGCCGCCGAAGACCCTAGGCCCCCTGAATCCTCTGGGTGGCCCTGAGCCTCTCTCACCAACAGAGCAACCCCTCAGCCTTTCATTCTCTCTGCTGCTGTGGGGCCTCAAAGGGTGGTCCCCAGGAATCCACCTCCACGCAGGAGGCATCGCAGGTGTACGGCCCATGCTCCAAACCTGCTCCCACCTATGGCCTGGCCGGAGTACCCTGCACTGTGGCTGGCCTCTGCTTTCCAGGGCCCCCTGGGCATCCAAAGCCAGAGGCCTCTTTGCCCAGAGTCAGGTTGAGAGCTGGGATCCAAACTCAGCTTTCAGGCCTGTGCACAGCCCAGCTGACCTCAGGTCTCCCGATCATTGCAGGCCAGGTGGGGATGAGATGCACCCACCCTGCCAGAGGACCAAGACTGTCATTTCAGTACGAGCCCTTGTTCATTGCTTCAGGTCCAACACCTTCCCTTAAGCTAATATCCACCCTCGCCCAGACAGGTCCTCTCCAGGTCCCCGTCGCATGGCTTACCCGGCTTGGCGTGCGCTCTGGGGTCCGGCCAGCAGGCAGACACAGGTGCGTAGATAGCCCCAGATCGGGAAAACACAAAGGGAGAACAAAGAGATTCATTTAGTTCTGATGTCACATGGCCACACCCAAGCCGCAGGGGTCTGATTTGGGTTGTATGTCCCCAGAGTAATCAGGGCTCTCTATCAGCCAGGAAAGGCTGGACAGAGACATTCCTGACAACCCAGCTATGGGGCACAATCATTTCCTTGCACTAGTGAATGGATGATCCCAATCACATGGGATTAGAATTAGATCTTTCCACCCCATGGGCTTCATTCCAGCATCAAGGGTTACTCTGGAGGGAGGACTAGGCCACCCCACATAATCACAGGTAAGCATCTGAGATGCACCCATCTGAGTCTGATGCACAGCCCCCAAGCAGGAATTCAGAGAACCCCAAAGCCTGAGGGCTGTGATGTAGCAGCTTGTACCATAAAGAGCAACAGTCCATGTAAAACAAAAGCAAATGTTCTCTGGTGGAGGACAGTGTGAACCCCTGATCCTTGGCCTGGGCTGCACGGCTGATGTTGCTTGTACTCGTGACCCATACGGGAACTGCAAAATCTCCATGGAGCCTGGATTTGCTAGTCTCTATCAGAGTGATTCTTCGGGTCTCATCAGTGTGTATTATAGGACTTCACAATCACTAACGGACTGTTCTCGAATACCCAAGTGAGATAGGGAGAGTGCACTGTCAAGAAATTGGGTGGTATCCCTTTGAATAGTCTGTGAGCCCACTAGTGGTGCTCACCGTGTTCTGTGCTTTAGAAGCTGCCAGGAACCAGCCAGAGTGGATTGGCCTTGTCCATGTCTGGCCAGAGAGAACGGTTATTTGGAGCCCAGGCGTATCTGTGAGGTGTCTTAGCTCAAAAAGCTCAAAAGGCACAGTAGCGACATTATCCCCATTTCACAGATGGAGAACTGAGGCACAGAGTAGATGAAGTGGCCTGCCCACGGTTCCACAGCAAATCTGTGGGTGAGCTGAGAAGTGAAAGCACATCTCCTGAGTCCCAGCCTAGAGCCCAATGTCTCTCCACCTTTCCAGATTACTGTGTCCTTTCCAGAGTCTGCATTGTCTTGCATCCCTTCAAGTTCCACCTCACTTCAAAACTCCTTGCTTACAAAATCAGACATAAAAGAGCAGAAGCACTCCCAGCTCACTCGTGCTGAACAACGGCCGACTTTCTTCTTTTTACCATATAATTATAAAATAAATCAACTGGAATATAACTACTGTTCGTACATTTCAGTGTATAGTACACAGAGCAGTATAACCCAGGCGTTGTCTGTGTGCAATTTTACTTTGTCCTGACTTCGCTACTGCTTTTTATGTAGCCTGTTGTGAAACTAAGCGAATACCCCCCCAGAAGATCCCTGCATCTCCCCAGGGGTCCGCGAACCCTCAGCTGAGAACCACTGCCCTAGACCATCCTTCCGATCTCGTTAGCTACAAGAGGAGGGTCTAAACTCCCCCAGAGTTTGAGGATACTCAGCCTGGGGGCAGGAGAAAATGGAGGTTGGGTGCAGGAGGCAGATACACAATACCTTGGCTAAAGGGAGACAGGCTAACAGATGCTGGACACAATTGCAGAAAAAAGCCAGGTGCATCCCCATACCCACAGGCCCTGTGTGTGCCTTCCCTCTTCCCAGGCTTCGGCCAGGCCTCCTTTGCATGCAACGCATGTGACACAAACACCATCTCCTCAAATGAGCCGAGATCACCAGGGGTCTGACTGCAAATTTCAGCCTGAGGTTGTCTGCACAACACTCTCTGCTCCCTGAAGATCCTGGCCGGTAATGATCACATCAGCATGTGGAGAGGATAAATGGGTTCTCCCAGCAGAGTCTCAATCTTCTCTGGCAGGAGGACAGATGCTCGGGGATGAAGCAGACGGAAATCAAGAGATGGGGGTTTCTGAACATATTTAACCGCTCCAGGACTCACCGGCCAGCACAAAGGGGTGGGGATTACAATCTCATAATGCAGGATGGATTTAATCATACCAGCTCCTGAATAATTCACCCCTGAGATAGTAGGATTACCCCTTAGATGTATGTAGCATTGCACAGGTTTTTAAGGGCAACAGGGACCATCTAATCCAACACAACCCAGCCCATAGGAGGACACCTACTGTCTCCTGCATCTAGCCCAGCAGTGCACAGGACAAGCTTCCTCCTTCAGTATCCATCGGCCTACCTGTCTGGTTCTCAGAGGGTTAAGCAAGACAGCGTAAAGCCTGCTTTTCTCCTCTTCCAACTGTTGTCTTTCTTTGGGGGGGAGGGGCACCCTTAAAGAGACACTGTCAAAATTAGAAGTGTTCACCAACGTGTGCGGAGGGGTGTATACACACACACTCACCCCCGATTGCTGGTGCCACTCCTGCCACTTACAATGATCTAGTTTTGCTTTTAATAATGTTAAAAACATCATTTCCCTTTCACTCTTTTTGTTCTTATATAGCCACTGTGCCTAACCCTTAACGCTTATTGAAAAGCCAAAAAAGAGTTTGCAATCTAGGTCTTGTTTGCAATTGAGCAGCGACCTTAGACTGGTCGGTTTCGCTTCTGGCGTCTCATAAACCGGACTAGGGCCGTTGTGTTTGGGTTGCTAACATTACAGGGGGACCCGTGTGTAGAGAAACAAAACAAATGGTTGAATCGCCCTTTTTGTTTCCTTTAAATCTATCACAACAACATTTCTAGCACCTCCAGGGCTCAGAACACACTCAGAATATCAGGGTGGAAGGGACCTCAGGAGGTATCTAGTCCCACCTCCTGCTCAAAACAGGACCAATCCCCAGACAGATTTTTGCCCCAGATCCCTAAATTGCCCCCACAAGGATTGAACTCTAAACCCTGGGTTTAGCAGGCCAATGCTCAAACCACTGAGCTATCCCTCTTAATCACAACCTATGTTTAACATACACTGCCCCTGCTGGAAGGCAGTATGGCCTAGCAGATAGAGGACCAGTGTGCAACCTAGGAGCCCTGGGTTTTATTTCTGGCTGGGAGGAATTGGGACAAGGCTCCAGGAGGATCTAGGCTGCCAGGCGACTCTGGGCAATGCTTTTCACTACGCAATACCTCAGTTTCCCCATACGTAAAGTGGGGGTAGCGAGACCTCTGTCACAAAGTGCTTTGAGCTCTATGGATAAGAAGCGCCTTGGGGCTAAATACTCTGATGACCCACATTAGCCTTTAGCTAATTTAATGATTATTAAGATAGTAGGTAAGGGGTTGTAAAGCATTTTCTGATGCTGGTATAAAAAGTAGGGCTGGCTGGAAAACAACAACTCCATTTCAACCTTCGGTTTCGTTCTGTTATCAGAGCAAAACTGAGACCCTTCTAAATTTGGTCATGAGAAAAGAGAGAAAGCGAGCACAAGCACACACATGCAAGCAGGGGGACGAGAAATGGATTCTCTCCACCCCAGAATAGCCTAGTGCACTCACCAGGACTGAGACACCCAGGCTCAAATCCCTGCTTTGTCTAAGAAAAACGCCAGCGTAGGACAGAGAGAGGAGGAACACAGGACCAGAGCCACAGAAGGCGAGAGGTGGAGGTGGCTGTTTCATTCAGTTTCAAAGCAATTTCTGCCCAAGGAGCAGGTGGACACAGAAAACAAGCTGGGCTGAGTCCAGAAGGGTAAAAAAAAACAGTGACAGGACGTGACCGAGAAAGACGGAGGGGGCAGCGCTGGAGGTCGCAGCCGCTGCTGGAACCCAGAGAGATGCCCAGGGGGTGGATTTCACACACACTGTAGCAGGGCCACCCTCCTTCCTGATTTCCACCTGGCTCGGGGAAGCTGATTCTCAGGCATCTTCCCTGCCCTCGTTTGGTACCCGAGGGTCCAGGGCCTGGTTCCATACCCCACCCTCCTCCCCCTTCCAGGAGGGGCCCGGTCTGAGCCAGTCAGCACTGATCCTTGGGAGGTGCAAAGGCCCTTTGTTCTACCTTTGCGGCTTTCCCAACCCTCAGCTGCGCTGGGAGGAGGAGAATAGGAGCTGGATGTTAGCCGATAGGGGGTCCCCCCCAGCCCCCGAGTGGCAGTGCAGAGGCTGCAGCCACACAGAGCAGGCTGTTAATGGCATCGTCCTCCCCAAACCGTTTGGAGACAGGACTAAGGAGCAGTTTGGATAACAGGACCCTTATTAGCTAAAGCCCCTGGTAAACGACGGCGTGTTCCAGGGAGGCATACAGAGCAAAGCGTCAAAGAAACAGCAGCAGCCCCGCTGATCTCCCCAGTAGAGCCCGTCACACGCGCCTTTGCGCGTGCGTTCACGAGTACACACTCATGTGCGTACACAAATCCATGCATGTACAGTGGCACATACACCCCTGCATGCATGGGGCACACT
This sequence comes from Gopherus evgoodei, assembly GCF_007399415.2. NCBI lineage: Eukaryota > Metazoa > Chordata > Testudines > Testudinidae > Gopherus > Gopherus evgoodei. The sequence continues at coordinate 6,347,421 of NC_044343.1, forward strand.
GATAGAGACACACGCGTCCTGTGCACAGGTTTCACGGACACAACCAGGCACACGTCCTGCACACATGCGCGTGCTTTCCGGGGCCCACTCGGTGCCGCAGCTGTTCCAACCTCGCGAGGCTCCAGAGACTTAATTAGCTTTATCTGTCACTCGCCGCGCCCGGCACTTTGCTGGCCGGAGCCGGCAGCTGCTGTACACCAGCGAGTCCTGGGTAAAGGGCAGAGTGGGGAGATGTCTGCTCTCACTGCCGTGGTTTGCAGAAGGCCCCTGGCGGGGGGGCTGTTGGCTGGCACCAAATGGCAGTGCTCCTTAGGGACCAATCACTTCTCCTCCAGTCCACGCCCGAGCCAGCCTGGCTCTGCCCCCCAGGAGGAAGGGGCATCTTTCAGGCTTCAAAGGGCTAATTGCCCCTTGTCCCTCCCCACTCCCGCACCATGCAAGTCTCTTTCCTTTACCTCTGTTATTCTCAGCATCCTGAGCCCCCCTGTCCTCCTTTGCAGAGAGCTGAGACTGGGCCACCAGTGCCCCTGACAGGGCCAGGAGTCCCGAGGCGCTGGCCAGGCTGGAAGGCTGCATGCCCGAAGGGTGCGGGGTGAGCGGGATGGGAGGCGCATGGTGGGAGAGGTGCTGGAGCTGCTGCTGCTGAAGGAGAAAGAACCAGGGCTGCAGGGAGACGCCCTTCCCAGGAAGGTCCCTTCCCCGATTCACCCAACCCCCCTAGCCCCGCTACCTGCCCCGAAGCGGTTCCAAGACCCTTTGCCCAGCTGCAGCCACGAGCCACAGCAGCTGAGGCCTATGGTGCCCAGGGCTGAGCACAAACAGGGACCCCCTGTCGAAGGTGGGGGGTGATCAGGCCTCTCTGCTGCAGGATGATCCCCAAGGCTCCCTGCGCAATTTCAACAGCTCCCAGGGCCCGGAGCAGCTCCTAGGTCAGTGGGAGTTTGGCCATTGCTGTCACAAGGCTCCTGGTCTCCACCCAACACCGACCTTGGAGCCGTGACGTTCCCTCCCCTCCACCCGGCTTTCCTGCGTGGTGCGTGCGCCGCAGGGGGAAGCCACTGTCTGACTCGCTCAACGTGGCTGCAAAGGAGGAGGACACGAGGGAGCATCCATCCAGCTGGGTGGGGGCAGCCCAGAGCTGTGGTCTGGGGTTACCCTGCCACGGGCATCCCGGCTCCAAATTCCCTGATCAGAACTTCCTTCCCCTCCCCCATCGCTGGGCTACTCACCCCAATGAGGCTGTTCAGTTCCCCCATGGTCACCTGCTTGGCCCGCTCCACGGCTTGCAGCACCTGCTGCTGGTGCTGGGAAAGGAAGGCAGGGCAGGTCAGGAGCCCGGCCGGGTGGGAGCTCACGCCCCATCGAAAAGACAACTGAGCCTCCGGGGGACGAGGCGGAGCTGCCCCCTCCCGGGTTATGGTGCAGGGGACCCTCCCAAGGGAACACCCCCAGAGGCGCTCACCCTCCTGGGGATCTCCCTCTTACACAGCACAACTTTTTAACCCAGTGCAACCTAGTGTCCTCCTCCTCCACCGCGCCACGGCTCTACCCATCCTGCACGCAGCCCGGTGCACGCCCTCTTACCTCCTGCGTCAGGAACGGTAGGATCTGGGCACAGATGGCACTCAGCCTCTTCACTATTTCAGCCTGAAAGGACAAAAGGCAGCTCTGTCATGCCAGGCGCTGGCGCTGCTTAGAAGAACAAGGGCTCTTTAAATCAAGTGCCCCCCTCCGAGCCCACGCTCCATAGGAAGGCTCAGGGCTAGGAGCTGTGTTGATAGCCTGGGATAAACTCCCAGCCTCCCCTCTCAGCCTGCAAAGGGGCTCGGTGGAAGGACTAGGATGGATTCGCGAGGAATCCCTGCTCCAGAGTCCTGGCGGGGTATGTCCCCAGGGTATTACATGCACTGGATTTCACGGGCTCCACCAATCCTGCTGGGCACAGATCCTGCATGCAGCCTGTGCCTTTTGCCCATTGGTCTGAGGGCTGGGTGCTTGGCTAACCCTCGTTTTCTAGAGTTCGCGAAAGGAGTCGGTATTCACCCAGAACACTTCCTAGGGGGTCTCTCGTCTGCCCCCAAGCACCACCGCCCAGACACGCGGAGTTCACGACACCCCTCCCAGGAGGGGAGCATTACGGTCGCCGTTGCACAGATGGGGAAACAGACAGAGAGACAAAGTACCTTACAAGACAGGATTTAACCCTGATCTCCTGAGCCCCTGGCTCTCCTCGCTCACCTAACACCTGTCTTTTCTTTCACGGCCGAGTCAACTGAAAAACTCTTCCTAGCCAAAGGACAGGCCGTGCTCCGTGTGGGGCACAGAAGAGCCCCGAAGCTTGGCTGGCCCATGGCCAGAGCAGAGGGACCGCCCTAGAGAGGACTGGCTCCTCTGAATGATGTTTCTCTCCCTTCCCTGCCAAGTGGAACGTGATACCAAGAGCATTTGAGCTGAAGTCAAACTTTCCAACCCACAATGAGTTTGAGTGGGTTCAAAATAAGGCAAAAGCAGTTCATCCACCCGACACTGAGCTCTTTCTGGCAGGCTTCTCGGGGGATTTGGGGCTCTTCGCTACAGGGCAGTAGCTAGGGATATAAACATCTGCTCCACCCCCTGCACTGGGCTTGATCTGTCACCCCCACTCATGGAATCTCTAAACTGCCAAGGCTGGTGGGCTGCCCAGACATGATTTATGCCCTGGTATTTATTTAGATGCATGATCACACTTCACCGTTCAGCTGGCTTTTCCATGTACTGATCTCAGAGCCCTTTATGAAGAGGAGACAACACAATAATCTCCATTTTACAGAAGGGGAAACTGAGGCACCGCAAGGGGCGGTTACTTGCCCCCAGTCTCAAAGGGAGTCAGTAGCAGGAAGAGGAGTAGAACCCAGGTCTCCCGTCTCTCAGCCTCGCGCCCGGCCCCATGCACGAGAACAGTTTCCCAAGGGAAGCAGTGAAAGCCTCAGAGCTCGATAACATTTAAACCACTTGCCTCATGCAGCAAATCCACCTTGGCACTCGCCTGGGGACACAGACAAGCTGGTCTGCTCTATTTTTCCATCTCAGATTTCTAGGACTCTCTGAGAGAGGTGCAGAGAGCTCATGAGCGCTAATATAAAGCCCAGCGAAGAACAAAGGAAATCTGCCAGGCCCCTTAAGAAACACAGCCCCGGCCATTCCCTGCCACAGCCAGGGCAGCACACAGCACAGGCAACTCCACCCAGACTTCCCTCCTGACACCCGCCAGTGACAGGACACCTGAGCTACAGCAACCAGAAACCACATGGGGTTCATTCAGCCCAGTGGAAATAAAAGCTGCACAACTCCTCACCTGCAGCTCTAGTCCTGACACCCACTCCCTGCTCTAACCACTAACACATACTTCCCCCCACAGCTAAAGACTGGAGCCCAGGAGTCCGCAGACCCAGTCTTCTGCTCTTAACACTAGACCACACACACATTCAGAACCGGGAATCGAACCCAGGAGTCCTGGGACCCACTCCCACATGCATTCCCAGGAATGGGATTAGAACCCAGGAGTCCGCGTTCCCAGGCGCCTTTGTTCTAACCACTTGGCAACACTCCCTTCCATCTCACTGTAGCTTTGTTGCCTTGTACAACAAACAAATATGGTTTGTTCTCATTCAGCTCCCAGGGCTCCTGCTGGATCTCGGGATCCCACCAGAGTTTGGAGTAAATTAGGAAGCTGAGAATGAAAGTGACTCTCCCGCACCACCCTGCTAACAAAAGGAGCAAACTTGGAGGGCTGAGCCAGCTGGAGAAATATGGCAGTCGACTTGCCACTTTGTCAGGCACCGTTCCAAACTAATTTCCCTGGCAGAGAGCCCTGCGATGACTAGATTGATAAATCTGAAGAGGAAAGCAAATTACAGCTGGAACAAAAGGAGACTGGGATGGTGAAAAACACTCCAGCGTCTTTGGGAAGGGAAGAAAAGAAAAGATCCATTTGATTTTCAGTTCCTCTCAGCCTTCTCTCCAGCTCCCTGCTGTTCACCCCCAGCTTTCCCTGTAACGGAGGTGCCAGATAAACCATCGCCTAAGAGCCCAGCGGTGCTAATGCCCACTGTGCTGAGGCCTAATTAGGGGGCCGCAGGCCAGATTTTTAAAGATCTTTTGGTGCCTGCAGATGAAAATTGGCCCCAAGTGGGATTTGCAGAAATGCCTTGAAATCAATGGAGCTGCGTCTTTAGATGTCGAAGTACCTTGACAAATCTGACCCTTAGCCCCCCTCAGATTGGCTAAGACCCAAAGGCAGCAAGTGCCGGCCTACCAGCCCATCTCTAGGTTCTTTACCTAAGCACACAGATAACCACCAGCTTACACTGGTTCCACACCTGTCCCTCACACCTTTCTCCTTCGCAGCCTCCCTCGTCTCTCTGTTTTAGCTGAGCCCCTCCTAACTAAACCCATCCAAACATTATTCAATGAAAGAAAAATCATGGCGCTATCATGCTATCTGCAGCCATCACATTGATCATTCTGCTTAGGTCTTCGATCCCTTCCCCTGGGTCTGTCTTATCTGTTAGGATTGCAAGAGTTTCAGGGTAAGGGCAGTATCTTACTCTGGGTTCTCCGTAATTCATAATCACACCCAGAGGTTCTGCCATGTGCATTTTGTAATTGTTATTGATTTAAATGTTCACAGTTGCACAAAATTAGGGGTTTTAAGCTCCCCCAGCCCCCCCAGTTTTTATCAATTTACATTTTCACAGTTGCAGGAAATTGTTGGGGGGATGTGGCATCAGACAATATTTAATATTGAGATCCAGAAAGTTAAAGCTTTAGAACCGTTCGAACACAAAACCTGTCAACATCACTTGTCAAAAGTTCTCAGGCTGAATTTTTCTTTTCTTTTCTTCCTGTAAATTTAGATGATCAGCGACGGAAATCTTTTCGCTGGGGTGTGTGCGCGCGTGGGGTGAAAATGACACTTGCCAACATTTACCAATACAAATGGAACCCTTCCAAGTCAACATACAGGCCAGCGGTGAAAGGGGTCCATGGTCTGGCAGGAGCTTACACACTGAAGCGGGTAGGTGGCTGGCCGGCTAACGGTGCCTTGGGAATGCCTTGCACTGGTCTCCTCACCTGGCTGCCTATTGAATTCAAGTCCCTGAGCAGATTGGAGGTCCAGGCCCCAAGGGAACCTCAGTTTCCAATCCCCAGGCTGCAGTCCTATGGGATTAAGCAAATTCTCCCAGCCACCCCGGGTCTAAGCCAGGAGCTCTGCATTCAGCCCCAACCCCAGACAAAGACACAGAATGGTCTGCCTCAGAGATAACTAGGGTTGGGGAACAGTTTCCAGAGATGCTGGGCACCCATGGTGGGGGTTGCTCCTGCATCCTTATCCCCTTCCCCCCAGCTAATCAAGAGCCCACCCCACTCACCTGCTTGTGCATTTCAATGTTCAGCCCATAAGACATTTCGTAATACTGAAAGCAAAGCAGAGCACAGCTGGTTAGAAGAGGACTCCCCATTCACCACCAGATGACAAACCAGCTACTAGCAGGTCTTAGTAGCCACTCCACATGGCTCCCTCCCCCCGGCCAAATTGGCCCTGATGTAACTCCATCAGCAGTCAATTACAGGGATGGCTTTCGTTCTTCCCAGGGTCAGGCCCAGATTTATTGACTGAGGGACAGATCCGGGATAGGCACTGGCCTCTTTCAGTTCTGGGAAGGTGGGAGGAGCCCACAGAAGGCCCGCCCCTTCAGATGAGGGAGGGGCCACAGGACCAGGATTCAGTTAAGCAGGGAGAATGAAAACAAGGACCGGGGATGGTTCACCGGCCCTGGAGATTGAAGGCCTGTGTGTAGCCACCTGGGCAAGCTTCCTCGGCATTGTCCCTGGAGGGGAGTTCAGTCTCCACAGCCCAATCTAATCCAGGCCAACTCTGATGATGGCCTGCCACAGCTGATCACCACTGAGAGCTGGACTCTGCTGACTTGTCTGGCTCCAGCGCTAACCACTGGGAAATACTCCCTCTGGCAATGAGCACCAAGGGCAACAATGGGTTTTCGTGATGGTGGGAGGGGCACTTGTCCACCAGGGACTGGACTGAGACCCACCAAACTCATATCACGAATGGAAATGTTTTTTCAGTCACTTACAACCTAGCACGAGTTCAGGATGGTGACCTGGAGAAGGTATTTTATGGTTTAAAGACGGTAGCTCAGGATCTTTGATTTGTCCTGTTGTCATAATACCAGGACAAAGGAGCCAGTCAATGAAACAGAAAAGTGGAAAATTCAAAACTGATCAGCGGAAGTGATTTTTTTTCCCTCCAGACAAAGCTCAGTTTAGCCTGTGGAACTGCTTGTCACAAGAAGTCACTGAGGCTGAGAACTTGGCAGGATCTTCACAGGGATCGTACATTTGTATGAAAGGCGACAGCCAGAGTGACAACAGTAAAGATTAAAGAATCAATGAATGTTCTGGAAGGGAAATAAACCCTCATGCTTCAGGGCATGCACAACCCCTAGCTATTGAGGTCAGGAGGAAGTTTTCCCTGGATGCAGCTTGTCTCATAACTGCCTACTGAGGGGTTTCTTGCACCTTCCTCTGAAGCAGCCGGTAATGTCAGAGACAAGATACTGGGCTAGAATCAGACCCTGGGTTTAATTCACCATAGCAATTCCTATGTCCCTATCCTGTTTCCAACCTCAGCCCTAACCCCACCAGGCTGCTCGCCAGAGGCCTATAATTTGCTGGAATTATGGGCAGTGGCAAGTAGCAATTCTGATTAACCCCGCGATGGCTGTTTCAAGACGCCCCTGTCAGAGTTCATCCTCTGGCACTACTGTGGAAAGGGTCGTACGAAACGATCCCCGGGGTTCGGTTTGCTTCCAGCCACCCTCTCTCCACCTGGAAGGGCTGGACGTCAATAGTTATGAGGCCAAATGAAAAAATGGCATCGTTCCCAGCATCTAACAGCATCATGGCAGCAGCAGCAGACGGTGCAGCAGGAACCAACCGTTGCCAGGAATAGATGTTAACTCCTTCCTGACCAGGGCCCTTCCCCGCCCCCATTCCCTTGGGAGAGCACCCATAGGCAAGCGAGTGCAACATCACCCAGCTAGGAGTGGCGGTCCTTGGAGGCCAGCTCTCAGGCTGAATGGCTTGTTGACCTGCCCCAGTAGGATGATTACAGGGCCTGGGGGGTGGGTCAAGAGGCCCCTGGGGCCAGTGAAGGGTCTCTTACCATGACATAATGTCTCTGCATCTCGGTCTTCTCACTCGCCAGCTTCTCACATTCCAGCTTCAGACTGCAAGGGGAAAACATCTTCATTGGCGGCCCTAGATCCACCTCCCCCCCAGGGGCGCTGGTTGCAGGAGCCACCCTGCACACCTCCCACCCTGCCCCACTGCAGGGGAAGGGGCCATCCCTGCAGCAGGAGTCGGCCATCGCTCCGTGCCACGCACATCCCCAGCGGCGTTCCACCAGCTGGTCAGTGGCTTGGAACAGTATAAATCTGGCCCCTGGCCTGTCACCCACCCAGCCCCACCCCGAGCTCCCCTCTGGTCCCAGCTTCCCTCCCACTGCTGTTCCCCTTGTAACACCGAGTCCAGCAAGGCCTTGCTGGGGCTTGAGAAAATGAACCTGCCTCCTCCCACTTTGCCTGTGACCCAGAACACAGATCTGGCACTCTCCTGACATGTATCCCCTGAACTGCCTGTGCCACCCACCCCCCGGCTCCCTCTCCCTGATCTGTGACCCCAAGACCCCTCGGAGCCCCCCCTCTGATTTGTGTGCACCTGGCCCTGCCTCAAACTCCTTACCTGGGACCCTCAGAATCGCCCCTCTGTGATCACCCCCTGCCTTACCCCTGGGCACCACTCTCTCAACCCCAACCCCCTTTCCCCTGTGATCCTAGACACTTGTGTATCTGCATCTCTCACCCGACCCCAGGACAGTCCCTTCCCCATGGCCCCCGCCCCCACGCCTGCCCACCCTCCCCAAACAGCCTGCCCCTCACCTGTGATATTGAGCCTGCAGGAACTGGAATTCTTCCTTAATCCGGTCGCAGATCTCCAAAATCGAGAACTTGAAGGGCTGCCCAGACTGAAGCGGAGCCTAGAGTGGATCAGTAACAGTGCTGCTGCCAGCCCAGCCCACCCCATCGCCAACGCACTGCCCTGACCCACCTTCCAACCCCAATCCTCTCCTCTCCATCAGCCCCCCCCATTCCTAAATCCAACCCCTCTCTTCACCCCCAGCCCGGCCGGCACACCCGGAGCCCAGGATGGTACTTACAGGGTGCCGTCCTTGTGGGTACATCCTGGGGGACTTGCCCAAAATTGATGCCCACCGGAGGAGGGAGAACACCCTCTTTAACCTCCCCACCCTGGCTGCTGCTTTAACTTCTCCAACAGCCACTGGCCACCGGGAGAACAAGAGGGCGAAGGAATCCTGTCTCCGGGAGGGACGGACGGATGGATATTGGAATCTTCCTCCGATGGGCTTTTTTTTTTTTTTAATTTTTTTTGGAAATGCAATTATTTATTGTTGTGGGTACGGCTCAGCCGGGGCGAAGAACATTTCCGTCGGGTGAAAGGGGAGAGAGAATTCCTCCCCAGTGGGTCCTGCTTGGCCGGGTTGCCTCGGCCCCCCCATCGGACACAGGGCTGGGGGGGAAATATAATCTGTCTTAAAGCACCAAAAGAAAAAAAAAGGCAGGAACAGAAGGTCAGTAGAAAATCTGGCCGGATTTCAATAGCGGTCCCTGGCTAGAATGAAAACTGCCTCCTGGCAAGGCAAAGGCAGAGCAGGGGAGTCTGTCCAACTGGATCCTTAAGGTGGTCCTTTCTCGGTAGGAGGTAGCACCAGGGGCTTTGCCCACTGGCTCTGGGCTCCATGCCAGGGACGCTTCCCACCCGCTAGAGGTGTCAGAGGGCAGCGAGGCCTGGAAGGGAGATTCCCCCCACCACATGCCCCTGCTCCATGCCCGCCTCCCTCCTTGCCGTGGTGGTGGGAAGGCAAACTGAACCGAGGGAAACAGCTGCTCCCACTTCCCTAGCGGCTCCCCCACATCCTGTTGGGCTGGGGGAGGATGGGTTGCTAGCTGCCTGGCCCGCTCAGTCTCCTGGTTGCTTGGCCTTTGAGGACAGGGCCCTGGATTTGGCGGGGGGGGGGAGGGAGGGGGAGAAGGGGTTGGCCTCCTTGTTAGCCTTTGAGGACAGGACCCCGGATTTGGTGGGGGGTGGTGTTTGGCCTCCTCGTTGACCTTTGAGGACAGGGCCCCAGATTTTTTGGGGGCGCTGGGGTTGGCCTCCTCGTTGGCCTTTAGATCTGGGTCTGCATGAAAGTCCCCCCCCCCAACCCAAATGAAGCCAACCTTAATAAACTTTATCCTCTGGGAGCCCACGCTGCCTCCATCCGCCTGGTTTCATTTTTCCTGGCTCTTTGGACAGCAGAACGGTCTGTCGGTGTTACACAGCAGCATCTCGCCAGCCCATGGCTTGACACTGGGCACTGGAAACAGCACGTGCTGTTCGCACAGCGGTGAAGGCATCATAAATATATAATTATAAAATATACTCAGGGTTTTAAAGCCTTTGTCTGACCCAGTGATCCAAGCCCGGCTGCAGTCTAGGGGCATTCCCTGGGCCACTGGGACAGGTTTCCTTGGAGAGACAAGGAAAATATTCAAAGCTGGTTTTCATGGTAGGACGGCACAGGTGGTTAGCCACCCCACCGCTGTGCCATCTGCACTGTTCCTTCCAGCGCCTCCTGCTGGGAGCAGACTGGCATGGCTCCCTGAAGCGTTCTGCAGCGTGGGTCTTACTGAGTGAAGCTACACCTGACATAGGTGGGACTTGGAAGTTCCCCACACCCACCTCTCCTGCACCCTTCCCTCTCGGGCCTCCTGCTGGCAGGGTCTGAGCCCAGACACGCTGTGAACGGCCTTTCAGCCGGAATTCCCTACAGCACCTCCTGCTGGAACCGCTGTAAGGAGCAATTTCTCCATACCTTTGTGTGTGCGCGTGTGACTCCGACAGGAGAGAGTCCCCCTAAATGACAACCACTGATTATTAGGCAGGGAGGCAGCCTGGCTTTCCAGGAGCCCGAAAAGCCAGGCCATGGATGCCTTCTCCTGCCCGGAGCAGAATCCTCCAAAAGGGCCCCCACTCCCTGCAGGATCATTATTAATCATTATTATTACACCCGAGCCTTCATGCTGGTGAGAAAACCAGCCCCTAGGTCCACCTTAAACAGCTTTGCAGCCTCTGCTCCTGGGGCCCTGCTTCCATTGGCTGCGAGCGCCAGCCAATCGGCCCCGCCCGTTCCCACATGGGTCTCTGATGTCAACGGCTTCAGAGGCTAATCAGGAGCGAGAGCAGCTGGAGGATAAACAGGAGTGAGCTGGGGGTGGGGCAGGGAACAGCCCCGGGGCAGGCTGGGATTTGTAGTTCTCTCTGCTCCCCCCCCCCCCCCCCCCCAGCGCCTGGTTTTGCCAAGGCACAGCTGCAGCTGGGGCAGCTCCCAGAGTTGGTTTTTGTTGGAGGTCGGAGGCTGCACAGGCTGGGGGCTGGTGTGCTCCTGGGAAGGAAGGAGGGCGTCTCCATTTTCAAGCATCCTTCCCTGCTCAATGTCATCCTGCTTGGATAGACACCCAGACACACAGGGGAATCGATCGCTGCTTCTTGGCCTTTGGGCTAAAGGCGACGTGCCAGAGAGGGCCTATCGAAGGTGTACTTTGACTTCTAGATTTGGGGGCAGAAGCTCCTGTCAAGCCAGTACGGCCATGCGTGGAGGAGCAAATTCCACACTTGCCCTAGGCTTGCATTTCAGGGTGGGGCATTGTCCCCCAAACGGCACCCATAGGGCCTGTGTCCTTTTGGGGACAGACTGAGAGCCGCTGGGTCGTGCCTCAGTTTCCCCAGCTGTAAACGGGGAAGAAGGAGCCTGAGCATCTTTGGAAAGTGATGGGCAAGCGGCGGCTGATAAGAGCCAGGGATTATGATTTATTGACAGGGTCCTTCTCCTCCCTAGCTGGCCCCTGCCTGGCAGTTCTTTAGGGCTGTTATCGCTCTGTGCCTGAGCCAGCTGCTCCTCCCCCTGCCCCTCCCCCTCTTGGCAAACAAATTAAGTCCCTGATCTTCCAACCCCAGCTTGCTCCAGCAACCCCAAAGCGCAGGGCAGCTGCAAACTACATTGCCCACAAGCCCCTGCGACTAGTTCCTCTGCCCTGTCAATCAAAGTAACGTGGGCCTGCTCCCTCCTCGGCATCCCCACCCGAAGTGGCTGGATGGTATAATTACAGCACATTGATCTAACTGAGCAAGGCTTTCCTGCTGGCCATGAATCAGGCTTTGCAGAGAGGAGCATGTCTCTTTAACATTAAGCACAGCACCTTCCATCACCACAGGGCCTCTGCAGACACACACACACATCCCAGCTCCCTCTCCACTGGGCTGCACCCGCAGCAGAGGGAGAAGCAAAGGGAGCCAGTCTCTCCCCCCACCCCCCGAAAGTGAAAACAAGCAAAGTAAAAATCCAGCGGATCTTTGTCTCTTCCCTCCACACTGCCCCAAAGACAGAACCACCTTTTTGGGGAGCGATCTGAGCATCCGACCGCTTGGAACCCTAAAAATTGCAACCCACAGCTGGGTGAACGCAGCCCCAGAGTTCCCCTCTGCGGCCCCCCCCCCTTACAAACTGAGGTCTTGTCCCAGCTGCAGGGATGTTAAAGATCCTCAAGTTGCTAGGATCACAAGAACAGCCCCCAGCCCAAAAACCAAAGGTCCTTTCATCCCAGTAAAAACAACGGAGTCTGGTGACACCTTAAAGACTAACAGATTTATTTGGGCATAAGCTTTCGTGGGTAAAAAACCCACTTTTCCAGAACCCACAAAAGCTTATGCCTAAATAAATCTGTTAGTCTTTAAGGTGCCACCAAACTCCTCATTGCTTTTGTGGACACAGACTAACATGGCTACCCCCTCTGATACTTTCCTTCCAGTATTGTGTGGTGTGCTATGGGCCACGCACCACCCCCGAAGTGGCTGCTTTTGTGTGGTTGTCTGTAGCTGTGAAGCAGGGTTGTAGGGGTGGGGGTGGGGCCCTTAGCAGTGCAAGAGGCTATAGAAATGTGACCGTTTTACGATGACCTTGTTAGGAGGTAGCCACGGGTCTCATGTAATTCCTACGCAGACAATCTGAAACCCTCCGGTAACACACAAGGGGACAATTAAAAAGCTTGTATACATTAGTCCTGTGCAGCCTTATTATGCAATACTCCAATCAATATATAAAGGGGACCTGGTTGGCAAGAACCAAAAACTGGTACCAGCTCATGTCTGTTTCATAGACTCCGAGGCCAGAAGCGCCCATCATGATCACCGCAGCTGCCATCCTGCGTAACCCAGGCTGCTGGATGGTTTGCTTACATGTAACAAGTTGTTGGTTCTCAGACCAATTTCTAATGGGGAAAAGCCCCCCAGCACAGTCAGCCCTTGTTAGCTCCCTTCTTCCCAGCCTCATCAGAGAGACCACAGATGGAAGGGCACACAGCTGGGGTTCCCATGCTGGCAGTTATGACCAGGTGTCAGGGGGTGATCACTACCTTGCCCTTCCCATATTGCTGAAACCTGGATTAGATAACGTAGCTAGCGTTTATACCACACGGTCAGGGCCGGCTTTAGGAAGTGCGGGGCCCAATTTGAACAGTTTCAAGGGGGCCCTGGCAGGGATGACTTTAAAATAAAAAAGTAAGTGGGGCTTGTACTCACCGGGTGGTGCTCCGAGTCTTCAGCGGCACTTTGGCGGTGTGTCCTTCACTCATTCCAGGTCTTTGGCGGCACTGAAGGATCCACCACTAAAGTGCCGCTGAAGACCCAGAGCGAGCGAAGTACCCACTGTCAAAGTGCAGCTGAAGACCTGGAGTGCTGCCAGGTGAGTAAAAATTAAAAAGGTACCTCTAGCCAGGGAAAGGGATTCTCCCTGGGCGCGGGGCCCTCTTAGGCGCGGGGCCCGATTTGGGGGAATTGGTGAACTAGGCCTAAAGCTGGCCCTCCATGCTTTTCATCAGGAGGTCTCAACATGCTTTACAAAAGGGGGTTAGCATCATTATCCCATTTTTCAAATGGGGAAACTGAGGCAACGAGCAGGGAAGTGATTTGCCCACAGTCACTCAGCAGAGTTGAGCATAGAACCCAGAGTGGCCTGAGTCCCAGACCAGACAGAAAAGGGGTCCTAGCATGGAAAAGGCTGAGAATCACTGAGGCACAGGGACTGATTCATCTCACCCCATCAAGCCAGAAAGGACCCGTGGATAGATCAAAAGTTCAGGAACCAGGATGCCTGGGTCCTATTCCGGACTCTGCCACCAATGTGCTGCATTCCCTTTGGCGAGTCCCCATGCCTCAGTTACCCCAGCTTTGAAAAGAAGATAATGCTATATAGACCCACTGAGAGATTGACAGATGGAAGATGCTATGTGTAGTTATTCACTGGATTTCAGCAGGCCTTCCCCCTCCCTCCCCCATCCCGAGAAGAGAGACAGGGGCAGGGGGACCTAGACAAAACCAAAAAAACAAACTCCAAAGTGCTAGAATTGTTGCCAAAAAGATTCCAAAGGATGATTTCATCCTTTCTGCATGTTTCGTTGTAAACAGAAAAGCTGCAATTAGGAAAGCCAGCGAGTACATGGGATGTAGTGTCGATACCGCCCCAGCAACCGCTCCTGACCGCCGTAAATTCCCAGGATTTCAGGGTATTAACCACACTTGGCTTGGCATCAGGCTAATACGCAACAAACCTTTTACTGCCACTGCTAATCGACCGCTGATTTCTTGGGGCTTGCCGTCCAATTAAAACTGTGTTCAGGGCTCAAGAGCAGGGATGATCCTGAAATGCATGGTGCTGTCAAAGCCCTGCTGCTCCCCTCCCCAGTCTCAGCTCCTGGAATAACAAAACTTTGCTGTGCCTTTAAGCCCTATGTCAGGGGAGAACTCAAATCAATTTAGTGTCGCAGCACCCCGGGAGGCAGGAAATGATTTCTCTCACTGTGTCACATGAGGGGAAACTGTGGCAAAGGGATATTCCCGAGAGGCACAGCAGCGAGTGAGGGGCAGAGCTCAGAACAGAGCCTGAGAAGCCCCATGCTGTAACCACTAGGTTCTACTTCCCTCCCAGAGCTGGGCCTAGAACCCAGGAGTTCCAGCTCCCAGTCCCCACCCTCTAGACCCACCTTTTCCCCAAGCTGGGCCTAGAACCCAGGAGTTCTGTCTCCTAGCTCTCTCCTCTGCCCACTAGACATTTCCTTGCCTAATCAGAGGTCCTTAATGTTAGAACTGGAAGAGACCTGTTGTGGCACCCAATCCATCGCTCTGGCCAGGACATGACCCTGCCCTGCTGTGGGTGTGTGGCTGTACCGTGAAGGGAAGTTGTTAACCACGGAGAGCAGAGGTCCCAGAAAGAATGAGTGGCCAGCCTCAGCTATGATGAGGGCATGTGGTTCCCAGGCTTGGAAAGGGCAGTTATTCCCAGCCATGGGCACCGGCTGAGTGGCTACGCACCCAGGAGAGACAAGCCGGCCGCCACGGGTGCCCCCCTTCAGAACCATGGTGGAAGGTGACAGCTCTTGGCTGTGGAAAAGGGCTGAGTTCCTTCCCAGGCACCCAGGAGCTGAGGTTTCTGGCATGGAAAGGGGCTCTGCTGCCAGCCACAAAGGGAGAGAGAGCTCCTGGCTGCGGAAAGGAGCTGAGTTCCCAGCTGGAACAGCCTTGAGTCTTTTCTCCCTCACCGATGCCTGTATCACACCCATCAGCCCCATGCGCCCCCACTGGGCACCCCCAGACCTGGAAGGGTTCAGCCGCCCTGCCTGCGCTGCACCCCATTCTGGCCTACACTTCTGGAGAGTTCCCACTTTTGGCGGGAGGGGACGGGGAAGAGCCAACCCTTAAATATTGCAGGAGCCAGCTGTACCTGGCCCTCGGCACACAGGCAGCCAGGAGGTTAAATATTTAATGTGCCACATTTCTTCCTAATCTTTTATTAATTATGTTATTTACTTGCCGCAGGATGGAGGCTATCGGAGGAGGCAGAGCTGACAAACATACAGGCTAAGACTCCTCCAACCCTCCAGCCCTAAAATCACCAGCTGTTGCTGCCACCAGAGAGCAGCCCCGGCAACAGCAACAGTCAGAGTGTTAGTGTAGACGGGAGCTGGTGTTTCCACCACCGCGGGCATCCGCCCCAGCTCAGAGCAAGGCTAGTCGTGGGTGAGGTCACCGGGGCCACGTCTGTGCCGGGAACTCCCGTAGGTGGGACAAGCCTGGCATGGGGTTGCACAGAACACAGAGCGGGGAGGGGGTGTTTGGGGGTTAGGGCACAGGGGTGGGACTCAGGAGATCTGGGTTTGATTGCCAGCTCTGCCCCGGAAGCCCTCAGTGACCTTTGACAAGTCACTGAATAGTGCTCGGTACACTGGGTTTATTAAAAGCTGCCCCATTCTTCTGGTGCCAAGAGCTTTTCAGAATCTGGCCCCATAATCTTGTTGTGCCTCAGTTTCCCCATACGTAAAATAAGGAGAATGCGCCTTTCTTCCTCCCACCCTGGGTCAGTCTTGTTGATTTAGGGCAGGGACTGGGTCGGACGATGTGTCCATGCACCCTCACACCTGGGCCCTGCTCTTTCTCCTACAACACCATGTGGCGGATCCTAGCAGAGAAGAGGACAAGTCCTTTCACACTTGCTGGACGGAGAGCCTGCCTCTCTCGTGGAGCTCCCCTCCCTGCATGCCCAGCCGGCCCATTTCTGTAGCCTGGCACAGACACAAAAGGGTTAATCGGCTCCCAAAAAATCGCAAGGTAACTGCATCCTGCCCAGACTACGAGGGCTGCCAGGTGTCACGAGAGTGCATCTGTGGCATAACTGTTTGGTCAAATGCATAATGGAGGCTATCGGACCAGCAGAGGTACACCGGAGTTCATCAGCTCACACACGGCGTTAAATTCATCTCTCTTACTAAGCAGTTGGTATTTTCCCCCACTTCACCTCCGTGGAACACAGCAGCTCTCCTTGAAGCTGTTAAATGCTTAAATGCAGCTCCAACCTGCCTCCCTGCCCAGCAAACTCCTTCCTCGTGCTGCTTTTCCTTTTCTTCATTAAAAAATCCCCCTTGGACATTTCTCAGGATGGAGCGAAGGCAGCACCGACCTCTAGCAATAAGCTACAATTAACTGTCGCTGGCATAAGAGATGAAAACTCTGTTGACTTCAGTGGGGCAAAGATGTCCTCGTGCCAAGCAGAGCTCACTGGCAGAGCTGGCAGAAATGTTTGTGTTGCGTCATTTTAACAGAAAATGGCGTTTTGTTGAAAATAAAATTCCACAGGAAAATTTCAGCTTTTGACCCCCCGGCAAAAAAATCACAAACCGATTTTTGTCAACTTTTTTCATTTTTTATAAGCTGAAAAAAAATTTTAACCAAAAAATCTGAAGGGGAGGAGAGGTTATTTTGGTTTTTGGAGAGGTGAACATGTTTCAGTTTTGGATTTTTGTGGTAAAACCAATTTTTTGTGGGATATTTTGATAAAAACGAAAACCTTTCTTTTTCTTCCTGTTTTTCTAAAACCAAACCAACCAACCAAAAGCATTTTTAACCCAGCTCTAGCCACTATTCTGTCTCCAATCCTGGCCGGTACAAGATGCTTCAGAAAAAGTTACAAGTAACCCTGAAACAGGCAGTCATAGAATAACCAGGATGAGGAAGAAAAGTCTTCAGAACCGAGGCAGTGATTGATTCACCCCTTGAAGCAGGGTTAGTTTAGAGCCCAGAAGTAATTTGGGCTAGTGTGCACTGGAACTAGACTATAAAAACCACCTAGCACTTATCATCACTAGATATGGGAACCCTTTTCCCCAGATGTCATTATCATTCTCTCTGTTTTACAGATGGGGAAACTGAGGCACGGGGCGGGTAAGTGATTTGCCCAAGGTTACCCAGTGGCAGAGCCAGAAATAGATGCCCGGTGTCCTGAGACCCAGTCCAGAAGCCATGCAGCCTCTCACATGTAGCTATGTCCGTTTGTCTGTCAGCAATGAGTCCGACCGACGTCAGTATGATGGGGGTGTTTGAAATCATAGCCAGGATCCAGCGGCGTGTGCTGAAAACAGCCCTTCTCTAATCCAACAAGCCAGATCCATCACCCTGCCTCGCCTTTAGGGCATTCCTGAGCTGGGGTTTGCACTCTGAGTCCGACCCAAACAAAACTGAGTTAGTTTAAGAAATGTTGCCCCCACCAAACAGCCACCATGAACATCTCTTGGCAGGGAACGGTTGCTGCAGCATCTCCCAAATGTACCTGCGCATTGTCTCAGCTGAAGAGTCACCCAGGTGAGCCCCTATCTGCAGGCAAGCCAGGTTCAACCCTTTTCTGCTCCCCAGCTCTGGTGACCTTGGAGGGTGGGATCCCCAGCCCAGCCTGCTTGTTTCAACACGATTCATTTACTGCTTTCGAAATCTGAATGAACTCTAGCTGGCTCTCAAACAGTCAGGCCAGGAGACACGATGCTGGGGAAAGCTCTGTCTTGCTCCCCCCTCCACCCCACAGTGGAAGGAAGGGTGGTCTGGGGGTTACGGTCCTGGGCTAGGGCTCAGGAGATCTGGTCTCAATTTCTGGCTCTGACTCTCTGCATAACCTTGGGCAAGTTTTCCTCCACACACACACACACTGTGCCTCAGTTTCCCCATTTGTAAAAAATCCTCCTACTCTTTCTCTGTTTAGGGTATAAACTCTTTGGGGAAGGGACCATCTCTATGTGTATGGACAGCACAAAAGGGCCCCGGTCTGTCAGGGTCTCCAGCTGTGACGGGCTATTCAAATTAGGGCACCCTCTTGGGCTTTCCTCCCTCTAGACCCCCCCATCCTCAAACTCAGCCTTGCTTATTGCGGCTCGTCTGGAAAACAAGAGGAAAGCCAAAAGTCAAGCCAAGCGCCCCTTCCAAGAACATGGATGCCGCTCAACCTGCTGACACCCTCTGCCAGAGAGCTGGGGCCTGAGCCAAGCTGGGCGGGCGCTGGCAGGATTCCTTCTGTGCCATGCCAGCGGCTCAGTGACAGCGTTGGACAGAAGGAAATTTTGCTGTCAGCTACCACGAACCCCCTTTGCGCACGCCAGCTGGAGAGACCCGACGGGCTGCCCCTCCCCACCCCGCCATGGAGGCAGCATGGTGGTGCTGGATGCCCCATCCATTCTGATCCAGTAAGGACTGCCCCTTGTTAAGATTCAGTGGATAAGGTATGAGGCTGGGAAGCAGGAGACCTGTGCTTTGCGCCCACTTCCGCCACTGACCCGCTAGAAGACCCTGGGCAAGTCACTACCCCTTACTGGGTGGCTGTCTCCGCTCCCAACCCTTTGCCCATCCCATCTTTAGGCTGGAGGTTCTTGGAGGCAGGGGCTGTCTTGTGTGCCTGTGCAGCACCTGGCACACCAGGGGCTTGATCTCAGCTGGTGTCTCTAGGGGCAGCTGTAATACAAATAGAAATGGCCGACACCCGGGCTCTCCCCTGCAGTCCCAGTTCCCAGCTTCTCTCACACAGGATCCAGTGCAGTAGAAACCCCTTGCCATACACACCCTCCCCCTCCCCAAAATCCATCATCCTTCTTCCTTACCTTTCTCCATCTCAGATCTCCTGCGCAATACAGCCCCAGCGGCTGGCACCGACCCCTAGCGCAGCCCTGCAAAGCTGCTTTGCACACAGAGTTCTCCCCTGCTTGAAAGCAGCTGGCAGTCGAGGGCTGGAATCTGGGCAAATCCCAGTGTATAATGAGCGTGCACTTCTTGCCGCAGAGACCTACCTTCTCTCCTTAGGCTATCCTGGGAAAATTTCCGCTGCTGGGCCTGTCCCTATGCTGGGGGGAACGGCCTCACGCCCACACACAAGGGGTCTCCGTTCAGCGGGTCTTTGGGCATCCCTTAACGGAAGCAGGGCCGGCTCTAGGCAGCAGCAAACCAAGCACATTTTTCAGAGGCAGCATTCTGGCCATCTTTTGGTTTTGGTTTTATTTTGTTTCGGGCGGCAAAAGCCTAGAGCCGGCCCTGGCAGCAGCAGAGCATCGTGCATGGGGGTGCCCTGGGGCTGCTGTGGTTCGTGCCGAGGGGGAGCAGCGCCCACACCTTGTGGCTGGGCCGGGCAGGCTCCGAGAGGGGGACACTCAGGCTGGGGGCTGCCCCGTAGCCGCCAGCAGGTGCCACAGGGTGGCTGCCCCCCAGCGCCACAGCTGGGGCTGGGCGAAGCGGCCCAAGCCGCCCAGAGACTGCGGCAGGGTGGCCAGAAGCAGCAGCAGCAGCGGGGTCACAGAGGGTGGGGTGCTGCCATGCGGGGCCCGCGTCCTGCTCTCCAGGGTTCCGCTCCCTCCGGGGCTACCCTGCCCCAGCTCCTCAGCCCCGTGCTGGGGCAGTCCCCTGGCTCTGCCCTCCCGGGTCCCGGCCGGTCCTGGAGGCAGGAGCCCTGGCTGGAGGGACCCTGGGCTGCAGTGTGGCCCAGGAGCCCCGCTGCTTACCCCAACCCTGCCAGTGCCAGACCAGCTGGCGGCAAGCGGGGAGTGGTCAGAGTCAGCACCGGTGGGGTGGAGCCCAGGGCTGGGGTGGTAGGGGGTGCGGGTGGGGTGGAGAGCCCAGCGCTGGGGTAGCAGGGGGTGGGGGAGGAGCAGTGATGGTGGGGAGAGCCCTGGGCTGGGGTTGGGGGCAGCCAAAATTTTTTTGCTTGGGACAGCAGAAAACCTAGAGCCGGCCCAGAATGGAAGTTACTCTGGTTGCGCAAACCCATTTTCATTATAACTTAAGTGGCGCAAACACCTGTTATTATTCTTCGTAAGCTCATGGAGGCCTCAGCCAGGATCAGGGCCCCATTGTGCAAATACACAGGGAGACACAATCCTTGTCCCAAAGAGCTCCCAATCTATATAGACAAGACAGACCTATGGTGGGAGGGGAAACTGAGGCCAGAGAGGGGATGTGACCCAGCTGGTCAGTGCCGAGCTGGGAACAGAACCCAGGGCTGTGTCCTTGCTGCCCCTCAACCTTTCCAAGAGAATCCAAACACAATCATTCGCAAAAAGCCATGTGTGATAAATAAGCGCAAGATCTTAAGGGCCTTGATTTTGTGCTTGCAGATTAACTGTGCGCGCAATTTGGCAGGTGCATTCAATAGCAAATTGGGTGGCTTGAGGTTGTGAAGTGTCAGCAGATATACCCGCAGTTATTTGCCCTGGTGAAAAATTAATTTAGAAAAATAACTTACAGGGAACCAATTGGTGGGAAAATCCTCCCTCTGCTGATGATTTTGGAGCCGGGAGGTAATCCTGGGGCTGAAGGGGTCACGGTTAAAATACCCATAAACACAACCCCCCCCCATTAGGGAATGAAAAATTCTGCTAAGTCTGTGAAATCAGATTTACAACGATCATCTCCGGAGTCTCTGTTGATTTGCATTTGGGGGTCAGCAGGAGATTCCTGAGCACAGCAGATTTGGTGGGAACAGAATATTAGATGTACGGTATCCACCGTGCACTCACTTCGATTACAGGCCAGGGGCTCCACTCTATTCAAATCCAAATCGGATAACTGCGTAATCTTCCCGAGCGTCCGGCTGAGGAGCGGTCTCAGATCAGGCACCAGCAGATTAAGCGATGGTTGGCTAGGGCTCAGTGCCCTGTTCACTTAGAAGCACGTGGGAGTCGAGGCATGGACGTGCTTCCTGACAGCCTGAACCAAGACTGCAGGCAAGATTTCACTTGCATAGGGGCTGGTCACGGGCTCAGTTGCAGCAGTTTGGTAGCAGAGGGGCCAGCAGCTATTGAACGGCAATGGCTAGTGCAATGACTTGGGACCCAGGAGACCTGGATTCTATTCTCAGCTCTGCCAGTGGCCTGCTGGGTGTCCTTAAGCAAGTCACTTGCCCTCTCTGTGCCTCAGTTTCCCCTCCCACCCATGGCTATTTCAACTGTAAACTCTATGAGGCAGGGTCTATCTGTCTGCGATGCCCAGAACAACAGGGCATTGATCTCAGTTGGGGCCTCCATGCATACAATTTTTCAGGATATAAATACAGTTTGATGACTTTGGACACAAGCTTTTCTCTCCAGCATCCTGCAGGCGACTTGGGTACAAAGCACCCCTCGAGGCTGATCCTAGGGCCCAGCGTTCTCCTTCAGGGTTTTTTCCCCTGCCTACTGCAGAGACACTGGTGCCCAGGGGAAGCTGAGCTTTGGGTCAGGACCTGTGTGCACAGCCCAAAGAATCAGAGGCAAAAGACATATCTGGCTTCAAGACTTTGCTTGCCAAGTTTATGGAGAGGGAGGTATGATGGGACTGCCTCATTCTGGCAATTATTTGATCTTTGACTATTAGCGGTAAATATGCCCAATGGCCTGTGATGGGCTGTTAGATGAGGTGGGATTGGAGTTACTATAGAGAATTCTTTCCTGGGTGCTGGCTGGTGAGTCTTGCCCACCTGCTCAGGGTTCAGCTGATCATCATATTTGGGGTCGGGAAGGAATTTTCCTCCAGGACAGATTGGCAGGGGCCATGGGGGGTTTTTGCCTTCCTCTGCAGCGTGGGGCATGGGTCACTTGCTGGAGGATTCTCTGCACCTTGAAGTCTTTAAACCACAAGTTGAGGACTTCAATAGCTCAGACATAACTCAGGGGTTTGTTGAAGGAGCGGGTGGGAGAGATTCTGTGGCCTGCATTGTGCAGGAGGTCAGACTAGATGATCATAATGGTCCCTTCTGACCTTAAAGTCTGAGTCTATGAGAGCTGGCAGGGGTGGTGACACCATCCTGTGGCTGCAATAGCCTCTGTGATGGCTGCAAAGCCCTCTCTCCCTGCCCACAATGGAGCCACTGCTGGGGTGGAGGATGCTTGGCCATTGGCTAGACTCAAAGCACCCAGCGCGCTGGTTGCATTGTGCTCCATGCGAGAGGGGCTGCAGGACACCTGTAGAGACTCCCCGTACCCTGCCCCCTACTGAGCCTGCTGCATTCAGTCCTTCCTTGGCCATTGGGATGTAAAGGCAGGGTTTTCCCTGCCCCTCCAGGGACAGACCTGTTCTCAGTGTAGCCTCATGTTAGAATCATACAATCTCAGGGTGGAAAGGGACCTCAGGAGGTATCTAGTCCAACCCCCTGCTCAAAGCAGGCCCAATCCCCAACTCAATCCCCAAATTGGCCCCTCAATGATTGAACGCACAACCCTAGGTTTAGCAGGCCAATGCTCAAACCACGCTGCACTCACAGATGCTTTGCTGTTGAAACTCCTCAGTAAGGAGGTGCTAACCCCACACCCCATCCTACAGGCTGGTCTGGCTGGTCCGTAAGCACAGCACCAAGGCCTCGGGACCCACAGCCTTCGCCTGGGGCAGATGTCTCACCTGGACGGCTGCTGGGAGGCAGCTCCCTGCTGCAGATGGCAGACGGGACAAACGAGTTCTCTCTGACGGTACGTACGCGGTCTCCACAGGGCTGGCAAAGGCCGACAGAGCCTTTCGCTTCCAAGCTGCTGGCTCGAATTCCACCCGGGCTGGCAGCGGCTGAAGTTTGCTTCCAGGACCGCGTGAGATGAGTTTGGCGGGTCTCAGCCCACAGCTGGCTATCCACATGGCACGACTCTCCTGGCACTAATTAACCCCTTTGTGGGCTGCCTGAGCAGAGAGGCCAAGGACACAACACCCCGTGGAGACAGGATTCCTTTCTTGTTCCTTGCAGGGTAGAGACACGCCATAAGAACATAAGAACGGCCATACTGGGTCAGACCAAAGATCCATCCAGCCCAGTATCCTGTCTTCTAACAGTGGCAAATGCCAGGTGCCCCAGGGGGAATGAACAGAACAGGGAATCACCAAGTGACCCATCCCCTGTCGCCCATTCCCAGCTTCTGGCAAACAGAGGCTAGGGACACCATCCCTGCCCATCCTGGCTAATAGCCTTTGATGGACCTGTCCTCCATGAACTTATCTAGTTCTTTCTTGAACCCTGTTTTAGTCTTGGCCTTCACAACATCCTCCGGCAAGGAGTTCCACAGATTGACTGTGCACTGTGTGAATAAATACTTCCTTTTGTTTGTTTTAAACCTGCTGCCTATTCATTTCATTGGGTGACCCCTAGTTCTTGTGTTATACCAACAGACAGGAGTTCCCACTGCCCCCAATCTGCTAACAATCTGTCTCCGGGGCTGTTAACATGCACTCCCCTCTAACCCGTGAAGGCTCCCACACAGCCCTCCCCCCCAGCCAACACTGACTTTGAGAGCCCTTAGAGACCTCCAACAAGATCTGACAGTCACAGCCCTGCTCTGAGTTGACACAAGACAACTGCAGGACGGGAAGGTAAACTGAGGCACGGGGCGGTGATGTGACTTGCCCAAGCTCTCCCAGCAGGTCAGTGGCAGAGCCAGCACTAGAACCCAGGTCTCCTGAGTGCTAGTCCAGGGCTCCATCCATTGGACTTCACTGCCTCCCATTAAAGTAATCAGCAGCAGGCCTGGGAAAAGAACCTCGACCTCGGAACCTTGACCTGATCTTTAATGCCACAGGTTCCCTCCACCCGCAGTGCTTGGATTTGTGGCTGCGGCCATGCCGAGGGCCCAGGGCTGCTCCAGCAGACCAGCTGCTGCTGCTAATAGGACCCAGGAGGCTGTTTACTTCCAGGAAGCTAAATTCTCAGGTCCTGCCATGCTGGGCAAGGAGCTCACTGCCTCTTTGCAGGGGAGACGGGCAGGGCCCAGCCACCAAGCTGTCACACTTCCAGGACACCTTGTCACCACGTCACTCCAGGGGTGGGGGGCTGGGGCAGGAGGCAAAAAGTCCTGAGTCCTTAAAGGAGCACAGCAGCTGTCAGCGCCTCTCCTCCGGCGCTCCCTTCGATCTGCTCCTGGTTGCACTTACCGGCTCCTGAGTGGGTTTTAATTATTGATGTCTCTTTTAGCTTTTATCTCTTGTTCACCGCAGCCGTGAGGGGCTGGCGGCTCCTGCATTAGTGATGAATTGGGAAGGAGGAACTGTTCCCCCCAACCAGCTCCCGCCGTTACAAAGCACTCCCGGTTTGTGGCTTCTGGCACCGTTTCAAGGCAGCTGAGAGCAAAGCGATGCCTCCCCCCCAACCCCCCCAGCCCAGGCACCCAGGGGAGCTGCTGCTGCTGCAGAGATGACAGGGATCTCACAGGCTCAGTCATTAGAGAGGGAGGCCGCAGGAGAGAATATGGTGACAAAACCCACAGGACCCAACTGCTGCCACTTCCTAGCACTTACATGCCGGGCATAATTTGTAATGGAAGAGGTCTGGGGCTCAAGCAATTTTTTACTTTCATAACTGACATGGCAGCCCAGACATGCCGGGGCTACGAACTGCCAGGCTCAGAGGTGCCAGGCTCTGAACTGCCAGGCCCAGAGGCGCCGGGGCTCTGAACTGCCAGGCCCAGGGGCACCGGGGCTATGAACTGCCATGCCCAGAGGCGCCAGGGCTCTGAACAGCCAGGCCCAAGGGCACCGGGGCTATGAACTGCCAGGCCCAGAGGTGCCGGGTCTAGGAACGGCCAGGCCCAGAGGTGCCGGGGCTCTGAACCGCCAGGCCCAGAGGTGCCGGGGCTCTGAACTGCCAGGCCCAGAGGTGCCGGGGCTCTGAACTGCCAGGCCCAGAGGTGCCGGGGCTCTGAACTGCCAGGCCCAGAGGTGCCGGGGCTCTGAACTGCCAGGCCCAGGGGTGTCAGGACTACAAACCGCCAGGCCCACAGATGCTGGGGTTCAGCCCTGGCAGAAATTAAGCACTGATTATATATTACTTTCCACCCATAAACCTCAAAAGCGCTTTACAAAGGAAGCCAGTCTCATCATGCCTGTTTTACAGATAGGGAAACTGAGGCACAGAGAGGGGACCATGACTTGCAGTAGGTCACCTATCATGCCCTGGCAGAACCAGGAATAAAACCCAGGTCTCCTGAATCCCAGTCCAGTGCTTTATCCACTAGGCAAGGCTGCTTCCTAAAACAAACAAATATCAGCTGCTTCTGTCTTGCACGTTAATCCCTTAACAAGGCAGGGAGGTGCTTTTATTCCTGCCACAGTGCTGGGGAAACCAAGGCAGCCGAGTCTAATTGATTCACCCAAGGCTGCAAGCAGGAGTCAGTGTCAGAGCCAGGATAACAGGCAGCGCTGTCCAGTGGGTGGGGCACTAAGCTGAGCAAAGACTTGGATTCTACGCCACCGCTCTCTTGCAGGTGTACTTCTGCACCAAGAGGCAGTGTGTCCCAGGGGAGGACACTTGGCTGGGAACCAGGACACCAGCTTCTTTTTCTGGTTCTGTCACTAACCTAGCAGGTGACCTCGGGCAAGACACCTCCCCGCTCTGGTGTTCCTGTTTCTCCTCCCATCCTGGGTCTGTTGTGTCTATGTAGCTTGTGCGCTCTTTGGGGTAGGGATTGTATTTTGCCAGAAGCTGGGAATGGGCGACAGGGGATGGATCACTTGATGATTCCCTGTTCTGTTCATTTCCTCTGGGGCGCCTGTCATTGGCCACAGTCTGCAGACAGGATACTGGGCTGGATGGACCCTTGGTCTGACCCAGTAGGGCCATTCTTATTGTCTCTTTCAAGGTACGTACAGCGCCTGCGCAATGGAGCCCTGCTCTCACCTAAGGCCCCCAGGGACTATGGCCATACAAATATTAACCACTGCGAGTTCCTGGTCCCTAGCCCTGTGCTCTGCCCACCCCAGGGATGAGGGTATGTCTACATCTACAATTTTGCAGCGCTGGTTGTTACAGCTGTATTAGTACAGCTGTATAGGGCCAGCGCTGCAGAGTGGCCACACTTACAGCAACCAGCGCTGCAAGTGGTGTTAGATGTGGCCACACTGCAGCGCTGTTGGGCAGCTTCAAGGGGGGTTCGGGGAACGCGAGAGCAAACCGGGAAAGGAGACCAGCTTCGCCGCGGTTTGCTCTCGCGTTCCCCGAACCCCCCTGCAAACCGCAGGGAAGGAGACCTGATTGCACGGAGGTTCGGGGAACGCGAGAGCAAACCGGGGAAGGAGACCAGCTTTTCCGCAGTTTGCTCTCGCGTTCCCCGAACCACCCTGCAAACCGCAGGGAAGGAGACCTGCTTGTTCGGGGAACGCGAGAGCAAACCGGGGAAGGAGACCAGCTTCGCCGCGGTTTGCTCTCGCGTTCTCCGAACCACCCTGCAAACCGCAGGGAAGGAGACCTGCTTGCTCGGGGATTCGGGGAACGCGAGAGCAAACCGGGGAAGGAGACCTGCTTGATTACCAGAGGCTTCCACAGGTATGCTGGGATACCTGCTTATTCCACGGAGGTCAAGAAAAGCGCTGGTAAGTGTCTACACTTGATTACCAGCGCTGGATCACCAGCGCTGGATCCACTACACCCGAGACAAAACGGGAGTACGGCCAGCGCTGCAAACAGGGAGTTGCAGCGCTGGTGATGCCCTGCAGATGTGTACACCTCCTAAGTTGCAGCGCTGTAACCCCCTCACCAGCGCTGCAACTTTGTGATGTAGACAAGCCCTCAGAGGCACCTGGAGAAGCAGGGGCTGCATTACCATGATAGCAGTGTCTGGAGGCCCCAGCTGAGAGCAGGGCTCCACTGTGCTAGGCACATGGCAAAACACAGTTCTGGCCCTGAAGAGCTTCTCGTCTACGTAGACAAGACAGACAAAGGATGGGAGGGGACTTAGAAACCCAGAGGGGAAGTGACTTGCCCAAGATCACCCAGCAGGTCAGTGGCAGAGAACCCAGGTGTTCTGATGTCCATGCCCTGCCTGCCGGACACTGCCTCCCATGACAGCCACAACTGCAGGAAGCAGCGGGTGGGAAGGAGTTAAATTTTTATGTTCTTTTCCTCCCTGAAGAGAAATTTACCTGCAAGCTACAGCTCTGGAGTTTTACCTCTTCACTGTAGCATTTAGAATGAAAATTTGCCTCTGTATTTTTCACCTAAGCTTGGGTAACTTTCTGCTTTGCAATTCTGAGCGCCCACCCAGTGAAACCGGCTTTGTCCATGTTCACAGCACTGGCTCCTGAACTGGACTGGAGCCAAGACCCCTGGATTCTATTCTCAGCTCTGCCTCCTTTCCCCTAACTAGGATCAGAAACACCAACTCCAGCAAAAAGCCACGGGCTCCGTTCTGTATTCACCCGGCTTCATTTCCTTCCTCAAATGCAGCTAGCACTAAAGCCAGCCAGCTCTAAGCAGCAGTTTTAAAATACTTGGATTCCCTGAAATGACAGGCTCTGATCCTGACTGGGGCAGCTCAGACTTTTGTCCTCCTATGATAGATAAACTGAGCACTGGTTAGTGCTGCCTGGATGTCAGAGCTCCCCCGGGAGCTCTTCCTAAGAGCAATGGTCAACCCAGGTGTCTCCGGCCAAAATTTTCCCTCCTCCCACATTCCACCCCAGAGATGGCTGCATTTCACTGGTGCTATGGAGTATAGTTACGAGGCGCTTTGCATTTAAAGGCACTACAGACATGCCAAATAAATCCCAGGTGAGACACACACAGCAAAAGGTGAGGTGCTGGGAGCCAGACAGCCCAGCAAAGCAAAAACAAGGGTGTGTGGGGGGGTTCCCTTTAAGAGCTGCGTTTCTGCAGGATTTAAAGATCCTGGTGCCAGGGGCTGTTTATCAACCTGTCTGCCTGGGTTCCTCTTTCAACATTAACAAGCGGCTCGTGCTTTAACCTCCTGCTCAGAAAGCAGAGCTGCCTTGAATCCAAGAGCTAGTCTTAAATCACACTAACAGGGCTCTGGAAAAATCCAGCCATTTGCTTCTTGCACTAGGGCAGGAGAGAAGCGTGTACTGAGGAGAGAACAGGCCGAGAGGGACGAGCTCATTTGAAACCAGAGTGACACGTCTCCTTGGTTTCAGCTAGCGAAGGGGGAGATTTTAGGGTGATTTTTTTTTTTGGAGAAAAAAAATGCATCAGAAAACACAGCTGCCTTCAGATGCCACCAAGACAAACATTCTTTGAGTGATCAAAAACCGACCAGTGAGAGAGAGAAACACCAGAGAGACCCACGGTGCTTTGCTAGCACCAGCCTGGGAAGTCATATGCCCTGGTGGGAAAGCCTGAGGCATGAAATCAATAGGCACCCATAGAAATCACACTCAGAAAAGAAGAGAAATGTCAGATGAGCATAGCATCTGCCCAGAGATGGCTGTTTACAGTGGGTTAGGGCCCGGGGCCCCTGGAGATTGATGATCTATATACAGCATAGGTAGCAACACCACATGCCTTCCCCCAGAGCTGTCAGGATCCCGCAGCTCACAGTAAACACTGTGTTCTTGTTCCTTCAACCCTTGACTGACCTGCTGAGGCTGCAAATTCATTCCAACACCAGTGAGTTTTGTAATGGAGCCACCTGTCCAGCCCCTCTCCTCCTCCAAGGAACCGGGTTGCAAACATACCAAACTGGCTTCACCATCAGCCACTGGAAGGTGACGACACCCGGTCACACCTGTCTGCAGGCTGGATTTGAACCTGCAGCCTAGCAGTGAAAGACTCTGCCTGGCGCGAGCCATCCCCAAAGCCAGCCAAGTCCTCACAGCTATTTCTAGAGGAACTGCGTTAGCAAACGTGGCTGTAACAGAAGCCGCCGTGTTGGTTATAAACCTAGATTCCTGGATGTAGCGAAGACCACGGCACAGCTGTCAGACTAGATACAGATGGAGCTGCAGCTTAACGGAACCTGACACAGGTTTGCCTCTATGGCCCACAGAGCCCCTGGCTTTTCAACTCAGGCTGCTGATAACAGGACTAAGCAGGCACAATTTGCATGGGGATTTTTTTGAGACGTGCTTTGACTGTCTCTTGGGAGCCAAACTGAGACCCTTCAAAACTCATTTCACATCAGTCCCAAAACTGTGCCCAGCTGGTGGCTCCTATCTAATGCACAGGGACAAAAAATAGGCCCCCGGTGGGTGAAGGCCTCCATGCACTGGGGCTGATCCAGCCAGGGCTGCAGCAGCGGGCAGTTCCAACAAGGAAACGCTTCCTTGTATTGGTGGAATTGTTGATTTTGGAAGCACCAATTTGCTGGATTAGGGATTAGATTCTCCAGAGTGCAGGAATCCTTTCTGCTTCTGCAGTTCAATTTCAGGGCTATACCCACTAGTGACCGGGAAAGGCATCTCCCTCCTTTTTTATTCCCTGGTATTAATGCAAGAACAGACACTTGGCTTCTGAGCACTACTGCCCCTGTGCCATATACCACAGCCAGATGGAATAGAACTCAGATGCCCTGGCCACTTGAGCTAAAGGAGAACTGCCATTAGCTGTAGAGGGCCTAGGATGCACACTGGAACAGTTCTGATTCTCTCCAGCAGAGGGCGGTGTACACACTTGCCATTCATTACACCACATATATAGCATCTCCCAAGATCTTTACAAACACCAACTAATTAGTCCTCTGGATGGAGAAGTATCATCCTCATTTTACATATGCAGACCAGTTAAGTGACCCACCCAAGGCCACAAAGAGAGACTGTGTCAGAGCTGGGATTAAAACCCAGGAGTTCTTGGGGACCCTCAGCTGTTTTGTGATCCTCCTTTTGCTTTTTCTAGTGACATAAAACGAAACAAAAAACAGCTCCAAAAAACTAAAAAAAAAGGAGGCCACAGAAAATAGCTGCATGTGGTTGATTGACCCTGGACAAAGTATTATACAAGGCCATACGCTGCCCCCCGGTGCACGGAGCTCTGCCCACAGATGGAGTATAAGGCCCTGCAAGGCAGTTGTGAAAGGGACAGCGAGGACCTGCCATCTAAACCCCATTTCTGAACCTGACAAGAGCAGCCTCAGGTTCGACAGTTACTGCAATTTGACAAACCCACTTCCCTAGATTTTAAAACATTTTTTCTCTCCCCTGTTGGCATGTGAAAGCCCCCTCCCCACATGTGACCATAACACCCTCCATGGGAAATGATGAAATGCTCCGGGTGCAAATTGCTGTCGAATGCACAAGGTGCATATAAATGAAAAAACAAAGCCACCTTCCCCCGAAATCGCTGACAGGTTATTGAGAAAATAAAAAATAGAAAATATTGAGGTTATTGAGAAAATAAAAAAAAGAAACTGTTTCAGGCAGCGGTGGGATTTTTAAGTGCACACTCTCCTTTACAGCAGCAGAGACACAAACTAGTCTTTTAAACATACCTCGTTTTTTCAGGCCAAGCCTAACAAACTCCACGGGAAGGGGAGAGGAGGGACCCATGTTTACTATGCAGCCTCTTGCACAATTTGCCAGGTGGATTATGGTCTCGCCCCTCCACCACATGCACACATCGTTCTCTGAAGCAACCCAAGGCAGGATATTTCACTCAATGAACCTCAGGATTTGCCTTGCCAAATGGGACCAATCTTCTTAAAAGGGGATGATCGTTGCTAAATGCAATCGATTTGCAGGCCTGGTGCTCACGCTCCCCGACTGCCAGCACACGGCATTACCAGGGCCTGAGCCCGCACCGCTGCCGGCCTGGCAGCTTTCCCCTCTTGATTTGAGATTGTGCCGCCAGGCAGCAGGACTCTCCCCACGCCAGCTGGTCTGAGAGATACCAAGAGCAGAGCGATGTTATCGGAGCCAGAGGATAGCTACGATTAAGAGGTAGCAGCCAATTCCATTAACGTGATCCCAGCCCTAGGGCAGCGAGGGTCTGGATTGTCCAGAGGTGAGGAGATGCTCAGGCCTTGGGGGTAGGGGAGAGGTATCAGGCCTGCAGCATTTCATGGAGGGGACTAGTCGTACGTAATCTGTAGAGGTCATATTATAAACTGCTGCAGGACAGCACAGATCACTTGCACCAGCCACGTCCAGCGGCCCAGTGCCGTAACATCCAGCCCTCAAGAAAACCCATCACAGAACTTGCTCAGGGCCAACTCTGGCATCAGCTGCTTTTCCCCTGGAATTCGCCTGCTCCTCCCGCCTGATCTTCTCTTTGGCTTGCTCCTGCAGGAAGCTGTCGGCTTATCCCTGTGTCAGGGACATTTGTTTCACCCAAAGTACCAACAGCTGCGGCTGCCTCTCCCACAGCGTGGCAGCTCGGGGCGCAGGGTGAACGCTGACAACGTGGCGCAGTTGCAGAGCTCCGCACGCTGCCAGCGAAAAGGCCCGTGGGCTGATGGCTTGCATGAGACCAGATGGCAGCTACTGTGCCCTGGTGATTGGGAGCGCAGAGCGGGGAAGGGAGGTTTTCCTGAAGTCCGGAGAGCAGAGAACGCCCAGCGCGGTTCCTGGCCGAATCAAGCGTGCCAGCACGTGAAAGGTGCTGGGGCCCGGACAGCAAATTCTTGCACGGCCTGTTCATCTAAGCACCGCAATCAACTCTTTGCTCGGTTTCACATGCACGGATGGTGAGATTTAACTCCTGTGACAACCACCCAAATCAAGGGGATTCAGGCTCCCTACCCGCCTCTGAAAACCCTAACGGCACAGAGACTCTTCTCAGAGATACAAGGAAATTTCTCTGCCACTGGAAGGCCAGCTTCAGCTGTAGCCCTGATCTGGGAGGGTCAGGAAGAGCACACGTGGCCAGGTGTAGAATTGGGGCAGGGTTTCCCAGCCTCTGAGACTCCCAGCAGAAGCCCCTTTTGAGGACAGGGTAATGGAGCAGGTGGCCTCTGACCAGAGGTGAAAGTAAGCTGGTACACGCTGGTACAGAGGACCGGTAAGAAAAGGAGACTGACTGAGGGAGGGAGAGAGAAGCCTGCTCCCCGCATAAGAATAGTTTAAACTCAGCTGTTCCCTGATGGTTCAGCCCCCAGGGATAGGTTTCTGTTAATTTCCTTGTTAATTTCACTCACAGTAGCTGGGGGGAGGGGGTCGAGGGTAGGGTGTGTTTGACCATGGCAGGGGCAGTCCCTGTCTGCCCCCAGGGATGAGGGGATCTCTCCTCCTAATATACACAACAAATACAAGCATTTGGCTGCACAGCTAATAAAAGCAGGTGAAAGGGGAAAACTCACTGTCATATTGGTTTCTCATCTCCTCCCTCCCTCTCCTCCAGCCAGGCTGCAGACAAGGCTCTGAATTCCTCCCCATTGCCCCCAGCAGGGGTTTTCCTCTAGGCTCTAGCTTGCAGTAGACTGGCTGAGATGTCTGCTACTGCTGCCTGCAAAACAACAGTTTAAACTCAGCTGTTCCCTGTGCAGTTCAGTGCCCAGAGTTAGGAGCTGTTTCTGGCATCCTGTTAATTTCACTCCCAGTTGTTGCTGGGTGTGTGTGACCATGGCAGGGGCAGTTCTTTTCTGCCCCCCCCCCCCACAGGGATGAGGGGATCTCCTGAACACAATCAAAATCAGGAACCATTTCCAAGTTCAAATCTATCCCATTCCCTCACCAGCAGAGGATCATGGTTGTGATGTCCAAACTGCTTGCAGATCCTCTTTGAAATGTTACTGTTTAAAAAAAAAGAACACAAAAAACATGGAGAACACAGTGGAAAGATGTGTCATGATGATTAGGATTTATTTTGGGCAAAGCAATTTTGCTAAAGCAACTAAAGATTTACAGGGAAAGCAAATAGCCCCCATAGACAAAACCACAAAGGGATTGGAGGGGAAAACTAATATTCAGTGAAATTACTGTGCCTCCTTTGAAAGAAATAGTAGTTTTCATTCCAATCCACCCTCTTTCTATATTGATTTAAACACCTGAAATGTCCTTAGGACAGCCGGTGCAATCTCAGATTTCTTTATTTTGTCCTGCCTGCAGTGTGCAGAGGCTGAAATTGATAAAACTTTCTTTAAATATCTTATATATTTCATGAAGGCTATTCCAGTTGTCCTTCGTTCACCCCTGACTTTCCCTTCCTCTCCTCCCCTCTGCCCCCAGGCTCCTTCCCTGGCTGGCTGGCTGGCTGTGGTTTTTGCCTTGGGGCTGGCTGCTGGGGTCGCTGCTGGTTGGTGGCAGGCTGCAGCTGCATTGTTTGTGACACACTCATACACATACACATACATACTGTATGTACGTGTATGTATGAATGTGTGTGTCACAAACAATGCAGCTACAGCCTGCCGTCGATTGCCCCGACCCCAGCAACTGGCCCCTACTATTGTATTTTAGTAGTATTGGAGATCCCCTCATCCAGGGGGCAGAAAAGAACTGCCCCTGCCATGGTCACACACAGCTCCCCGCACCCAACAACTGGGAGTGGAATTAACAAAGATGCCAGAAACTTCTTTTAACCCTGGGGGCTGAACCATCAGGGAACAACTGAGTTTAAACTGTTCTTTTGCAGGAGGCAGTCTCCCTGCTGCAAGGTAGAGGGAAGCCTCTGCAGCAGCTGCTGAGTGCCAGGCAGGAAGAAAGCACAGAGCCTAGACTAGCCTGGCTGGAGGAGGAGGAGGGAAGACACAGAGAAAAATGTGACAGTGAGTTTTCACTTTTTCAGGCTTATTCCAATTGTAAAGTTTTATTACAGACAGTACTGGTAGTAGTAATAGTAGCTTTATTTTCTCAATTTATGTCATGCAATGGGAGGGATCCATGAAGTACGTAGGAGAGGTGGGTGGGTTGCTTGGGATTGGACCATATGGGTAAGAAATGTAAATTACTTTCACCCCTGCCCAAACCCCAGGGCTCCCAGCTGCCTCTGCAGCTGGTAGCTCCGGGTTAATTTAAAGGGCCTGGCTCCTAGCTTCAGCCGAATCCCTGAGCCCTTTAAATCCTGATTTAAAAGCCCCAGGATTTAAAGGCCCCACCTCTTCTGATAGAGGCCACGCCTCTTCTGGTTGAGGCCCCTCCCCCTGTAAGTTACTTTCACCCCAGCCTCTGACTCCTATGGCCGCTGGCGCCCATCCACTCACATGACACTAGCGCTCACAGCCTGATGCTATGTGACAGCGCTGCGGTGTGCACGGGATCGGGGCCTTCGGAGTGTTCTTCGCCCACCACTCCGAGCACCGGCAAAGGCAGCACGGACCAGCAAATACAGTGCTGAACAGGAGTCCAGGGTTTCATGTCAGATCTGCTGCTGACCTGCGAGGTGAGTCGTCTCCTCTCTCTGTGCCTTGTTTCCCCCATCCTCCCTCTCTTGTGTATAAGTCTAAGCCTGCTGGGACAGACCCCGCCTCTCACTAGGTCCTGTACATACACAGGAGAGCAGTGATCTCAGTTGTGTCAGCCATAAGATGAAGGCCCACTCCTTTTACAGATGGGGAAACTGAGGCACAGAACAGGGCCATACACTGCCACACAACCAGTCAGGTACAGAACGCAGGTCCTTTGCGTCTGCCCGAGGGGGTAGAACAGAACACTCCCTCTCCCCTTTTATTTACTGCGGGCCCAGAGAACAGCAGCTGAGTCACGGTTTTAACCAACCTTCTTATTTCTTTATTTGAAAGGCACAGCTAGTAACATCCTCAATACAGCATTTTCAGTTCCTCTTCGTATAGGTTGAGTGATTAAACACAAAAAGCCAAACAAGATTTCTCTCTAAAGGACTATATACAAACACGAGATTCTTTTTTTTTTTTAATTCCATTTTGTTTTTTGTGTGTTTTTTTTTTTTAAAGAAAGACACGCTAGCGCAGTGAAATAGAAACAGAGAAAGCTGCAGTATCCTTTTCCAAACGGTGGGGGGCAGGGAAGCGGAGGGAGGTTCTAAGCTGGTCTGATTTCTCCCCTCCCCCCCACTCCTCCCTTCCTCCCACCATCTTAGACAGCCAGGTCCAATGCTGAGGAGGGCCAGCGGGTGGGGGGGCTCCAGCTAGAAGCGGAGAAGCAGCAGGAAGCGAGACGCCTGGCGCCTGAGGGCACTGGACTAGTATTGTGCTCCCAGGACTGGTTTAACAGGGATACATGCAGGACAGCAAGGTGCAGAACTGGCACTAGTGCAGGTGGGGGTGCCGAGACCGAACAGAGCCCGAACCAGTGAGACGCAATCGAAACCTACAGAGGGTGGGGCGTGGAGGGGCAGGGATGATGGGGATGGAGAACAGCTTTGTATCTTTAAACACGCACCGGGGCCGGGGAGAGGGGGAGTGGTACCACTGGGCTTGCATGCAGTACCCAGAGTCCAGACACAGCTGGGCCCATCTGTGCACCCCGGGGTCAGATCAACGTCCTGCAGGCCAAGAGCGGCCGACAGCAGCACTCGGCCCAGGCCAAGGGAGCTGGGGTCTGGTGGAGAGTGGAATTTAACAGCCCCGTGTTCATAGCGGTGGCGTTCATTGCTGCCCCGTTTCTATTCCGTTCTCAAGGGAGATGGATGCTTGGACACCCCTCCCCCCCCCACACACATCGTGGGCATGGGTGTGTGTGTGTGTGTGTGTGTGCGCGCGCAACCACATGGGTTGTGTGCCTTGTGGGCTGCCACCGTACAGACTACTGCAGTTCTGCGGAGTGTTGACCAGAGCGATACTGCATCTTTTACAGAACCCCTCTTCCCCCCCACCCCCCAACCCCTCACTTTAATCTGACTTCTCCCCGTCGTCATCTTGGTGGGTGTCCCCATCGTGACCGTTCTTGTCCTCCTTGGAGAGGTGAGCTTGGGAGCCCAGGGCGGACAGTGAGAGGAGCCCGGTGCCGGCGCTGACAGCTGGGAGGGAAGGGGGCTGGAGGCCCACGGGCAGTGGAGTCAGAGGGAGTGCCAGAGCCTGGAGCTGCGAGAGCTGGTGGGCTTGAAGCTGCTGCTGTAGAGAACGATGGACGGACAGACAGACAATGGGAGAGGGTCATGTGTCGTTTGGAAAGCGTGTGGCCCTCACTCCCACTAAGGGCCCCTCTCCCCTGGAGAAGCCGCTGCCTCTGGGTAACCCAGCTACAACAGGGCTTCATCATAGAACCTCAGGGTTGGAAGGGACCTCAGGAGGTATCCAGTCCAACCCCCTGCTCAAAGCAGGGCCAAAGGGCCATCTTGGCCAACAGCTGGGACTGAACCCACGACCTCCAGAACTAAAAGCAGAGGCTGCTCCAGCTCTGTAGGGCCCTGTCACTGACTTGCACCCCTCTGTGGATCAGGCACAGAGGGGGACCTGTTACCCCTCCCCCCTTCTCTCCATGAGTTACACTCATGCCTGGGCCACGTCCAGATCAGGCTACAGCTTCAGGCTCTGCCACGTTCCAGGAGCCAAACCTGGCGCCGCGCTAGCCCTGCCTCTGCCTAACGCTTTGACCCTGTGCGGGAGCAAGGCCGCTGGGCTGCAGCCAGGCTCCAACCCTGTTCCTGCGCTGCGTGGATGGAGCCAAGCCAGATGCTCCCATCCCCGGTGCTCGAACACAGCTCCGCTGCTGATGGCTGAGGCAGCTTAGAACATGGCCTGGCCCAACACAGCCCAGGTTGGTCTTTTCTCAGCCCTGTTATTACATGCATTGGCTTGGTCATATCCGCCTGTTGCCACTCATACACCCCAGCCTGGCCAGGGCATAGCTGCAACCAGCAGGCTTCAGCAGCGGTGAAATGCGCTGCAGAGGGCACATGTGTGCATGGAGTCTGTGTATGATTTGGTGAGCGAGGCTGGGGGGACATCGGAGGCGTGCTGCTGGCAACAAGGGTGTGCAAAGACCCTGCATTGGTTCGGGTGGGGAGGGAGGCAAAGGCCAAGGGGACGGAGCTCAGAGCCCCACCAGTCCCCCCTGTAGAAGAGCTAAAACATTCTCCACTCTGGCCACACCCTGCGGCATGCCAGGGCCTGTTTGCTTTAAAGAATTCAGGTGGGTATCACTTGGTTCCTGCGCCACGTTTAGCCAAAGGGATCTGAGCCTGGCATTCACGCTCCCCCTCCACCCCTTCCCCACGCTGCTCCCCTCCTCCCCACAGCCGCTCCTAACCGCGCATCACGTACGCGGATGATGGAATTCAGCTCTGGGGCGGTCACTTGCTTGGCTCGTTCAATGGCTCCCAAGACCTGCTGTTGGTGCTGGGGAGGGAGAAGAGGGGAAAAACAAGACACCCTTTAACTCATTTAAAATCACTGGGGGTTACTCAGCATGGCTGGGTCCAGCCCAGGCCAGTGACCCCTAGGTTCCCCCAGCAGGTTGCACTGCCAGGCAGGTTAGACTCATCCCGACCTGGGTTAATTCTTGTCCCAGGAGAGGCTCAGGTGAGGAGGGAGATTGCAGAAGGGCCTGATCCTGCAATGCTCCCTGTGTATGAATGGCAGGAGAGATGCTCCCCCGAGCATGCGCTGCAGGATGCATCCCCACTTACCGACACCGTTGGGGGTAGCAAGCCAAGAGATTCTGCTTGCAGGAGCTGAGCCGATTTCCTACCGGATGCCCCTGCTCCTCTCTGAGTTTACTCGTAGCTGCACAGGTGAACTCTGAACCAAGAAAAGGTGCCAGCTCGCCAGCCCTGGCGACGTACAGCCTTCACGGGAGGGAGAGCTCAGTGGTTTGAGCATTGAGCTGCTAAATCCAGGGTTGTGGGTTCAATCCTTGAGGGGGCCACTTAGGGATCAGGGGCAAAAATCAGTATTTGGTCCTGCTAGTGAAGGCAGGGGGCTCGACTCAATGACCTTTCAGAGTCCGTTCCAGTTCTAGGAGATAGGTACATCTCCAGTTATTACGTACAGAACACACAGCACTGGCAGGGCACCATTCCCCCCTTCTGCCCCACCAGGATGACCCAGACACTGACTCCGTTCAGTCCTCTGCCTGGCTGCCAGCAAGCAGCCCTCCGCCATGTGACACCCCTCCTCGCCCCCAGCACCAGATGAACTGCCCAGGGGAGGTATACAGCCGGAGAATGGGCAAACCAGAGACAAGGGGGGGCACTAACTGGCACCTCAATGGCCGGAGAGTAGAGAGAGCAGGTGAGCCTCCAGCCCTAGACGTAACAGTCCCTCCAGATCAAGGGGGAAAGAGACTGGCAAAGCTGGGAGCAGTAGAGGGGCAAAGGGAGGCCACTGCCGGCGCCGCATAGATGGCAGGCGGCTTTTGGGTTATCACAATGTTCCCACGAGGCCTCAGGGAGAGAAGTTGCCGATCAGTGGGCCGCCTTCCCCTCCCCCACCTTGAAACAGCTCCCCTCCCCATCCCCAATCACTTCAGCTGCATTTCCAAGGAACGCATGCACCATTCTGCAAGACTTTCCACCCCTACCCCTGCCGGCCCATCTCAACACAAACAGATCCAGCAGTCACAGACCAAACCCGAGTCTGTTGTCCAGCCTCCTACAGACCCGGGAGTAAGAGGGGCCCGTTAAATGGCATAAACACAACACAAAGAGTTAAAAACCAGAGGATCACCCACATGCTACGGAAAGGGAATCCAAGGGCAAAATGCTGCCACGAGGCACAGGCTTGTACTGGATCAGAAAGCTGCAAATGTCCTGCTTCTTGGTGAGAGAGTTCCAGGTTCTTGCTCCAGTACCGATGCTGTCCCTGGCGGGAACGGAGGAGCGGAGGGAACGGGAAGCTTCCCCAAGCCTGAATGCTTTAGCATTGGTTTCCCCCACAGAGCTACAAACCCAGTCATTATTATGGCTATTATTCACACTATGGGAGCACCTACGCATCCCAGCCCAAACCAGGGCCCTAGGGAGATAGGTGTGAGAGAATCTCTGTCCTTAGAAGTTCACAAGCTAAACAGGCAGGTGTTATCCCCTCTTCACCGATGGGGAACCGAGGCACCGAGAGGGAAGGCCCAAGAAGTCTGTAGAAGAGACAAGAACTGAGCCATGAGCTCCTGGATCCCAGTCCAGGGCCTTCACCGCAGGGCATTCCTCTCCACAACACAGCCACGAGCCTACACTTTTCCAACAGAGTTCTGCCTAGGCCAACGAACAGACTCCTAGGTTATGTTTCATAGCCAATGCAGAGCACCCACTCAAAGGCCCATGGATTGTTTCAGGCCTGTTACTGCCTTCGGGGAAACATCTTCTGACTAGCATAGTTAGGGGCATGGGGCTCTCCATATCCTCACCTTCCCACCACACATGGTGCCAGAGGTTGCCTCGGACTACTCATAAAAATGGCCATATTGGGTCAGATCAATGGTCCATCAAGCCCAGTAGCGTCTCTTCCGACAGTGGCCGGTGCCAGGTGCCTCAGAGGGAACTAACAGAATAGCACAATTATCGAGTGACCCATCTCATCATCCAGTCCCAGCTTCTGGCAGTTGGGAGGTTTAGGGACACCCAAATCATGGAGTTGTGTCCATGACCATCTCGGCGTTGATGGACCCATCCTCCATGAACTCATCTAGCTCCTTTTTGAACCCAGTTATTCTTTTGACCTTCACAACGTCCCCTGGCAATGAGTTCCACAGGTTGACTCTGCGTTATATGAAGCAGTACTTCCTTATGTTTGTTTTAAACCTGCTGCCTAGTCATTTCATTGGGTGACCCCTGGTTCTAGTGTTATG
The DNA here is from genome assembly GCF_007399415.2 of Gopherus evgoodei. Lineage (NCBI taxonomy): Eukaryota > Metazoa > Chordata > Testudines > Testudinidae > Gopherus > Gopherus evgoodei. Next base: position 6,386,763 of record NC_044343.1, read on the forward strand.
TGAAGGAGTAAACAACACTTCCCCATTCACGATTTTACAGACCTCTATTTTATGCCTTCTTAGTTGTCTCCACCGCCCCGACCTCAAACTCCCCTACCAGCATGTGGCTCGGTGGGTGGATCAATTTAAACCAAAACACTTTAAAAATCATCAATTTTAATCATGATTTAGATCAGCAAGCAGCACTCTTGATTATAATAATCCATTTTAATCTTGTTTTCCATCTGTACCTTCCAGTTATTTTCCTAAAGAAAGTGGATTCTTATTGGCTGGTAACAAGTTGATCTGCAACTAAATATAGCCTAAATTAGGTGCTTCTCTTTGCCACCCAGGAGGATATACTGTACCTATTCATGTGTATTTAAGCAATTCTATTATGTTAGAAGATGGTGAATGACTCATTTCTTATTTACTAGATGACTAATTTTTTAATTGTGGTGTGTCAAGTTCTTCCACTTGGATGGAAATACAAAATTTAAAATGTACAAAAACATTTTAAAAATTATTAAATAAAAATACATTAAATGGGCAGGATATGTGAGAAAAAATTAAGTTTAATCAAACCATGTTTTGCATTTAAAACTAACGGATTTATTAAACAAATGAAGTATTACCTGCAGTTAGTGAACTGAACTGATTGTTTCTGATCACCATGTCATTCAAGATATTAGAACTAGCAGATCTCATCCTTTCAGACCTCTTTTTTAGACACAGATTGGAAAATGATGAAGGGGAAATATGCTAGAGGTCTATAAAATTATGAATGGTGCGGAGAAAGTAAAGTGTCATTTATCCTTTCACACAACAAAAGCCAGGGGCAACCAATGAAATTAATTAGGTAGCAGACTCAAAATTAAGAAAAGGAAGTATTTCTTCACACAACACAGTCAACCTATGGAACTCATTGCCAGGGGATATTGTGAAGGCCAAAAGAATAACTGGGCTCAAAAAGGAACTAGGTAAGTTCCTGGAGGACAGATCTATCAATGGCTATTAGCCAAGATGGTCGGGGATGTAAAGCCATGTTCTGGGTGTCCTTAAACCTCTGATTGCCAGACGACGGGGGATGGATCACTTGGTAATGTCTCTATTCTGTTCATTCCCTCTAAAGCATCTGGCACTGGCCACTGTCAGAAGACGGGACCCTGGGCTTATGGACCACTGGTCTGACAGCCTGGGACCATTCTTATGTTCTCAACAAACATTCCTGCTTTTTCCAATTCCCAGTTGCAATTCTCAGTTTTGAACGAGCTAGTCACCAAACTGAGTACGTTGAAGAAACTAAAATGAAGACAATGCTCCCCCCGAACCTGCAGAAGATGCTACAGCCGTTAAAAGCAGAGCTAGCACTTCAACAAACCCTGGTTAAAGGTACTTCGCTGGTGCCAGTTACCAGTTCAGTGGTTTGACTTTAAGACTTCAGGTGCACACATGTACTGCTTAATACAATTTAAATTATTTTAACAAGACTAGAGTAAATTTAGGCCTTAACCACTTTTGTCACAATGTCAAATTTATTTAAATTAATTTAAATTAAATTTTGAATAAATTGTATTGAAATTTAAAAAAACAATTTTTTTGATTAAAGAAATGATGGATTTTTATCCATCCTGGATCCCTACTACAGCTGGAATCTGCCACCTGGAGGCCCCGTGCACTCCCCCTAAATCCCATTTCCAATGCAAGAAAGCACCACGGAAAAGGGGTCAGGATTTGCTCCAACTGGACACAGGTCCCTGTGCAGCACCAGGGCGAGTTTTACCCTTTACTTGGACCATGCAGCAGACTCCAGGCTGCTGCCGGAAGCAAGGGGCTGCTTAGAGGCCTCAGAGCCCCCATGAAAAGCAACAAGGAAGAAATACTGGTTAGTTTAAGCACTCAAATATTTTCTCCAGAAATCAAACACTCTCTGCCCTAGAATGTGACCTGGGCACATATTCTGAGTGACAGGCGGCTTAGAGAGCCATTGGGAGGGCCGGCACCAATGCTAGAAAAATTCAGAACAGGAACAGTGGCAGCTCTATTCAGAAAAGGTACTATTATAATTGGTCCATGGAGGGGGCAAGAGGAAGAAAAACAACTCCAAATATAATCTCCAGCAAGTAGATTCTTCTCAAGCTTGGCATAGCGCCAGGGTGAGAGCCCTGCCATCAGACAGAGAACGTGTAGCTGGGCCTAAGTTACTACAGAGCTCTGATCTGCAAGTTCCTTAAATTCTCCCCCAAAGGAGAACAAAGTAACCCCCCCCTCGGACCATCCCAATGACTAATTCCAACCACAATTCCATTCATTGGTGCATCCGACGAAGTGGGTATTCACCCACAAAAGCTTATGCTGTTAGTCTATAAGGTGCCATAGGACTCTTTGCCGCTTTTTCAGATCTAGACTAACATGGCTACCCCCTCTGATACCTGACACAATTCCATTGCGTGTCGCATCATTTTATGAGACTTGTATTGCAAAGGTAAACACTCCAAGACTGCTAAGTCAGAATCAAATTGAGGTGCCAGCTTCTCTCCCAATGTCCTCCTCCCTCTCCAATTAATGTCTCTCTCTCTCTCTCTCTCTCTTTTTTTTTTTAAAGATAGCAAGTATATTAATTAATGAAGCAAAGGAGCTAAAATATTAAGGAACAGCCACATGGAGGCTTTTTTTTTTTTTTTAATACACACTCCATCCTCCTAATTAGCTGCCAGCGTGCCTCAACCATAGTTCAGAGAAACAGCAATCATGGGAAATGCACTGAGAAAGAACAGAGACCACCTTTGTCTGTGGCTGCTCCACAAAGGACAGGATATTTTAGCCTTAACATGTAGGAGGGAGGAGAACACTCAAGTGCTATTTTAAATGTTTCAGGCCAGAGTTTCAGAAGAGTCAGCTCTAGGGCTGTCAATTAATCGCAGTTAACTCACGCAATTAACTTAAAAAAAATTAATCATGATTAATCGCGATTAACCGCACTGTTAAACAATAGAATACCAATTTAAATTTATTAAATATTGTGGATGTGTTTCTACATTTTCATATATTGTATTTTGTGTTGTAATTGAAATCAAAGTGTATATTATTTTTTATTACAAATATTTACACTGTAAAGATGATAAAAAGAAATACTATTTTTCAGTTCACCTCATACAAGCAGCGTAGTGCAATCTGTCGTGAAAGCACAACTTACAAACGTAGATATTTTTTGTTACATAAGTGCATTCAAAAACAAAACACTGTAAAACTTCAGATCCTACCAGTCCACTCAGTCCTGCTTTTTGTTCAGCCAATCGCTCAGACAAACAAGTTTGTTTCCGTTTACAGGAGATACTGCTCCCCTCTTTTTATTTACAATGTCACTAGAAAGTGAGAACAAGGATTTACAGGGCACTTTTGTCGCTGGTTTTGCAAGGTATTTACGTGCCAGATATGCTAAACATTCATATGCCCTTTCATGCTTCGGCCACCCTTCCAGAGGACATGCTTCCATGCGGACGACGTTTGTTAAAAAAATTACGTGTTAATTATATTTGTGACTAAACTCCTTGGGGAAGAATTGTATGTCCCCTGCTCTGTTTTACCTGCATTCTGCCATATATTTCATGTTATAGCAGTCTCGGCTGATGACCCAGCACATGTTCATTTTAAGAACACTTCCACTGCAGATTTGACAAAATGCAAAGAAGGTACCAATGTGAGATTTCTACAGATAGCTACAGCAGTCGACTCACACAAAGTTTAAGAATCTAAAGTACCTTCCAAAAATCTGAGAGGGACGAGCTGTGGAGCTTGCTTTCAGAAGTCTTAAAAGAGCAACACTCCAATGTGGGGAAACGACAGAATCCGAACCACCAAAAAAACAAATCAACCTTCTGCTGGTGGCATCTGAATCAGATAATGAAAATAAACATGCGTCGGTCTGCACTGCTTTGGATTGTTATCAAGCAGAACTTGTCATCGACATGGACGCATGTCCCCTGGCATGATAGATGAGGTGGGATCTGAGTTACTACAGAGAACTCTTTCCTGGGTGCCGGCTGGTGAGTCTTGCCCACATACTCAGGGTTTAACTGATCGCCACATTTGGGGTCGGAAAGGAATTTTCCTCCAGGGCAGATTGGCAGAGGCCCTGGAGGTTTTTTGCCTTCCTCTGCAGCACGGGGCATAGGTCACTTGCTGGAAGAGTCTCTGCACCTTGAGGTCTTCAAACCACGATTTGAGGACTTCAATAACTCAGACATAGGTTAGGGGTTTGTTACAGGAGTGAGTGGGTGAGATTCTGTGGCCTGCGTTGTGCAGGAGGTCAGACTAGATGATCATAATGGTCCCTTCTGACCTTAAAGTCTATGAGTCTATGATAGCTGAAGCATGAAGTGACATATGAATCTTTAGCGCATCTGTCACGTAAATGTCTTGTGATGCCAGCTACAACAGTGCCATGCAAATGCCTATTCTCACTTCCAGGTGACAATGTAAACAAGCAGGCAGCTTCATCTCCTGCAATGTAAACAAACTTGTTTGTCTGAGCGATTGGCGGAACAAGAAGTAGGACTGAGTGGACTTGCAGGCTCTAAAATGTTACATTGTTTTATTTTGAATGCAGTTTTGTGTGTACATAGTTATACATTTGTAAGTTCAATTTTCATGATAAAGAGATTGCACTACAGTATCTGTATTAGAGGAATTGAAAAATACTATTTCTTTTGTTTTTTTTACAGTGCAAATAGTTGCAATCAAAAATAAATATCCAGTGAGCACTGTACACTTTGTATTCTGTGTTGTAATTGAAATCAATACATTTGAAAATGTAGAAAACATCCAAAAATATTTAAAAGCATGGTATTCTATTATTGTTTAATTGCGCGATTACTCTTTTTTAACCGCTTGACAGCCCTAGTCAGCTCCCATAGAGGCCATTAAAGCAAGTGATCACATCTCCCAGATTTGGTGCAGAGCTCTTTGGAAACAACCTGGGCCTGATCAGGAGGGCTGAGCGCTTGAAAATACCCGACCCCACCTGCCCAATTCTGTGGGTGGCCCTACACTGCTCACTGAACTCAAGAGAGATCTGAAGGCACTTGGCAACTGGCAGGATCGGGCTCTTTTAAGCGGTGGTTTTAAAGCCCTCATCGCTAACGATTCAGTGTCAAAAGAGATGGGGAGTGGGGAAAAGGTTACCTCTTGAGACAGGTAGGGCAAGACTTGAGCGCAAATGCCGTTTAACCGCTTGACAATTTCAGCCTGAAATTAAAAAAAAAAAAAGTCAGACGAGACTGGCCCATTCCCTGCAGATTATCTGCCCTGATCAATATCCATCCACCTGAGCATCCCCCCTCCATATCTCGCTGACTCCTAGCAGAAGCCACCCAGACTCATTTAGAAGAAAAAAAAAAAATCCGCTCCAGATCCTTGCAAAAATAAATCCTGCTGATCACACTGAGCGAGTTTTCAATATTCTCCCTTCCCTCTCAGGGACTCAGATATGCATTTAATAAAGAAAGCAGGGGCCTATAGGAAGGAAATTTATTAGAAACCAGGCTGGGAAGTGCTGAATTATGTACGATGCTCAGATCTAGACAGACATTTGTTTCACTGCTGCTCTCGCTTCCAAGCGGGAGAGGCCGTGATGGAATTAGTTGTAGGTCTCCTTGGAATCATCTCACAACCTCCCCCTCCTTATTTATTTATTTATTTTTAATTCTAGAAATCTTGAGAGTTTGCACCAGGAACACTAGCAAGTGGGAGATGGGCCCAGGGAGAGACAAGGGCCGATTCTTAATAAGAAAGGCAAAAGAAAAAAAAATGGTAGCAGAGATCAGGTAAAATAACAGTCAGCTGGTTCCCATGGGGTTTACGGAAGAGCCTCTAAATGTTTTTTTTAATGCTCTTCTCCTGGGAAATGAGCAAATCTGTTCATAAAAGAAAAAAATTAAAAAAATCAAGACTGGATTCCAACTGAAGGGAGAGGAATACGGGGCCAGGTTGATGATGCAGACAGGCACCTACTGGGCTTTACAGAAGCCATGAAGCAGGCTGGGGACTGAACGTGAAAAACTAGAGAGGATTCAGAGAAGAGCCAGGAGGGAGATTAAAGGATTGGGAAACATGCCTGGTAGCGACAGACTCGAGGAACGTATCAAAGAGAAGTTTAAGGGGTGACTTGATCACAGCCAAAGCACTTGCACGGGAAAGAGACGTTTGATAAACATCGAGGGCTCTTCACACGCACAGACAGAGGTCTGACAAAGTCCAATGGCTGGAAGTTGAAGCTAGACAAATTCAGACTAGAAACAAGGTGCAGACAGAACCCAGTTTTCGGTTTTATTTAAATAGCAGTGGAATGAGGGAATCCATGTGTAAAAATAGAGACCTATATTGTCCAACAGGATTGGTGATTTTTTGAGTGTCCAACGTGACACAACAGAAGGGGCTGGGTATTTCCTTGGGGGCGGGGGCTCATTGCTTTTTGAAAATCAGGCCTCCAGAAAGCCCTGAAAACAGCTGCAGTATACAAACTGTGCCTCATATCCCACACTTGGGCCTGCCAAATTCTGTGGCATCTTCCACCCAGAGCAGGGGCTTCCCTTTAACTAGAAACATTTAGTCTGGATTGGTGCTGGGGCAGCACGGGTTTGAAGTTACCCAGAGGCCCACAGAAGAGACCTAATTTTACCATCCCCCACCCCAAGAGAGAGATTTAAGAGGTGCATAAAATCCACAACCTCCTTGATTCTCCCCATCAAAGAGACTCCCTGTCCACCCACACCTCACCCATCCCTGTGGCTGCCATACGACAGCAGACCACAAGAATTTTCTACGGCCCGGAAACAGTTAAACAAAAAACCATACAGCACAAGCCCTCGTGAATCACAGGCTAATTGTTTTCAAAGAATCTTTACAAGATTCTTCCTGCTTCCCCAGCCTTTTCAGTGGAACATGTGACAGGGAGGAAGCAGCAGCTGCTAAGGAGATCAGCAAGTCCAAACAAGATTTCAGGGAGGTTATGAACCAGGCACAGTTCTGTGTCGTACCGAGCATTCCAACAGCTCTTTGAAGGGGAGGCCGCTCAGCCTGGCACCACACCCTGCAGGGCCCCTACCTTTTATCTTTGCCTGTCTATGGGCCCCTGTGCCTCCTCAATCCCACAGAGACGTCCACCTCATTCTGGTACCCCACACCTCCTGCACTGGAATCTAACATCTGACAGGAGATGCAGCACGTTGAGTGTCCCTCCCGCCTCCCCTCTCCATCTGGACTCTAACCTGCAAACCATGGGCATTTATCAGGGCCGCCAAGAGCCTCATTGAAAAATTTTTTTCAGGCCCCCCAGGCTGATGAGGCCAGCGAACCAGGGGCCTGGACCCCCTTCCGGACCACCGGGCCCCAGTAACTTGTACCGGCTTCCCCCCCTCTCATCGACCCTGTCTGCCATGAACAGCAAGCAACAAGGCAAGTGTGCATCCATGCAGGGGAGCAGAAGGAAATGAATCCACTATGAAATCAGCTCAAATCTTACAGACTAGAGAAGCTTCATGGCTTTTTGATGACTCCCACAATGAAATTAAGCCAGCAGGGGTAGGGTGGGTGGGACAGGTCAGAGAGGTTTGGAGAAGAAACTAACTAACTTCTTAGAAAGTCCAACCTCCTCCCACCCCGTCCTAGCAGCTGCGGAAAGCGCCCAGAGAAGCTTGTCTCACCTGTTTGTGCATTTCGATATTGAGCCCGTAGGACATCTCGTAATACTGCAGGGGGAGAGGAAAGAGAAACAGCAACAACTCAGATTCCACATGCAACCAGCATCACAAACTATCAAAGCTTTTATAGGGAGCAGAGCAGCACTTTGTCAAGTCACTGAACAGTAGTGTCAGAGGAAGGTGCAAGAAACCCTGCAGGAAGCAGTTCCCGGAGAACTGGTCAGGAGGGGATGTTATTTCCCCATTAGAGGCTGGCTTACGCCCCAGAGCATGAGGGTTTCACATCCCTTTCTGCACTCCTGCGATGAAATCCTGGTTCCACTGGAAAAAACTTCCATCTATTTCAATGAGGCCAGCGCTGCATCTCTGGGGTGTCCTCATATTCGCTGAGTAGCACCGTTTGGCTCCCCTTATTGCTTCCTTCCGATTCATGTCAATGTTCATGGTGAGGATTTTCTTCTCTCGTTTTTAAAGCCAACCAGGGAATGGGAGCCCTCCCTAATTGCAATTTGAAGTTTCATGGAAGCAGCAGCCAACAAATTCAAAAATAAAACCCTTCTGTTAGCTACAATGGACAGAGGGCAAACAGCTGACTACAGGGGCCACGTGGGATTAAATGTAATGATTTACTTAAGTGGTCAGCTTTTGGGGGGGCAGGGACTGGTTTTTTGTTCACCTGGCACAAGGGGAGTTCTGGTCTCAGATTGGGGCTCCCAAGTACAACCCATAAATGGCAGCAATTCTCTCCCTTCCAGCTCCACCAATTGGCAGAAGGTGAGAATTGCTGGTACTCACCCACTCCTGAAAAGAATCTCATCCTTCCACATTGTCCCAAGCCCCCCTCCTCTACCACCTCAGGGGCTGGCATACGAAATCAAAACTTCCCCATCTCTGTCCAGAAAACCAGCTCTCGACACCCTCACCTCTCCGCACCAGAAATAACAATTTAAAAGAAGATACTAGCACCCCTATATATAACCCCCCCCCCATTTCTTGTCATTGCTGCTCACCTGCACAGCTATAGCTCACGTCAAAGAACTAAATTTCAATCAATGGATATTTTTCTATCAGCCACCTCCCCTATTCAGGTAACAACCAAGGCCTTGGATTGAGGCGGGGGGGGGGGGGGGGGCTTTTAAATCCGTAACTCCTCCTAGAAGAAATTCTGCATTCAGTCCTGCCTCTTGTCTCTCCATTCCAGGGCAGGTGCAGCAGCTGTCTGCCTGGCTCTGGTTCCTCTTTATGGACAGCACTGAGAGCCTTCCATTAACTCCTTGAAACAAGCATGTCGGCCCAAGCTTCATCACCAGCTGCAGACTCTGCACTTCCTGCCCCACCCCACCTGTGGCCAGGAGTTAAAGGTGCATGTTTAATAATACACTAGGGCAAATCCTCATCCAAAGATGGCACTACCGAGGGCTGAGTTTTGACCACATCTGGGAGAAGAACAGCAGAATAGCGTTTCCCGAATGCATTAAAATGGCAACATTCCCTGCCTGAGTCTCTGCTGTCCTTGCACCTTCACTCCCGCACCTATCGCTCCATGAGCAGCATTTCACACCCACTCTGCATTGGCCTGGATGACTGTACAAGGTAATGAAGGAACAAGTCGGGGATCTAACTGACATCCAGCAGCTGCGCTACAAGTCAGCGTTGTCTGGCGTTTGCATTACAAAACCCTGTTCTACAGCATTTTCAAGCGTTGCTATTTTCCAATACTCCGAGCTGAGGATAACACCGTTTCGCCCTTGCCTTCCAGCCAAGAAGCTCACAGCCCTTCACCATCACTAGCAAATCAAAACCATTACTTCCTATCAGGCTGGGTTGGGTAAGTGTCATCCCATTTTACTGGCACACTGAGGTTCGTAGCAGAGCCAGGAATCAAACCCTTGGATCTTGATGCCCAGGTCTGAGCTGGAACTGCTCGGCTCTGCTTCCTCTCAGCAGCTTGTCAGCTGGGGTTTTCCCAGCCCGCCTGTGATTTCACTATACTTCCATCTTCCTTAGCACATAACACCTCTGTTTCTTCACGGGCTGGCTGTCACCAAGTTCTTTGCCTGTCGCTTACAGAACAAAGACATCTCTTTCCCAGGACTGGCAGCTCCCCGCCATGTTTGATGATTCCCCTGCCAACACTGGCCCAAGATCCCTCAGGTCTCCCCCAAAATACCTCTGGGTCAGTTTTTAAATGACCCTCCTCACTGTGGCATCCGAGTGCCTGGAGACCATGTTCGGCTCCCTGCTGGAAAACAGCACACCACATGTGCGTTTCCCTTACTCTGTTGTCTTGTCTATTTTCTTCGTAAGCTCTCTGGGACATGCACTGTCTGTACAGCACCTGGCATAAAACCTTCTACTCTCCGCTGGCCCCACAATAATCCAATATGAGTATTTCCTTACAAATCCAGCCTTTTAACTTCTCCTCGATTTGGGGCCCGTCAAGTCTGTATTCCTAGTTCACTGGTTCTCAACCATTCCTATAACACATCTGCCCTAAATCTCCCTTCCCACCTCGCCAGAGACACCACCCTTACATGGCAACACCACAGAGGCAGGAAGGCTGTGACACCTGCTGGTCACCCACCAAGTGGATAAGCCATGTTCCAATTACTGTGATTGGGGCAAGGAGAGGGGAGTCATATACTGGGTAGATCTGAGGGCTAGTGTTCTGTTTAACTGCATCCTCCCACACCCCACTGGGCACGCCCCTCGCCTCCGCCCCATGCCCTCTGCTATTGGAGCAGAGCCTTACCATGACATAGTGACGTTGCATCTCTGATTTCTCGCTGGCCAGCTTGTCACATTCCAACTTCAAGCTGAAAGAGGGAAAAGAGACAGGGGCTCAGAGCACTTGGCTAGAGATCACAACGGCTTTTGTGGTGCTACGATTCTCGGCTCACGAACAGTTGTTTCCTGTATGTTTGCACAGCACCTAACACCATGAGGCCCCCAAACACGACAGCAATCGAGCAGTTATAAGGACAATTGTAAGCTCTTTGGGATACCGAGTGTCTTCGTGTTGCGCCTTTGTACAGTCCCGAGCACAAGGGGGTCCTGAGTCACCACTGGGGCTACCACAATACAGATAATTAAAGAGATACTCGACCAGCAGTAAACTGCCCAGTGACGAGAAGGGCTTCCACCGCATTACCCATTAGTCAAGCCTTTATTTTTCCGCAGAAACGGAGAACACTGGAAGGAAAGCGAGTTCTCCAATTGGTCCTTGGGTCCGCTCCCGCAGCCCTTACTTAGGTGAGCCAAGTCACAGGAGGCAGGAAGGATTGAGGCATGGTCTGGTTTCCAGATCCTGTCAGGAATTATCACATGGGCTGTCGGGACAGTATTACACATACTCTCCTGAAAGATTCTGGGTGCATTATGGGAAAGCAACAGTTACCTGCCTAGTTAATGAAGGCATTCAAAAAACAAAGCCAAACCTGCATCTTCTATTATTTAAGGTATTTAAATGTAATAAAGCAGGTGATTTCCACTGCTAGAATTTCAGCAAACATGTGCCATGGTTTTATATTTCAAACAAGGAACAGCTTTACCTTCACCTTCCCAGAACCTGTTTCTTTTTCAGCAGATTAGATCTCGCCAATGTCTCCCACTGAAAGACCTAAAGTCTAATGCAGCTGTATTTCTGGCACTTGCACAAACCATATATGGCACTGCTAAAGGCAGAGGTGTTCTGGGAAATCAGCCATTTCTGAATAGCGACGTCTGACCACCACAGACTTCTGGTGTGATACTCCTGGCACGAAGCTGCACACCTATTGTCCAGCAGAAGCCCGACTGGGATGCAAGGCACGTGGGAAAGTCATAGCAGTGCTAAATGAACAAGCGAACAGCCATGGAAAATCATAGCCATAAGGGCACAAAATGGACAGATCCTAAGGGCGTAGTGGATAATTAAAGAGGATACCGTCAGGTTGATTTAGGCCCCACATTTTAGGTGTTGTTACAATAAAAGCCAAATCTTAAGAAACGTTTCTTTGAAAAATTTGAAATTCTTAGATTTAAACATTCCCCTGCCACCACAGGCTAGTGCACAGGAGCCAGAATGCAAAACTGACTAGCAACTCCCAACCAGAGTGTAACCGGCTAGTCCACCATCGTCGTCATAGCTGAGCAAAGGACAAACCAACAGCACTGCTGCTCAAGGGACAAATTTAAAGCATTCAGCTTTAATTATCTATGGGGTTATAACACTGCATGATTCCCTCCCCCAACTTCGGTGCCATTTTAGCCATGGCCAATCCTTGCTCTAATGCGCTCAATTACATTTCAAGACTGGCCATTGGGAAGGAAGTCCTCTTCCAAAGCACATTGCTAGGGTCTCTTTCTCCTTCCTCTGGGATCGCCTGTTAGGATCAGTTCTATTTCCCTGGCAACAGCAGTGGTATACAGGGGGGAAAGCTATGAGGAACTGCTCTCGTTCTTCCAACCGTCTATCACCACAGAGCTATCTAACAAATCAGCTCTGAACAACACTTCCCCTCCCGTGGAGCCATTTTTTTTGAATTTTAAAGCTTCACACCAGAAGAGAACAAGTGACAGGCCCTTGGGATCCACCTGTGAAAGCATCATTTATCACCGCCACCTCTGCTTAGCTATCGTTATGGCTCGCTGGGAGGAGGGACGTCACCGAGACAACACGCACTTCGGCCTGGGCATTGAAAACCATCCCCGCTGGCTCCCAGCTGTCCTTCGGCAGCGAGAGCCGGACAGGGCGCGGAGGAGAGGGAGAACACCGGGCTGCTCGCCAGGCTGCGGCTCACCTATGATACTGAGCCTGCAGGAGCTGGAATTCGTCCTTAATCCGGTCGCAGGAATCGGAGGTTGTGAACTTCAGCTGCTGCGGCAGGTGAGATGAGCCCTTTAACGACACAGAACAGAGGGCCTGGCAATGTGGCAGGAGGGAAAGCAATGCCCCGACGAGCCTTCCCCTCTAGCACAGCTGCCCCCACGCCCCATGGATGAGGGTCAGCCCTGGGCAGTCACCCACTGCTTCCAGGCCCCTAGCAATGACGGCAACAACAGCCCCCTTCCTTAGCACTTTTGCTCCAAGGAGCTGGAAATAAGAGAGACCCCTATTACCTCCATCTCTCAGATGGGGAACGCAGGCCCAGAAAGGTGAAATGATTTGCACTAGGTCACGTAGCCCTGGCACTGACCTGCTGTCTACGGCACTTAGCAGAGGGCCAGATATCTGACCGCCTCCCAATCTTTAAAGTGTTCATCCTCACAGCACCCCTGTGATGGAGGGCAGGGCTCTTATCTCCATTTTACAGATGGGAAACTGAGGCACACACAGGCTAAGTGACTGGCCTAAGGAATGGAACCCAGGTCTCCCCAGTCCCAGGCAAGCATCCTAACTACTGCGCTCCCCTTTCACCGATTTGATCACTGCTCCCAGGGCCTTCGCCACAACGCCTCCTTTAATACCAGGAACCTGGGTGCCTCTTCAACTAGGAAACACCCCACTCGAGAAATCTGACACTGAATTTTATAAGGAGAATTGACCAAGGCAGAGGTGGGTTTACAACATCCTCCTCCCCCATCCCCGAAGGCAACATAAGAATGGCCATACTGGGTCAGACCAAAGGTCCATCCAGTCCAATATCCTGTCTGCCGACAGTGGCCAATGCCAGGTGCCCAGAGGGAGTGAACCTAACAGGTAATGATCAAGTGATCTCTCTCCTGCCATCCATCTCCATCCTCTGACAAACAGAGGCTAGGGACACTATTCCTTACCCATCCTGGCTAATAGCCATTACTGGACTTAACCTCCATGAATTTATCTAGTTCTCTTTTAAACCCTGTTATAGTCCTGGCCTTCACAACTTCCTCAGGCAAGGAGTTCCACAGGTTGACTGTGCGCTGCGTGAAGAAGAACTTCCTTTTATTTGTTTTAAACCTGCTGCCCATTAATTTCATTTGGTGGCCCCTAGTTCTCATATTATGGGAACAAGTAAATAACTTTTCTTTATTCACTTTCTCCACATCACTCTTGATTTTATAGACCTGTCATATCCCCTTTAGTCTCCTCTTTTCCAAGCTGAAAAGTCCTCGCCTCTTTAATCTCTCCTCAGATGAGACCCGTTCCAAACCCCTAATCATTTTAGTTGCCCATCTCTGAACTTTTTCTAATGCCAGTAGATCTTTTTAGAGGTGAGGAGACCACATCTGTACACAGTATTCAAGTGTGGGCGTACCATGGATTCATATAAGGGTAATAAGATATTCTCCATCTTATTCTCTATCCCCTTTAATGATTCCTAACATCCTGTTTGCTTTTCTGACTGCTGCTGCACACTGCGTGGACGTCTTCAGAGAACTATCCACGATGATGCCAAAATCTTTTTCCTGATTAGATGTAGCTAAATTAGCCCCCCCGGTCATGTTGTATGTATAGTTGGGGTTATTTTTTCCAACACTCCTATCCTACATGGCTCTAACTAGACGTGGGTATTAAAAAGTGGAGGAAGAACAAACATTTATTCTTTTCTGTCAGGATCATCATGGGCTCAAGCCCTCACTGCAGAAAGCGGGGAGGGGAAGGGAAATATTCCAGTGAGCACATCCCCCACCCCAAAAAAACAGAAGGAGCAACGCAACCAGCTTTCTGGAAAGGAAAAGAGCTTCTCAGGTAAATGTGCTTATTTACAAACACACCTCCACACATCACACACCCCCAATACCGCCTGCACCCCTCCCACCATCCTGTCCCAGCCAGCACCCCCAGCTCCTGCATCCCACCAGCTTGCCCCATCTAGCACTGAACCCCTCAACTTGTCGCAGCCAGCACCCCAAACTATTTACCACCCTTTCCACCAGCCTGCCCCAGCCAGCACCCAACCCCTAGACTGCTCCAGCCAGCACCCCCACATTCCAACTGGCACCCCCAAGCATGCAATCCCACAGCTGACTACAGCCAGTACCCCCAGCATTCAACCCCCCAACCTGTCCCACCCAGCACCCCCATATCCCTCCCAGCTTGCCCCACCACCCCACTGCACCCCAAAATATGCCAAAACAGCCCCTCCCCACAGCAACACCCCCTTTCCCTGCTGTCAGGGGCTAGGCCCCTCATGCACAATAGGGACAGTAGTGGCAGGTTCTCCCAGCTGCACTTCCTGGGCCAAGGGTACCACCAGCCACCACTTCCTCCCAGTGCCTTGCTGACCCCCCATGCCACCCCCACACTTTCACTTCCTAAGCCCCCTTCCTACACCCCCCTCCCCCCAGGGCCTCTTAGCCCCTAAACACGTACCCCCAGCATACCCTTCACTTCCCGCTCCTATGCATACCCCAGAGCCCCCCCAACAAACCCCCCATGCACACACACCTGTGCTCCAAGTCCCCCAGACATCCCCCCCACACCAGTGCGCCCAGCCCCCCCGCATACTCGAGTGCACCCCCCACGCATTCCCCGCCCCCCCTCGGATGCACCTCCCCCGCATTCCCCGCCCCCCACGCACACTCGAGTGCGCCCCCCCACGCATTCCCCGCCCCCCCGGATGCACCTCCCCCCGCATTCCCTGCCCCCTCCACTCACACTCGGGTGCATCCCCCCGCATTCCCCGGCCCCCCCACGCATTCCCCTGCCCCTCCCCGCACAATCGAGTGCGCCCCCCCCACGCATTCCCCCGCCCTTCCCCAGTCGGATGCACCCCCCCCGCATTCCCCGTCCCCCCACTCACACTCGGGTACACCCCCCCACGGATTCCCCGCCCCCCCTCACACTCGGGTGCGCCCCCCCACTCGGATGCACCCCCCCGCATTCCCGTCCCCCCCACTCACACTCGGGTACGCCCCCCCGCATTCCCCGCCCCCCCCACTCGGATGCACCCCCCCGCATTCCCGTCCCCCCCCACTCACACTCGAGTGCGCCCCCCCCGCATTCCCCGCCCCCCACTCGGATGCATCCCCCCTCACACTCAGGTGCACCCCCCCGCCCCTCCTGCACACTCGGATGCACCCCCCCGCATTCCCCGCCCCCCCTCACCGAGTGCCGGCTTTGCGGAAACATCATGTCAGGCTCGGGCTCGGCTCCGATGCAGGCGGCTCCGGCTGCTGCTGCGGCGGCGGCGGCTGCCTGGGCCGGGCCCCGCCTGCTCCGCCCGGGCACTGGGCGACCCGCCGCGCCGCGCCTTTGTCCCCCCTCGGCGCAGCGCCCAGCCAAGGCCGCGTCCCCCCGCCGCGCTGCGCTGCCCCGGCCCGGGGCTGCACGTCCCCTTCGCTGCGCCGGCGGCGGCGGCTCCTATTGTCTAATGGCGGCTGCGGGCTCCTGTCCTGCGGCTGATCAGCACCACCTGCTGCTGCTGTTCCCGCTGCTGCCGCATCGCCCGGCTGTGTGCGCGCCGCGCCGAGCCGCTCCTGGAGCCGAGTCACTGCCGCAGCTCGCCGGGCTGCGCTGCCGCTGCCTCTGCCCGCCGCTCGCACGCCGCAGACACCCCCTTGCGTCCGCCTCTGACGCTGCCTCCGCCAGCCCTTTGGGGGGTCGGTCCAGCCTCGCCTGCGCCGGGGGAGTCCGCTCCCGCCCCGCTGCCCAGCCTGGGGAGCAGCTCCTGCACCCGGGTCACATTTCCGTGCCCCCCGATTGCATAGGGGCAGTCCCGATGTTTGGGGCTTTTTTTGTATATGGGCTCCTCTTACCCCCCACCCCCTGTCCCGGGTTTTCACGCTTGCTGTCTGGTCACCCTATTGGGCTGTGTTCAGTGCAGCTCCCTGCTCTAATGCATATCCCCCTCCGCCCCCCAGGACTCTGTTTAATGCAGGCTGTAATTTACCCCGGGCCCCACAGGGGCCCTGTGAGCTCTGTCCCAGCGGTGATCTGGGTCTTCAGCGGCAAGAGGCAAGATGCAGTGACCGAAGGGCCCCCCGCCACCGGCATGCCCCACGAGCCCTGGCCCAGCGGTGGTCTGGGTCTTCGGCAGCAAGGGGCAAGATGCAGAGTGACCGAAGGGCCCCTCACCACCGGCATGCCCCACGAGCCCTGGCCCGGCGGCGGTCCAAGTCTTCGGCAGCATTTCGGCGGCAGGGGGCCCTTCAGTCGCTATGGGTCTTCGGCAGCATTTCGGCAGCGGGGGGCCCTTCAGTCGCTCCGGGTCTTAGGCGGCATTTTGGCGGCGGGGGGTCCTTCAGTTGCTCTGGATCTTCGGCGGCATTTTGGTGGGGGGGGGACCTTCAGTGCTGCCAAAGACGCAGAGCGACTGAAGGGCCCCGCTCCCCGCGGCTGAAATGTCGCCGAAGACCCGGACCGCCGCTGGGTGAGTACAAGCGCCGCAGCTCCCCTACTTTGCCCCAGGCCCCCTGAATCCTCTGGGCAGCCCTGGGCTGTAAGATCCTTGGGGCAGGGCCCCTCCTTCTGTTCCTTGTCTGGCCGTGGCCCAACACACTGGGGCTTGGGCCTCTGGGCCCTACTGAAACACAAATCAATCACCATCATCATCCTCTCTGTCGCTAGACTGTGTTTTCTTCACAGGCCGGGTCTCTTCTCCTGCGCTGTGCTGAATGCAACTCGCCTTTAAAATGTCTCCTTCCCTGCCCTGCAATGTGGGAGCTGGAGAAGTTACCTGAGAGTTCCCAAAGCCACTGACCGTTTCCTGGCAGTTAATTGAATTGGGTTTCTTCAGCCTGAACACAGCCAATTAAACCCAGCCATGCAGCAGGCCTTGGACATTACAGTCTCACCCCCTCAGCTATTACAATCTCTGGTATGGAGTGATAAAGGAAGTGTCACAGGAGCTTTCATTTCCATCGTTTAATGCCATGCCTGCAACCGGACGGCCCCTCTAGCAGTGCAGGATTCCCTGAACTGCAGCGTCAGCATTGGGTAGGCGCCCACACTGCTGCGGGACTTGGCCTATGGACGGAAGAGTCATATCAGCTGAGCTATTGTAACATGTTGTCTGCAGGGGCCTTGGTTTATGTCCTGGTGAGGAGTAACTCCAGAGCTGAAATCTGACATGGAGTCTAAGGCTAGGAATTTTCAGACCTGGGATTCCCGAATGGGCTGTAACAGTAGCCACGGAGCGAGTGGATCCTACTCCTGCCAGGTGAGGGGGACATAACCTTTTGTAAACCTGCCACCACAACTCCCCTGTGTCACGTCTTTATCACATGGTATCGAAGGGAATCTTTGCCTCAAACGAAGCTACCTGCATCCTGGAGATTAAAAGGGAGCCAGGGAGAGATCTGGAGCAGGGATACTGTTTGCAGGTGGCATGGCAGAGAAATCTGAAAGGGTGAAGTTCCCCACACTTTTTCCTGGAACAGGCCCCAAATATTGGTGAGCTAGGGTACAAGCTGGTGGTAGCACAAAGGGGACTTGAAATGGCAACATGCAGCCCTTCAAAAATTCTTGGAACACTGATCCATGCAAGAAAGTTAGCTGGGAAAAGCAGATTTTTCTTTGGTGCCAAATGAGACCATTGATCATTATGTTACAGACCTGTGTATTAAAGCTAAGCCATATGAATTGGACCAGTTAATAGATATACTGTATACTAATTAAAGACTAAATTACATAACTGATAGATAAATAGGTCAAAGCAAGGTTATTATGAGAATTGGATTTGACTTTGCAAAGGGCTGAATATTTTCAAGGCTGGTGAAAACTGCTTCTTGGTGTGTTAAAAAGCAGTGACAGAACTGAAGTGCAGCTAATTAAAAATGCATAAAGACAGAATACAAAGGTAAGTAAACAGCAGCGATTTATTGTTTGCAGTGAATGCGGAAGCAATCACAAGGCAGGAAGGTGTGCAGCCCAAGGGAGGCGGTGTCATACACACAAGAGCCGTTTTGCACAGGGTGTTGCTTTCAGCATAAACTGAAAAGATGTATAAAAACAAAATACGTTCATGGACAGACAGCGCTGAAGATGATCTTTGATGGACCCCTTGCAGAGCAAGCTGATACAACAGGTTGGTTCGTGATACTGGAAATAAATGAACAAAAAGTGAATGAATTCCAGAGTAGATGCGGGAGTTGAGTGCAACATAATCACACTGGGCAGATACAAAAATATTAGTGACCACCCAAAGTTAAAATAAATATATCTAAGCTTGCTTCATAAAGCAATCACATGATGAGCCCACAGGTCTAAGGTATCCCGGTTTATCAGCATAAGGACAGATTCCACTTCGGAGAGTTTGAAACATCGGACTGAGAAGAACCCAATGTGTTTGCACTGAAGAGCAGTTTGCAAATGCCCATATTTCAATGGGTTCACGACCTGAACAAGATGCAAGAGAGATGGGAGTGTCTGCTAAGGTATTTGAAGGGCTTAGATGCTTCAATGCATCATATTGATCAACTGACCCAAATACCTGTGCTATGTAAAGAGACAACATGGGGGAGGTAATATCTTTTAGTGGACCATCTTCTGTAGGTGGGAGAGAGACAAGCTTCTCAGCTTACACAAAGCTCTTCTTCAGGTCATGTCCTACATAAAGTCCAGTTAGCAGTGCCACTGAGCAATAAAGTAAAAACTCAACTTGGCCAGGCAATAAAATTAGATGTGATTGAGTGAACACACATTCCAACTGCTTAGGTTACTAGTATGGTCACCATAGTCAAACCAAGCAAGTTAAGGATTTGCATAGATTTGAATAAGGCCATCTTACATGAGAGCTGCCCCATGAGAACAGCTGCGGAAGTCATGTGTTACCGCTCAGTTATTTTTCTTTTAACTGAGCTGTTGCACATCACATTGAGTAATAATATGCCTAGCTTTTATATAGCACTTTCCACAAGTAGATCTCAAAGTGCTTGACAAAGGAGGTTACTATCACTAGCCCTTGTTTTACAGATGGGGAAACTGAGGCATAGCAAGGTGAGGTGACTTGCCCAGGGTCACCCAGCAGCAGAATCAGAAATAGAAGCCCCAGTCTTCTGAGTTCTAGGGGAGTGCTTTAGTCTTCGAGTCACACAGTTTGCAAATTGTGTGATTCCAGATACACAGATAACAAACGGGCTTACACTTCACAAGTGGGTCATTTTGGCAATTCTCTTTGATATACCAGTTTAAGGACCACAGGTCAAGCCATCACCATGTAGAGTCCAATCGGTCCGCAGGAAAGTCAATGCAATCAGCAAAGAACACAATTGCAATTTCAAAGGATCCAGGATAGAATAATGCAATGCACCACACAATGCTTTGGCTCTATATTCAAAGCTGGACATCTCCTAAAAGATACACTCAACTTCAACCACAAGCTGCTGGGCTAGATGCAGGAATCACTGAGTTAGGCTTGTGTGATTCTCGTTTACATGAATGCCCCTTTTACATGTAAAGTGAGTGAAAATGGAATTTGCTGCTCTGGTAATATGACGAGGGGCCTTAGCGGGAACATGAACCAGACCCTATGAATCGAAGATCATGAATAGAAATGTCCAAGTTTCACACAGCTCTAGTATCAACTTGGAGTATATTCTTGTGTGTGTGTATATATATATATACTGCCCTCTGAAAGAAAGTTAAATTTGTCCATCTGTGTGTCACTGCCCCTATACTGCAAGCAACTAAATGGACATTCCCCTTTAACTCTAGCCAGCCTGAGCTTTTAGGGCAGGAGGATTTGAATTCTCTCCCTACCATCGATCTGTAATTGTGAGTGCCCCTGATATGCTGCATAGTGACAGCCATAACACCCGAGTTGCTGTGGATTTATTATTAAATAGATGGGTGGGTTGGGGCCAGAGTCAACACTCTCCTACTTTGGGTTCCTCAGCCAAACTTTGCACTGGCCACAGTCCGGCTGGGCCAAAACCTCCAGATCCAAAACAATAGGGAAATTCTGATCTGTATATAAATTTTGGCCCAGATGCTGCAGTTACAGCTGTGCTTAACTTCATGCATGTCACTGGTCCCACTGAATTCAGTGCATGAAAACCTGGTCCCTTTGAAGTCAATGGGAGTTTTGCTACTTACCTTATTGGAACCAGGATTATACCCAATGGGGACTACGCATGTGTATAAGTGCTTGCAGGATTGGGTCCTTTGCATCCTGACTTTGACACAGGAATGCAAATGAATAATAATAATATATAAGATACAAAGTGTGTGTGTGGGGGGGAGAAATTTCCATCAATTTCATGCGCTGTCTTATGCATGTGTCTTGCAAATCAGTGCATTTTCTGATTGAAAATAAAATGCTAGCTGTCATGGCTCCAGCAACGTGGACCAGGCTGTTGTGGTATTTATTTTTAAAGAGAACAATGTAAATGCCTGAGTTATTGTGACAGCTACTGTGCGTTGTGCTGTAGCGTCTATGCCCTTAGGCCTATCCATATTAATGAACACTATGACAGCTTCATGTCAAGGATTATTAATAGAACTGTGAGTCTTTGCATCTCTGTAGACCTTTCATCCAAGGATTACAAAGTTCTTTCCAACCCCCTAAAGCCTCCCAACCCCCGCCCCCTTCCAGTTTGTGGTATTGTTACCCCCATTTCACAGATGGAGAAACTGAGGCACACAGAGTTTGGGCTCAGTACAGGAGTAACTGGATGAAATTCTAAGGCCTGAGTTATACAGGTCAGACTAGTTGATCTAATGGTCCCATCTGGCCTTAAAATCTATATGTTGCCCCAAATGAATCAGAAGCAGAGCTAGGCCTGGAATGCAGGGGACCTACCTTTCAGGCTTTACCACTTAACCAACAGACCATAGAGGGCTGGTGTGGAGTTATGTACAAGTAGCAAGGGACAGTTTAGTGGGGGCTTCTAGCACTGTATTGGATCGAGGAGGTGAACCTCTTTGGGGTACAGTCTGCCATTTATGATATGTGTGTATGGGCACCTAGTGCAATGGGGGACCAACCTGCTTGGCCTCTAGCTACTACAATATCAATGTTAAATCAGAATTATTAAGAAGGCTGCAAGTCCAGTGACTTTCTGGGACCTCCATGACATCTGCAATGGCCGATGAGGCTGGCCCGGGGCCCACCCAAGCAGCTCAGGCAGCCCGCAGGCCAGCCACACTGGCCACTGCTGGGGCAGTCTCGGACCACCGTGCCCCCCCACCTTCCCCAACAACAGCGGCAGTCCTGGGCCACTCTCTGACCCAGAGCACGAGCAGTGCCCCCGGGCCGCCCCCTGCCCCAGAGCACCTCTGGTGCCCTCGGAGCCCCCCACCTCCAGAGCACCCAGGATTTAGTCAAGGGTATATTATACAAGTCATGGACAGGTCACGGGCCGTGAATTTTTGTTTACTGCCCATGACCTGTCCATGACTTTTACTAAAAACACCCGTGACTAAATCTTAGCCTTAATTATTAAAACTTACTAATAAGTCAGGAAGTGCATTTTTTAAATAAAGTGAACCCGATTTTTTATTTATTTTTTTTTATTTATTTTTATTTATTTATTTTTTCCCTGTGGGCTTAGACTGACAGCTCTTGACCGTAATGTCCTCTTTGCTTTGCTTTTTTTTTTTTTGGTTTGTTTTTTTAATTATTATTATCTCTAGCATAGGTAGAGCATGAAGAGCAGCACAAGCTGGTGTTTCCTGGGTTTAGAATCCCTAACAGTGATCCTGATCATCTTCCAGGGGCAGCAAAGCCTCTATGTGTATTTATTCAGTTTAAGCCACTCCTTTTTTCACTTTCAGAAGAGCTCTGTCAGAGGGCATGACCCGCCCATTGCATCTCCTTCTGGTCAGACATGGAGCTGCAAGCACGCCCTGCCTCAGTTTCCTTCTCTGAGGCGGGTCCCCTCCCTTCCCTACACAGGTCGGGGAGGTGGTTCAGCCCTCCATCCAAGACATTAAACAAATTTAACCCCTTCTTCCAGAGCAATAAGAGCCCAAACAAAAGCTGCTTCCACTCTCTTGGGCTACTCTTCTGCCCACCTTCTGGGTTCAGGTCTCAGCACCGTATGGGGCACCTTGCTTTGTCACAGAATGTCAGCTCCCAGGCTGCTTTTCCTGGCATCCCCCGTGTAGTCTACCACTCACTGGAGTTCCTGTTTCCTGCAGAAGCAGCTTTAGAGCCTTCCATAGCAGCTGAGCTGAGCCCAGCCAAGCCAAGCCAAGCCAAGCCAAGCCCACTCCCTGTAGCTGAACTCCTATCTCCCAGTTCACTCAGTCCTTTTATGAGGCCAGGTGATCATCAGGCTATCACCTGACCCAATTAGTCCCACCCCCCTCAGGCTGGGAGGCAGCTAATTATAGTACAGGAAGGTCTGGCCCCCTTTCCCTTCAAAGGGGCTGGTCACCCTGTGACAAGCTCACATGTTGTTAGAATAACAATTCTTTTTCTTGTTAATTGTGCAACTGTTGACACGCATAGAGCAGTGGGGAAGGAGGGGCACATATTGTTGCAAGTTTAGAATTTAAAAAAAAGATTATTCTATCGTTATTTATCTTACAGTAGCGCTCAGGGGACCTAACCCAGATCAGGGCCCCATTGTGCAGGCCGCTGTCCATATGCACAATAAGGGATAGACACTGCCACACAATCTAAATAGGCAAGACTGACCAAGAAAGGATTATTATCCCCATTGTACAGATGAGGGAACTGAGGCAAAGAGAGGCTAAGTGACTTGAACAGGCTCCACCCACATTTTTTCATACCTGCGATTGGCTTATCTCCATCATCGTATATTTTACTATTTGAATTAGTGCCATCTACTGTTAGGCACAGGGAAAAATCATCCGACTGCACCAAGCTGGGGCTCCATTTTGTTCCTCTCGGGACAGGGGAGCTCCTTCCATCACTGCTTACTGGCATCATTATTTTGGGGGTGGGAGAGGTCCTAGGGGTGTGTACAGGGAGGCTGCTGTCTAGATTTTTCTTTCCATGTGGGACATTTTGTGTGTGTGTGTGTGGAGAGGTGTCTTTGAAATGAGACCTTAAGAACTGCGGTTGTTTTATGCAGACACTCATCCATCACTTTCTAAAAGAGCTGTGTGTAGCCTTCTGTATCCCTGGTTATGTTTTTTATTGGCTGAAGTCTCTACCCCAGAGGTGGCTGCATTTCAGTGAATATTGAGTGAAATGTGAGTATTATCTGTGAAATGCTTTGGTATCCTCTGAGATGAATATCTATTGAATCTAGCTATCTGTCATCATTTATTCTTTTGATTTTCTTCATTTCATCCTTTTCCCCCGTGTATTCTTGTTCACTTGTAAGTGGCTTTTTTTGTGTCTGTTTTAATTGTTTAAAGGTTAATGGTGTCTTGTCTGCATGAGATAAGGTGCTTAGGCAGGACAGTAATTGTTGCTAAGTAAAAACCTAAAACAAGTGAATAAATGTAGTTAACATCTGGGGTGATATTATGGTCTCATTGAAGTCAGGGGGAGTTTTGCCATCAGCTCAAACGTGGCCAAGATTTCACTTTTGGTTTACATACTACATTAAAAATAACAGTAACAAGATGTCAAGTATCAGAGGGGTAGCTGTGTTAGTCTGGATCTGTAAAAGCAGCAAAGCGTCCTGTGGCACCTTATAGACTAACAGATGTATTGGAGCATGAGCTTTCGTGGGTGAATACCCACTTTGTCGGTAACAAGATGAAATCACAAAAAGAGATAATGCTAAGGAACTATTCCAGCTGGGTGACCAGACAGCAAATGTGAAAAATCGGGACAGGGGGTGGGGGGTAATAGGAGCCTATATAAAAAAAGACCCCAAAATCAGGACTGTCACTATAAAATCAGGACATCTGATCACCCTAATTCCACCCCCGCCCCCCAAGTCACTAGAAAGATTCCCATTGACTTCAGTGCAACTACACCAGTTTGCACCAGCTGAGGTGGACCTGATCTGGAACATGCAGAGAGTCAAGGTGAAAACTACCCTCTGTGATTCCCAGACTGCCAAGCTTGGCTCTTCAATAGCTGATGAGATGCAGCCCCTACAGGCAAGCGTGGGTTAAGGAGAGAGTTCTAACCTTGACTGGATTTCCTGGCTGTTGTGGGTTTAAGTCGGCTCTTTAACCTTGACTGATCAAAGTAATGTTGTGTCTTTGTCTCCAGTATAACCCAAGCCCGTTGGTTTCATTGCCTCACTCTATGTTTCAGGCTATTTATTTGCAGCAGCTTTCTGTGGCTCGGTTCAAATGGGAAATGAAACATCATTTGGCTGGCTTTCATGTTTGTTAAAAATATTATCTGTAGGGGTGGGGGCTTTTCTTGCTTTCTCCAGTAAATGCAATAATTTATGGTATAATCTTGGCAAGGCTAAATTCAGGAGGATACAACTGCCTTGAGCCGGATGACACTCTAATTAGCTGGGTTACAAGCAGGCCAAGGTGCATGTGTTTAAAGAAGGATGAATTATAATATTGGCTTGAAAAGCTAGGTGGGCAGTCCTGGAGAGGGAAGTTCTCCGTTTATCAGCGCTGTAGGCAACGCCAGCCTGCATTTCTTGCACATCTGCCTGCTAACAAGCCTTGATCCTCACATGAAGTGGACCATTTGCAGGAAAGCAGGTCTCCATGGCTTATTCAGGTTCTCATTCAGGAACAGGCAGGGGCTTTAAGCACATGCTTAAAGGCTTTCCTGCCATAATCCTTGGCCTCTCCTCTGGGAGAACCAACAAGGGATTTATTAATTGATTGTTATTATATTTTACGATAGTGCTGTGAAGCCCCAATAGAGGAATAGGGTCCCGTTATGCTAGGCACTACACAAACACAATTACGCCAGTGTCAATCACAATTAGTGCCACACATGGTGGTTTTAGGACCTGGAATCCTATCCATTAGGAGCTAGACTGAGAATGACCAAACTTGCTGATTGGAAGGCCAGGAGGGAGTTGCATCGGAAGAAGTGGGTTTTTTACCCACGAAAGCTTATGCCCAAATAAATCTGTTAGTCTTTAAGATGCCACTGGACTCCTCGTTGTTTTTAAGGGAATATTATGACCATCTACTTCAGCCTCCTACCTAGCACAGGCCAGAGAGCGTCACACAAGTGATCCCTGCATCTTGGGGTCAGAACTACAGCAGATCTTTTAGGGGGTGTTTATACTGCAATTACGAGGTGCCACTGCAGAATATGTAGACAGACTCGAGCTAGCTTTAGACTCGATTAAAGCTAGTTTGGGTACATCTACACGAACGGCTGTCACAACCTGCAAGCGCAGTGTAGACACACCCTTTGGAACGTTCATTTTGCACAAGCCATCAAAGTGTGTAGTCCAAATGGCCCTGTGTTGTACTTATCCCAGCGACCTCCAGGTGCCGTGTCCTGTTCCCAGTCCAGCCCCCGATGAAGAGACATGCCAGCACGTCTCCCTCTTTGTTCCTAAAAGGAACATTCTAACAAAGCTGCCAAAAATAAATCTGTTTAATGAAGAGCCTTTGTAAATTATTCAGATATTATATCCCACTCGGGTGCTGGCTCGCAAAGAAAGGCTATAAAGAGCCGTTTTTCTCAGAAGTGCCAGTTGCAGGGTGAATGTCACATAGTCCCTGCAAGATCTTTGTTAGCTTGTGTCATAAACATACAGTTAAGGGTTAATTCCTCTTTTACCTGTGAAGGGTTAAGAAGCTCACATAACCTAGCTGACACCTGACCAGAAGGATCAATAAGGGGACAAAATACTTTAAAATCTGGAAGGGGGGGAAGTCTTTTGTCTGTGCTGGATGTGCTTTTGCCGAAGACAGAAAAAAAAGAAGCCATCCCACGCCTATAGGGTACTAAGTATTTAGAGAAGGAATGTATTAGATTACTTTAATTTTCTTGTTCTTAAGTTCTTTTCCAAATAAGAGGGAGGATAAATTTGGGTTCTTTGAGTAACTTTAAAGTATTGCCCAGAGAGAAACCGTCTGTGTTTTTAATCTGATTGTCTGCAAGATTATCTTTCATTCTAATCTTACAGAGGTTCTCCTTTCATCTTTTTTCATTAATTAAAATTCTTCTTTTAAGAACCTGATTAATTTTTCATTGTTTTAAGATCCAAGGGTTTGGATCTGTGTTCACCAGGACTAAGTGGTGAGTCTACCCAGGAAAAGGGGTGTAGGAGCTTGGGGGGAAATTATTCTCAAGCTCAGGAAAGGGGGGTTAGGGACATGGGAGATATTTGGGGAAAGGCAGAGTTCCAAGTGGCTCTCCCTAAATATTTGGTTAACTCACTGGGTGGTGGCAGCATACTGTTATCCTAAGCTGGTAAAAATAGGTTTGGGGGTCATTCATGCAGGTCCCCACATCTGTACTCTAAAGTTCAGAGTGGGGAGGGAACCTTGACAGCTTGGAAATTCTCAAGAATGTGAGCTCACCTCTTAGTTACCTTGAACAGAAATGAAAAGGCAGGGAAGGGGGCTAGGGAGAGAAATGCTGGCTCTCTGCACACACACTGCTCTCTGATGTGTGAGAGAGCTCTGCTAGGGGTGACCTGGGCCAGTGCTCAATTTGTAATGAAAGAGACGCTGGGACTCGAGCAATATTTTACTTTCATACCTGACATGGCAAGCCCAGAGGTGCCAGGGCTCTGAACGGCCAGGCCCAGAGGTGCTGGGGCTCTGAACTGCCAGGCCCAGAGGTGCCGGGACTAGGAATTGCCAGGCCCAGAGGTGCCGGGGCTCTGAACTGTCAAGCCCAGAGGTGCCAGGGCTCAGCCTTGGCAAGCCGTGGCACATATTAAGCACTGACCAAGTCCAGTCTCGGTAGTCCATTTAATCCTGGGCTTCTTTTCTGGTGGTTTGTGTGGTGTGTGGGTTGCCCACTGGGAACCATGCTGAGGCCCTTCAAACTCATTTTGGGTCAGCCACCAAGCAGCCATCAGCAGGGACAGATTGCCCTGGATTCGGAGCACTGATCTGGCTTTGAAAGAGTCCCTAATCCATTGCTGCCCCCAAGCAACCCCGCCTTCTCTTGACTGACTCTTTCCTCACCAGCTGGTTGTAAATCCCCCATGTGGGCCCAGCAGCCCTCCCTGTACCACACCGATCTCAGCGGATATTCCACAGGCCAGCACCTGTCTCCTCTCCCACCCACTCAGCCTTCCCAATGCATCCTCACCCGGCTGCAAGAGCCTGGCGAGAAGGTTACAACTCCCCCAGAGCTCTGCAACTAGACTCCAGTCCAGGCACCAAGCTCCGCAGAGCTGCTGCTGCTGGGGGCTTCCAGACACCCGCCGCTTTGGCTGGGACACCCCGGGTCCTTCTCACACAGCAGAAAAAGGCTCATGCGAAGTTGTGGGCTTTAATGGGACACCACATGGCTCAAAGTGTTTTGAAGCTGCAGGGTTAAATTCCGGTGGTTTGCTTCAGTCTCCCAGGACCATTTCTTTCTTTCTTTCTTTCTTTCTTTCTTTCTTTCTTTCTTTCTTGGAGGCAGTGATTTTCTAACACTGGCAGTGGACTTCACCCCAGGGAGGTCGGGGCAGCTCTTCGTGCACCGGGATCGATTTACCAGGATGGGGCTTGGATGTGGCTGGGATGAGTTTGATTCATTTATACTCACAGCCAAGATGGGGGTGATGCAGTTACAGCCTGGATTCAGAGGGCAGCATTCACCCCGTCCCTTCCTCCCTAGGTTCTGGAAAGCAGGGCGGTCCCTCAGCCTCCCCCCATCCCTTCGCCAGTGCTAGGGCTCAGCATACAGACTCATTCATAATTCCCCTCCTTCGGGGCCTCAGTCCCAGGGCAGACTCCCCTCGCTACCTGAAGTTAAATCCATACTGTGGCTGGACAACACGAGCTCGCTTTAATCTAGCCCAGTCGGGTACCGAAGCAGTGAGGCTGCAGCTCTGTGAACTGTACAAGCCCAGCTGGGCAGTCACAGCTCCAGGAGCTGTAATCACACCCCATGTGTACATACTCTCAGAATGCCCCTCCCCGTCCAACCTTGCCAAAGTCGCATGACCCCTACCTGGCTGCCCCCACGCTCTCAGGAGGGTATTTTGGAACTGACACAAGTTTGGCATCGGCCACCCACAATCATCCCTGACTGATGTTTCTATCTCAGAGGCTTCCTAATTCACAACAGCCGCATGCCCCAGCAGGTCAGAGCTGCTAGATTCTACCCAGCTCTGATTTGCTGTCCTGAGGCTGGTCGCTTGCCTTCTGTTTCCACATCCCGTAAGTTACCATTATGCAGCACCTCTCATCCCAGACTCATTACATACACGCAAGCACCACTGTAATGCAGCTGCTTCTGGGGAAGTGCTCTACAGACAGCACACTATGCAAAGGGGGCCACTGGGGAGGGGAGTAGATTTGGGGCTAAGCCACCAGGACAGAGATTGTACTAAAAGTGTCACTGGGAACATGGAAGCTCAAGCCATGCAGAGGGTTTTAAGGGCTTGTTGGAAAGAGCCACACAGAGCAAACTGCATGGAGCTGGCTTTATTTTCCTGGGCTAGGGCTGAATCAGCACTACCAGGATTTGAGTCCATGGCTGGAGGGATTCAAGGGCCGATGCACAGACGGATGAGCCAGCCAGCATTGCTGCATCAGCTGACAGGCCAAGTGCAGTGGGGAATTAATACAATATGGAGACAGCCCTGTCGCAGCATCACCAGAGCAGCATTTTCACCTGCCTGGGGCTGAGTTACTGGACCCTGGTGGGGGAAGCTGCAGCAACTCTCAAAACGCAGGAGCTGGTTTGCATTTCCTCCTCAGGTTAAGTATTTGGCAGAGCTCTGCTGGGTGATTCCCAGAGGAGCCAGAGACAACTCCAGCCCTGTGTTACCAGCTCTTGTGAGGTCACCTAATAATGCCCCACGCCTGGAATTGCATGACTAGGTGAGAATCTCAGCTTCTTTTTTTTAAAACATTCCTAGCCCTGGTGATGGGGGAGAAAAGCTTGGAAATGTGCCCCGAGTGCCCCGTAAGGACAATGACCAAGAACCCCTTGTTGATTTTGGGGGACCTGAGTTACACCTGGTCATGGCAACACTGCAAACCAGTCCTCCGGTTAACCCCCTCATGCCTGTGCAGCTGTTGGCACTACACTGCCTCCTCTTCCCATCCCTGTTCTCCTCCTGTTTGGGGGGGAGAAGTGTCCGCCCCATCCCCAGTGCCAATGACCCTACATTGTTTCTAGGGGTAACTCTTCCAGGTCAGCAGCGCTGCCCTCCTGAACGTAAGGTGCCACCCTCTGGCCCTGCTGCCCTGCAGGAAGTGAGAGGATGCTCAAAAACTACCTTCCCCATTTCTACCAAATACACCAGGCCTTGGACAAACATGCAGCCATAGCAATAGCCAAATCCTACCACCGAGCTCCTCCCATTCTAGCCCTACATCTGCAGTTCACCTTGCAGTGCAGTGAAAGCCTGGTTCAGGCAAGGGCTTGGTTTGTTCCTGCCTCTGCCACAGACTCCTTGGGTGACCCTGGCCAAGTCACTTCTCTGTGCTTCCGTTCCCCACCTGTACAATGGGGATAAATAACCCATTTAGACGGTTAGCACTTCAGGGCAGGGGCTGTCTCTCGTTGTTTAGATGTCCAGAACCTAGCACGATAGGGCCCCAATTCCAGTCGGGGTCTCCAGGTGCTGTCATATAACTATTAACAATAAGATGGAGCTATTTACTTCTAATTTAGAAGAGGCCAGGTCACAGGGGTTCTAGGCCCAGTGGTACCACTGATTCATTGGGAGCCCTTGGTCAAGTCATTTAAGCCCAGATCCTCAAAGGCACTGAGATGCCGGGATCTGTCAGAAATCAACGCCTTTGAGGATCTGGGCTTTAACCTCTTCGTGCCTCACTCCAGCCTCTGTAAAACTGGTCTCCCGGGGCTGTTGTGAGGTGAAATCCACTCACCAGTGTGAAGCAGCGTGAGAACCTTGGGCAGATGGGGCGAGGGACAGGACTGGTGTCTTCACCGTCTATTGCACTGCGGTGTTCCATTAGGATTCCATCTCAGCTGGCCCCTTCCAGTGAAATCACCTGTTCCCCCCTTACAGAGAGGCCAAGAAGGCTGGCTCACTTTGAACAAGAGGCAATGCTGCCACCTTATCCTTCTCCCTCATCGCTGGGATTATTGGCTTTTTATATTAAGCCCTCTCCAGATGGGATAACGAAATCAGCAATAAGGTTAGCAGAGGCTTGTCGGTCTGAGTACTGATTTATAAGCAGCCTGTCTATTGTCTCTCTCTCACTTGCGCACACCAGCTGATTTTTTTCCCTCCCCCCAGCCACACTTTTTATTAAAAATAAAATCTTTCCCCAGTATTGCAGGGAAGAAGGTGCCCCCCACAAAAGAATGCCCGACAGGATGCAAATCTGCTCAAAGAGAGAAGTAGAAATGGGCTTTCCACTAAGTTCTCTCTGCAGATATGACATTTGTCTCTTTACAGTGTTGCTGTGCGTGGTTGCGCAGCCACTGTGTTTCACCCCAGAAGTGGCTGCATTTTAGTGACGAGGGCAGTGCTTCATGGGTATGCAGAGTTGGTAAAATACTTTGGGGTAAAAGTTGCTTTAGAAATGTAAGTTTATTTGTATTGATTGTTGAATAGACTGTAACAAACAGCAAAGGCTGAAAGCCTTTTGTGTGGCACCTTTTACCAATCGGGCACAGGATGTTTTATATCTATTTCTGTCTGTCTATCTAACCAGCAGTCTGTCCAATGCACTTTTATTGAACCCATCCCCTTGGTATCTGGGCATCATATTCACAATTTCTAAAGCATTAATACGTTAAGAAGTTCACAAGAGCGACCTCCGCTGATTTGACGCCAAGGTTACAACAACAACAATGAAATAATAAAGTAGTGCTTACAATCACCAAGGTTTTTGAGCACCTAATTCCCTTTGGTGTCAATGAGAGTTAGGCACCTAAATACCATTGAGGAGGTGGACCTATGCAGCTCACAACGGCATCAAGGCTCCATTATACTAGTGGGAGTATGATTAAACAACACAAAACTGGTGCTTGCCCCAGAGCACTCACAATTTGGGATTTAGGCAATAGGCAGCAGGTGAACAGACCAATGGAGCAGAGAGAGGACAATGTACCAATATACAGACAGGTGCATAGACATAGATTGTCTCCACAGCTGCCTGCCATCCCAGATGGAAGTGATTTGGATGCACTCCGTTGAGGAAAGGCAGTGTGGCCTAGTGCATAGAGGACTGCCCCAGGAGATCGGCATTTCTACCCTGCGTCCTGCTGCTGACTGACTGTGTGACCATGGGAAAGTGGCTTTCCCCTGTTCATAGTTCTGTATCCGTTTTGTCTTGTCTAGTTAGATTGGAAGCTTTTGGGGCCAGGGACTCTCTCCCTCTCCGTTTGTACAGTGCTAGAGCAATCTCAGGAGGAACTGCCAGGCCCTAGTGTAATCCAGATAATAATGACAGCATAGGGGCATTTTTAAGGAGGTGTTGGTATTTATGAGGCCCATTAACCCTGCCAAGTGCTTCGCAAACATTAGCTAACCAGTCCTCTCCCTCAGAACCTCCCTAGGGGGT
This sequence comes from Gopherus evgoodei, assembly GCF_007399415.2. Taxonomy (NCBI): domain Eukaryota; kingdom Metazoa; phylum Chordata; order Testudines; family Testudinidae; genus Gopherus; species Gopherus evgoodei. The sequence goes on from NC_044343.1 coordinate 6,418,809, forward strand.
AAGTGTTATCTGCCCCTTTAGCAGATGGGAAACTGAGACACAAAGCAATTTGGTGCAGGTAACAGCGAGTTGGTGGAAGAGCCAGGAATGGAACCCAGAAGTCCTGATTCCCGCACCTCTGTGCTGCCCACTGGACCCCAATCCTCTTCCAGAGCTGGGAATAGAACCTAGGTATGCTGTCGCCACTGCCCTTGCTCTAACCAATAGCCCACACTCCCCTCCCAGAACTGGCAACAGCACTCCGGAGTCCTGACTCCTCAGCCCTGCTCGAACCAGGAGTTTAAACGAGAGCTGCACCCTGTTTGCTCAGCATGGCAACGAGGCCGCTCCCCCACCCGGTACAGAGTGCAGTTCACATTCTGGTTCAAAGTGACCCTGGTTTCCTTTCCTGTGCCCACCCTGGCCGGGGCCATCTGGAACTGAAGCCAGGCTGCAAACTGGTCCCAGGGTCTAGCAGCCACTGCCTCGTTCCTTATCAGCAGGGGGCGAAGAGCATCAGCACAGCCTACGGGAGCCTGCTCCACATGAGCAGATACCTCTGGGATCCTGGCCACGCCAGTGGGCTAGTCCTGTTACCATGTCCCACCCTTTAGAGGCTGGGGCTGTAATGCTGCTCAGAGCGCAGGCCTTGCAGCCAAGTGGTTTTTCCAATCGAGGCAGGGCATCCCCGGGGGGGAGGTGTCCGCCTTGGCAGCCCAGACACACAGGGAGAGATGGTCCTTATCCCAGAGAGCTCACAACAGGCAATGGGCAGGGAGGGGATCTGAGGCACCGAGAAAGGAAGACAAGAACAGAACCCTGCCGGGCTCCTGACGTAGTCCAAGGCCCCATGGGCGGTGGGTGAAATAGCTATTGGGGGAGGCTAGCCCTCGACCCCATTCCCTGTGCCTAAGGCCCTGCTCCTCCCCTGGAGCCCAGAGTGTACACACCCCGCGCAGGACAGGGGGCGCAGACTGGAGCATGACCCCAACTCCGGGCCTTGTGAGCACCGGCCCCAGCCTCAGCCATGGAAGAGCACGGGAAGTGGACTGGAAGCAGGCACAAGGGCGTCTGGGGGCACAGCATAGGCGGGGCCACGCCAGGCTGTTTGGGGAGGCACAGCCTTCCCCGGCCTATGCTACCCTCCACCCAGGCAGGGCACTATCTGCTAGGCCAGTGATTCCCAAACCTTCTGCTAAGGGGACCCACCAACTGCAGTTGGTCTTTTTTTTACGAGCCACCCATGTTCCAAACTCAGGAGGGGGGCGGGGAATCGTAGACCAGCGTCCTTCTCTGCTGCCACCTCCTCCCCACTGTGCCAGGGGGGCACCAAACTTGTGGAGCGGTGCCCTCCGCCCTGGCACTGCAACCCTCATCCCAGCCTGGTACGGAGCGGAGAACTCAGAAAAGACAACTCCTGTCTCACGGGGCTGGGCTCAGCAACCTGCTCTGGGCCTTGTGACCGAGCACCTGGGTGCATAGCACCACTCAGGTTTGGCCCAGCCACCCCTGTGCACCAGGTCACAACGTCCAGAGCAGGGAGCCTGGCCCAGCCTGACCCGAGACAGGAGCTGCTGCTGTGGGGGCGAGTGTGGGGTAGGCTTATTCTCCAACCCTTCCCCCCAGCCCTCCTGAGGCACAGAACCTTCCCTTGACCCATTTGGGAAACCCTGTGCTAGGCCACAAGATGTGGCTTTTCATTGCTTCCCTCCACTTACGCACAGACATGGGGGAAATCCTGCTCACCCGGGATCCTTCTCTGCAGGCTCTGGGGTGCGCTGCCTGGATTGCGGTAGGTTATTTCTGGAGTGTATTTGTGGGTGTCTCTACATGTTGTATACAGCATATGTGTTTATGTTGTTACTTCTGCCTCTGTGCCTGGGTGTACTGCCACAGGCGTGGTTATGCTGTCTGACCCGTGTGCGCACACATATACAGTATGGGAGTATAGACACATGCACAGACTCTTTTACATATGCACATGTGGTATGTAGCTATGGTGCATTTGTTCTATGTCTGTGTGCACATGCATCTTTCCGTGCGTACGTTTGTAAACAGCAGACAGGAAGGTGTAGGTTTCCAGTATGTGTGTGGTGGACGGACATACACGCCTGGGGCCAAACGCTCGACTGCCCTGCACTTGGGGCATTTACGCCCAAGCAAGCTGGGTTAAAGAGATGGCAAAATTACAATGGCAACTCTTTGCCCTGGCATGAAGACTGTACATAAGCTGGCAGGCAGTGGAGAATCTGACCTGCTGTGGATGTGCATACTGAAATGTACATGTGTGTTTGTGTATGTGCAAGGTGTGTGTGCAAGTGCACACTCACAGGGCCCAGGTTTTCCTTTTGCTCAAGCATCCAGCCAGCCCTCTTTTGCACACGCCTCCCAGCCATTGCATTAGTGGGATTCAGTTGGGGTGTCTATGGGAATAATTAGAGCAGGAAGGCTCAGAACCTACAGCTGCTGGGACACAATGCAGCAGAATAGGTTGGTTTCATTCCTTGTTAACGGGCCACAGGGAAGTGTCCTTGACAGCAAGAGATGGATCTGGAGAGCCTTTTAAGTGCTTCACTTTTGCTGGAGGAGGAGGGGCGAAGATTGTCACAAAAGGCGAATTCTCTGCAGCAACAGCAGCCCAGGCGAGGGCTGAAGAGAAAAGGAGAGACAAGGGGCCCTGTGTTAGGTTGTCCTGGAGCATGAGGTGTGATGGGACCATCTTGCTGCAGCTTATGAGACCGAGAGTTTCCTCTTTTGGCACTATAATAGGGTGACAGTCGCTGGGTTTGTTTTCAAATCAAGCCTGGAAAATATCATTCCAAAATGGAGGCTTTTTGAGAAATGACGCTGGAAAGCAGAATCCTAGGCATGTCATCCAACTGCTGTGGCACACTTGTGTTAGTGATCTAACACACGTGTGCACACGCATACATGCAGGCACTCACAATGCCACACTTGGTGATTACACACTTGTGGACACTTAGCAATCATACACTCACAACCACACACTCTCTGGGTGAGCACACGTGTGTACACTCTGTTAGTGATCATACACGCAACCACGTGTACACTCTTAGCGATCATACTCTCACAACCACACACTCTGTGGGTGATCACATGTGTACACTCTGCTACCAATCATACGCTCACAGCCATACTCTGTTAGCAGTCACACACACACGCATGTATACCCACACTCTCTGCCAGCGATCTTCCATGCACAAACCCACCTAACGGCCAGGGTTCGGAAGAAACTTTCCCTATAAATAGCTTAGTCCAATATTGTCTGTTATCTAGTTTCTCACACCTTCTGCTAAAGCATCTGATCCTGTCTGCTGTCAGAGACAAGGTATTGGACTAACTAGATGAATTGTTGATCTGATGCAGTGTGTGGCAGTTCCTGTGTTCCTTCTCTCTCTCTCTCTCACACACACACCTCCCCCTAAGGTGCTAAAACTCCACCAAAAGGAACCTGATTACAATAACAGAGAGTATAAAAAAATGCCTTGAGAAGCAATCCGGACACATTCCAGGCCAGAGAGTAAATGCAAAGCCACTCTCTCTCTCTCTCTCTCTCTATTTTTTTTGACACTCATCTAGCTCATGCACAAGCAACAGGATTAGGAGGCTGTCTCCAAACACAAACTGAAACGTCACGTTTCAGCAGCACTGCAGCTGGGCCATTTCAAGCAGTAGTTTCTACTGCATCCATTGGGAGGCAGTGTCTTCTCAGATCAGAACAGAGCAAGCCAGAAAGCAGCTGCTATTTGCACTACCGTATGTACAGTTCACAATACGTACCCTGGTTGGTTTGCTTTGCCCCTTACCTACAGTTCACCTGCTGGATTTATGCACCATCCTAACCCTAAAAATCCCTGTGGTTAGATACAAGGGACCAGATTCTTAGCTGGTGTAAATCAGTGTAGCTTCATTGACTTCAAGCTGAGGATCGGCCCAGGATGGGGCAATGGAAGGATGTATGTCTAACGGTTTGTGCAGGGACCTAGCAGTCAGGAGAGGGGGTGTGCAGCAGGCCTCTGTGGTTTTGCTTCACTGTGCTCCATGTGAGCGTTTCTTTGGGGTTTGGTCAATGGAGGTTGATTGCATTTTGTGACAATGCTGAGCAAAGTCACTAATTGTACAGTTGGGCCAAGGTTTGCACCAAACCAGGCCAGGATCGCTCCAAAGTTGAGACATTTTCCCTGGGGCTTGAGTTCCTAGCAAAACCCAGAGCAAAGTGTGATCATAGAATCTCAGGGTTGGAAGGGACCTCAGGAGGTCATCTAGTCCAACCCGCTGCTCAAAGCAGGACCAATCCCCAGACAGGTTTTTGCCCCAAATTGCCCCATCAAGGATTGAACTCACAACTCTGGGTTTAGCAGGCCAATGCTCAAACCACCCTCCCCTGGCTCTACAGCAGACTCACTGCGTGCCCATCGAGAAGTCACTTTGACTCAAACTTTGAAGAGTGGCTAATAATTTGGAGCGACTCAGATATTGGGTGCCCAACCTGTGACACCTTGAGCCTACATTTTGGACAGACTGAGCACCGGCACGGCCCTCCGTGCCCCAATTTCAGGTGGAGTGACCCTGCCAATCAACCAGCGTCTCAGACGGGCACGCAAAAGCTAAGGCATCCCCAAAGAGTGACAGTTTGAAAATTTGGGCCTTGGGAAGTGCCGAGGCCTGGCAATTCCCCCAGAAACCAACAAGAATTGCAGGAGCTCCATGCATCTTCAGAGAGGGTGCTCAGTGCCTCACTTTCCCACTGGTAAAGTGGGATGGATAATCCTGTAACAAACCCATGGCTACTCAGGACTCTGCATGTCTCCATCCATCCATCTTACGTATCTATATGCCCAATTAACATAGTATCTGAGCCCATCAAACATTTAACCTACAGTCACTGTTTTGTATTCCATAGCCAGTTACAACCTTATGGAAACAGGATTTAGATTACCGTGCTCCAAAATCACCCATCCCTCCCTCTGGAGTTAAAGGAAGATCTCCACTAGCTGTTAGCAGTACAGGACTCATGGCACACAGCTGACCAGTTTTAATACCGTCCAGTGGAAGGCAGCAGTACCACACACACACTAGCCAGTTCATTACAATGCTTTCCTATCCTACAGCCCTGTGGCAAAGCTTAATTAACGACTCATTAGTAAAATGCTCTCAGATCCGCAGGAGGAGGAGGAGGCTGCTAGAGGCAGTGGGCATTATTAGCATTTTGTTATAAACAAAACACCTTGTTGGTTGCAATAGAAACAAACAACCTGATAATTCCCCCCTCCCCTCTGCCTTCTGTCCTCTCACAAAGGAACTCAGAAATTGCACAGCACGGGGGGAGGGGAGCAAGGGGTTGTGCAGCCTTCACCTGGGAACACAAGGTATAAGATCAGCAGGAAAGAGCCTTCAGCAGAGAGCTGTTCACAGCTGGCACAGGCCCACTCTGCAGATCAGATCAGATCAGCCCCTCCCCTTCCCCCCTTTTCCTTTCCTGCTTTCCCACTTTTCCTTTATCACTGACGTGGAATAATTGGGACCCATTTGTCAGCATTTCCTTCCCCACCCCCCTTTGCACTGTACAGTGTTTGCTCTGCAGACTGATTAGAGGGTAATTATCACCTTGTTACCGGCTAAGGTGCAAGGAACATTTCTCACTCCTAGCAGAGAGATTTTACAGCCCAGACACCCTGATGAACCCGACACAAAAAAAGGTGGTTTCGCTGCGGCTGTCCATGCCTGGCACAGCCAGTGGGCCCCAAACAAAGACCCTTCCCTAGACACCAGTAGCACCTTTAAGGTGCTTCCCAGGAAATAAAGAGGCTCAAGAGATAAGACGGGTGGGAAGGCTCAATCTGTTGGAACCTTTGACCGCAGATATGCCGCCTGCCATGATTAATTCCCAGAAAGAGCCACTTAAACCGCGCTGCACATTAAACAGAGAAAATCCAGACAGGCCCGATCTTGGAATCAACTTGGTGGCGGGGGGGCGGGGGAGGCAGCGTGCTCTCATGCTGACTGAAGGAGGAGGCAGGACTCCTGGGTTCCATTCCCAGCTCTGCCACTCATTTAGGATTTGTAGGGTGGGCACCTGGCAGCCCGAGTCAGGGGTCAGTGCATGGTCCTGTACAAACACTGAACTGGGCCCTGCCCCAAACAGCTTCCAGCCCCAGAATGAGAGAGCAGGCAGGTGGAGACAGACAGATGGAGGAGCACAAAGGAAATGAGGGTTCAGTGGTTAGGATGCTGGACTGAGAGTCAGGAGACGCCGGGCTGTGGGCTCAGCATGCCAGCAGCCTCCCCATTGCTTTAGTAACTCCCATAGTAAAGGAGAGATTTAAGGAGGGATTCGAAAGAGGCTAAGGGGTTAGTCTGGTGTGTGTTTACAGGAGCTCCCCTGCTGATCGCAGTGTGGGAGAATGCTGGAGGGTGCCTGACAATTTCACAAGGCTGGGAATGGAGGCTGACATCCCGGGCTGAGCAGAGGCCGGAGTCAGCCTTGCTGAATGAGCAATAAACGATATGGTGGGGATGGGCCAAAAAGAGCCTTGCCAGTGAAGACAAAAACTTATTTCTGACATGATAGAGAATAGGAAGCCACTGGAGGGAGAAATGACCTTGGGCAAGCCATTTCTCCTGTCTGTGCCTCTATTGCTCCATCTGTATAATGGGGGTTATGACTCACAGATTGTCAGCAGGACCATTATGAGCAGCCAGCCTGAATTCCTCTATTACACAGGCCAGAGGATTTCACCCAGTAACTCCTGCATGGAGCTTATGGGTGGAACTAGAGCCCTAACGAGACCTACCACGCCGGATGGCTGGGAGGCTAATGTTTACAAAGTTCTCTGAGATCCTTGGGTGAAAAGCAAAGCATTAAGTCCACAATCCTCTCACTGCACCTCATCAGTTTAGCAGCTCTATCCATCAAGGAGGAACGAACATTTCTTCCTGACCTCAGCTAATGCTCCACTTAAGCCTTGAAGCATGAGAATGGATTGATTGTGCCTTAAGATTTTTATTTTCAATCCTAGCGTAAATTCCTTTATTTTGAAATCTACATGCCATGTGAGTGCAGTCTAATTATATGCTTTGAGATCCTTTGGGATGAAAGGAACGACATAAGTGTAAGACTGTTATTATTTATAATACTCCGACAACAGACACAAAGCGTAGGGTTTAAAGTTTTAATCCAACAATTGATGTTGAATTCTATCTGTCTCAGTGTATTTGATCTGAACACTTGCCTCTATTTTCAGAGAGCTGGAGCCTTCTTGTGACATTTTGCTATGATGCTGTAATCGAGAATCCTTTTAAAAAACGATTCCAAAACGTTTATTGTCGTTTGGTATCTATGGTAACACTGCATCATAACAATAAAGACACTTTGTACCTCCAGTGCTGAGATTTCAAACTCTTTGCAAATATTGATTAAGCCCCATGATACTGTTAGGTGGCATTTATTTTACAGAACGGGAAACTGAGGCACGGAGCAGGGAAGTGGCCTGCCCACCATTACACAGTCAGTCAGGCCTGATCTACACAGTTTTTGTGCTGACAGAACCATATCAGTTATAAAGGTGTCCTATACCAATATAGCTGATGCCCCTTCCCATATGGGAATATCTATACTAGTATACGGCACCTTTATGCTGATAGAACTGTGCCCAGGTGAAGAGGGTTGCATCACTTTAACTATCCCGGTATAGTTCATTCATTCATAGATTTAAGGCCGGAAGGGACCATTATATTATCTCATCTGACTTCCTGGATGACACAAGTCATGGCATTTCTCCCAGTACAGAGCCCAGTTTCTGGCCACTGGTTCTTCTGCTTTTCTCTGGCAAATTAATAAGTTCTTTAGTCCCTGGATTTTCGATCTTGGAAGGTATTTATGCACCACGATCCTGTCTCATATGGTACAACTTGTGTGTGTGGCCAAGCACTCAGTGGCAGAGTTGGGAATAGAACCCAGGAGTCCGGATGCCCCGGCCCCTACCCTCACTGCCATACGGGCGCAAACTCTGCAAGGTGGCACAAGCCTTTAATTTATACGGCTAGCAGTTCCCTCTGCCTGTGTGTCAATGCTTGCCTGGCCACGAGGGACCGGAAAAATGCTTGCCTGCCCATGTGCGCTAAATATTGCTGCAAATTGATTGGTGCACGCGTTTGAAATTGACGGCTCCATAGTCTGCTGCTATAAACGGCTTCTCAGGAAGGGCTGAGGGTTGAACTCGAGCGCAACATATGCCCTTTGAAAGTTGTAATTGTCGCCTATATATAGTCCTCCTTGGTATAGAACACCGTGTCAGGGATGGTGCCTTCTGGGCCCACAGAAATGCACAGAATGCTGGCAGAGGACAGGAGAAGAAAAACAACTCAGAGGGGAGGCCAGTGTAAAGGCAGAATGGCAAGGAAAAGGGCAGGAGAGTGGAGGCGACAGAGGAGAGAAGGGAATAGCTGGCAGTGCAGGTCAATCCAGATCAAAGGGGCCAGAGTGGAGCACAGAAACGCACCAGTCACTGAGCCATAAAATTTCCCCCATGCAGGGTATCAGGATTCCTGGGTTCTGTTCCCAGATACTGCCATCTAGCAGTATCATGGGGCTTAATCAATATAACTGATATCGTTATTTGCATTGGGCAAATCATTTCCCCTCTCAGTGCTACTTTGCGCTTGGAGTAGAAGGTGGGGAGCTGGGTTGCACAGGCCCAGGCCGGCCCTGAGAAAGCTCTGGTTCCTGCTCAGATGAGCTTTACCCTTATTTCAGAAAGTCCCAGGATGCCTGAGTGGAGCTGTCAACCAAGATCTTCAGCCCAGAACTCTAGGTTCTTTTAGATACCCTGAGTCCAGGCCACTGAAGATAAGGACGGAGACTTTGAACTTGACCCCTCTACTTGACTTCAAGCAGCCTCGGCTGTAACCGCTAGTGAGAGAACACATCTCCCCTTGACAGCTGGCTGAAATGTTCGGAATGAAGTGGTTTTGGTAAAAATGAATTAAATAAACCAACTTTTCTCAAAAGTGAAAATTTCCCACAAAAAAAAATCATTGATGTTGGTGGAATTTTTTTTTCTTTTCTTTTTTTTTTTCAAAAAGCTCCCCAAAAAAAAACCACCACCCCACCTCTTCCAAAAACAACACCAACCCTACAAAAACTTTTGAAGCAGTTATCCACATTTTCCATTGAACCGCCCTTTCAGTGCATGAAAAACATCAACAATATTTTCCATAAACACGTATGAGTTTTTTAAAAGACGTCTCCTTTCAAACACACTCCCATAAATACAGGATTTCATTTTTCCATTGCTTTTTCAGCCCCCTAGTTTCCCCTCTCCATCATGCAGTTCGGGTTTGTACCTCCTGCTCTAGAGAGGCGAGAGACTCTCTTTGGCTTATACGGAAATATTCCACGTCTGTAGCTGGGCTGAGCAAACCCAGCTCAGGATGGGGCAGGAGCAGCTTTTGGGCTGTCAACATCCACTTTGCATTAACATCCCTTCATGGGTCTCGCGTTTCTGCTGTGCTACGGGTGGGATGAAGGGACGTCCCTGAGGCTGCTGAAATGTCTCAGCGTGGCTCTCCGCCGGAGGCTGCTTCCATTGATCCCAAGCCCTGTCTCCTCCTGCTCTCTGGTTAGGCCTGATCACAGCCCACGGTAGCGTTTATAACAATTCCCCCGGAAGACTTGGCGTGACGGAGATGCTCAGACCCAGGAGTTGCAAAACAGCTGGGGCTGGAGCATCAGAAACACTCAGGAGGGGCTTTTCAAAACGTGTTATTTTAAATGGTAATGGGCGAGCAGCATGGTGCTTGGATCAAAGAGAAGAGAGATTTGCCCCTAGAACGACACTGTTGCATCCTGGTTCAAAGCGCAGCAGGCAGCGCAGCTGCTGTGAGGAATTCAAAAGTATCTTACCTCCAAGAGCCACGCCGTACGCTTTTGATGCGCTGTCCCGACTCCCTGCTGCCAGGTGAGTCAGTCACACTGATTAGGCTGATGACAGAGGCAGGCGCCTTGGGGCACAGCCCGAGGTATGTGTCCTGTGCAGCCTCGTAACCCGGGCCCAATGGCGTGTCGCTGCAGGGATTCTGCTGGCAAAGGCTGGCAGCCTTTGGTCTTGGAGTTCGAAGTTGTGTCACCAGCAAGTGTTCCCTGTCGTTACACATTGCAAAGGGTGCAGGCCATGCAGTTTCTTGGGCCCAAGCGTAACACTGGGATTATCCTGACGTTGCTCTCTGCCCTCCAGAGATGTGCACCTCCAGCCACGATGTGAGGAGACATGCCCCAAGAATGGCCAGCAAGCCACAGGAACTTAGGCCTAGATCCCCAAAGGTATTTAAGCGACTCCCACTGAACTCAAAATACCTTTGAGTACCTGGCCCTTAGGAATGGCCAGACTGGATCAAATCCAAGGTCCCTCTTGCCCAGTATCTGGTCTCTGGCAGTGGCCAGCACCAGATGCTTCGGAAGAAGGTGCAAAAACCATGTAGTGGGTAGTTACGGAAAAACCTGCCCTTCAGGGTAAAATCTACCATGCGAAGAGGGACCAGTTTCTTGTTAGCCCCATAAAAGCTACATACCCTGAAGGGGGCAAGCCCCAGGATCCCAGACAGGGTGTCCATGTCCCCTCAGAAGGAAGGCAGAGTGCAGAAATGAGGCTAAACCAGGCAGTAGTTCCCTGTTCACTCTCAAAGCCTCTGCAGCCTTTGCCATGGGGCCCTGGAGGATAGCCTGGCTCCCCGTATGTCTTACTTCTTTTTTTAAGCCCTGCTCTAAGCCGATTTGTATTTCTGGGCGCAACACAGTGCTGGAATCAAGCTGCCACTTTTGCACCTGAGGCTCCCATGAGCCACGTCTGGCTAACAGTTGCATCAACTAACAATTTGCAGCATCCCACCTCCCTACCGCTGATAGCCCCAGCAGGACGAGGCACAAGGTGGCTGCCTGATGCAGAGAGCATTGCCTAGTGCTCAGGACTCCTGGGTTCTCTTCCCAGCTAGCTCCCAGCCCTGCAACTGACTTCCACCTCTTGGTGCCTCCGCTTATCCTCTGGATGCAGGGCTAAGGATGCTGAGCTGCCTGGCAGGCTTGGTGGGTGTGCGCCAGCTCGCAGGTCAGCAGCCTTGTGAGACGAGAGGCCGGGGCAGCAGAAAGGCCATTTTATTTCCATTCCTAGAACGAGTTTCTCCCTGTGATGGACCCGAGAAGCCGCGCACTACAACACTGCCCTCTGCTGAAAACCAGCCAGTGCAGCAAGAGGGACCAGCAACCTCGGAGGCACAGCAGGGAGCTGAGGGAAACAGGAGAATTCTCCATGGGGAGCCCCAAGCCATGGACCTGCCTTTTCTCTCCCTCTCCTTCAGCTCCATCAAGCCCTTAGCAGCCTCCGGTACAGGGTCCAGAACACGTGCCTGCTTCCCTGCTCTGCTCTCCTAGCCCCCCCGCATTCCCGTTTATTATCCACTCTCTACCAGCCCCGCAATGGAGCTGCCCCCAAGAGCACTGCTTCACCCCCCTTCCTCCAGCCTGCATTCAAAGATTGGCTGAGTGGCACCTAAAGTGCCCTCCCCACAACACTCCCCCTGATCATAGTTTGCAGCAGTGTTACCTGGGTGCCTTGGAGACCTGGGGCCGGCCAGAGGCAGGAAGGTTCAGTGGTTAGAATGCTGGACTGAGAGTCAGGAGACTTTGTTCAAGTCCCAACTCTGCCGCTGACCGGCTGACAGACTTCAAGCAAGTCCCTTCCCCTGCCTGGGTACTTCTACATGGCAGCAAGTCTCATCCTCACCACCCCCCGCCCCAAGTTTCAAAGCCCAAGCTCCCAGCCCGAACAGGAATGTCCACATGGCTATTTTTAGCCCTGCAAACCCAAGTCTGCAGACCTGGGCTCTGAGACTCTCTGCGGCAGGGTTGTTTTGGGTTGGTTTTTTTTGCACTGTAGATGTACAGTCTGTGTCTCTTTCCCACCCTTGGTCTGCTTAGATTGTAAGCTCTTCAGGGCAGAGACGGACTCTTATTCCGTGTTCGTATAGTGCGACCCGGTCTTGAACGTCTGGGACCTTCAGGCACTACTGTAAAACAGTTAGCACAGGGTTCTTTTCTAGGCTGTCTGGAAAAAGGGATTTCACTTAAACGAAGACACTTAAAACAGACATTCAAGTTAGCTGCTGTAGTTCTGCCAGAAGGCTGAATTTTCCCCTGATAGGTTGCTCCTGGCAAGGGCTTTGTGATCTTAACATACCAGCTGCCTCTATTTTCTATTCCCCCTCCCTCTCTCACTTCGCAGGCCAACTCTCCTTTTATTCCTTACTCTCTCCTCCCTCCCTCTCCTTTCCTGCTCGTTCTGGCCTTTCTGAGTATTCCTTGTGGTCTTCTTTCCAGCTTTCAGTCTGTTTCCCCGTCCCGTCTAGCCAAAAGGGTGCTTCTGCTTATCAGACAAGACATTAAATGAAGGTCCAGGCTACTTGTGGCTTTTAATTATCCCGGGACGCTTTTTGGTAAGAGGTAACTCTGGCGTCCTGGCCGCATCCGAACTCAGATAATTATATTCTACCTCAGCTCCAATTCCCGGTTAGACACCGAGGAGTGAAAACACGCACTGCAATTCAAAATAGCTAGACAGGATTATAATTTCAACTGGCTCTTCCATCTTACTGAACAGATGTGTTGTTTAAAAGATAGTTTTAAAAAAGATATTGAGCATTCCTCAGTTATAGAGGCGTTTTCATCTGTAGATCTCAAAGCAAGTAACGCATAAGGCATATCTTTAATGTGCTCATTTGGCTCAGGGACGTATTTGCCCAAGCTACAAGTCAGTGGCCAAGCTATGGATAGGACGAAGGAGCCCTGACACCCAACCCTGTCCTGATTCAACAATCACTTAAGCAGCTGCTTAATTTTAAGAACATGCTTAAATCCCAGTGTGATGAAGTGGTTTGCGGAATTAGGGTTTCTGTGCCCAGATTACTAAATCACATCCACTCCTTGCTTAAGGAGGAAAATGTTTCCAGTCCTGTTGAAAGCAGCTGTAATGCACTGAAAGTCTGACCTTGGCTTTAAATGGTGAGACGTTCCCCATGCCAGTCTCGGGCAGACAGCTGCAGCAAGATACAAACAGCAAATTTCTAAAACATGGTGTTGTTAATTGTTTTCTGAGAGGCCAAAAAATGAGCTCGGCTCCTCTCCCGAGGAGCAGGAGACCCAATAGCCCTTCAGAGCAGAGAATACAAATCTAAACTGCTCAGACACACGAAGCAAGGGTCAAAAATGGAGGAGGGTTGAGAAAGGTGACAGCAGCCAGACTGCCCAGTTAGCCAGAAAGATTTGTCAACATCTTGATGGGCCCAGTGAAAGTGTGAGGGAGGATCTCTTACAAGGGCGTGGCAACAGCAAATCACTGGCCATCTTTGGGCCCTGGGCATAGGCATTCACTTTCTGTGAGGGAAGACAGATGCCGTGCTGGGCCTCCATGCTAATTAGCCACTAAGGATACAGGCTGTGATGACAACGGCTATTGCTCTGAAATTGCCTGCACGTTCGAGATCATGTTTATGCTCAGTACATTCTCATTTATTTGCAGGGGGTGCCCTTCACACAACACACTTGAGAAAGAGTCACCCCACAAACAAAACACTGGGAAATTACACTTGGAGCAAGCAGAACAGCCTTGAGGGGCCCGCAGTGCATGGGCTAACAGAGTTGGCAAGCAGAAGGTGGTATTTTTAGACAGCATCCAGCAGAAGGCAGCGAGGCCGAAGTGAAGGAGACGCATGGTTGGTGGCATCTGCTGATAGTGGCCGTTAGGGCCAACTGGGGGCAAGACAGGACCTTGAGATGGGAGAGAGAAAGTCGGATAAATTAAAGAGACCGGGAAGATGATTAGAAAAGAAGCCAGAAGGAAGATACGTTCTGGAGTGAAGCAAGGAAAGTGCAGAGGAAGGGTTGGAGAGTAGTTGTAGAGGATGAGGTGAGAGGGACATAGAAAACAGAGAAGACAAATAAATTGAAGGACAGCAGCCCTATTGTTATTTGTATTATATTGCTTAGCTGCCATAACTGAGATTGGCGTGCCATTGTATCACACTCCAAAACAGCTTATAATCAAACCAGACTAGACAGACTAAGAGTGGGAGGGGAAACTGAGGCACAGAGGTGGGTTATCGACTTGTTCAAGGTCCCACAGCAGATCAGGGAACAGAGTCTGGGTCTCCAGGCTCCTCGTTCTGTGCCCTACTGACGAGACCGTGCTGCACTAGGACAGCGATAGCAAAAGAGAAAGTGAGAGGAATATAATTGCTTGAAGAATGTATGCTTCTATTGTTTTAGCAGTTTATAGTCGAGCAGGAACCATTAAAGCAGATGCCTATCAGTGAGAGACAAGCAAACAGCTCCAAGAGGTCATAGGACAAGGGCAAATTTGAATTTTCCCCCCTTTTTTTACCAGGGGCTGTGGAAGTTCCTTTTGTGTTTGCTATCTCCTGAACTTTGGATTTCGGACCTGTGCATAGGAGATAATAGTAATTTTAATCAGTTTTAGAACTTACATCGCACTTCGCAACTGCAAAGCAATGTAGAAACATTAACTACATAGCCAAGTCTCCCAACACCCCTGGGAGAAAAAAATATTTCTCCTCTCCCCCATTTTACAGAGGGGGTGGAGATGCAACGAGGTTAAGTAACTTGCCCAAGGTCACAGAGGGAGGTGGGAGTAGAACTCAGGCCTTCCTGTCTTCTTGTCACGCCTTCAGCCCACGCTAAGGCCATGCAGTGAACTCCACATTGACTTCCAACAGCCAGGTGAAGTGCACAGGTCAAAAGCCAGCTCCAGAACATTTTCGCCACCCCCTGCCTGTGACCGGGAAGTCCCAGGGTATTTCTGCCCCGTGGAAGTGCTCCTGGCTGCAAAATCAGAACTGGGCACCAGACAGTGCTCTCACCTTGACTCATCCCACAGCCACACGACGGAGACTCTAGCGCCGTAGCTATGGCGGCAGAACTCCATTGTGTAGACACAGCCGTTCCTCCATTTTTCAAAATGGCGGTTTTCCCTTTCTGTAGGAACAGCATCTCCTCTAACCATGGTTGCTATAGTTACAGAAGCATTCTTCCACTGACATAGCCGGGTCTACACTGGGGGGTAGGTTAGCGTAGCCATATCAGTCGGGGGGGTGGGGGAGAGGTTGATTTTTCACACCCATGATCAACATAGCTACGTCAACCTAATTTTTGAGTGTCGACCAAGGCGTATTCTTCGCCTCTCTGGCCCGAGGTTTGTGATGATCTCCCTATGAACGGGGAAGAGAGAACGCTGGGGGAATGTCTACACTGCAGCTGGGAGTGAGCCTACTAAACACAATAGCGTGGGCATTGTAGCCTTTGGTAAGTCCCCCAGGTCCAAGCCTGCCCCACACACTGGCTCCACCAGAGCTACCACTAATGACGCAACAGCCCCATGGTTATTTTTAGCGTGGTAGCTTGAGCGGCACTAGCATGAGTCTGTCTGCTGGACTGCACAGTCCACTCTCAGCTGCAGCGTGGATGAACCAAGAAAGGCCATGGCAGCCGGGACCAGCAAGGAACCGTTGGAAACAGGGAGTTATGAGAATGGCCACTGGAAGCTAAGTCATGGTAATCGGAGTGGGACAGATATTGGAGGGGCAGTTGGAATGAGGCGCACCACGGAACTAGCCTGTCATGGGTACGACGGTTTGAACCAGAGACTAACAACAGTTGGAGCTGGGCATTTATAGAAGTGACAGCTCGGACAGAAGAGTAGAGGGTGACAACTGGAGCCAGGCAGTTTGGGGCTTGACAGTGGGAACTGGACAGATTTCGAAGCTAGGAAGATGTTCGAGGCTAGGCCTTCAGACAGTAATGGCTAGAACCAGGCAGTTAAGGGAATGATAATCAGAACTGGGAAGATACCAGAATTGGACCCTTTGTGGGAGCAACAGCTGGAAAAGGGTGTTTATTGTGCCTGGTTACACCAGAGAGTGACGGGAGCAGAATTTTACCCTGGGAACAGCACTTTGAATGGATGGAACTGAGCAAGAAGGGGAAGGACAATTAGATAAACAGCATGGGGGGCGGGGGGAGAGAACAATCCCAGCAGAACCAACCTTAGAGGAAAGAAACAAAGAACAGGCAGGAAAGAGAAATGAATAGGAAGTGGATAAAGTTCAGGAGAAGAGAAATGAAAGTGAGGAACAGAAATGACTATGGAAGGAGCAACAGAAGCATGCAAAAGATGCCTGGAGGAATGAAAGCAGAGGAAGAAAAACAGAGCAAGGAACCCCCCCACACACACCCCGAAAAGCTGAGTGGGCATCTATTTCTGTCTCACCACATGGAATGTGTGACAGGTTTGATTTTTCTATTTCATTAGTTATGGGGAGAGGAAAATAGGATTAAGCAGGAATAAGTCCCCTTATTAAAGTATTTATGCAAATCAATGGGGCTTGTGGGTCCCAGATGAAGTGGAATAAATGCCCAACCCTGGTTACAACAGGAGAGTGTAGCTTATAACAGTGTGTCGATCTTGTCAGGTCCTGGTCTCTCTCATTCCTAATTAATAAGTGTGGTAGGTGGGAGCTAGCTCACAGGGAGTATCACAGCATCTATCACAGTGGGGCGCACGTATGAGTGAAAGAGAAAAGGAAGATGGTGGAAACGAAAGGAAGTGGCTTGGAAGAAAAGGGGAGCAGTGCAAAAAGCGACTCGTGTGAAGAGTTCCCCCACCAGGAAGAGACAAAGAGGGTGCCAAGACTAGAGAAGAGATCAGACTAGACAGGAAGGGTCTTGAGAAAACCACAATAGGAAAATAGGGAGACAGAAGGGAAGGCAATTAGAGCCCAAGATCTAGAATAGCTCAAAGATTTCTGACTATGGGCGGGTAGGAGTCAAGGTTTAGGAGAGCAACAGTGAAATCAGAGATGTGGAGTCAAGAGGACTTTTCACCAGGAACACGCACTACAGTTTCGCATCCATTTATCAGTAACGTGACCTAATCATAAGGTGACAAGCAAGACTGGCAGAGAGCGATCAGAGATTGATAAAGAGAAGCAGTAGAGTGGGGGTCACCAGCTCAGGAGTGATCTTCAAGGTTGAAAGCTACCTATGAGATGTCTCTGTGGGACAGAGAAAAGTACCAAGGATGAAGGTGTAAGGGCTCTTTAAAGAAAGAAGGCAGCATGGGGGGAGATATCGACCCCTGAAGGAAGCATACTGGAGGCACTGCTTCCTTGGCTGGGACACTCCAAAAGTGCAGTGAGTGTCTAAATTGGATGCTTC
Organism: Gopherus evgoodei; assembly: GCF_007399415.2. Lineage (NCBI taxonomy): Eukaryota > Metazoa > Chordata > Testudines > Testudinidae > Gopherus > Gopherus evgoodei. The sequence goes on from NC_044343.1 coordinate 6,436,087, forward strand.
CCTGAGATCAACTGGGGATAGCAGAGAGAAGGATCTGTAATCACAAGCAGGACATAGGTCAAATCTACCCCTTAACCTCTATCACTTGTGCAAGTTTGTGCAATGAGACAAACTCATGCATCTCACCCTTATAAAATCTGTGGCACGCTGGCACATCACAATGCAATGACAGTGCCTTGAAACACTATCCGACCACGGTCCAACTTTGTAACATCAGTCCCAAGAGTTACAGCGGGTACATCTATATTGTAAAAACAAACAAACAAAAATTGAAATAATAATAACCAAAAAACCTTGCATCAGTGCCCAGGGCTACAGACTTGGGTTTGCAGGGCTTCTGCTAAGGCACTAAAAATAGCCATGTAGATGTTCCCACACTGAGGCCCACTGCCCCACCGGCTTTCGGAGCCCAAGTAGGAATGTCTACAGTGTACAGCTATTTTTAGTGCCGTAGCGCGAGCCAGAGTCTGTAGACCTGGACTCTGAGACTCGCTGCTATGGGCTTGGTTTTTTTTCAGTCTAGACGTACCCTTAGAGTCTTATTAACATCTTCCAAACAAAATTTGCAGGACAAGACATCATCCATTAAAACTAGGACAATCTTGCAGGGAGGAAAGGAAAATGGAATGGGCAGTAGTGACCCTCTCTCCTTCTGACGAATGACAGTCTCTGTATTCAAGGAGATACTTTGGGGAACGGTATTCCCCAAGTCTCATGCCTGCTTATGGTAATGCCACCGCAGTCTTCTTTTCACGTGCCCAAAATATGTATGTAACCCCCTCCCCATCGCTTGAGTTGAATAATTTATGGAAGAGGAATGAACTATTGTAGGATGATCTACATATCTAGCTTTCTATGCACCCAAGAGGCTCTGAAGGTGTATCTTCTGCAGGACATTTTGTTGATCATATCTGCAAAGGCATAAACAAATGCTCTTCTGAAACCAAGGGATAAAACCCAAGGCACAGAGAGATATGAAATAAGAACAGGCCTGAGAGCCAGGAATTTCCAGCTCTGAGGCATCAGGGAAGTTACTTAAATTCTCCATGCCTCAGTTTTCCCCTCTGTAAATCAAGGGTAACAAAATGTTTACCTACCACACAGGGATGGGAGGGAAGACTTGTCAAAGTTCTGTAAGGATTACAGGCCCTGTATGTAATTACATTGTAATTCGCTGATATTTGTGTGAAGCAGAAGGTAAACCTCTGGTGCTACCAGAACTCAGTTTATCTCTGGCGGGGATGGTTAGCCAGGGAGTGGGTGGATTACTCTACCAAAGCCAAGGAAGTCTCCACAACCCTCCCTGCCCTTAGGCACGCATTCGCCACCCAACTCCCATCCCTCCATAACAAGCCATGTTTCTTGGGTTTGTCAGCCTGGGACCATCAACTGGAATGGACTGAAGCAGGTCCCTGAAACACACCCAACAAACGCCTCTCTCGCAGGAAGGGCAGGCTCTGAAGTCAGCCTACAAACGAATCTGCCACGCGCGAGGCCTGGCCATTCTGATAACTGCTGCTATCGTTTCCCTCCCATAGGGAAAGTCACACAGTCTTTCCAGAGGAGTTCAAAATAAAGGCGCGCTCCCCTTCCTCTGCCTGGCTGGGGTCAGCACTGCTCCCACACAGCTCCCCCATTTTCCTAGCGCTTCCCCCTAGGTGTCAGTCTACATTAACCCCTTCCTTCCCACAACCGTCTGATGGTACCTCTGGGATAGGTGCTTGGCCATCCCTCTGACTCCCCCCCCCCCCCCCCATATACCCCAGCTGGTGGAAGCAAATCCCAGCTCCCCCCCACATCTCCCATATACCCCAACTAGAAGGAAGCCCCCACCTTCCCTGCTCCCCCTTTGTCCTGCTCCTCCCCACAGCCCAGTTTGGCCAGCAGCGCCCCCCCATCCCCAGCTGTTCAGCTTCCTCCCACTCCCTCCCTCACCTAGCCTCCCCCTTTTCCCATAGTCCTCCACCATCCCACAATGCCCAGCAGCCCCACGCCCCGGCTCCTGAACGCGCGTCCAGCTCCCTCCTCCCTGCCTGCTCGGCCAACCAAACTTGCAACCTGCTCCCTCTGCGGGCCCCGCCTCAACCGTTACTAACCCCGCCCCTCCCGGCCAAGAAGAGCTTCCCATTGGTGGCGGAGGCAGTCAGTCAGGCCTTGTTTTCAGAGACAGCGGGGTAGGCTGTGCGCGCTTGTCGCTCGCTCGGCGGGGCTGAGGGGGAAGGCGGGAGCGGGTGGCGGCGGCGCAGCCGGGCGGAGGGGGGGGAGCGGTGCTAGGCCTGGCAGGAGGGGGCGCAGGGGTCCCGGGCTCGGGGGCGGGGGCGAGGCCGGGCCGGGCCGGCGGGGTCCCGGGCTGAGGAGGCCGGGCCGGGGGTCCCGGCAGCGGCGGAGCCATGACTCTGGAGTCCATGATGGCCTGTTGCCTGAGCGACGAGGTGAAGGAGTCGAAGCGCATCAACGCCGAGATCGAGAAGCAGCTGCGGAGGGACAAGCGCGACGCGCGCCGGGAGCTCAAGCTGCTGCTGCTGGGTGAGGAGCCCCCCGGGGCCGCCGCGCCAGGCCGCCCCGCGCCCTGGATCCTTTCCGTGCCCCCCACCCCGCCCTGGATCCCCCCTTCGCCCAGCCCGCTCCGGATCGCTTCCTCTTCTGGGTGCCCCGCTGGCCCCCACCCCTTAGCCCCCGCCCTGGTCCCCACAGCACCGCCCTGCTCTGGATCCCAGCCCGAGCCCCTTGTCTTCTCCCCCACAGCACCCGCCCTGCTCTGGCTCCCACCCCGAGCCCCTTTTCTTCTCCCCCACAGCACCGCCCTGCTCTGGATCCCACCCCTTAGCCCCCGCCCTGGTCCCCACAGCACCGCCCTGCTCTGGATCCCACCCCGAGCCCCTTTTCTTCTCCCACACAGCACCCGCCCTGCTCTGGATCCCACCCCGAGCCCCTTTTCTTCTCCCCCACAGCACCCGCCCTGCTCTGGATCCCACCCCTTAGCCCCCGCCCTGGTCCCCACAGCACCGCCCTGGTCCGGATCCCACCCCGAGCCCCTTGTCTTCTCCCCCACAGCACCGCCCTGCTCTGGATCCCACCCCTTAGCCCCCGCCCTGGTCCCCACAGCACCGCCCTGGTCCGGATCCCACCCCGAGCCCCTTTTCTTCTCCCCCACAGCACCCGCCCTGCTCTGGATCCCACCCCGAGCCCCTTTTCTTCTCCCCCACAGCACCCGCCCTGCTCTGGATCCCAGCCCGAGCCCCTTTTCTTCTCCCCCACAGCACCCGCCCTGCTCTGGATCCCAGCCCGAGCCCCTTGTCTTCTCCCCCACAGCACCCGCCCTGCTCTGGATCCCACCCCGAGCCCCTTGTCTTCACCCCCACAGCACCCGCCCTGCTCTGGATCCTCTCCTTCTCCTGCCCTGTGACCCCAGCACCTGCCTCTCTCTGGATCCCATTCTTTTCTCTCTTCCCCTCCTCCCCTGGATCTCCTCCCCTCTTCCCATCGTTCCCACCCTGAGTCTGGCTTTCACTCCCCTGCATCAGTTACCTTCTTCCCCAGTGATGATTGCTGTGAGCACATCCCTTGTGGCTATATGGGCAGCCCTCTGCATATGTTAAAATAGGAACTCTTCACACCCATCACATGGTTAAAAACTAGGTCCCTTTTAGGCACTACATGTATTTGTTGACAGTAATCGTGTTTATTACACTAGTCCCTGAGGCCCAACAAAGAATAGGGTCCTATTGTGCTAGTAGCCATCCTTCCTTCCTCTGTCTTAGGACCCACATGTTAACTTCTAGTCTAGTGACTCTCAGGAGGCACATCTATGCTGGCCAGACCCCCAGCTCTGCGCACCTTTTTCTACTTATCAGAGTTGACAACTGTCAGGCACTTTGCTGTTGTCCAAAATATAACTTGTGAGGAAAAACACTATAGGAAATTTTAAAAAGAAGGACATGGTAACTTCTAAACAGTTATCTTCCTTACTCATTCTAGATGTGGAGTAATTTTAATATTTAGTCAGGGGGCTGACTGGTTTGTTTGTTTTTTCTTTCATAGTGGATTTTGTGTTAAAATTGCTTTTGACCTAAGCAGAAACTTCAGCATTGAAATGACTCTTAGTCTTAAAAAAAATCCTGTTGGAGAACTCAGTTGGACCTACTGACTTATTTGTGCGTGAGAATTTTCATTACTCAAACTGGTGTAATTTATAAATTGTTGGCAGGCTTCTGGGTCTTTCATTAACATCTTTCCATGAAGGAGTCCTCTCTACCTAGTCTGGTGGTCTCTATGGTTTTCTCCCTCCTTTGTTAAATGGGGGAATTTATCCAACTACAGCTCTCAAGGTCCCTCGGTGCCATTCTTTTCCTCCCATTCTCTACTCCAGCAGGGCTCAGAGATGTCTAAACCAACCTGCAGGGAGAAATAAAGATAAGGCAAAGTAATTCTGAAGTCAAATGGAGTCATAAGAATGGTGCAGGATCAGTATTGGAACGGAAAATAGTCAGGACTAGCTCTAGGAATGGGGCCCTGCTATATTAGGATAAGGACATACCTGTTCAGATACCACACAGGTGGGATGAGTGTCATTTAAGTATATAAACAAAATTTTGTCTGTGTTCATATCTCCATCAGCATACTGAGGTGTCTCATAGTACCTCTGAGGTTCCGAGTGGATAGGGAATCAGTTCTTCTATATGGTTTTCGGAGAGATGCCATCATAAGTTTTCAAAAAGTAATAGATTACAGACTTTAAAGTTAGCAGGAAATGTAATGCTAGGGTGCAGCTAGCCCATAAGCTACTCTTAAACCATGAGGCCTATGAAAACACTAAGTTATTGCTGCTCTTTTATACATTCTGTCATGGGCTTTGTCATTTATTGTATCTGTTATTTCAAATCAAAATGGGAAGCGGGTCTGATTAAACAAGGCTGTTAATTTGGTATGTGTACTGAACTGGCATACCAGTCAGGATTTTTGACGATGTAAGGTGTCCAGTTCCAAATTCACATGTGGGTATGTCTGCATCAGCTTTCACAAGCTAAACGAGGCTGGGTCTGGCCAGGAATGACTGAATAGGAATATCTAGGTTGATGCATAGTAGTGTTACTGATTGAGTAAATGGCGCACTTTCTTCCTAGCCATTAATAGTACAGTATCCCAGTAGCATGTTAAAAGCATGTTGGAGGGGCTGCTCTCCAGGTGAAATGTAAAACCAGGTTTATGATCACTTGTCCATTTTCTTAAGGCTGAGTCTATACTAGGGAACTTTCCTTCCCCCAAATATAATTGGCTTTAAAAACCATTAATGTGAACCAGTTTTAAAACTGGTTGTACCATGATTACAGTAAGCTCTAGGAGGTCTGAACCATTCCTTAACTCAACTAGTTTTAAAACTGATTCATTTAAAAAAAAAACACACAAAAAAAAAACCCCTCAAGATGCCTGGACCCTGGTCTACAACTGGCTCCAACCTGTTTTAAAATCAGTTCAGCTAAACTTTTAAAAAACAAGTTAGGATTTGGGGGGAGACATCCATAGTTTAGACAAGGCCAAAGAATAACAGTGTTAGCCCTAATAACTGCATTCTGCCTCCTTATATTCCATTTTCACTTTCAACAGGATATGATACTCTTCACTGCCTCTCCTAAACGATTACGTAGTATTGTGCACTTTTAAGCTGCAGTCACATTAGCCCATAAAGGGGGTAGTCCTAGTGGTGGGTGAAGTTAATTTCCTCTGTGGTTCATAAAGTCATTCAGAATCCCTTGGTGTGTATGGTGCAGCATAAATGCAGATCATATTAGTTAGAGAGAGGCATTTTCTTGGTTAAGAATTTTGGGGAGGGCAGAATATATTTTAAGAGAGATCATATAAACAGTAGAGTATCAATAAGAATGTAGAGTAAGCGGAAGTAATTTCTTCCACACTGCTTTGCTGTCCAGTGTGGTGTCAGTCGGTTTATACTGAAGCCTGAATTAGAAATATTGAGTGAAAAATAAGTGCTGCTATGAGCTGGACTGCTAATAAATAGTGGTGTTTCAGTGCTTCAGTTACTGTCCACTGATACTGGGCATACATTAGTCTTTTTAATGAAGAAAATGATGTTATTTTTCTTGTGTAAAGTTACTTTGTCCCAGAAGAATATGAAAGTAAGCATTGGGTGCCATTGACCTAACACATGAGTTCGTTTTCAAATGCATTTGTCATCAGCAACACTTATTATAAACTATGTGGCTTTTATGGGTTGACTGAAGGAATGATGAGCTCAGATTATTCCCTTGTCTCAACATTATCATATAAAAAAGGTTATTACATTCTTATGAACACAGGAGACTATCCTCACTTGTGTTTTCGGTGTTCCATAACAGTCATGGTGTGTATATTGTTGAGGGACCGAAGCCAAGCCAGGAGGCGCGTATTTAGAAATGGAAGGTCAGGGGTTGTGCATTTGATCTCTTGTGTGCTAGAATAAGTGAACCTAAGTTAGTGATCTGGTGCTGAAGTTTGTATTACAGTTGCATCATCAAAGTGCTTTGAGACGCCTCTACTCTTTGTTGGTTACTGTGGTAAAAGCACGAGGAAGTGTTTCTCACCACAGTGTACTCAACCGCAAAAGATTTCACTTTCTGATTTGTTTTTTTTGTGTGTGTGTGTTGTAACTTTCTAGAGGAGACCAAGATAGCTAGTTAGTGGCAGTTACATAATTTATTTTAATGTTCAGTAAATGGAGACATTAAAAAGCCTAGCAAAATTTGCAGACTTCTTTTCTTGCTCTTTTTGGTTTGGTGTTTGTTGTTCTTTTTTCTGCTTGGGTATTTATTTGTTGCCCTGCAGAATAGACATAGGAACTTCAGAATCTACTCATAAGGCATTAATGTGCATTTGTGATAAATGAGCCTCTGTCTTTATACGTCGAACCCCCCTGATTTCTAGTTGGAGATCTGATGGTTCATGTTGCTGAAGCCAGGGATTTTCTATTCATTGTGTCCCTGAATCTGGAGAGTTGAGGGATTTGTCACCTTCCTAATATTTCTTAAGATGAGCGTGCACCTGGGTTCATTACCCTGGTGATCTAGTAATACACAAGTCAATATAATCAGCAAAGCTCCATATTGAGGCAACTTTTTGTTAAATGCACATCAACTGCAAATCTGAGAACTTCCACAAGAGCATTCTGTAGAATGAAAGTACTATTTCTGGAGATTGGACAGTGTACAGTTGCTCTGTGAAGGAATTAGCTGCAGACTGTGTAAGATGGCTATGGGGGGACAGTCTGTGGTCAATCCTTACAGCTGATCAGTAGCCTTATAAATGAATACATGCAGAAGAGGCCACTGGCGAAAACCCGTTCTCCCCCAATGCTAGTTGGGTCTTGATTGTGACAAGGCTGTGTGAAGCCTTTCTTTGTCCACCCTTTCTCCCTCACATTTACCCTGCAAGATAAGAAAGTTTTCACTTTGTCCCTTTCTCTCTTTATTTTCATCACTGGATTGTCACCTGATGCAGCTTACATCTTCCTAAGCCCCTAATGGCAGGAATGTTGATCTGCCCACCTGACTGTATGTACAGAATGCAGATTTTGAAAGAGTTAGGGATGTATGAAACATCCAACCAGTGCAAATCTACCTTGCCTTCACAAGCAGGTATTAAAACAGTGTAATGAGGGAGGCTTGTACTATGTGATGAGTGGTGTGTTGTCTGCATTGTACTTTGCCCAAGCAGCACTTGCAGCCAGGGCTGGTGCTACCATTTAGGCAGCCTAGGCAATCGCCTAGGATGCCAGAATAATTGGTAGGTGGCATTTTGCCGGAGGGGGCGGCAGGCAGCTCCGGTGGAGCTGCCACAGCGGTGCCTGCGGAGGGTCTGCTGGTCTGCGGCTCCGGTGGAGCTGCCGCAGTCGTGCCTGCGTATGGTCGGCTGCTCCTGCGGCTCCAGTCAACCGCCTGCAGGCATGACTGCGGCAGCTCCACCGGAGCCGCAGACCAGCAGACCCTCCGCAGGCACCGCTGTGGCAGCTCCACCGGAGCCGCGGGACCAGCGCGCGGGGCGGCGAAATTGCCGTCCGCCTAGGGCGCTTAAACCCCTAGCGCCGGTCCTGCTTGCAGCACAGCCTTTTTGGTTTCAGAGCACATTCTTGCCATCGCTTTCTTTTATTGGAGATATTAGCCATTAGTGCTTGGCTGTGTTGAAGCAACACTCACTTGAAGTCTAGTTAATTTTAAAGTCTATAGTTTAAGATATTGCACCTACCACAGAGTCTGCAGAGTCTTCAGAGTCTTCACTGCTGCTGTGCAAGAGACTTGCACAAATGGGGGAGACTGACTAGGCAAAGTATGTTGAATGCCACAGTGTAACAAACAGAAGAAACAAGGTAGACTCTCAAATCTGTGGGTTAAAGTAATCTTCAGTGTTACTTGGAACAATAGTAGGTAAAAGCTTTTAGGCAAAAGAGTAACTTTTCCTAAAACTTTAGCAGTCCTCTTGCCAAAATTAACATCAGCCACCTATCTGCTTGATACCAGTTGCATCCCTCTTACTTAGCCCCTAACTGATAAAGGATGACTTTGTCCATTTCAGCAGGGGTAGAGATTGTTAGTTCAGATGTTTGCGGCATCTCAACTGTGTCTGAACTCTTTATTTACTAATTCCTGCTGTTTGGCCTGCTGGTCTGTTTTTCTTTTAAAACTCTGCTCGGCAGTAGAGATTTGAGATTTCGTTTCCTTGTCCCCTTCACAAGTTGTTTCTCATCCTAACTTCTGAAGATAGTGATCACAAATTAATCCAAAAAGGATTACCGCTTCACATGATTGATTTTTTTTTTTTACTTATATATATATTTCACTCTGAGAGAATGGTTTCAGGCCACTGAGAAAAAAAATGTGGTACAGGTAGTTTTTTGATCCCTTCTTCCTTTCAGAGCTTCTCTTTCTAATATATCTTGTTTATATCTAGTAAGGAGATGTCTAGATTGGGTAGGGAAAGAGAGATTGTACTAAAATAATGAGAATTCTACTGGAGCTTTCATGATCTAACAGCCTTCCCCCACATCCTTTGGCACCCCAGTTTGTGTAACATACTGATTTAGGAATATATCAGGGAGTTTAGCTGGAGCTGTGATTATAGCATCAAGCTGAATTGTATGGTAATAGGTCAGGTGTGACTGACTGACATGGCTTTTTGAGGCAGGATATGTGGGAGTGGCTGTAATGTAAGATTTGGAGTGAATACCAGAATTGCTTTAAGCCTGTCAAAAAGAACAAGTGCTCTTTCCATCATGGTCAGTTAGGCTTATAGTTGCCGTCAGATGGGCCCACCAGGACCACTATATAGACTTCCAAAAAGGAACTGGAGAAGTAATAATCAGTGGAGTAGATCTACTTGGATACATTAATAGGTGCAGTGGAGTAGGATGCAATAATAGCTTTACTCCTTCTGTACTGAACCTCATTTGTGATCTCTATTGACTTTTTCCCTTTCTTTGGTCTCTTCATTTTCAGGCACTGGGGAAAGTGGGAAGAGCACATTTATCAAACAGATGAGGATAATTCATGGCTCAGGCTACTCTGAAGAGGACAAAAGGGGCTTCACAAAGCTGGTGTACCAAAACATCTTCACTGCCATGCAGTCCATGATCAGGGCCATGGAGACCCTGAAGATCCTATATAAGTATGAACAGAATAAGGTGAGCCAAATTGCAGAGTTCCAGCGAGCCATCGCTTCGTTGCTTGGTGGATTTGCTTCACCAGTTCATATTTGTCTGAGGGTTTTTTTTTTAGGGCACAGCTGTAGGCTCTTGCCCTGTATTTGTGCTGCCTTTGTACTATATCCACTACCTGTTCAAACTTCCTGGTAATTGGCCCCATATGGCAGTTGTATCCTCCACTGCTTCTGTGGTACTATGCCGCTCTGTGGCTTTATTAATAGGGATGTCAGTAGGGAGTGTAACAGTTTTCATTTGGCTAGACGTGTGTTCTACTTCTGTGAATTGTCCCACCTAAAAATTTCTAGGGGCAGGAACTGATCTGCACCCACCTCACAAAGACCAAAGCATTTTGAAGGTGCTGGGCCCTTCTCTGTATGACAGGTGTCATTACCGAATGCCAGAGAGTGCATAAGGGAGCTGTTGTAGATCCCAGAAGATTATGCTATTAGAGTGACACCTACTAACAGCTGCAGATGGAGATCTGTCAAATTTTCCTTTATTAACCTTTTTTTAAGGATTTGTAACTCAACACAAACATTTATTCTGGGATGAAGCTTGATTTACATGATTTTGGAAACTTTTGGGCTGGCTTTAAGGTGTATGAGTGCAGATGATTTTTAAGTGTGTAAGTGTCAAGAACTTAGATGTTAGTATGCTCTGCTGTCTCAACACTTAGTGGATTTATTTTTCAAAATGAAATTGTGAATAAGTTATACCAGGTGTATTGTAGTTGCTGTATTTTAACTTTTTAAATAGCCACGTAGGAACTGGGAGGCTTTAGGGGATTAGTAGTAGGGTGTGGCACCTTTCTTCTCTAGATCATTGGTCCAAATTGAGGCCTAGGTCAGTATAGACCTGAAGATATCACTGTTAAGTTAGGGGAGAGGGCTAGCCCAGTGGTTTGAGTATTGGCCTGCTAAACCCAGGGTTGTGAGTTCAATCCTTGAGGGGGCTACTTAGGGATCTGGAGCAAAATCAGTACTTTGTGCTGCTAGCGAAAGCAGGGGGCTGGACTCAATGACCTTTTGGGCTCCCTTCCAGCTCTGAGATATGGAGATATACTTATATTATTAAATGGAAAAAGAGTTGAAGGGCTCAGATGAGTTCTTAATGACCAGGTATCACATCTGCCTCTGCCTCTAACTGGCTGTCTTGTTTGCATTCTCAACAGAGGGGCCAAGGATTGAATGGTTCTTGAAGGCAGAACTCCCCTTTGGCCTTTAGAAAGAATCTGTCTGGGCCAATGCTGAGGCATGGGTGTGGTATGAGGGTGCTTGCATTACCCATGTTTTCTCTAGGGTGTGGTTAAAGGACTCTAGGGGCTATAATCTGTCACCTTCCACGAAGGCTTAATGTACATAGGAAAGCAAACTAGATTAAATTCTCTCTTTGAAGATAAGTATAGTGTGGGTGAACAGAAATTGCTTCTCATTGCATCCAGAAAACCCTTAGGAATTGCAGTGTTGGGGTGTGTGTAGTAGCTGTATTAATACAACAGGCTGCAGTGATGACTTCAGTCCAGCTGCACTTTGTGGTGTCAGTTTTGTTCAGATTATCTTTTTCCTCCTCCATAAAAAAGAAGCCTGGATTATAGCAGACTGCAGTAAGGTCTCCCACACTCTTAAAAATGTAGGCTAAAAGCAATTAAAGCCTTACAATGAAACACTAGGCAGCTACATTCTGGTAATAAAATTGACTGCACTCCCCAATCAGGCAGTTTGGGACTCCATGCTCTCAGATATGTGCTTCGATTTTGGTGTTTCTGAACAGTGGGTGACTTTTATGCTCTAGCACAACTTGGTAAGTTAAATTCAGAGAGTCTGACGTTTCTGTTAAGGATCATGTGATGCTTCCAGGAGCTTTTACAGATGTGGCCGATTCTGAGAATATACAATTTTCCTTTTAACCTGTTGGAGATCTAAGTACAAATTGAATGGATAATTTGTAGATGTCTAGTCTGCCCACTCCTGTCCTGTTGCAGGTGATGTAAGCAGCTTGACCAGCATCCACGATGTAGCATTCCTGGAGCCCTTGCAGGAGGATCTAGGTTTAATGTATGCTTACTTGTCTTTCACACTTCTATCCTCAGACCAATGCACTGCTGATTCGGGAAGTGGACGTAGAAAAAGTCTCAACCTTTGAGCAGCCATATGTAAGTGCAATAAAGACATTGTGGACTGACCCTGGAATCCAAGAGTGTTATGACAGGAGGCGAGAATATCAGCTCTCCGACTCAGCTAAGTAGTAAGTACATAAGCACTCTGATGCGCTGCTGGATATCATGGCCATGTTGGCTAAACAAAAGCTTCCAAAAACTTAGGTGGTGTCTACAGATGCCTGAATATGGTTATCACACCGCAAACTGGTGCTGCTGTCTTTCTTTTAGTTTTTGTAGACTATCCTCTTTCCTCCTATTACTTCACCCTATGATATAGGTGTACCTATCTGCTAATGATTTAGTCTGGTGGGGTAGTCTAGGCAATGTGGGTGTATGTTCTGGGTTTGAACTGTAAGCATATACCTCCCTGCCTCTTCAGTAACTCTAGTTCCAAACAACTGTTATCACCGTGCTTTTTTGATTCTGGTTTTGTGGCTTCATTTGTTACACACACAGAGCTCTGGTGGGAGCAGGGGATGGGATACGGTTTTAGTACTGGAATGTCTGGAAAATCCATACACTCTTGTAGCACCACCAGCTGCTTTCCACGAGTTCTGTTGGGTGATAAATGGAGCTGTTCACACCTCTGTCCCAGGATGCACAGGTGGCTATGCAGTGCCCACCCAGACCATCTCTGTACCCTGTTCCTGGTTCCTACACAGCAGAAATGCCACTTTCCCCTGTTGACTTAGTCTTATGGAGCCATGGGTTGGGAGTAGGGGGGCGGGGGAGGATCAGGATTTGACATTTGGAGCTGTTGCAGAATGTCTGAGCACATAGAGACTCTGGAAGATGGCAGTGCGTTGGGTCAGGTACAGATTTTTTTATAACCAGAAGGGCTAGGTAGTTCATTTTAAATTAAACTAAATTCCGCAGTAAACATTGGAAATGCCAAGAGCCATCCTATAACAAGGACTTTTTATGGCACTGATTTCCAGAGACCTAGGAGATGGTAACGGTTTCCTGATTCTGTTGCCTTCATGCGTTTCATTTGAAGCAACAGGTATGAGAAGAGCTGCTTATATCTGCTGCTTTGCACATGGCCTCCTCTCTTCCCTTGACTGAGATAGAAATTGAATGTTTGGCTGTAACTTTGTGAGATGTAACACGTGGCAGTTACTACGTCAGAAGAGATTCTAGGGACTTGCTGTCAATTGATAGGAGACAGTCATCGAAATGTACATGTGGAGAAACCTATTAAGCCTCCTTGGGATTCAGTGAAAGGTTGTTCCCTGAAGTATGACTTCCAGTACTTGGTCCTGTCCCATTTTAAATGATCCTAGTGATGCTGCTAGCAGTCAGATTTCTTTTGGTGTCCTTAACTTGTGTGTGGAGGGAGAGAGGAACTAATGGCTATAATATGTTGAAACCCCCATGAGTGTGAGCTACAGTCTAAGGTGTTTTTTGTTTGTTTGTTTGTTTCCTTCATATGCCCCTCACAGCTACCTTAGTGACGTGGATCGAATCGCAACCCCAGGATATCTACCAACCCAGCAAGATGTGCTACGGGTTAGAGTTCCTACAACCGGAATAATAGAATACCCCTTCGACCTAGAGAATATTATTTTCAGGTACTGGAGTGGTAGCACATGCTATACCTGCTCTCTCAAGTGGGACTGAACTGGGGGAGCACTACTCTTGGATCTTTAAACTACTGATCAGGAGTATCCATGTTCTTAGCTAGGGAGGATTTAAGTGTATGTTTGGGAAGGGGGGGATATTCTGTATGGTCTCTAAACATGGTATGATTAAGTTGATTAAGGGCATCTGAGTGAGAGGAGTTGAAATCAATGGCTTCTGGGAATTGAGGAGGGTGTTGGTTAAATGGAATAGTTTTGGTATAGACTTGCTGATTCTATCCAGAGAACCTGAAGTGAGTATACAGCTGGAATTGTGGCTCCTCCTGTGATGTGTTAACATGCTGGCATCTGATGAGTACATAACAGCTCACCAGCCCATTGGACAAACTGTTGGTAGCTTAATCCACCAAAGGAAAAACTAAGCCTTCTTCTGGCAACACTGGTTTGAAACATAACCCTTTGCAAGAAGTTCTTCTGTCTTCATGCATTGTTGAGGTTCTTTGATCCATATGTTTTTAACTCTGATGAGAGATCCTGCTTTGTCTGTACTGATTCTTTTGTGTGTGTTCTCCAGTGTGTCTTCCGAAGGCGCTCTCCTATGAATAGCGTGTGCCATCAGGATTTGACTGACTTCTGCATCATATGTTTATCTGTAGGTTTATCTGTGCCTTTATACAATCTCCAAATAGACAGTACATGCAGAGGCATGATAACATGTTTGCTACTTTGCAACAGGCATTCTCCTTTATTCTATCCAGATACTTATCTGATCCATGCTGTTATAGCTTCTAATGTAGATGGGGGAAGAGTGAAAAGTGGTAGAAAAAAAGACTAGAAACCTGGACTTGGGGTTCAGTTCTTAGCTTTGCCATACCCTGAGCAAGTCACTGTCTCTGATTTGTATTCCTCATCTGTGAAATGGGAATAACGCTCCATTGAGATATAGGGACTGGACTTGTTTGGCTTTGTGTTATAATTTTTTTTTTTTTTTTTTGGAGATCCATTTATAAAAGGTGCAATAGAAGTGAGATGCAGGTGTAATATAGTGATTCAAATACAGACCCAGTATCCTGATGGTTTTTCTTAGGCATATGGTGTGAATGTGTGGTTGACTGGGTTTTATGCTTTGCCTATGGATTAGCATAATTCCATTCAGCATGATGTCCTGGGGAAAGCCAAATAGTCAAAGGAAATCCTTAACCTCAAACTTTCTCTCACAATCAGAAGTTTTAATATGAAGCCTTAATATCAAAATGTAAATAGCTTTGGCTTTTGGTAGAACAGGATTTGAATGGATTTGCCATAGTTTCTTTTCAGTCTCCATAGTTCAGGGTGATGGATGAGCCTGGTTCCAGAAGCTCTGCTCAGTAAGTGAGGCCAGGATGCAAACAGGAATGAGGATGCTTATATTTACTGTCAAACGTGGAGGTGGCCATGGAATTAGCATTCAGAGAACTTCCTGTTACGCTGTGTGAGCACAACTGCTCATAGAGGACACATGTTACTGTATCCTGATGCCTGCTTCGCTTGGGGGGAGAAAGTTGTTTCTCTCGTTCATATCCTAGTGCTTTGGGTGCAGGGAGAGAAGCTCTTATTGATCTTTGACAGGCTATTGCTTTGATAGATTGTATGTCTTTCTCTTCCTTAGAATGGTGGATGTTGGGGGTCAGAGGTCAGAACGAAGGAAGTGGATCCATTGCTTTGAAAATGTGACCTCCATCATGTTTTTAGTAGCCCTTAGTGAATATGACCAAGTTCTAGTGGAGTCTGATAATGAGGTAAGCCTGAACAGGAGTAGGCCCTAATGATGAGAGGAAAGTGGGGAGGGTCTTTCTGATTTTCTTGGAGGTTGGTACTAAACTGCTTGGTGCCAAGAGAACTGGAACTTGAATTAGTAGTAACTGTTGTTTTTGGCCTTCAGCTTTTTCCACTACAAAGAGAGAACCTGGGGCTAAATGGGTCATGGCTCTTCTGGAAACAGGGTACAAGATTGTTTCTGCATTGTGCATTTCAAACTTTCTGATGTCAGTGGGAGTCCCACATCTTAGATTCTCTGCATCCCTGATGAAAAGCCCTCAAGATCTTGTACACGTTCCTTTTTTCCCTTCCGTGTTAAATTTCCCACCCTAGATACCTTGTATCATGGCAACCATCTTGCCAAATAATGGCTAGTCTCTTTGAGAACATCATTATAGTGCCTTGACCAGCTAGAAGAGCGGCTGTTAAGCAGCAGCAAGCACTCGATCTTGTGAGCCAACACATACCTTTGCTGGGAACAAATCTTCATGACCAGAAGTTGATCCCAGATCTACCACATGATAATGAAAGGCATTAAAATGACTTGGGCCAATAAGAGGGCACGTTGACTGGCAAGTAATTAAAACCAGCCAAATTAAATTCAAGTCAGTCACAGATGTTGCACTGGTTTCCTACGTACGCGCTCCACTGGACCAAAAGTGAAATGGGACAAAGGTTTCCACACAGGACATCTGCGATATCTGGGGTGATATGGATGGGTTCATGTTTCTAGGATCAGAGATGGCCAAGTTTTCACAAATGAAGGTTTTCGGTGTGTTGATGTAATTTATTTCTTGCATCAGAACCGGATGGAAGAGAGTAAAGCCCTTTTTCGGACCATTATCACCTACCCATGGTTCCAGAATTCTTCAGTCATCCTCTTCCTCAACAAGAAAGATTTGTTGGAAGACAAGATCCTGTACTCCCACCTTGTTGACTATTTCCCAGAGTTTGATGGTAAGTGATTTTTAAAGAGGATCTTTCAAACTAGAATGAACCTTCTAAATAAGGGGAGGGAGAAAACAACAACAAAATACTTCACCTGTGAGATTTTTAATTAGGTATTAATTCATATGTGAATGGGCTTCTGTTTGCTGCTTTCTTCTGTCTGATTTACAGTGAAATCATGCTATAAAAATGAATGTTACAGATTCAGGGCTGAATTTGTTGTAGAAATACTACATTGTGTAGAAATACTTTTTTAATAAAGAGCAAAAGTGGCAAGTAAATTTGAATATCTTGATCTGCGTGTAACTTGTCAATTCAGACAGAAAAAACAGCTGCAAGCTTTTCATAGATTAACAATTAAAGAAGCTGCCAAATGTCACTAGAAACATTGCTTTCCGTAGGTCTGTGCATGGATCTGAGTTGAGCTGCGATTATTTTGATTTCAGGGTATTAATTTCCGTACTTGAAATATACATACTGGTGTAGAACTTCTAGACCTGCAAGAATTTAGTGGTAGGAGAGATGGAAAACACCAGTTAGACCATCAAACCCCTGCTTCTGTCAGAGCAGGGTGCAGTCCCTTCACATAGGCTAATTTGTGGACTGGTCAGATCATCCAAGTCTTTTTGATGTTGGTGTTGAAAAGCGTCAGGCAGGGTAAAATCCCTGTCCATCTGCTATTCCCAACTTTGGGCGGATAATATCTTCATGATGCAGGGAAGCTCCCATTTGGGGTTAAGCTCTTCAGCATAAACAGTGTTTTCTGTAACCTCTGATCTGCATCCACTAAATTGGATGATGCCAACTCTATATGAGATTGAAGGTATATGGGGGACAGGAGAATAAAGTCAGACAAGTTTTTGTTTTTTTTGTGTTTTTTTTCCTAAGACGTCTCCTACCAACTCTTAGCCCTTTGAGACAGCTGAAAACTGCTGTCTGGGTAAAGGGAGAGCCATCTTTTTTTTTTTTTGGTTTGGGCCACAGCTCACTGGCGCAGTTGGAGAATCTTCTTTCCCCCTGAAGAAATTTCTTATCTGTTCAGTCTTCTAGGCAAGCTGCTTGCCTCATTATGGGCTTGTAACAAAACAGGTCCTAATTAGTCTTCTTTCCAGCCCTGGAGTCTTCTGCCCCCTGGTGTCAGGAAGTACTGACATCTCTGAAGTCTTTATTTGTGGTAAATATTAAGAGGTTCTCACACTATTCTGAAGATCATTGGTGGTCCATGGTGAATTTATGTCTTCAGCTGCTAAATCACAGTAGAAGGTAGCAGAAAAATATGTGAAATGCTTTCCTAATATTACTTTTCCATATAACCAATTGCTGTAGCTGCCAAAGGATGCTGTGTGATTTTTGAATGTGAGGTGGTCGATGATGCTCTCAAGGTGTGGGGCTATGCTATGGAAGCAATGTGAGAACACCAAGCACTTCAGATAGACACCTGGTGATGCTCTGTAGTCTAAGGAGCTACTAGTGACATAAAATGAACACTGACTGCAGCTGCAGTTCATAGCTCTATAAACTGGCTCGTCAAAGAGTAAATGCTACAGGTGGTGGTCTGAGGTTTGTTTCTTGATTGGAATCTGATTTTGTTAGGCATGCAGAAATAATGGGAACTAGATCTTGTGCTTCAGGGCATGAGATGATTACTGCAGAGGTCAGGAAGAAATCTACAATCCTCAAGATCTGCATTATTGTACAATTGACTAGGTATGTTACAGGAGAAATTCATTTACATCTACTATTTGCCATTTTAGTATAGTGGTCCAGGTGGACTGTTCTTCTGGCAGTCTATGTCATATTCTGTGTTTCACAGATCAGAGTCTAAAGCAGCCTCTCAAAGCTTGTCATAGCTTGATATTCTGAAGCTTAAAACGCACTTACTAGGATTTGACCAGTTAGTATTAGGCATAAGATGTTCCAGATTCCATGACCGAGGGAGCTACATTTCTTCTTCTCCCGTTTGGTCACATAACCTCCTACCCTTGGGGTGGGGGATGGAGAGAAAGCAAACTAGCAGTTCTGGGGTTTCAAACCAAGTAATGGGCTGTGCACAGTGTGGTTTACTGTTGCCTTTGTTTGCTGCAGGCCCGCAGAGAGATGCTCAGGCAGCCCGGGAGTTCATCCTCAAGATGTTTGTGGATTTAAACCCAGACAGCGACAAAATCATCTACTCTCACTTCACATGTGCCACAGACACGGAAAACATCCGATTTGTCTTTGCTGCCGTCAAGGACACCATCCTACAGCTCAACCTGAAGGAGTACAACCTGGTCTGACCTGCTCTGCCCCTTGCCCCCTTGGGGGGCCTCCTTGTGAAGAAAAGACGACAAAAGAAAAATTTAAAAATTACAGGAAAAAAAAATCTTAATTTTTAATGATGTAATGATTGCAAATTGTCTGATCTGTGGAGTGGCGAATTTGCTCAGTGTTATCCTGGAGTCTCATGTCTCTGTCCACAGAGTAGTTGATTTCATATTTTTAACAAATTGCTTTTATTTCACAGTTAACGGGGGGGGATACACCTCACTCTTCGGCACCTTGTTCACCTCTTAATTTTTGCCTAAGCCAAGGCAGCCTCATCTTGGGCTTCACTTTGTCACTTAGCCGCTTTTATTTCCCTTTTCATTCCCGTGGTCTATATAGAGATCTATAACTTTTCTGGCCAAGATTGTAAATTCACTGGACTGTGGGAGTGTGAAATGCTACTGGTCCCTTTGCCTTGTGCCATAGGGTGCCTCTGGTGTAATTATTAATCCTGCTTGCTTTTTGTTCCCAACCTGCCTTCCCCAAGGACACGCCCCATGGGTCACTGTGATGAAATGTTGGGGAGGAACAATTGCTCTCCATCTATAGCAAAAACCCCACAACAATAACAACAACAAAGCCATCACTTTTCCATTCTTTGTACCGTTTAGTCTGGGTTACTTTTTTTTTTTCTTATCAATTATAAAAGATATGGAGACTGTGATTATTATTATTATTTTTTTTAAATTATTGATGTTCTATACATAGTTTGCTACATATTGCTGTATTTTGTTCATGGACTTTCAATGATGGGAGCTCTTGGAGCAATAGCTGCTGAGCCTGGGGAGAAGTGCCTGACTGTATTATTATTATTATTATTATTTTTAAAAGTAGGCTCAATTTATGGAAAGAAACTTACACTCCACTCAGAGTGAAAGGCATCAAGTGAGCGACTTCTCTACGCAGCGAAGATCAGAAGCTCACTGCGTAATTTAAACACCAAATTTTTCCGATTGAAGACCTGAGGTGTCACATGCCACGCTTGGGTTCTCTTGCGTGCTGTGAACAGCAAGGAAATCCTCATCACGTTTTGTGCCAGCTGTGTGCATTTGTAATGGTGCTTCATTCCTGCCCAGCTCGCAAATTGCCTAGAAAGGACCAGAGCTGGGTGACACGGACTCTGGGGTGTGGGAAAGATTCTTACTGCTTGAAAAGATTGTGAAAAGTTTTAGGGGGAGTTCTATTACCATTTTTCTGTTTGTGCTCTCCCTGAGACAGATGCTGCTGTGGTTTTTCTGTAGAGGAGCATGGATTCTCTTTGGAGCACTTGCACAGATATTTGCTCCAGAGGTGCAGGGTGCTTGATAATTGAGAGTACAGCAGCCACTTTTGGATTGTATTGCTGAAGTGAGAATTCTGGGATGAGATGGACAGCAGGCTAGTACAGGGGAAGGCAGCTGGGTTTGTTGATACAGGTGTTACTCAGAATGGATTCTAGGTGCCAAATTGAATTCCACTCAGCTGAGGGCTTCAAGCCCTTCTGTCTCGTTTTATAAGCTTTCAGGTGAGTGAGTAAATGTACCAAAGCTCTGCTGCCTCTTGATCTGCCTAGTGGAAGACTGCAATGGCAAGGCAAGCAGTGAGTAAGAAACAGTGGCATCTGTCCCACCTATGGACATATGTGAAATACAGGCAACACTAATAGTTCTGTTACAATTCCAACGAGTAGCATTGGGTCCAAATTCTCTGGATAACCCAGACACAGCTTCAGTTGCTTGTAAGGCTAACAAAGGCGCTAATCTCCCAAGCTGCACGGTTGAAGGGTGTGTCCAATATTTTGTTGTCTCATTTGTAGACTGAGCACTACATCGGTGTTTTGCACAAAATGTAATGAAATTGAACTGCCCCAGATGCCTTTGATGTGTAACACTAAATCTGGAGTTCACACTACGTCCAGTTGTTCTGTTTTAGGGCTCCCTTGTGTTTTCCAAAACCGGAGAGGGAAGACTGCTGTATTTCACAGAGCACTACAGAAGAAATAGAGCTTTTGGAGATGCCTGGCCGTGTCAGAGACCTGGTATTGCAGTAATAGCCTTGGGACCAACAAGCAGAGAACCCGGGTCTGGCTGAGAGTAGGGCAGCAGCTGCTTGTAGAATCGCTACATTCCTGATCCTGCCTAATGTTCAGGAGAAACAAGGGAGGGATTCTCTCGTATGCCAGACAGCTTTGCACCAGTTTTACTGCTTTTTTTGTCTTTATCCCAAAAGGATCCTTTTTGTCGAAAGTGTTCTGTGAAGAGGATTTTATAATTGTCTTGGGTCTATTCTAAATGCCATTCTTCTGGAACATATGGTGTGCCAGTCCTGCTTCCCTGATTTCGTGAGTGGTTTGCACTGCATCCAATTACCGGCGGTGGACCTGGCGCTAAGAGATTCAGAATCTTGAAACAGATGTCCCAGAGGTTCCTTTCCAAGGTTAATGATGGTGGCACTTCCCACTTGAATCTGTGTGGGTATCATCCCTCTACCTGCCAAGAGAAGAGATGTTGACCTGGCACAGAAGGAAGGATCTTGCATCATCCATTGTGTAGAACAGAGTGAATTTGTTTAGCTGTGATGAATTCTGGAAGGATTTTGGACTTTAGTAAAGGTTGGAGCACATGCTGTTTACCCTCCTGCTCCGTTGCTTGGCATAGTTATTGGCCTAGTCACCAGTTGGGCTTGAGGGTAATTGGGTGGGGATATCACGTCAGGGCTGTCCCACAACATGTTTCTGAAATTTCATCTGTCCTAGAGAAGGAATAATTCAGAGCTGTGCACAGAATCCAGAGGTGTCTGGGTTGTAGCATAGAAAAGAAGGCAGGGGGATTAGCAGGCCCTGCATGGCGAGAGATGTCATCCTGTTTGCCGCTGCCTTGGATTGTGAAGCATTCTTGCAGAACCAGCTCTGCTTTGCATCTCTGGGGGCAGACTCCACAACAGATGCCTGCTCTAGTGAAAGTGCCAAATCGAAAACCAAACTTGCCTATCTCATCCTCTTCAGTGATAAGGCTGGTCAGGATTTCCCAGGAACGAGGGAGTGAAGCTCAGGACAGAAGTCTGAGATTCACGTGTAAAAATCCCGAATCTTAGGCTGAGGAAACAGCCTCTTGGCCAAGCTCAGTTCATAGCGCACTTTCTTTTGTCCTGAAGAAACAGGCCTACTCCGAGTCATCCTAAACTTTACAGTGGAGAGACCCATGGGGGGGAGGGAGGTTGGGAGAAGATCGTCCTGATTTTCCTTGCATTGGCGTCCAGTTTCATTGCATCATTCCATAAGGATCAATCATATGGTGAGCAACTGCCCCTCCCTGTTCCAGCCCTACTGCCTATTTCCCTTTCTCCTGGAATCGGATTCTTTGGTCTGATGCTGCTGCTTCCTAGTGATGTTGGCATTACCTTCAGCTACGGGGTTGTTTTTTTTTTCCACGTGTTTTATTACTTGGTAATTTTTTAAAATGTGCTTTCAGAGTGTGCTGACCATCGTATTGTACTATACAAACCCAGGTTGTTAGAGTCCAGCAGAGGTAAAGTCTGTAATGCAGCACCCAGTTTTAAAAGTATGGTTTGTGCCAATGCCCCTTCTTTAGTAGTGCCAGAGACTCTTTACAAGTGCCAATGTGGTGGAAATTATTTGGTTATACTTGTATATTATAGGATCCTGATTTAAACAATTTAAACATCCTATTTAAAAAGATGCTATATAAAATGCTGTTTTTAAACCTTGTCATTTGAAATGCATGTATTGTTGTGCGTGTTAGGGTGGGGGGAGGGAATGGGGGAGGGGAAAGGAGTTTCTGAATAAGCTGCCCAGTGCCAAGGTCCATTCAGGCTCCAGACTCTTCTTTTCCAGTCTAGGAGTGTGACGATTTCTTGGAACAGTCCTACTCTGGCTCCTGGGCACTGACCCTTATTACAGAAATACCTGATGGAAATTGATTTTCATATCTTTCTCCTGAAATAAATTCTCTGTTTGAAATTGGAATAAATTTTGTTCCTAAAACCTGTTCTGGTGATGTTTGTCTGCTACTCCCCTCCTCCCACCCCCAGTTGGCTGAGTAACTTTTTTCCAGCAGGTGGGAGCTGCCTCATGTGGGTGAAGGAGCCGCTTGAATGTTCTGACCTTCTGTAGCACCATTTATCTGCAGGAGACGTAGTTATCCCTATTTTACAGCTGGGGATGCTGTGGCACAACAGTAAAGTGACTTGCCAGGTGTGACAGAAGTCTTTGGAAATGTGAATAGAACCCCCAGTGCCCTAACTCTCCTCTCCCTGAACTATGAAACCATCCCTCAGGGAAAGAGGGAGTTACCTGTATTTTGGGATTTTAGTAATCTCCAGTAAGGGCTGGTCTACACTGAAACCTTGCATGGGTTTAGCTATATCTCTCAAGGGTGTGGATATTTCACACCCTTGAGAGAGGTCCTGCCAACCTGATCCCTGCTGTAGTCCACAGTCGTTAACAGAATTGTACAGGTGAAGCTTGCAGAGACAACAAGGCGTGGCATGCACTGCTCCATCGTGAACTAGTTCCTCATATAAACATGGAGGTGTGTGTGTGTATAGGTATATATATAATCTCACAGAGCTGGAAGGGACCTTGAAAGGTCATAGAGTCCAGCCCCCTCCCTTTGCTAGCAGGACCAGATCCCTAAGTGGTCCCCATAAGGACTGAACTCACAGCCCTGGATTTAGCAGGCCAATGCTCAAACCACTGAGCTATTCCTCCCCCCTTGTAATTTCATGGCCGCTTATTAACTGAAGAAGAGTGGTTATGGGCTTAGTTAAGCGTTATACAACCATGTCTTGGGCGTCAGACCCTAGGTGCCCTTGGCTTCGCACCTTGATGTTCTTGTCCGGTGTGTTTAGTGCAAAATGTTCTATCCATGTGGAGTGAAATGCATTTCCCAGGGTTCCCTGTCTGGGTCATGCTCTCTGCCTTTTTGCAGCCGGACTACTACAATCCACTAAATATAAACCAGACTTGATGCATGGATTTCTTGCTACTTGCTCTTGAGAGATGCAGTGGCCAAGGCTATTGAGTGTATTTCCTAGCTGCCCACCAGATGTCACTAGTAACACTCAGGCAGCTGCTTGGCTTCTGTACATAGAAATGTTGGTGAGCTCCTTGTTAGGAATCCACATGCACACTCACTCACTCACTGAGGTGGAGGTGTGAGGAGAGGAAATAGACAAGGGGTAGGTAACATAACTCATTTATACCATCAGGTACATGACCGTAGAGAAAGGGAGCTTTGTTTGGCCTTAACTTTCACTTTTGGCCTGAAAATGACGTGCACATTCAGTGGGAAAGCAAAATTACCCCGGTTATGTGGGGAGAAGCTTTTCTTTTAGACTGTTACTGCTCATGGTCACTATATTACACACTCTCTAGCACAGGGGCAGGTAAACTTTTTGGCATTGGGTTTCGGAAATTGTGTGGAGGGATGGTTAGGGGAGTCTGTGCCTCCCCAAACAGCCTAGGTGTGGCCTGGCCCCCACCCCTGATGGCCCCCCAGAATCCCTGCCCTATCCACCCCCTCTGCTGTCTGCCCACTGACTACTCCCAGACCCCCCGTCCCTAATTGCCCCCTGCCCCATCCAACCACCCCTTCTCCGACCACCCCCACAACACCCCACCCTCATTCTGTCCCCCCCTGTTTCCTGTAGTCTGACCACACCCCTGCCCTCTGTTCAACCCCCCTCCACCATTGCCTGCCCCCTTGCTACCCAAGAGCTTCCAATCTATCTGAGCTGGCTTACTGGTCTTTTCTGAATAATACCTCTTCACAGCCTGTTTAGAAATCTGGGTTTAACTCAGTTTTTGCTTTGCAGTTCTCTGTTTAAAACCTTTCATCGCAGTTCTTAAGAAACCTTAACAAACAAGAGTGCCCGTCTCAGCTGAGCGGCTCACTTGTTGCACCTAATGTGTTGCTAATTCAGCCTTCTTTAGGAAAGAGCTTTAGATACACATGATCTGGTTTAGAAAGACGTTTGGAAGAACATAAGCTACTACTGGCCAAAAGAGGGCAGCATGTGCTCACAAACTCTCCAGCCCAATCCTGCTCCCATTGGAGCCAAGGTTTAAAAAAAGGGTCCTAGTTGAAGTCAGTGAAAGCGGGATAGGGCCCAGCACTGACCACAACAAAAACCGCCAATAGCTTTGATTGCAGCCTATTTTCTTCCCACCAGGCTGGCTCACAAGGCTCTTTAAGGAGTTTGAAACGTGAAAAGCTTCAGGAGGTAGCCGTGTTAGTCTGTATCCACAAAAAAACAAGGAGTCCGGTGGCAATTTAAAGACTAACAGATTTATTTGGGCATAAGCTTTCGGTTAGTCTTTAAGGTGCCAGCAGACTCCTTTTTGTTTGTGTGAAAAGCTTGAGATTACTTTAGATGGTAAATGTCTTGAGGCAGGGATTATGTTTCCTTTCTGCATGCATACACTGCCTTGCACAGTTGGGTCCTGGGATCATAAAGGCTGTTCTTATGTGACAGGGAGATGAACATTAAACAAAAGTAAAATTTCAGATCAGACTCATTTTTATCACCTTGTAACTTGAAAAAGTCAATTGACAAATACTCTTCAAAACTTGAACTCCGAAGACAAAGGAGAATGTTTGTTTATTTTTTTCCTGTAATCTGGCAACTTTCAGATCAAGTGAATTTTCTAAACCCAAAATAACAGAGGGGTTAAAATGAAGGTTTAGAATGGAAGCTGGTTGCGGCCATGGGTCAGATTTACAAAGGTATTTAGACACCCAACTCCCTTAGCACCTTGTGGTCTTTTTCTGCATCTTTGTAAATCTGCCCCCTTTTCCTGTAATTGCCCTTCTATAATTCTAGTGTTTTCTAACAATCTACTTGTGTTGGATTTTCTCTGTTGTACATTTGACCATCTCCTCTCTCTACACACTGCTGACAGAATGCGTGTGTAGTAAAATTCAAGAATTAATAAGCTACGAAACCAAATGGCCAACAGCAGGACGATTCTTATGTCCGTCCTTTCATTTCTACAAAGACTCCTCTTACTCTGTCTTATGCCTACAATTCAGGTCAACCTAGCTACATCATTCAGGTCTGTGAACATTTTTTGCACCCTGTGCAATGTACTTAGATTGACCTAACACCTCCCACCCGCCCATGTCCCCTCCCCAGCCACAGCTACTTTAGCAGAAAAATTTTCCCACTAACCCGGCTACCACCTCTTACACTGACGGAAGGGATGTACCACCCCTGCAGGAAGCCTCCACCTGGCAGTGCTACAGCAGTACAGCTGTAGCATCGTAGTGTTTCCTCACCTGTCTGACTGCCTCCTCTGCCACTGGCCCGTCCACATTGCTTGGGCATGAATCATGCTTGATGAATCAGCAGTCCAGACACCCTGTCAGATTTCTGGCATCCCTGAAGTCCCAAACTTTAATCCTTTCCTTCTGGGGAGTTGTTTTTTCTCACGGATCACTGCAACTGTCAGTTATAGGCTGATGCGGTGCAGAGTAAAGAGGAGCTTTAATTGCGAGAGGCTGAATAAGAGAAACACTCGTGTGGATGCTTGTTTGAATCTTCACCAAAATTTTGGCCTGGAGATCTCATGATGACAAGTCCTTCAACAGAGAGTCCCAGTATGGATCTGATTTCTTCCCTTTTTAAAAAATTTTTATTTCCACTGGCATTGGAAATAGGACAGGCTTTCATAATGGATCTTCTCTCCAGTTCTCGGCAAATCCAGGATACTTAGTTGTGTACCTGGAAAAATAAAACCCAAATCGAGCTGGTTCTGTTCATGGATGTCCCCATTACAAACCTCCTGCGAACGATCGGCACTGAATGTTCAATCTTGTGCTGGAGCAGCTATTGGCTAATTGGTTCATGCAGCTGTAATCCTCTTCTCCCTTCTCTGGTTCAGTGTTGAAGAACCTCACTGGTGTGCAAGGGGGGACTGAAAGCTCCCACTCTGACTGCCGGTGCTTGTCTTGGGGTTATGTATAAGACAGACCTGTCAAACCAGCCCTGTTTACTGGCAGGAAGTTCCCACGCTTATTATCTGAACGTGTAACTTAAAGACTCTTGCATTTGTATTTTTTTGTTTCAAGTTTTCGACACAGTTTCTTGACTCGCTTCTCATTTAATTCCCCACCAAGCGTGTTTCACTTCCATTGTGAACAAACAGAACCCAAACTAGCCTTGCCCTCCCCAGGCGTGCATGAATCATCACGACTGATTTCATGGACTCTCGCTGCTAGCAGGAGCCAAGGGATGGCTGGTTTGTGGGCTGCTGGTACCATTCTTACTCAAATTAAGTGATACCTTACTCTGTCCCTAGTCCCATTGAGTCTATTAGAGATACTTGTAGGGTCAGATAGTTCTCAACATGTGTAAGGGTAACACAATTTGCCCCAAGTGCCTAGAGTGAGGGTCAGTGACTGGATTCCTAGTTCTGTTGCTGGTTCTGCCAGGGACTTCCTGTGAGATTTATAGGGAAGTCACTTAACCTCAATCACTTCAAACAGAGCAGCTGAGAGGTTCTGATTGCTGATGTTTTCGCAGCACTCTGAGATCCTTAGGTGCAAGGTGCTGTGCAATGCAAAGAATGATCTTCCTGCTCTATCAGCCAATGAGCGGGGATGGAACATGTGGTAGAAATTGAAAGACGACACAATGCAGAAGAGAATGCTCACCACATGGGCGGGGTGGCCTGTCGTTTGAAGAACTCAACGCTTTAGAGGTCTGAAATTCTGTTCCACTCCCCTCCTTGGGCAGGAGGATCTGTGATGCACACTGAGGAAGGAGAGAGCTGTTTGTGCATAGGGGATTTTTCCCCTCCCTGAGCTGTCTTATGTGAGCAGGGAGTGGGAATTTCAGTACTTCTCTGCGTTAGTCCAGACCTGTTGCCCAGGCCTGAGAAGGAGGGTGGGGTAGCTGGTGTGTTTCTCAGACTGGAAGGGTTTCTTATTCATCACTGTTCCTGACACAGAGAGTTCCCTTAAAGTTTAAGCAAGAGGCAACCTAAATATCTCTGTCTTGGAAACTGGATTTGTGTAAGGAAGGACGAGCCAAGGCAAGTTTCAGAGAGGCAGAATTTTGCCTTGAGAAGAATATTTTAATCGTCATGCTGGGGGAATTTTAAATCAAGATCATTTGAACGCTTCTTGGAAGAGAGATTCCACCCCCACCCCGTCCTTTCTGGTTTGCTTTGTTTTTCTTATGACATTTGAAACACCTGCTACAACGAGAGGTTCTGATTTCCCTTTGTCGCCAGAAACTGACCAGTAACTTCTGCAGAGCTGTAGAATGTTCTGATTTTCTGCGGGGAGGCGGGAAGGTGTAGAGATGCATCTTTGCCTGAAATGGCGGGACAAGAGGCATGCATGAATTGAATTAATGGCCAGGATGAGTAATCCCCGCACCAGAAACTTTTGCCACCACAGTTCTCAGACAAGCTGAGTGGCAGAGACCACAGCCACGGAGGTTGGAGCATGTGTGATTAAGTGCTCACCAAGCATTCCCGAGCCCAGTTTAAGAGGGCACTGTGGTAGGTACAGTCTGCCGTGCTCCCACCGGGATTCCTGTCTGTGGGGAGGCAGTGAGCAGTTATCCCTCTGTGCTATTGAGTGTGGCGTTTCTCTCTGCTTTCCCCATCGGGGTCAGATCTTTCCCACATCATGGCTTGGTGCTTCTGCTGTTGTCGGAAGTGCCCCTGTTTCCTGTCGGAAGAAGATAAAACTGCTGTTGTGTTAGATAAAGAAATCAACAAAATACTAAGAGACCAGAAAAAGCGAGACAGGCTGGAGCTGAAGTTACTTTTACTAGGTGAGTTACTCTGTGGCCCACTGGATGACTGGTGGAGAACACGGGGGAGGGGAGCAGAGCCATAAGGAGGCATTTATGCATTTTAGCCAAAGGGGAGGAAGGAAGATAGGTCTCCCCCAAATCTCTGTTGTCCAAAGGTTTCCATCACTCCTGCTCTCCAACCCTCATCAGGCCTGCATTGCAGAAACTGCTTTTGCTGCCATATGGGAGAGTTGTTTCAGATGAATACCGGGCTTGCTCCAAGAGGAGCATATGGCCTTCGCCAGTCCCTGCTGTTCAAGAAAGAGGATTTCAAACTGGAACAGATTCAGGGAAGGGCTATCAGGATGGTCAGGGGCCTGTCTTATGAGAGGAGACTAAGAGAGCTTGGCTCATTTAACCAGCAAAACAAAGGCTGAGCAGGGATCTGATTGGGGTGTGTGTGTGTGTGCAGGGATCTGATTGGTGTGTGTGTGTGTGTGTGTGTGTGTGTGTGTGTGTGTGTGTGAGAGAGAGAGAGAGAGAGAGAGGTATTTAAGCTAAAGGAGAATATTAGCAAAAGCACAAATGGGGTAAAATGGCCATGAATCAACATAGGCTGGAGATGAGGAGGTTTCTAACCATCAGGAGAGGAAGCTTCTGGAACAGCCTCCTGAGGGGAGCAGTGGGGGCAAACAATCTGACTAGCTTGAAGACAGAGCTCGATGAGTCTATGAATGAGATTCTGGGGTGACCTGGGATCAGCACGGGATTGGACTGGTGGCCAGGCGGCCCTTTCCAGCCTATGCAACCAGCCTTGGTCTCAGGTCCCATGTGTAATAGAACAGAGCTGGCTGGCGTTTCCCGCTGGTGTGCTCTTCAGCACCGGCGAAAGGAAGAATTGGCCTGACAGTTCCAGAATCTGAAGTCTCCAGGGCTGGCAGGAGAGCTCCGGCTTCAGAACCCCTGTAATCCTCATCCTCTTGGCTGAGGCTTTTCCACGTGCAAAAGAATTGGGAGGCTCTCCAGAAGGGAAATGCACTTCTCCTGCAGCCTCATGGAGAGACAGCAAAAGGATAGTTAAAATGGGGCGGGGGAGGACACATGATTTCCTTCTCCCCCTCCTTGATGCCACAGACCATTTCCTGTCGCAACCTCCCATGGTCAAACTGTGGGCTGTGAACTACCTGCCCCTTGACTCTAAATGGTGGGTGACCCTCAGGTTCCCCACCAGGTTCATGACTCCATCTCTCTGAGGAAGTCTAAGGTCTCTCTCCTGTCTGAGGTCAACAGGTGCTGGGGAAAGCGGGAAGAGCACTTTCATCAAACAGCTGCGGATAATCCATGGGGCGGGCTATTCAGAAGAGGATCGCAAAGGCTTTGCCAAGCTGGTGTATCAGAACGTCTTTGCCTCCATGCAAGCCATGATCGGAGCCATGGAGACTCTGCAGATCCCTTATGCCCAGCCAGAGAATGTGGTAAGTGCAGAGGGAGGGAGGTTGGGCAAGACAGGGAGACCCTTGCCAGCAGTTGCCCTGGATGGGGAGTTGAGGCAGCCGGATGCCCCAAGCCAGACGCACTTCCTGGGTGTAAACCGACAGAGCACCATTGCAGATAATGAAGCGGTGCTGGTTGACATCAGCTGAGGATCTGAGCCCCACCTGCCTGGAAGGCTGGAGCCTACTAGAATGCAGCAACACCCGCCTCTTTGTCCAGGAAGGAGCCCAACCAGACCACACAGGAGAGCCAAGGGCAGTCGGTGAAAAGCAAAGGGAGGTGTCACAACAGGCCAGCATGTTCCAGAGCTGGTCTGTCACGAGCTGGAGGTTGAGCGAGTGGCCCCTGTGCGCTCCATGGCAGGAGCGATGGCTCCCTGTCCAGGGAAGAGAAGCGCACGCTCCCCCCAAGGCCGAGGAGACTAGTAAGGAATTTTCCTGCTTCCTGACTTCCAGTGTGACCCAGAGCAGGTCACTTGGCTGCCCTGTGCCTCAGTTTCCCCTCTGTGAAATGGGAATAGCAGCACTGCCCTCCCTCCCAGGGGGCCAGTGAGGATACATGCATTAGGGACTGGAAGATGCTCAGATCCTACAGTAATGCGGGCTCTGTGCCTGGATGGAAAACCGAACCCTAGGTTACGTGGCTAGGGCTAGACAGCGAATCAGAAGGCCCTGACTAGAACCCAGGAGTCTTAGCCCCTTGTCTCATGCTCAGTGCACTAGGCCATGCTCACTCTCTTACTATAACCCCCGGCCTGTGCTGTTCTGATTTGTCCTTGCAGGGAAGGGAGAGAATTTTCATCAGGAAGTTTCCAAGAAGGCAGCTGCTCCCCCTTTATGTAACTCCCACCCTTCTCCTGCTTCTAGGAAAACGCCAAGCTGGTCATGGGGGTGAATGCTTCGAAGGTGGCGGCCTTGAACAGGCCGTATGCAAACGTCATTGAAAGCCTATGGAGGGACGCGGGCATCCAGACCTGCTACGAGAGACGGCGGGAGTATCACTTACTGGACTCGGCCCTGTAGTGAGTCACCCTCGCAGGCCGTAACGTGGGCATGAGGCCACGGCTGCCCCCTGCTGGGTGGCACATCAAGCAGCTTTCCCAGGGTTTCCATTTGCCTAGCGGTCGAGGTTTCTGGGACATAAAAGGGTTTGCTGGGAGAGGCAGTGTGACCCGCTGCATAGGGCACTGACCTGGGTTATTCTCAGCCTTGAGAAAGTTACTTCTCCTCTCTATGCCTGTCTCCTCTTCCACCTGTCCTGTCTCTTTTAGCCTGTAAGAGAGTCAGGGCAGAGGCTGCCTCTTACGATGTATATGTACAGCACCTTGCACAGCAGTATCTTAGTATCTGCTGGCCGCTCTGGATGCTGCAGTAATACACACAATAAACTCCATTATATTTGAATGGGTATTTTAAGTTTTCCTTTAAATATTTAAACACGTTTTTGGTTATGTGCTTGGTCCAGGGCCTGAAGTAGCAATGAATCATAAGTCTTCTGAGTCCAGCCAGATGCAGAAACCTCCCAGGTGTCTTCCACCTGAAATTTTAGGGAGCTTCTCTGAACTGATGTTCTCTGGGGTTTGCCCATCAGTGATAAATGGCTCCAGGAGGCTCCACTCAGCCTGTTATGCCTTAATAGGAAGGGTAATGGTTGTGTGGTTCGAGCACAGGCCTGGGAGTCAGGACTCGGGAGTTCTCTTCCTTGCATTGCCTCTCTTCACGTCTGGCTTAGCTTCCCCTCCCATCTGTGGAAACAGGGACATTATGACTGGCTTACTATAGGGCTGTGGGGTCTGTAAAGTGCTTTGAGATCCTCTCGGATGAGGTGCCAAAGGGACTGACTTCCTCCTAGTTTCATGGCTGTTTTGCAGTTTTCTGTCCAGCCTGGAGCGTATCGCAGAGGACAGTTACATCCCCACAGCTCAGGATGTCCTGAGGAGCCGCATGCCGACGACCGGCATCAGTGAATACTGCTTCTCGATGCAGGAGATGATCTTAAGGTGAAGCTACTGCAAAGCAGTCAGATGTGCATGGGATTCCCTGCCTTGTCTTTGCTGCTGTTCCTGCACAGATCCAATACAGGCCACATTCTCTATATGCGAGTGAGGTGTCATATAAGCAGCTACGTTAGGAGCTCCTGATTGCAATCAGGCTGGGTGGTAACAGAACCTGATACCTGCTGGGGTCTTTGTCCTAAGCTATCTCTAGTCTGGTTTCCTCACAGTCATATCTCCTACCCCCTCCAGTTTCAGGCAGGTGAATCCCACCCCGGGTGTTGCTGTGTGCTGTGGAGTTGCTATCCTCCACCCCAGAGCAGGCTGCTTGCCGGTGGTGCTGCACTCATCGTTGGCACACCTTCTGGGTCAAAGGGAGTCCTGTAAATGCTGCATCCTACGGGTAAATCCCTCTCCTAGGCAGCTCCACCCCAGCAGCGTGACAGACGCCAGCTAACACTCCTGTCCTCCCGGCTCCCTGTAGGATTGTGGATGTGGGTGGGCAGAAGTCGGAGCGCAGGAAGTGGATACACTGTTTCGAAAACGTTATTGCCCTGATCTACCTGGCTTCCCTCAGCGAGTACGACCAGTGCCTGGAGGAGAATAGCGAGGAGGTAAGGAGTCCTGAGGAGATGTGCCAGGGTGCAGGGCGAACCTTTCCTGCCACAAGACCTGGGTGTATATATCTCACTAGCAAGCATGTCTGGAGGGACTCCTGTCATAACCTAGAGCGCTCTTTACTTAGATGTCTGGCTCAAGGGACTGCCTCCCTCCCTGCATCTGGGCTGCTGTGTTCCTTGTCTGAGTCCTCTTTGACTCACACAGGGCATTCTGGGAGTGAAGGGGGCTGATGGGTGTTGTCTTTGTCTCCCACCCCCGGATGCAGAATCGGATGAGGGAGAGCCTGGCACTGTTCAGAACCATCCTGGAGCTGCCCTGGTTCCAGAGCGCCTCCGTGATCCTCTTCCTAAACAAAACCGACCTCCTGGAGGACAAGATCACCCACTCGGACCTAGCTGCTTACTTCCCCAGCTTCCCAGGTAACTCCCGCCAAACCCTGCTGCGTGAAGACCGACCCTTGGGGGCTCTCCGGAAGCAGAACCCATGCCTGTAGAGAGCAGCTCTGGAGCAGATCCTCCCCGCAGTCTGTTACGGAAAGAGCCACAAGTGAACATCTCCCCAGTGGTCCTCCTGCACTCCGACCATCGCAGAAAATGCTCCCTGCACCATCATTCCATTCTCTGCTTTGTTACTGGGTAACTTGCTTTTTTGGTATGCAGAGAAATGGGGCTGGAATGACCCTGTGTGTATTCTCTGCCCTTGCTCTGGTCCAGAATAGCCCAGGCCCCCGTGGGTAACACGTAAACGTCTCTCACTAACTCTGTGTGTGTGAGGGGGAGTGTTTCCCAGTCAGGGACGGCTCTGTAAGCTCTCTGGGGCACAGGCTGTTGTCTTTTTGCTATTTATTGGCATAACAACCAGCACAATGGGATGCTGCTCTCTGAGCGGCTTTGCCCGGCACTGGCTTAAAATGAATAATCAAGGTTTTGTTGCCCCGTTCACAGTCACTTGTGCAGAGGAAGCCGTGACTGCCACTACCGTGACTTCCTGTTCTACCCTGTGTGCCGGAGCCAGCCGGGCTTTCCGTGGCAAAGCCCTGCTGAGGTCTCTTCTTGTTCCACGACAGGACCCAAGCGAGATGCAGAGGCGGCGAAAAAGTTCATTCTGGAGATGTACGTGGACACCTACAAGCGATGCTCCGCGGTCCCCCGCGACGCAGGGCAGAGACCCTCTGAGACGGCCTCCAAATCCAGGTGCCTCTACCGCCACTACACCTGTGCCACGGATACGCAGAACATCCGCAAGGTCTTCAGGGACGTCAGGGATGTGATCTTGGTTGGCTATTTGGACGACTTCAACCTGCTGTGAGATGAAGGGCTTAGGCCAGGTTCGTGCCTGGCAGTGACATTACAGTGCTTGGCGTGGCCAGTGCACAAGGGGACGAATCAGCTGGGGGTCGGGACAGCGGACGTTGGCTGCTGCTGCTCGTAAAACGCACTTGGAATGTGCCCCTGATGCTGTGTTTGGACAGGCGCCAGCCTGGTGCTGGGAGCATGTGAGGGGAACAGTCTCACTAATACCGCCTCGGCTCAGAGGTCTGTGGAGCTGCTTTTCTCACTGCATCCTGCCAGAATCCCTGCAGGGCTGCCTGCAGAGTGTCAACTCAGGCCTTTCTCTAGGGGTCAGTTTTACCCCTTTCTGCGGGAGATGGGCCCAAAGCCCAGCACTGACTGGGGATTGGCTCCTGTGATGGCCTGTAGCTTCTTCAAGGGCTATTTTCGCCATCCCTTCATGCTAGTGGAGGGGCTGCTTCTTGCCGGGACGCTGGGCCCAGCTTTGTTTTTGTTGTCGAGGTGTTTTTACATGTGGATTTAGCCCTAGGAATAGGAGCTGGATTGAGAGTCCTGGAGACCAAACTTCCCTGTTTATCCACAGGCCCGGGCAGCCTTCCCCAGCACTGCCCAGCCAAAGTCCTGTCCCTCTGACCTTCAGGGTCACCTGTAAAGATGAGAAGGGAGTTTGACCACCATGGCTCATTCAGTCATTGGCCTCCTCTGCTTTCCTGCAGGGCAAATAGGTAGTGACTCCAGCTCAGCGGGTGAAGAGAAGGCACAGCTGCTGGTTGGACTCTGTTGGGGAGCTGCCGTGTGTGTGTTGTGGAATCCTTCCAGTTCCCCGGGAGTCTCTAGCCTAGGAAGGCATCATGGGGGACAGCACCTCGTGTTCTGATGCTCAGAGGAAGGCGTGAGCTGTGACGTGAGCGAGTGTCTCTTCTGGTGGGAGGACAACCACTTCCCGGAGGAGGAGTGGGAACTTCTCCAGAGGGAGCTGGAGCCGGTGTCCGGGTCCACCATGTGCATCTCCCCAGACAGGAGACCCAGCGTGAGCCTCTGAGCATGGACATTCAGCCAGAGCGGAGGGGTGAATTGAATAGGGACTGTTGTGAAGGCCAATTTATGAAGCAATCTTTATGGGTTAGGGGAAAATTATGTTAACACCCAATCAATTCTCTTATAGTTGTCTGCAATTCTCTTCCTTCTGGTATCTGCAAACCACACTACAGCACCTCCTTAAAGAGCCTTCTAGTTCAACGGTTCTTCAAGGTTTATACTGGTGACCCCTTTCAGACAGCAAGCCTCTGAGTGCGACCCCCCCCCATAAATTAAAAGCACATTTTTTTATATTAAACACTATTATAAATGCTAGAGGCAAAAGTGG
This sequence comes from Gopherus evgoodei, assembly GCF_007399415.2. Lineage (NCBI taxonomy): Eukaryota > Metazoa > Chordata > Testudines > Testudinidae > Gopherus > Gopherus evgoodei. Next base: position 6,471,075 of record NC_044343.1, read on the forward strand.
GGTTTGGAGGTGGATGCTGACAGCTCGCAACCCCACCACGTAATAATCTCGCGACCTCTGGCGGGGACACGACCCCCAGTTTGAGAACTCCTGTCTGGTTCATGTTTGCACTGATATGGACTTTCTGCTGAAATGTGAAATAAAGAGGAGCTGACTTTATCTGACGCTTTAACTCCTTTGCATGTATTCTGGTACAAATTGTTATGCCTCTCTGGAGCAGGTTTCCTAGGTTCTGTTCCAGACTCTGCCACTGACTTGCTGTGTGACCGTGGGCAAGTCATGTTGTTGGTCTGGGCCTCAGTTTCCCCATTTGCAAAATGATGGGGACATATAATGATACTTCTCTCTCACGGAGGAGCTGTTGGGTTTAATGTCTTGCTGGAGTGTAGGTGCTTTTATATATGACAATTGATGACTGTAGTTAAAAATGTGATGGCTTAACTCTAACGGTGAGGACATTTAACCATCGGACCAAACTCCCCAGGAAAGTGGTGGATTCTTTATCCCTGGATGTCTGCAGATCAAGACTGGGTGCCTTCCTGAAAGATAATTCTTTAGTCCAACACACATCTGGCTCAATACAGGGGTACTGGGTGAAACTCTGTGGTGGGGAGGGTATGCAGGAGGTCTGACTAAATGATCTTCTTATAGTTTATTCTGGTCTTAAAGTTTATGAATCAGCTAGTTGGTGGATCATGTTGAGATAAATTTATTTTGGTGGTTTCTTAGTGCCCCGACTAAGTGCCGTGAAGTGATCTGTGATTGAAAAGAGGCCGCTTGGCCTAGTAGGTAAATACTGAACTGCGGTTCAAGAAACCAGAGTTCTGTTCCTGTTTTTGCCTCTGGCCTTCTGGATGAACCTGGTCAAGTTATGGCACTGTGTGTGCCTCAGTTTCCCCATCTGTACAGTGGGGATAATGGTACATACCTCCTTTGTAAAGTGCTTTCAAATCTTCTGTTGAAAAGTGCTAGATAAGAGCTAGGGGTTCCCAAATGCTAATATAACTGGGGATCAGAGAGTTTGATTCCTGGGCGTATGCCTCCCCCTCCTAGTTGTGGAACTTAATTACAGCCTTGGACCTCTTACACAGCTAGTCAGGAATTGATTTCATGGCACATGTTTACTAGATTTTTCCAGTCCCTTTAATGGGGACACCTGGGAGACTGTATATTGAATAACAGGGACAACTGGAAAATGCCTTTCCATTGCTTTTCCGACTTGGAGTTAAAAGTGCCAGAGCTGTTGATTCATTTTCAAAAATGGCCCCACTGACTTTTGGTTCTTGGATTTGGGGAATGGCCAGCTGTGGGGATCCCTGGGCTGAGCAGCTGCTGCTCCCCTGAGAGTTGAGTGACCAGCCTGCTTGAAAACCAGGCCCAACGTGTCTTAATCTGGGCACCGAAAATGAGAAGCCAGTTTGGAAGAACCTTCAGCAAGGGCGCAGATGAACCCAGGCGTGTTTTTTTGTGGTGGTGTCCGTTTGCACTTGCTAGTGTGGAAACCCCGGCTTCTTCTATCAGGGGTATTTGGTTAACTGGGCAGGGACAGTCCTTTGTCAGCAGAGCCGCCCTTGCTCTAAATTCTACACTGTCAGCCTGGCATAGTGACCAGCTGGAGCCTGGAGCATCATTGTTCAGGTAATAAGTGAGGCACTGAATCACTGATGCAACGAGAGGTGTTCTGAGGACAAAAAAAGCATATAAGGGCGTCCAGGCTCCATTGGCATCAATAGAGTCCTGAGTGGATACAAAATTTTTATCCGCATCCAATCTGCAAAAATGATCTGCGGATGTCTGCAGATTTGCAGGGCTCCAGACGTCAATAGCAAAACTCCCATTGAATTCAATAGGGAAGGGGTTTCACCCCAAGTGTGTGGTCCCAAACTCTGTGGGGATGTCTCTCTGACACAGAAGAAGGCTGATCTTGTGGGGAAAGCCCTGGACTGGCACTTGAGCTGGGTTCATTCTCTAGTTCTGTCACATACTCCCCCTTTCACATTGGATCAACCCTTTGACATCCGTAACATTCCTTAGGTAAGTTCTTAGGGGAAGACACCTCTAACTCCTGGCTTTGGCCAGAAGAGGTCAGGTTACTGTTTTCTCAGCATCACCGATGTCCTCGCTGCTGAATGAGGAGATAAAACCAGAATCCCTGACCTGGAAAGCTCAAGTTCTGCTTGGGGTTTGAGGAACAGGAGGAGACACAGATTGTGGGCAGAGCTGGTGCAAGGATGTTTCGTGCCCCAGGCGAAACTTCCACCTTGTGCCCTCCCAAAACCCCGAGCCCCCGCCCTGAGGTGCCCCTCCCGTGGCAGCTCCTCCCCTCTGCCCAGAGGTGCCCCCCCGGGACAGCTCCCCATCCCCTACCCTCCGCCCTGAGGCACCCCCCCTGCCCAGCTCACCCCTGCTCCGCCTCCACCCTGAGCACAACTTCTCCCGTCTCCCAGGCTTGTGGTGCCTAAGCTGATTGGTGCTGTAAGCCTGGGAAGCGGGAGAAGTGAAGCGGCCACGGCGTGCTCGGGGAGGAGGCGGAGCAGGGGGGAGCTGCCGCGGGGAGTTCCTCTGCGTGCCGCCCCTCCCCGCCTTACTTGCTGCAGGTGGCCCTCCCTGTGCTTCCCTGCCCCAGCTCCCTCTATCTGAAATGCCGGCGGCGACCGAGGCAGCCAAAGATCCGGCTGCTGCCGAAGAAAATGCTGCCCCCCCAAATCCTAACGCCCTAGGCGACCATCTAGGTCGCCTACATGGTTGCACCGGCCCTGATTGTGGGGGCAGGAGGGAGGGGATTAGGGTTTTCCTGAGCCAGGGCTTGTCTACCCTGGACCTGTTTTGCTGGTCTAGCTAAGCTGGCAGAGCTCCCCTAGTGTAGATGCCGTGTTATGCTGGTGAAGAGTCTGCCACGGTAGACACACTTCCTCTTTGACATTAGCTGGGTCACCAGAAGCATTCGGCTGCTGGCAAAGTTACATCTACACCATTTTGCCAGCCTCGCTGCCCGTTGGCCGTGCCATTCTTTTCATGCTCTTAGCCCATTTACCGCTGCCGGCAAAATTTTGTCGTGCAGACTAAGCCCCAAACTGTCTAGCTGGAAATGAGACTCCCAGTGATTCACGGTTCTGGAAATAACCCCTCATTCGCACGTTCTCAGAGCGATGTCCGGAAATGGTCAGGCAATGAGACTCGTAGCAGAGAAGGACTCTGAAATGCAGCAGAGAGTGTATTTTTCACGCTCGGGACAATCCGGCAACACAGCGACGAGGCAGGAATGAAGCAGCGATCAGAGCAGGGGTTATGCGTGGGTGCAGGCGTTAATCCTGGCTCGCTGGGGAGGGGCACAAGATCCTGCCAGAATTGGGAGCGTCGGCCCAACTTCAGAAATGTGCATGAAGGCGGCAGTTAGACTCCCTTACCCCCACCGGTCTGGTTCTCTATGCTAATATTCCCCACACCCGACATATATTGCAACTACCCAAGCCCCTGGTGTTCGTTTAACCTTTTGTCATGTAGATCTGCTCAGAGCTGGCTTACATGAGGGGAGGCCCTATAGTCTCCCATGCCCTGCACCTTGTGGGATCATTGACACCAGCCTAGAGTAGGAACAAAACAATGGCAGGCAGGATGGCTCAGTGGTAAAATCACTGGCCTAGCACTTGAGAGACCTGGGGTCAAGTCCTTGCTCCAGCTGTGTGACCTTGGGCAAAACTTTTAACCTCTCTGTCCTCAGGTCCCCTTCCGTACAATGGGGATGATACGAAGAGTGCGAGGCACTTGGATGCCATAGTCATGAGGGCCAAAGTATCTTAGACAGCAGGTGCTGGACAAGGGAGAATCAGGCCCCTGGGTTAAGAATGCTGATGGCCCCGGGCAACCATGTCTACCTTAGCGCTCCCAATATTGATGCCACGGATGGAATCAGCAATGGTTCAGGACAAAATGCTCATCTAGGCACTTTGTCTCCCTTAACCCAGTTGGCACCACCTTCCCAGTGGGGTGTAAGCTGCAGCCTTAGCATTGTACGGAGATGTTTGTACGTCCAGAGCAGAGTTTCCCAAACTTTTTTTTGCCACGGAAAACTTTTTAGCCTATTACGGAACACTTATAATATTATTTTGTAGTCGTTTGGTTTTCACGTAAAAAAATTGCGTTATTTATGCTCAAATATATTTTATTTTATTAAACAAAGCAAAAATACAAATTTAAAATGACTTGAACTAATAATTCCTAAGGGGAAAGCATGTATAAAGAAGTACACAAATCAAGGGCAAGCGTTTTTCACGGAACACCTAGTCCCATCGTGTGGAACACAGTTTGGGAAACACTGGTCTAGAGGGATTTTTTTTTTTTGTGACAAGGACAGGGGGGGCTCTCCATCGGCACCACTTCTTGTCTTAGCCCTAACTTGCCACTCAGAGCCCCAGAAAAGAGCAGGGAAAAAGCCACCGAATGCAGCACAAGGAAATGCCTAACTTTCAAAGGTAGCCGATGATGCAGGAGAAGGTTCAGCCTCTTCTTCTCCTGTTTGTTACTTCATGGTTTTCTTAATCCAGGAAAGGTGGAAGGCAATGCTAGTGTAAAAACCAGGAGGGTGGTCGAAGTTATAGGAGAAGATTCCTTCTGCTGTCCTATTGCAGACTAGAGGGTCACCATCATCCCCCTGAGAAACACAAGGAAGATGTGCACAAACATTCACTCTATATTTTCCATTCAAAAAACCACTACATTTAAAAGGAACAGGATAGCTGCAAAGGCTAGGACATGCCAAACTTAAGGTAGCCTCTATCACCTTAACTCTGTCCTCTAGCATGTGCATGCTTCAACACAAGCTGACATTTTGGGCCCCATTGAAATCAACAGCAAAGCTCCCATTGATGGGGTCAAGAATTCACCTCTAGTCAGTGACGTGATCATATACTCCTGGGTTGGCTGTTGCGTGTGAACAGTAATATGGCAAAACACAAAATCTCCAGTGGTTTCTTTGACTGTGTCGATGACAACTTCTTGCTTCAAAAGTTAGAGGAATTAACCCAGGGGGCAGCTGTTTTAAACTTGATTCTGACTAATGGAGGAATTAGTTGCAAATCTAAAGGTGGAAGGTGTGACGAACTGGGAAAGTTCTTAATGTTTTCTCTGACTACTGTATTGGTGCCTCAGTGTCCCCATGGCAGTTTTTAAGTATCTGGCAAAGCCAAGGGCCAGTGCACCTAAATGCCTGACACTCTGTCTCCTAGCAACTGATGGCCTGGGCCCCTCCTCTGCAAAGGTGCCAGCTGAAGGTGTTGGAGACAAAGGGATCAGGTGACCTCCTGGCCCGGGAAAGGAGCTGAGCAGAGAGGAGGGGCTGGGAGGGGTTGTTAGTCTGGAGCTGGCTGGGGTCAAGGGTGGAGGGCAAACCTGGGGATCTGGCTCACTACCCCCCAGAATGGACCCAGCCGAGGGGTCCGGTTCGCTGTATCTACAAGCTCTGTTTTAGACCCTGTTCCTGTCATCGAATAAACCTCTGTTTTACTGGCTGGCTGAGAGTCACGTCTGACTGCAAAGTGGGGGTGCAGAACCCGGTGGCTTCCCCAGGACCCCGCTGGGGTGGACTCGCTGTGGGAAGCGCACGGAGGGGCAGAGGATGCTGAATGCTCCAAGGAGAGACCCAGGAGGTGAAGACGTGTGAGCTTCTTGCCCTGAACAAGTCTGCTCCAAGGGAGAGGAGGCTCCCCAAAGTCCTGACTGGCTTGGTGGGGAGCAGTTCCAGAGCATCGCCCGGTGACTCCGTGACAACTGGTGGCAGAGGTGGGATGTACTGCACCCCGTGAATGGCGCTGCTTGCAGTAAGTGACTGGGGAGCAGTAAAACAAAGGAGGGATAATGAGGACCAGGCGTGCTGAAGGCTCAGAGAGGGACGGTTTCAGGGGGCGGTTAACCTCTGGGAGTGTGTGACCAGCGAGAAGGACTGTTGGAGTAACGGGGTCTCCCTGAGGACTGCAGCGAGCAGTCTCAGGGGCGGAGGAGCTTGCCGCTCGACCCTGGGAGAGAGAAGGATTTTTGCAGTAGCAGGGTTCCCCGGGGGATTGCAGGCGCAGTCCCAGGGGCGGAGGAGTCTGCAGCTCGACCCTGGCAAAGAGCTGGTGATCACGAGAAGGGCTGGCACCCCAGGGGTTCTTCCTGGAAACCATGGGGGAGCCAAGAGCACACAGGCCTGTGAGTCCAGAGCCACTTGGGAACGGTGAAGTGATGGCCTATCACCATCTCCTTGAGAAGGACATTGTGATCCTGTGCACAAAGAGAGGGTTACGCGTGGGGAAATTCACCAAGGCACAGTTAATCGTGCAGTTGGAAGAGAAGCACCGCTCTGAGGAGCAGATTCCTGGCCCAGATGGGGCTACAAGAGGATCTGAGAGCAGCTGGAGCATCAGCCAGGCATCCCCGGGAGTCTGGTCCCCAATCAGATGAGGGTCTTCACGATTGGGTTCCCCATCAGGAGATTGGAGACGGATGGGATGGGAGCAGAGCCCGAGAGAGCGAGAGGACTGTGAGAGAAAGCAAGAGCCTGAGGAAAAGCTGCAGGAGAAGCAGCAGCAGCGTGGATTGGTGATGGTGGAGCAGAGAGACATAGGGGGCTGCCCAGGGGTCAGTGGGGAAACACGCCTGCAGGGGCGAGACCCTGGGACAGAGAGAACTGTGGTGGTGCAGCCCCAGATGCTGAGGGACTGTGGGACCTGGGTGAAGTTCCCTGGGGTGAGGCCCCTCGGCCTGCCTATGGCCCAGATCCCTGTGCAGACCCAGAAGGGGTCGGGCTGGCTGGTAGTTGGGGTTCTCCAGGATATCGGCTGGGAGGCCCTGTTGGGGGGTGACTGTCTCCCCATGGGACAGGATCCAGGCCCCGCTCCTGTAACGGCCGAGGGTTTGAATTCAAATCCAGGGAACCAATTGGCTAGGATGGAAATGGTCAGTGAAAATACAAATAACCTGGCTGGCAGGGGGGAGGGGCTGCTGGGCTCAGGATACCTGCCTACCTACAACCAGCCCCCTGGGGCTGAGTGGGAGGGAGAGATGCTCCCCGCCCCCCTGCACACCGGAGACGGGGCTCACGCTGGCTCTGATGCTGGGACCAGAGCAGAGAGCTCGCTGCCTGCCCCCACTGGGACAGCAAGGGCAGCGCTGAGCACGGGGGGAGCTGAGACCCCAGCTGAGTGCAGGGACACCCAGGCAGGGCAGGTCCGCTGCCAAACAGGTTTGCCTGGTCCAGACGTGCTGCTGGGAAGTGATTACACAGCAGGGAGGGAGCTACCAGGGACAGGGATCAGGGGGGCTGTAACCCCAGGCCCAGCCAGCGAGAGGGAGCAGGTCCCACTCCCTTCCCCAGCAGCTGAATCCCAGACTGAGCTGCAGAGGGATCCCTCCTTGGAGAAGCTGAGAGAACTTGCTGGCCACAGCGCTGCAAACCCCCTTGGGGAAGGCTGCAGGGACAGAGTCCTGCAGGAGGAGGGATTCCTGTACCAGGAATGGGCTCCCCAAGGGGAAGTAGAACTGGGGGGAATCGGGAGACAGCTGGTGGTGCCCCAGGAATCCACAGGGTTCTTCCCTTTCGAGCTGCTGGATGGGAGGAGAGTGAGGGGACCCCTGAACCTGAAGAGGGAGGATTGGATGAAGAAGGGGGAAGATCCCTGGGGGGATCTCTTCCCTGAGGTGGGAGACAATCTCCCCATCAGGTGTTCCCCGTTCAGAGTCACTGGGAAAGCAGCCCAGAACCTGGAGAGAGAGGTCAGGGACATGCTGGCTTTAGATGGGATCCAGCCGTTTTACAGCCCATGGGCCTCACCCGTGGGGCTGATCCCCAAGCAAGACAGGATGATCTGGTTTTATGGGGGCCATCAGAAGCTTAAAGCCATCACAGTGTCCGATGCCGACCCCATGCCTAGGCCTGGGGAGATTCTAGACAAGCTGAGAGGGATGGAGAACTTGGCCCTGGCAGACACTGATAACATGTGCATCTTTAGCCAGACCTGGGAGGAACAGGTGTCCCAGGTGAAGAGGGGGCTGGGCTGCCTCAAGGAGGTGGGACTGATGGTAAAAGCTGAAAAGTGCAAGGGGGGACGGCAGAGGTGTTGTGTCTGGGCCACAAAGTGGGAAGCGGCTGCCCAAGCCCAGAGCTGGCAAAGGCCAAGATGGGGGCTCTTAACCAAGGGAGCCCGAATCACAGACCAGAGTGCTGGAAAAAGACCCAATCCCAGCTTGAAGCCCAGGGGTACTGGGGTGGCAAAGGGCGTGGGCTGCATAAACCTTCCCACATGCGGCCTGCAAGTGCCATCAAGCACACCCGACCTAAGGGAGGGCGTAAGACTGGACTGTCCTGGTGTAACTCACACCAAGGGATGGGAGAGATGCGGGGGCATCCATGGGAACCTTGGTGGGTTCGAACTTCCCCAGGTCACTGGCTGAAGTGACCTCGCTCAGTTCGGTCTCGAAGGGGGGAGAGATGTGACGAACTGGGAAAGTTCTTAATGTTTTCTCTGAATACTGTATTGGTGCCTCAGTGTCCCCATGGCAGTTCTTAAGTATCTGGCAAAGCCAAGGGCCAGTGCACCTAAATGCCTGACACTCTGTCTCCTAGCAACTGATGGCCTGGGCCCCTCCTCTGCAAAGGTGCCAGCTGAAGGTGTTGGAGACAAAGGGATCAGGTGACCTCCTGGCCCGGGAAAGGAGCTGAGCAGAGAGGAGGGGCTGGGAGGGGTTGTTAGTCTGGAGCTGGCTGGGGTCAAGGGTGGAGGGCAGACCTGGGGGTCTGGCTCACTACCCCCCAGAATGGACCCAGCCGAGGGGTCCGGTTCGCTGTATCTACAAGCTCTGTTTTAGACCCTGTTCCTGTCATCGAATAAACCTCTGTTTTACTGGCTGGCTGAGAGTCACGTCTGACTGCAAAGTGGGGGTGCAGAACCCGGTGGCTTCCCCAGGACCCCGCTGGGGTGGACTCACTGTGGGAAGCGCACGGAGGGGCAGAGGATGCTGAATGCTCCAAGGAGAGACCCAGGAGGTGAAGCTGTGTGAGCTTCTTGCCCTGAACAAGTCTGCTCCAAGGGAAAGGAGGCTCCCCAAAGTCCTGACTGGCTTGGTGGGGAGGAGTTCCAGAGCATCGCCCGGTGACTCTGTGACAGAAGGTGACTTAGATGAAAGTAGTCATGAAATGATAGGTTTCATGATTCTAAGGACAAGGAACTAGAGCATAGAATAGCAGGGTTGGAAGGGACTTCAGGTGGTCATCTAGTCCAATCCCCTGCTCAAAGCAGGGCAAATCCCCAACCAAATCCCCAAATGGCCCCCTCAAGGATTGAGCTCACAACCCTGGATTTAACAGGCCACTGCTCAAACCACTGAGCTATCCCTCCCCTAATAAGGGCAGGGGCCTTCAAAAAAGCAGACTTTAACAAACTCAGAGAACTGGTAAGGAGGCTCCCCCAGGAAGAAAATCTGGGGTGAGGGCGGGGAAAGGAGTCCATGAAAGCTGGCATTTTGTCAGCGAGATAATATTAAAGGCATAACAAAAAACTATCCCAATGCAAAAGGAAAGCTAGGAAGAATAAAAGGCTGCATCAGGAGATCCGAATGACCTGAAAATCAAAAAGGGATCCTACGAACAGTGGAAACATGGACAAATTACTAAGCATGAGAATGGAAGAAAAACGCAAGCTTGTAGGGATAAAATCAGAAAGGCTGAGGCTCAGAATGAGTTACACTTGGGGCAAGGGTCATAAGAGGCAATAAGAATTAATGAAATTATATGAGGAGCAAGAGAAAGATGACAGTAAGTGTAGGCCCACTGCTTAGTAAGGAAGGAGAGCTAATAACAGACAACACCAAGAAGGTCCAGGTGTATAATGCCTACTGTGACAGACCCAGGCCAATAGGGTACTGCAGAGTAGTTGAAGATATACTGGCCACTGGATAAGCAGTTTTCTGTTCCCTGAGTGACCAGGGCAGGGGCTGCTCCAGGCTACGGTGGACATATGACTCCAATTAGCCTGCAAAGAGTCAGTTGAAGCCGTTAGGCTAATGAGAACAACTGGCTCCAATTAACCTGCAAAGGTCACACCACACACAGTCAACCTGTGGAACTCCTTGCCTGAGGAGGTTGTAAAGGCCAGGACTATAACAGGGTTTAAAAGAGAACTGGATAAATGCATGGAGCTTAAGTCCACTAATGGCTATTAGCCAGGATGGGTAAGGAATGGGGTCCCTAGCCTCTGTTTGTTAGACGGTGGAGATGGATGGCAGGAGAGAGATCACTTGATCATTGCCTGTTAGGTTCACTCCCTCTGGGGCACCTGGCATTGGCCACTGTCGGTAGACAGGATACTGGGCTGGATGGACCTTTGGTCTGACCTAGTAAAGCCATTCTTATGTTCTTGTGAGTCAGGTGCGGCTGTTAAGCTAATGTGAACACCTGACTCTAATTAAGGCCGCTCTGATTCTATCAAAGGGCTCACTCCAGTCAGGCAGAGGAGAGGAAGTGCGGCTGAAGGGCTGGGTAATGAAGACACCCTCAAGCCACTGGAAAGGGAGCCCTAGGGTAAGGGTGAAGAAGGCATTGAGAGAGAGAAGTGGGGGAGCTGTGGGGAAGTGGCCCAGGAAAATGTAGCAACTCTGGCAGTGAAAGATCGGCTGCCAACAGCTGCTGCCATTAAAGTCCCTGGGTCGGAACCCAGAGTAGAGGGCGGGCCTGGGTTCCCCCCAGCTCACCACTGCAGAAACACCTCCTGGGAGGGGAAGTCAGGCCCCTGCCAGGACAGGAGGCTAAACTGTTCAGGAATAAGCCTGTAGGGACAACAGAGACTGGGAGTTTTCTCACCACCCTCCTTGCTGGCTTCTGATGAAACGAGCTCAGCAGGCTGTGACCCTGGCCCTAGAGGGAGAAGGGCTACGTGGGGAGTCACAGTGAGCCACTGAGGCTGGTGTAATCCACCAGGAAGCATGGGATCCACTGACACAAGGTCAGCACCCTGCTGCACTACTTTGCTTCAGTCTCCATAAAAAAGGTTAACTGTGGCCAGATACTTAGCACAATTAATATTAACAACAAGGGGGAAGCCAGAAAACGGAAAGACCAGGTTAAAAAATATTTAGATTAGTTAGATGTATTAAAGTTGGCAGGGCCTGACAAAATTCACCATTGGGTTCTGTAGAGGGGTGGTCACCCACTCCTGCCTTGAAAGGCTTCAAACAGCCCTGGAAGAGGGTTGGGGCAGGGGGAAAGCTAGGCTGATTGGCAGAGCAGCCACAGCTGGGTCATGCCCCAATCAGCCACAGCTGGCCTGTATAAAAAGGCTGTGAGCCAGAGGCACAGAAAGAGTCTCTCTCCAGGCTGGGAGAGAGCAGGGCCTGGCTGCCTAGCAGAAAGGGTGCTAGGAGTGATGCAGGGCTGGGGAAAGCCAGGAGAGCTCCTGGCTGGCGACTTCCCAGGCTGCAAGGCCTGGTTTAAGGCCTGGAGGTACTGGATTGCAGGGAAAGGCAGCAGCTCAAAACGTCCCTTGACGAGATGTCTGGCTTATACAGACTACAGTCAGCCCCAATGAAAGGGGGCTTGGTGATGACTGGCAGTAGCCCAGGCTGAGGCAAGGTGGGGATTAGAGGGTTGGGGGTTCCCCATAGTGGGGAGACCCTGAGACTGAGGGGTATTGCCAGGGGGCAGCACCCCAGATAACGGGGCACCGGGTCTGGGAGGGACAGGGGGGCCAAGCGGCAGCGGGACACCGACCTGCAGAGGGCGCTCCGGAGGCTGGCAGAACTAATTTCCGAGACAGCCAGCAGGAGATGCTGCAGGGGTGAGTCCCAAATCGTTACAGGTTCTTAAGGAACTAGTTGAAGCAATTATCTTCGAAAACTTATAGCAGGCGGGTGAGGTCCCAGAGGACTGGAGAAGAGCAAACACAGTACCTCTCTTCAAAAAGGGGGAACAAAGAGGACCTGGGGAATTATAGACCAGTCAGCCTAACTTCGATACCAGGAAAGACACTAGAGAACAAACTATTAAACAATTAGTTTGTAAGCAGTTAAATTGTAAGAATTATCGACCATGAATTTGTAAAAAAGAAATCACGTCAAACCAACCAAATTTCCTTCTTTGATGAAATTACTGGCCTAGTGGATGGGGGGAAGCAGTGGAGGTGAGATCTTGATTTTTAGTAAGGCTTTTGACACAGTTCCACGTGATGTTCTTATAAACAAACTAGTATCTTAGTGGGGTCTTCAAGAGTTTCATTAATGACTTGGAGTGGAGAGGATGTTTATAAAATTTGCAGATGACACCAAGCTGGGAGGGCTTGCAACACTTTGGAGAACATTAGAATTCAAAATAATCTTGATAAATTGGAGAACTGGTTTGAAGTCAACACGATTCAACGTAATAAAAACAAAGAACTTCACTCAGGAAGTAGAAATCAATGGCATAACTGCAAAATGGGGAATAACTGGCTAGGTGGCTTTACTGCTGAAAGGGACCTGGGGGTTATGGTGGATCACAAACTGAATATGAGCCAGTTAGGAGGTAACTGTCCCAGTTTACTTGGCAGATGAGGTCTCAGCTAGAGTGCAGTGTCCAGTTCTGGGTGCCACACGTTAGGACAGACATGGACAAACTGGAGATTCAAGAGGAAAGCAACAAAAGTGATAAAAGGTTTAGAAGATTTGATCTACGAGGAAAGGTTGAAACAGCTGGGCATGGTTAGTCTTGGGAAATGAAGACTGGGGTAGGCGTGGGGGGGACATAAGTCTTCAAATGTGTTGATGGTTGTTATACAGAGGACTGTGATCAATTGTTCTCCAAGTCCACTGAAGATAGGACAAGAAGTCATGGGTTTATTACTGCAACACATGAGATTTAGATTATATATTAGGAAAAGCTTTCAGCTCTAAGGATGGCTAAGTACTGGAATTGATTGCAAAGGGAGGCTGTGGAATCCCTGGCATTGGGGGTGTTTAAGAACAGGTGGGACAAACACTCGTCAGGAATGGTCTGCATTTACTGGGCCCTGCCTCAATGCAGGAGCTGGATAGATGATCTCTTGAGGTCCTTCCAGCCCTGCTTTTCTATGATTCCCCCTGGGGTCATCTTTGCTTCCACCTGCGCAAAGTAGCTACCCACAGGAACAGGAGTGTCTTTGGCTCACTCAGTACAAGCGCAAGTGACCCCATGAGGGTCAAGTCCAGGAGGAACCAGGCTCAGGATACAACACAGGCCTGGCGGCAAATTTCTGGAGTGCCTTTTCAGCTAACATTGGCAGGGCCAGGAAGAAACGGAGAGGGACCTACAGAAGAAGACATTACAGAGAGACAGAGGAGGAAAACAGAAGTTGGTAGGAGAAACAAAACAACCAAGACAAAGGGAGAGGCACCTGTCCTGGCCAGAATGTTGTTTTAAACTAGCGATAGTAACCCAGATCGTTTACAGATCAAGACCTTCCAAGGTTGGGCTACGGCCATGTACCTCTTGGTAGCCCTTTGACAGGCCTTCCTCCCCTGCCATCCACCCCTAGACGTGGCTGCTACTGACCTGGCTGCAGTCCTTCACCCCGTGTTTGCTGGCTGCACAGATGATGCCATTAATTATCCCGGGGTTAAAAACGTGGCATTCCTTTGGTGGCTGGATGGTGACGTTGGTCTCAAATAGCTTGTCGGTGGCATTTCCCATGTCGATACGGCCCCATCCAGCTGTGCTGCACTGGCTCCACGGGGCAACCTTTCCTCTGGCCTTGGGCAGGCCAATGGCATGGACGTATTTATTTACTTTGGCTGTCCCCTTCAGCTGGGGTAGGGGAGATCCAGAAATGCATTAATGGTTTTAAATATCGCCCAACAGAGGTGCTGTCACCTGCACGTTTCTAAGGGAGCAGAACGCCGTGCTGCCTCTGCTGCTTCTCCCCTATCCATTGCATCAAACCAAACTACTTTCCAGGCACCTCCTGGCCTGTTCCCACCCAATGCCCTATCCTTGCTCGTGCGATCAAGAGCTTGACTCCTGTCCCCGACTGCCCATGAGACTGGCCTCCATTGCCCATTTGTTATGCTCTTAGATAAGCCCCTTTGTGCTCTCTTTCCCCTGCTGCCCCTCTCGCGTGGGAGGAGCTCCCCATAAACATCCCCAAAGCCACCCCGTTTCCCTTCCAACACCTCCTCAAACTCTCCTTTGGCATGGTGCTGACACAAACCTTGACAATCAGTAGGCAGCTGCCTGATCACTGGCCAGCGTGCTGCCCGATTAAATACCATCTCCTTTGTTTCCTTGTACTCCCCCATCCATCTGCCTCTTGTTTTAGACTAAGATCTTTGGGGCAGGGTCCAGTTTTTTGTTCTGTTTTTGAACAGGGCCTAGCGCAACTGGATCGTGGTCCGTGTCTTGGGCTGCTAGGTATTACTACAATACAAATCTTCATCCAAGTCATGCTCTACAGGGCGGGGTCTGTGCCCTGCATCTCAGCAGCAGCAGGGCTGCCCAGAGTGGGGGCAAGTGGGGCAATTTGCTCCGGGGCCCACGGGGGCCCAGCGAGCCCAGACCTGGCGGCAGTCCAGGTCTTTGGCAGCATTTCAGCGGTCGGGGGGGGGGCCCTTCAGTGCTGCTGAAGAAAGGGAATGACTGAAGGACCCCTCGCTGCTGAAATACCACCGAAGACCCGGACCACCGCTGGGTGAGTACAAGTGCCACAGTTCCCCCGCTTTATCCCAGGTCCCCTGAATCCTCTGGGCGGCCCTGAGTGGCCAAACCCAGATGATGGACCTTAACTGCCCCCCCAATCCAACCTCTGGGGAAAGGGCAGAGTCAGCTCTGCACATTGTCTTCATCTCCCCTCTGGCATAAATTACCCCTGACCACAGCCAAGTGCCAAACCTCCCATGGTGCCCAGAGGTATGAACTTGGAAGTGAATATTAGCTCAATAAATCTGTTACCTTCAGCAAAAGGATGTCATTGACTTTAGGATGTTCTTGGTAGTCGGGGTGCGGGTGATAGCTCTGAACTGCGAATGTTTGCTGGGAGTTCTCTTGCTTATGGATATTGTGAGCTCCTAAGATGACTGTCAAGTTCCTGAAATCGGCAAAAGCAAATCAATTGTTAATCCCTTTTCCTTTTCTGGCCTGGTGTGTAGCGGGCAGCTGGTCCTGGCACCCATCCATTAGCTGCCTAGAAAAGATGCTGCAGCCATAAACCAAAGGAAACCTATTACTCAGCCTAGGGATTTGTAGATAATGAACATCTGTGAGCTGATTGCTGATTAAAGTGAGCACATGTTCTCCTTACGCTGCCAGAGTAACCAGTGGGTCCTTAATACACTTGAGAATCGGGCCTGTGTCTGGGAGTTTGGGGAACTTTGGGCATCAGGACTCCTGGGTTCTACTCCCAACTCTGCTGCTGACTCACTGTGTGGCTTGGGACACATCACAGCCCCTCTGTGCCTTAGTTTCCCTGGCTTTAAAATGAGAGTTGAGGGTATTCATCTGAGGGTTAATTAGCATTTGTAAAACCCTTGAATGCTGATGTAATTAAACTGTGCTGTGTTTGTCAGCAGCAACAGAGGCGAGTCATCGAGCGGGGTCTGTTTCCATTGGAGTCCTGGAGGGATCGATTCTTGGCCCTACACTATTTAATATCAATGACCTGGAAGACACCATAAAATGATCACGGATAAAGCTTGCAGATGGCACACAAATTAAAGGTGTTGTAAAGGACCAGGAGGGACAGGCGGCCGATTCAGAGCAATCTAGGTTGGCTGGTAAACTGGGTGCAAGCAATCAATGTGGTTTTTAATATGGCTAAATGTGTCCATCTTGGAACAAAGACTGTCGGCCATACTTCCAGGATGGGGGAGCTCTATCCTGGGACGCAGGGACTCTGAAAAAGACTATGTTGGAGAGTGCAGATAATCAGCTGAACAGGAGCTCCCAGTCAATCTGTGCCCGACCGCATGATGCATAAACAGGGGATTCTCGAATAGGGAGTACAGGGGTTATACTACCTCTGACTTTGGCACTGGTGCAGCCGCTGCTGGAATCCTCTATTCAGTTCTTGTGCCCATAATTGAAGAAGGGTGTTGATAAATTGGAAAGGGTTCAGAGAAGAGCCACAGGAATGGTTAAAAGATCGGAAAACCTGCCTGAGAATGATTGACTCAAGCAGCTCCATCTATTTAGCTTAGCCAAGAGAAGGTTAAGGGGTGACGATCACAGTTTATCAGTATCTATACAGGGAACAAATATTTAATAATGGACTCTTCAGTCTAGCCGGGAAAGGTCCAACACAGTCCAGTGGCTGGAAGGCAAAGCTAGACACATTCGGACTGGAAATAAGGAATATTGTTTTCACAGTGAGTATTTAACCACTGGAACAATTTACCTAGTGTGGGGGTGAGGGTGGATTCTCCTTCACAGACGAGTTTTAAATCTGCTTCAAACAGATCTGCTCCAGGGGTTATTTTGGGGCAGTTCTCGGGCCTGTGCCATACAGGAGCTCAGATTAGATGATCACAGTGGTCCCTTCTGGCCTTAGGAACTATGAATCAATAGTTATAAATACTTTAATAATTCTGGAGTTAAGCACTTTAAAGTGTTTTCAGATAAAACCTCCCACCCTGGGCCCTGGCCTGGTGATCTCCCACTGGAGAGAATATCCCTGCAACTCCCAGCTCTTTCAATCAAAGTGGGACACCTCCCGCTCCAGGTGCACTCTGCTCTTAGTGGGAAGGAATTAGGGGAGGGCAGAAATGAGTTGCAAGTTTTTGGAGGATGATGCTCTGCAGTAGAGCTGAGCAAAATGTGGACAGAAGGTTTCAGTTTGGTTTGGTTTTGTGTTTTCTTTTTCCCCTGAACAAGGTTGATTTGATGACATTGAAAGATTTTTGTGAATTTGTGTCTGTTTCAGTGAAAAATTAAAAAAAAAAAATCAGATATACCTCTCTCAAAGAACTGGAAGGGACTCTGAAGGGTCATTAAGTAGAGTTGAGTCTAGTCCCCTGCCTTCACTAGCAGGACCAAGTACTGATTTTGCCTCAGATCCCTAAGTGGCCCCCTCAAGGATTGAGCTCACAAACCCCAGGTTTAGCAGGCTAATGCCTAAACCACTGAGCTATCCCTCCCCCCTCTAATTGTTTTGACCAACAAAAGTCTGAAAAAGTCAGTGCTCTTCAGTTCAAAAATGTCAAAGTACTTTTTTTTAATGGGGGGATGTCAAAATGACTTTTAGAGCTTTCTTTCAATTTTATCACAAAATGCAAACACCTGAAAATACCTGTCACTGAAAATTTCTTAAAAAATCATTCAGGTTGACCCAAAAAGATTATTTTCAGTGTGTTTGGAATGGCTACTGAACCAAAAAATCCGTTCTATGGTTCTAGATACAAGGTGGGGGAGGTAATATCTCTTATTGGTGAAGAGCTCTGAGTAAACTCTAAAGCTTGTCTCTCTCGCCAACAGACAGTCCAATAAAAGATATTACTTCCCCCACCTTGTCTGTCTAATACCCTGGGTCCACTACAGTACCCCACCAGTGCATACATTGTTTGGTTTATCTGCTGTACATGTGAGGTTTAAACCGGAGAGAGAGGTATTTATTATTTGTACTGTGGGAGTGCCTGGCACCCCCTGTCATTGATCAGGAGCCCCTTGCCTCAGGTGCTGTACAAATACAGAAGAAAATCTTACCCCTTGCAGTGAGCAGCCGTCATCACCCAGCGTGGGTTTACCAGAAATCCCCCACAGAAAGTAAAGTTGGTCCTCTTCAGATAGGCCATGTAGGGTCTGGAGTGGGGCATGGCTTCATGCCCCCCCACAATCTCACTCCATGAAGCTCCTGAAAGAGAAAGATGCTCCTGGTGATGTGACTGGTCGATTCTCTCCTCACCTGGTGCATGGACCCCTGGTTGTTGTCCAACCCCCTGGCTTTCTCTACTAACCAGCATGGGTGGAAGTAGGGGACAGCAGAGTAAGCAGGATTAAGAGGTTGCAGGGCTGGCTCATCTTGGAGTTCTCAGCTTCGCCAATCCCCTTCCAGCCTGGGTTGCAATTAGGGTCTCCAGCAACTCCCTGCCTGGTTTTATAGCCTGAGACCCGTGAGCTTCAGCACCTAGGAAACCACAGGGTTTGGGCTCATCTGACTAATCAACGTAGAATCAGTTTGCTCATGCACAGCCCTGGAGCACTAGCTACAAAGTGCATCTCTCAGCAGCATGGTTATTGTGGTCAGGGTAAAACTCACCCCCTACGGAGCCAGCACAGGCCTTGTCTCAGTCAGATCCCACCCAGGACCTCTTCTGAAGGTTAAAGTGGCACCTTCTGCACAAGGCATTTTAGCTTTGAGTTGTAGGTTCCCAGGAGTGGAATCAATTTCATTGAAAATAATTCTTTGCCGCCCTCATGTAGCAACTTCTTCCAAGTTATTTACAGTGGTGCCAGGTCACAGTTCAGGGCAGTTGCACCTGGACTCCCGCTCTGGGCTCCAGGTAGGACACCCATGTTCAGGTCTTCGCCTCTTTTGGGTGGGAAACACATGTCTCTCTCCCTTCTGACCAGGGTATTTCTAGGCTGCACAGTTCCCTGCCTTCACTGTGTTATTTCAGGCAGAAGGCAAGCTATCTAAGCAGACCTGCTTTGCCTCTGCCCTCAAAGCCACTACACCGTGTCATTGCAGCAGTTAGAAGCTAGTCACCAGCTAGGCCTTTCTAAGCAAGCTGAGTTTATTCTTAAGATAAAAGTACTGCAGGGAAAACCTACCCCAAACCATAAAAGAACCTACATGCATGCTAATAGGCTGACCAGAGATTCCCCCTGCTCCCCCAACACGGACTCTGGCAGGAGCCATCCTCCCAAACCTCACCCGGGGGCTTTCCTGTGGATTCAAGTTCATCACACCCTTTGCTCAGAATGACAACCCACTGTCATTAGGCCAAAGTCCTTCCAGTCGTTCCCTTAGGAGTAGGGCCCTCCAGGGACCAGGCGTCCTGTCCATTTAAGGTCAGGCTTGACAAAGCCCTGGCTGGGATGATTTAATTGGGGATTGGTCCTGCTTTCAGCAGGGGGTGAGACTAGATGATCTCCTGAGGTCCCTTCCGACCTATGATTTTCTGGATCAGGGAGGAGGCCCTGAGTCAGTTTAAATTCAGGTTATTTATCCCAACCTCTTTTCTTTATCTGCTAGTCTCCAGAGAATCCACCTTGAAGAGACCAGGAATCAGTGTCAGCTGACAATGGGTCCCCTCCCCAGGGTGATGCTTCCCAGGGCTGGTAACCAGAGGAATTCCAGGAGGCCCTGAGTCAGTTTAAACTCAGGTTATTTATCCCAACCTTTTTTCTTTATCTGCTAGTCTCCAGAGAATCCACCTTGAAGAGACCAGGAATCGGTGTCAGTTGACAATGGGTCCCCTCCCCAGGGTGATGCTTCCCAGGGCTGGTAACCAGAGGAATTCCATCAGCATACCCCCTCCTCCGAGAGGTGGTACATACAATCTCACAATCACACACGGACAATTGCATTTTTAATACAGTGGACAGCTCAAGGAGCTCAGTCTGTTTAATTTAACAAAGAGAAGTTGAAGGGTGACTTGATCCCAGTCTGTAAGTATGGAAATCGGAGCAAATAGTTAATAATGGGCTCTTCATTCTAGCAGAGAAAAGTAGAACTTGATCCAGTGGCTGGAAGTTGAAGCTAGAGAAATTCAGCCCGGAAATAAGATGCACATTTTTAATGATGAGACTAATTAACCATTGGAACGATTTAATTCAGTATGGTGTGTCCAGGATATTGCAGGAAATTACTGTCTGTCACAGCCAGCTCTTGTGATTTGATAACGAGTCTTGCAATATTTAGGATTATTCATAAAGCCCCAGCTTCTGGAGTCACATGATTATGTGAAAATCTCAGCTCTTGCGGGGGGAGAGGGAAGTAAGTTTCTAGCCCTTATTGTTGAGGAGAAAAGATGGAAAATGTGACAAGAGTGTGATCTAAAGTCTCAGAATCCAGGCAGTAAAGAACCTAAAATGTATTAATTAAAAACAACAAACACATGATTTTTAATTCAATCTTGTGAATAGTTTTTGGAGCCTGGCTCATCATTTCTGATGTTTGGCTGTTGTTTGTCAGTGTAACTTATTTGTCTTACATGCGAAAACCAGAAAGACAATCCTGAATGATTTCCTTACCAGCATTGTTCCCCACTGCATTTGTATAGCCTCTCAAACCATCCATGCGACATCTGTGTTAGGGGGGTTAAAATCTTAAAAGCAACTTTCCCTGCTCCCCTTCAAAGCTTTCCGTACCAAACCTCCCTCCTTTATCAACCTACTTTCATTAGGAGTTCTGGAGACAGAGTGGGTTTGATCACGTTCGTACTAGTGAAGCCAAGGGACCTATACTGATCAACACCATCTGGAGATCTTCTTGCCTGCCGATTTGCTGATGATTGTGATGGAGGATGGGCGATCTGGGCGGAGCCTGAGAGTCTTAAACGTTGGGGTTTGGAGATAACGTTATCAGCGATGGTTGTGATAAAGTTGTCACGTCTACATGTTGATAGCATCCTTTCCACGGTCACAGATTTTTTTCCATGGTGTCTCGTTGTTTTTGCTGATACAGACTAACACAGCTACCCCTCTGAAATCTGCCATTTAGATTGTTATTGGAAGCCACGAGCCTTCTCTCCACTTTTATGTTTGACTGACAGCTTTAAACCCAGCTAGAACAGATGAGTTTCAATCTGTGGCCCATGAGTGTTTCTAACTCCCATGTGGTAAATAGTGAGATGCTCAGATGAGGGGGTAACGGGGTCCAGATCACACCCTAAGTTCCTAGTCCACTATCTTGTCTCTGTCTTGTCTCTAACAGTGGCTAGAACCAGCTGCTTCTGAATAAAGCATAAGAAACCCAGTTATTAGATAAATTACCCCAGGGAAGCTTCTTCCTATCCCCCGTGGTTAGCGTTGGGCTAGAAACTTTTTTATGAAATGAAGGCTGAGAAAGGAAAACACCAAGAGGTCGTGATAGGCAATGAAATCATGCGAGTTAGTAATGCTGGATGCGCTCAGCACTGGCCCGACTCTGCTCCGACACTGGGAGTTTTCCTCCTCTCGAGATCTATCTAGCAGCGATCAGTGACAGACCCAGGACCACAAGAAAAGTGCAAGGAGGCAGCGGGCCGAATGTGAGAGGGTATGTGTCTAAACTGAACGGCAAAGCTAAACAGGTGGGTTATGCATTCCCAGCAATAAGGACCAAGGACACCTACAGGCCATGCCCCTCCCATTTGCAGAGTTCCCACTAAACAGGAGATATTAAAGGCTGCGCAGTCCAGAATCAGAAAACCACATGGGTCTTTTTCAGTTCTGCTGGGGCACTTCCCTCTGTGGCCTGGGAAGTCAAAAGAGGACTGGTCTCCTCTGGGCTGACTTGCTCATTTACACCCAGGCAACCTTCTGAAATCAAAGGCCCTGCCCCATTGCAACTGGAGCAGAATTTGGCCCCTTGTGTTTGTCTGGAGAATGATCAGAAACCCACTGAAGCAAGATGTCGTGAAATAGGAGACTGACACGCTGTGACATGCAGATTGGCGTTTATTTTTCAAGCTTGTTACATGCCCAGCATCGCAGCAAGCGATAGAGAAGGAATGGAGCAGTGACCAGGGCGAAGGAGGTGTGAGAATATAGGGTTGGGGAGTCTCCTCCCTCTTAGAGGAACTGGCAAGGATTCAGATTCCTGCTGCTGCATTCTTTGCTTTGCTTCTGCTCTGACAATGTGGCACCAGCTGAAAATGCCAGGGAGAGAAACTCCCTTGTAAACCCAAGTGAAG
The DNA here is from genome assembly GCF_007399415.2 of Gopherus evgoodei. Classification (NCBI taxonomy): domain Eukaryota; kingdom Metazoa; phylum Chordata; order Testudines; family Testudinidae; genus Gopherus; species Gopherus evgoodei. Next base: position 6,492,879 of record NC_044343.1, read on the forward strand.
CCCAACCTCAGCCTGGACTGAGCCGGGGAAACAAATCAGGGGACGCCCAGGAGGGAGCGGGCATGGGTCAGAGCTTTCCCCTCCAGGTGATCCAAAACCACCTCCTTGGGCCGATTTCAACTCACTTCAGTGCACCCTGCTCTAGAATCATCCCTGATTCTGCTCTGATGGTCTTAGCACCGTCCCGGAGACTGGACAGCTGTGCCCTATTCACGTCAACAGGGGCAGAAGGAATCCTGAAGCCCCTCAGAACAGCAAAGCTGCTGCTTCTTCAGGGGACCAGTCAAGAGAATATTAACTTGGGGCTGAAAACTTGACATTCCTCTCCTGAGCCAACAGAACCCAGGTGACAAGGGAACTGCTGGGCCTGCAGGCCTTCAGATCTACAGTAACCAGGCCATAGAGGCACCTAGAGAGAGTCTTGTCCGCTATGGTTTCAGACAACACCCCAAAGGGAGAAAAGGCTGGAGGATGCAACATAAGGGAAAGCAGCATGGGTCTCAAAGGCAGAAGATGCTGGAGGAGAAGCTGGAGCATCTCCTTCTCTGGTCCTCTAGCCCATAATCTTTTTGATCCACGGAAGGTAGTTAGCAATGCGGGTGTAGACACCAGGAGGGGCGCTGTAGCCAAAGGAGACAATTCCCTGCGCCACTCCGTTGCAGATCATAGGCCCCCCAGAATCCCCCTGCCAAACAGAGAAGAGGAGACACTTCAGAGGCCCTCTGGTTATGGGGCCAACTTAATCCCTAGTGTAACTTGATGGACTTCTATACTCTTACCCCCAGGGTCAACCCATTAAGCCGGCTGTTCTGCACAAACCCAATGCAGTCGCCCCATGTCACAGGCACTGCAATCACTGGGAGTAACTGCGCCTCATGGCTGATGTTCCCGAGTGAGCATTACTGGAGCAGTGACGCTGCAGCAGTGTAGGCCGTACAAACCCATCCAGAACCCTGGGTAAGCACTCCCAGGTCTGGCCCATGCTGCCGTGCTTCACTGCTGTGGCACCCAAGTCCGCTAAATTAAAGCCAGCTCGGCCATGTGTACACAAGTGGTGCTTGCCCCCTGTGACCGCGACAGGCACACGCTGTCTGGGCTAATAATGGAGTTTTCATCTCGCGCCAGTTCCAAACAGCAGCAAGGAAAAAACTGGTCTTGGAAAACGGAGGGAAGTTTCCAAAGGGAGAGGTGTTTTGAATCGAAAAATCAAAATGTTCTGTTCTGAAAAGGTCAAACCAACGTGTTTCAATTTTGTTCAGAAATTGGGAAAGGGGGAAAGGGAGGGAGTTGGTTTTTTTTTATTTACCGAAACCATTGGGTGAATTGAACACAACTTGGTGCAATGTTTTGGTTGACCTAAATCTGCATGTTTTTGCAAAAAGAAAAGGGGGGAGGAGGTTGAAAAATGTTAACCAGCTCTGGTGCAGATGACACTCACTAAGGAACCCATCGCTGCCAAGCTGTGTGCTTCCACAGGCCTCCGGGCTCAGCAGCAAACCCTCCTTCAGGAGCTGAATGCAGGGCTTCTGTCAGCCTGGGTAGCAAGAAACCACAGAGGGGGAACCCTTATGGGAGACACATGAGCTGGCAGGAGATTTGCATCCATGAGTGTCCCTCCTCTTGGAGAGGCACCTAAGTAGCTTGCCTGGTGCCCACACTTCCCCATGCCACCCGTTTGCCGGTGTTTCCAGCACTGACCTGGCTGGCGTCCTTGAGCTGGTGGAAGCTGCCGGCGCAGAGCATGCCATCGTTGAGGTGGGGGTAGACGTTGAGGCATTTCCTGCGGCTGTAGATGGTGATGTTAGTCTCAAAGAGCCTGGTAGTGTTCTTCTCTTTGTCAATGAGGCCCCATCCTGCTATACTGCACTTGGTGTCGGTGGGGATGTCGCTGCTGCTCTTGGGCAGCGGGATGACCTGGACGTATTTATTCAGCTTGGCCTTCGCTGTCAGCTGGGTGGAAGGAAGTGGAGGAGTATTAAGCCCCAAGAACTAGTCAATGGAGTCTGGAGGCAGGGGTCATGCTGTGAGAATGGCTCAGGAAGATGTCCAGTGGCCCTACCTGGCCAGGTGATGGGAGAGGCTGAGCATCCTCAGAGCCAGTGCTCAGCAACCTACAGCAATGGGCCCTGAGCAGTCTAGGGGACAGGAGGGAGGCAATACTGGAGAACATGCAGCTTGCAGGGGATGTGGGACAGTGCAGTTGACACTGGGTGATCTATTCTGAGAGGGGCTGAGTGCTTCTGGCCCTCAGGGAACTCCAGGAAGGGTGAGGCTGCAGGATCTGCCCATGGTTTCCTTTCTCTGGCTGGACATCTTGAAATAATAAAGCCCAGTTTGCAAAGTGAGCTTTGACTTCTTCCCATACAGCATAAGGCATAAAATTCTCTCTGTTCTCAGCCATCCGCACTTAGCCCTTCACCCCCCAAAGCAGCTGCCAGGGGGACCTCCCCTGCTGCAGACAAGTCACTTACCTTGAGCAGCATTATGTCATTAATTAGGGAGATATCGTTGTATTCAGGGTGTTTGTAGTAGGTTTCAACCCCCAGCACCTGCTGAGACTCCTCTGGCTCATGGATATTGTGAGCTCCCAGGATCACAGTGATATCCCTGAAACTAGGAGGAGGCAGCATGGGTCACTTTCCCGGACACAGCCCCTCTCCCCTTCCCCGAGCAACGGGGGCGAGGGTGCAGAGACAACTGGCTTCACACAGACGGGCAGATGACTCCTGCTTTAAAATTTATTCCGTCAACCAGCCTGAGAAGGACAAACCTGGCGACAGTACCTACCCCATGCAGTGAGCGGCGGTCATCAGCCAGTCCGGGGCCACCAGAAAACCCCCACACCGGAAATCACTGGAAAACTTCAGAGCTGCCATGTAGGGTCTGGAGTGGGGCTTAGCTTCATGCCCCCCAACAATCTGACTCCGCAAAGCACCTGAAAGACACACAGACTCCCGAGTGGGAGAAGAGGGGATGGCTCCTTCCTCAACTGGTGCATGGACCCTGGAGAGTCACCCTAGCCCATGGCTTCCTCTACTCACCAGCATGGGTCGAGGGGTAGGACAGCAGGGAAAGCAGGAGCAGGAGACATTGGGGCCTCTCCATCTCTGAGTTCACAGCTCCTTGGATCTTCTTCTAGGATCGACACCAACCTGAGCCTCCTGCTGCCCTGTGGCTGGTTTTATAGCCTCAGGCCAACGAAACTCGGAAACCAGGAAACCACATGTGCTGGGCTGATCTAAATGATCCAGGCACAATCAGATCCTTGTGCGACTATCTGCTACTTCCTCTCCACTTGCCTCTGGTCACTCGCTTCAGATACTCGGAAGCTGGCCCAAGTTGACAGCTTCTGGGGGCATGAAGGACAATGCGTCTCTTTGTTCCTAGCAGGGCAGGCCAGTCAGCAGGACCTGTGGGAGAGTAGTGGCTGTATTAACAGGCCTTGTTTAAAATAAACACAAACCTGGCTCCATAAAGCACCTTCCCAGCGTGATGTTGCCGTCTATGTGCTTTTATACAAATATGCTAATGAGGGAATCTAATGTAACTGGAATATGCTTCATGCAAACGGTCTCTTGTAAGGTATCATTACAAAGCTTATAATCTACTGAGTGTGGTCTTCCTAGTTCTATAAATGTATCACTCTTGTATCTAAAACTAGAAATATGAAATATAACCCTGCGGGCCTATTGTCATTATCCAAAGTGTTGGCAATTAATGGTGGTTGGGAATCTTGATGGCTCCCAACAACCAGGACAATTGACTGGCTGGCTCTGTTTGCAGGCAGGCCTTCCTGTGAGTCAGGCTGGGAGGAATGAGGGCTTGGGGTCTTACAGCGATGTGATCGTGTCACCTGAACTGGAATCCATCTTTAACCTGGCGCTTTTTCTGTAAGGAGGGATGGGAACCCAGAGGGACAAAGGATTCCCACCTTATACCAAAGTTATATAAGTGGGTGGAACAGAACAAAGGGAGGAGAGGAGCCATCATAAAGAATGCCCTAGCTACCACCTAGCTGGAACAAGAGCTGTACCAGGGGAAAGGATTGTGCCCAGACAGTGCCGCCCAGAGGATTCAGGGGGCCTGGGCAAAGCAATTTCACAGGTCTCTTCCATTTAAAAAAAAGTTGCAATACTATATTCTCGTGAGGGCCCCTGCGGGGCCTGGGGCAAATTGCCCCACTTGCCCCCTCACCCCAGGCAGCCCTGTGCCCAGACTAGGAAGGCATCCAGTCTGGGAAAGAAATGTATTGAAACAGCTCTGAGGGTGAGATCTTCTCTGTATTCAGTTGTATTACTGTATTAGACTTAGATTTGCGCTTTTTATTTTATTTTACTTGGTAATTTACTTTGTTCTGTCTGTTACTACCTGGAACCACTTAAATCCTACTTTCTGTATTTAATAAAATCACTTTTTACTTATTAATTAACCCAGAATATGTATTAACACCTGTAGGGAGGCAAACAGCTGTGCATCTCTCTCTATCAATGTTATAGAGGGCAAACAATCTTTGAGTTTACCCTGTATAAGCTTTATACAGAGTAGATCGGATTTATTTGGTTTTAGACCCCATTGAGAGTTGGGCATCTGAGTGTTAAAAGCAGGAACACTTCTGTGAACTGCTTTCAGTTAAGCCTGCAGCTGTTAGGGGATGTGATTCAGACCTGGGTCTGGGTTTGCAGCAGGCTAGCGGGTCTGGCTCACACCAGGCAGGGCACTGAAGTCCTGAGCTGCCAGGGCAGGAAGCCAGGGGCAGAAGTAGTCTTGGCACATCAGTTGGCAGCTCCCAAGGTGGGGTTTCTGTGATCCAATCCGCCACACCCAGGGTCTCAGCGCTAATGCCCCAGCATGCACTGTGATCATGATAAACACCCCCCCATACATCATGGGGTTTGCCTGCGGGGCATGGAAAGCATGAGGCCTTACAGGCTCTACCCGGTGTGAGACAAGGAAGACAACATTTGCAAACTGCCCAGTGACTGGGTGCAGGAGTAACACCCACCACTCCCGGGGTCATGTGGTGCCTGATCCACTGGTGATATGAATTTGTTCCAGTCCCAGCTGCAGAGCTGTGACTTTCTAGCTTGAGCTATAGCCAAGCTGGTGCTTTTAGCTATGGAGGCCGGTGGTGGCTGTCACCCAGTCAGCAGGGGATCTTTGGGAGCTAGCAGTGGACAGATGGAAATGTGCTCTGTAGAACATGGATAGATTGGAGTGGAGTGGCCTCGGCCCTTCTGTACTACTCCTATCTTACGTCTATAGCACATCTCACAGGCACAGATCAAGGCACTTAAAAAGGCAGGCCAGGATCATTACCACCATCTTACAGATGGAGAAACTGAGGCACGGGAAGCCGATGTTACTTCCCCAAGGTCACCCTGGGATGATGCAGTGCTGGTGTCAGCAGAGATTACATATGGGTGTAAGTAAAGGCTATGCGCTCGGAACAGCCCTCTGCAGTGAGCAGGAGTCGTTCCCAAGTGCTAGGCCGGCCGTGTCCTCTATTCCCAGGAGCAGGGAATTAAAACTGAGCTGAATATGGGCCGAGAGAAGGGGTTAAGTGTGAGTCTCAATCCCCTGTCAGCCCCCCTTTGCCAGATGTTGGGTCTTCAGCTCACGTCATGCCAGAGCAGCTTGTGTCTTTAGCACGGTAGGTGCCCTGTTCGAGCCTAACGTGTCGCCCAAGAGGGTGGTGGTCACTGTTGTAACCCATTTGGAACTCATCGTGGGTGCAGCACTGGCTTGGGACTCAGGAGACCCTGATTCTGTTCCTGGCTCTGCCACTGATGTGGCTGGGTGACTCTGGGGAAGTCACAGCCCCTCTCTGTGCCTCAGTTTCCTCATCTGTGCAATGGGGATAATAATATTTACCTCCTTTGTAAAGCACTTGGAGATTTAGGGCTAGACAAGAGCTAGGAGGTGGTATTATTATTATTAAGCCCTGTGACTGAGTAGTTTAAATTGTTCCCTTGCGTGTGTCTACTAGTTTCATCTCCCATCAGGTAGCCAAGTCCTTAAGGAATTTCTCATGCTCCCCCCTACTCTGGGTTAATCTCACTTGTTCTGTGGCAACAGCCAGTGTGACCATCTCATTATTAACCCTCTGGTGCAGGCTGTCAATAACCGATTTAGACTGCACCGCTGCGAAATCCTAAGTCATGGAAAACCCCGCTCCTCTCCTCTCCCTCTGAGAATGATCTGTTAGTGTCCTGGACCCTGCGTGATGGCTGGAGCCAGAAATAGCCGTAACCATTGACATAAAGAGCATGCGAAGGCATCGGGTGGTGTGGGAGAGGACCTGTATCTCCACTCAAGTGGAGACATGATGATGGGTTCTGTGCCTCCCTGGAGATAACGATCAAGAACGCCAGCCGGCTGATAGCATCCTTTCCGCTGTCATACATTTTTCCATTGGGCAGAAGGTGCTAACGGCGGGTCAGTCTGTAACCGAAAACCATACAGGCCTTTGCCATTTCACCGGGGGTGGATATTTATCTCTCTACAGAGAGGCCACGCAAAGCCTGTGCACCACTTGGCTCCGATGCTACAGTAACAAGTGCAACATTGGGAGGGAAGAGACTTGAGGCCTCGCTTAGGCTGAGATTTTCGGTGGAGACGCCGTAAAGGGGGGCCTGATTTTCAGCAGGTGACTGCTCGGCAGGCTGGGAAAATCAGGCTCTTCCAACTGGGTTCCCAAAGTCATTAATCTTTGGAAATCTTGGCCTTAATGACCTGAGGTTGATGGCGACAGTGGGACATGGAGGAAGAGAAGATGCTTCTCCCCTCTGTGCTCCACCAAACCATCCCAGGCATCTGCCCAAGAAGAGCAGGAATCAGAAGCAGGAACTAGCAGAAGAGACACTGTTACCTCTTCCCCATTGCAAACACTTTCAGCAGGAGGACAGTTAGCTGGTGCTGCTTGGTGCCTGGTCTGCAGGGGCTTGATTCAGCCCATACCCACAGATCACAACAGGAACTGGATCAGACCCTAGGTAAGAAGAGGACTCATGTCTTAGCAGAAGGAGAAGTTGTCTGCTCTAGGTTCAGTGTCAGACCATTTGAGGGAAGGGTCTCTTTAATTATCCCTTTGTGCTGGATTCTCAGTGGGGGTCGCTGGGGCCATAGGCGCATTTGACATCAGCTGAGTGTCTGGCTCTGGGACTCGGTTTTGTGACCCTTTGCCAGGATAGTCAGGGAGGCAACCCTGCCCCCTGGGGGGTTACTAAACCTCTGATTGCCAGAAGCTGGGACTGGCGACTGGGGATGTAATTCAGTAACTGCCCTATCCTGCTCATTCTCTCCGAAGCCTCTAGCGGTGGCCGCTCTCAGAGACAGGATACGGGGCTACCTGGGTCATTGGTCTGACCCAGTCTGGCCATTCGTCCATCCACAGGTAAAAACAGAATCCTGGACCCCGCTGCTAGAGAGTCTCATGTCCCGCAGGGGACCAGTCAGGGGACTCTTAGCTCAGAGCATTTAAATCTTTAAAGAGCACATTTAGCATATCTCTTGGCAAGCTAACGATGTCCCCACTAATCTCTGCTCACATCAGGATGTGTTTGTCCCCAGGAAGAAGAGCCTCTTCCTCTAATGATGATATTTAAGATCTGAGAGCCCATTAGCGCCCCGCCCTCGGGAGGAATTAGGGGCCTTATTTTATCCCTGTAGCTTTATACAATGCCCCTAAGGGATGGACGGACGCTCAGTGGCCTGTGGTTTTACAGCCGAAGTGGAGGTTACTGGATCTGACCCATCCTGTTCCTAAGCCTAGATCCCTAGGGGAACACAGATTGCCAGGGCAGGGTTTAGGCAGGGTCTGGGCTTCAGACCCAGAGAGTTTCCTCCTCCCACAAAACAGGGAACAGCCAGAGGTGGAGCAGCGGGTAGAGGATGCTGGGATTTGATGTGGGAAGATCAGAGACTCAGGAACTGGAGGGTGACCAGCAGAGCCCATCTGTAGGGACTAGGAGGAAGAGGTGGGTGGGGCTCCATGGGATCACTCTGTCCAGGGGGCTTTATACTTTCAGTGGGCTGGAAATGTCAGGGGCTGGAGGCGACTGTGAGTCCAAATCCGGCCTGGAACAGGATGGCTTGCCCATGGACTGGACAGCCTGAGGCTGAGCCTGGAGCCCACCTGAGAGTAGGGTGACCAGGCAGCAAGTATGAAAAATCAGGATGGGGTTGGGGGGTAATAGGAGCCTATATAAGACAAAGCCCCAGGTATTGGGACTGTCCCTATAAAATCGGGACATCTGGTCACCCTGCCTGAGCAGAATCGGGGCCTCCTCTATAAAAAGCAGCGGAAAGCAGGGGGTGGTTGCTGAAGGAGTGAAGTTGAGACTGGCGGGAATGGCGACAGCGCTGGGAGAACGTTCTCCAGGCCAGGGAGCGACTCTGCCCAGGAAGCAGGGGAAAGATGGGGAAGGCCTGTGGCGAAGGCCAAACTCCAGACAGGAGGTACTGGGACTGGGCTCAGCTGAACCCGGGGTCCAGGCTGTGTGGGTTTGTGTTGGATTTGTGGAGGAGAGAGACTGGGGCTAAGGCCTGAAGGGTTCTTAGAGGGGCCCTGAAGAGGAGGGATGGCCAGTGAGGCAGAGTGCTGTAGAGTGGCCTCTGGCCAGGAGGAGGTGCTCGCGAGGCAGTAAACAGTCAGGTTACTACCAGTCCCATGGGTGACCACGGAAATCTTAATAGGAAGCAGAGTTAAGATTCAATCCTTCGCTACAGCAATGCCTGCTTGTCCAGTCCTGGGCTGGCCTCCCCCCCGATCCCACCCCACACCTGTCCTCAGACTCTGCTCCTGGGCTGCCTACATGCAAAGCTGTGCTCATGCACCTCAGTCCTGACCCACAACCCCCTTCCTGCTCTGCTCCTGTGACAACTGGGGTGGGGGGAATCTCTCTGTTCACAATGTCTGGATTCTGGTGGATGCCATGAACTTGTTCTGGAATTGCTGCAGTGGGGAATGCCTCTGGGTGCATGTGGAACCCACCAGCAGCTGCAGCAGATACCTCCTGGGCAAGGGACAAGGCAGAGTCATTAACCTTCAGATCTGTGCTCTGAGCAGACAATGGTCTAATGTGCTAAGGGGTTGCCAAATCTCTCTGGTGAAGTGGAGAGTGAAAAAATCAAAGTTGGTAGCAGCTAGAGGATCATATTTTGCTGGGTGCTGTCTGAACTTGCAGTGAGAGAGGTGCCCTGCCCCACTCAATTTACAGTCTGAATAGACAAAGGGTGGGAAGGGAAACTGAGGCATGGAGGGAAGTCAAGTGACTTCACCAAAGCCACACAGCAGGTGCATGCCCGAGCCAGGGATAAAACCCAGAGCGCCTGGACCCTAGACTAGTGTCTTACCTACTAGAACACTGTGCCTCTGGCTGGCATCTTCTGCGTCAGTTGGCAGGAGAAACTCTAACCACAGAGAGGTGTGCCTCATCTAAAGACACAAACAACTCTGTCGGGTTTTTCAGCTGCAGACACAGCCCTTCCGTTGGGGGGGCAGGAAGTGCTTCACCTTCACCTTATGTGCATCTCAGGACTTTGTTTACCCCAAGCTCTCCAGGCCCACTTCCTGCTGTTAGAACTGATTCTTCTGTGTTGATCAGTTTAGAGTTTGTCACCAACAGTTAAAACCTGCATCCTGCCAGTGGAGTGTGAATCAGCTATCTCTGTGGGGTTACGGCCGTTTCCACCGGCTGAGACTCTATCTCGGCGTATTGAGAGTTGAGGCCTGTTGTGTTAAGTGTGATGGAATAAGGGGGCCCAGAGAGTCCAGTGTGTTAACGTGACCCTGTCACTGTACTACAGTAAAGCGTTAAACAAGGCTCGAGGTCAGAGACCTCGGTCTGCTTAGCTCCATGGCAGCACAATTCATGCTAAAGTTTGCAAACATCTTGAGCGGGCTACAGAAAAGAAAAAGCAGCAGCACATGACATAAAGCCGTTTTTGGAAGGGAAACAGAGCGATTATACAGACCTAACTTAGCCCAAACCTACCAGAGGCCCCTTTTCAGAGAGAGGACGTTGGTTAGTGTCTCTTATTTTTGTCAGCCAACCTTTCTTGGGGGACATGGAGGGAGGAAAGGGTTTTTGGGCTGTGATGGATGGTCACTCTCCCTGCTTTGGACAAACAGACGCAAGAGGGAGAAGAGGCAGGGGCGTAAAAGTGGGGAAAATGCAGCTTTTGTGGCCATTCTATGAGTCTCTCATGGCAGCTCTTCTCTGGGCTCTGGCTCAATGTCTGATCCCTCTCCCCTGCTGGTGGTTCTCCAGCTGGGCAGAGCTGGATGGACCAGCTCATCTTGCTGCTGGGCTGGTGTGGCACAGCTGGTCTTGGAGTCCGAGGACAAGCCGAGAGAGGGAGAGATGACAGGAGGCAAATAGTGGGTGGGGGATGGAAAGGAACCCACAAGGGACGGGGAGAGAGAGCGGGTTGTATGTGTCTCAGGCTGGAGTCTCCGCAGGTGCAGGGTTGAAACTCAGCACTGTTGTGCTGAGCTCCGGGTGTCCTTGTGTTCTGGACAGTGTATGTAGAATCCCCTTTCAGTGCCGCTGCAGGTCCCGGGAGGGCCAGGGAATGTAGAGTAGGGAAGGCTAATAAATATGTACAGGGCAGTAGGTACATGGGGGGAATGGGAGGCGGTCAGGGTTTGGCTGATCTGAGCCCTCTGGCTATAAATGAGACCTAGTGTATTCTCTTCTCTTTCTGGTTTCAGAGTGGGAGCCGTGTTAGTCTGTATCAGCAAAAAGAACGAGGAGCCCTTGTGGCACCTGGGAGACGAACATATTTATTTGGGCGTAAGCTTTCCTGGGCTAGAACCCACTTCGTCAGATGCATGGAGTGAAAAATACGGTAAGCAGCTATCCCTTTTCCAACAATGAGCAGAAACAAACTTCAGAATAAGGCAGGAGACTTTATGAAATGCAAAAGCTCATTTATTGACTTGCTTGTTACACTCGAGCGCTGCCGGGGCACAGAAGGAATGGGGCAGCGGGGGGCATCTCAAATTGGGGTGAGAAGTGGGAATCTTGTGAATTTTTGCAAACTGATCATCTGCAGTTAAAAAAAATCAGATCTGGTCAGCTGAAAGTATTTGGTTAATTTCAAAACATTTCAAATTTGATTTCAACCCTTTCTTTTTTAAATGGTACCTTTCCTTTCATTTCAGTTGATTAAAATTTCAAAATGAAAAGTGGCATCATCCCCACACCCGAAACAATCCACCTAGAAAATGTCAAAATAGTCAGTTTTTGCAATCTAGAAAAAAAAATCCTAATATCTTCTATCGGAACAGTCCTCAAAGCTAGCCCTTAGCTACAGCCAGTTTGGGTTTTGATGAGTCAGCATTTCCCCAAAAAAGCCTTCAAATTGGGTGCCTGAAGCCCGTCACAATCCATGTGCTTTGGAACACTCCCCAGCATTGTGGGATTCACGTGTGTTCTGAACCAGGAGGGGGCTGCTTGGCTGAGGAAAACTTTGTTCCGATCCATTTGGGCCAAATCTGAGTTCCTTGCCATGTTTTCACTCCCTCCTCACCGAGGCTAACCTGGGAGGTTTGGGTGTAAAAATTTGGCGAGGGACTCAGGATTAAGCCTTGTATGTTCTTCCTGGGGGGTGGTTCTGGTCCACTAATGACATTTAAATGTAAAGAAACGGGCAGCCCAAAAGGAGGAGTTGGGTGGGCCCTGCGTTGTTATCCCTACAGTTCCAGGTAACACCTGGGGGAGAGAGAAAAGCCAGTGACTTGCAGCATGCAGATGCCGGAGAAGCTGTAGCATCTTTCTCTCCGGTCACTGCCCCATAGTCTTTCGAATCCAGGGCAGGTAGTGGGCGATGCGAGTGTACACCGAGGGAGGGAACTGGAAACCGTAGGAGACGATCCCCTGGGCCACCCCGTTGCAGACCAAAGGGCCACCGGAGTCCCCCTGAGGAAGACACAGGGAAATAGGGGTCAGTGGAATGTAGACACTGTGGAAGCGCATTGTGGGCTAGCGGGAGCGAATGCAGGGGTTAGAGCCACTGATGGCTGAGTTCCATCCTGGCTCCACCACCCTGTCACCCCAAGTGAGTGGCTTAAGGTCTCTGGCTTTGTGTCTGCTAGGGAACATCTTACAGGCTTTCAGGGGTGTGCACAGGGGGGGGTGGGCTGCTGGTGAGGGGGGAAGAGCCAGTTCCCCTGGCTGCAGGGGGCACAGAAAATGTCCCTTCAAACCAGCCACGTTTTTATTCCTATGCACGCCCCTGCAGGCTATCCAGCAATGGTGTGGCTACAGCAGCTAGCCCTGCAAGCTCTAGGAGCCAAGGTAATAAATACCCCCCTTCCCCGCCGCCCCCTCCAGCATGTGTTCTATTCTACAGCTTGCCTCGTTGCTGAAAAACGAGGACATTTCTGAGTGTCTCCATGGCTCATGGGTACAGTGGGCCATTAAGGCAGCTGGGGAGGTCCCTTCTCACCCGCCAACCTCAGGGCAGCGTGGCTGGGGGAGAGGGGAAGGGATGCAGAGACGTACGCGGTTGACGTCACTGAGCTTGTGGTAGCTGGCTGCGCAGACCATGCTGTCGGTGAGCTCTGGGTAGAACAGGAGACATTTCCTCCGGCTCAGGGCGGTGGCGTTGGTCTCAAAGAGCTTGTAAGTTGCTACCTCTTGGTCAATGAGGCCCCATCCCGACACAATGCACTTGGTGTCCGCAGGGAGATCGCTGCTGCTCTTGGGCAGAGGGATCACCTGGACGTATTTATTCAGTTGGGCTTTGTGTCTCAGCTGTTATGGGAGGGGAGCAAACACATTAGGCCCTGCAGGAGATGAAGAGGAAGGTTTGGGGGGGTTGTTTTTCCAGGTGCTTGCTCATTAGGAATCCACCTTGGGGCATGGTGTAGAAATGGGGGTAATATCAGGTTTGAGGTTGAGCCCCAAAGCTAGACATGTCATGGCCATCACCTTCTGACGTTGGCACACCCACATCCTTGGGTTGTGTGATGCCAGCCCAGGGATGGAGAGTGGCCAGCGGTGCTTTCCTTGGCCAGCCTCTTCCCTAGAAGGCCCATGCTCATCCTCTGGGAACAGCCTCTCCTGGGATTGCGTCATGGCGCGATGATGTCACTCCTGTGCGACCGCAACAGGTCAATCGGCGTTTGAGTCTGCAGACCCCAAACCCATAACCCACTGGTGAGTGTGTCCCGTGGTCACCTCTGTGCCAATCCACAGAGGATGTGAGTAATGCTACCTGCACTACAGAACTGTCGCTCTGGTTGCAGCAGCCCATGAGGTTTGCTCTGGAGAATCCTGGTTCAGTCCCTGCTGTGGCAGTTGAGAAGACGGCTGCCACGTACGGACAAAGCCCAGAGAGGTGGATCTAAATACCAGAGGCACTCTGCAGCATATATAACCTACAAACCCTAAGAGTATGTCTACACCGTGATAAAATATCCATGGCACTCGGGGCCTGGGTCAGCTGGCTCCAGTGCAGGGCTAAAAATTATAGTGTAGAGGTTCCTGCATGGCCTGGCTCCCAGGCTCAGAGGCAACTTTTAGCCCTGCAGCCTGAGTCAGCTGACCCGGACCAGCCGTGGCCATGCCACAGATCTCTTACTGCAGTGTAGATGTAGCCTTAACCAGCGGCTGGTGCAGGGATTCGCTCTCCATTGGGGAGTCCTGTTACCTTTAGGAGAAGGATGTCATTGTATGGCACATAATTGGCGTTGTATTCTGGGTGCGGATGGTAGCTTTCAACGGCAAACATCTGCTGGGAGGCCTCCGGGATGTGGTAATTGTGAGCTCCCAGGATGACACTGATGTCCCTTCAAATGACAGTAAATATCACACATCAGGCCCACTCAAGTCAGCGTCTCTGCCTCGGAGAGGAGGGGAGGGGCCGTATTTCACATTCAAACAGCACCTTGCATTCGAAGCGCCTTTCGTGTAGGCAGCGTGGGCTAGTGGGCGGGGCAGCGTGCTGTGCTGCAGGAGAGAGCACGCTAATTCCTGGCCACTGATCTGCTGTGTAACCTTGGGCCAATCACTTCCCCTCCCGTCCCTTCGTCTGGTTAGACGTCAAGCTCTCCAGGGGGCAGGGGCCGCTTCTCATTCTGTGTTTGTACTAGGGTGACCAGACAGCAAATGTGAAAAATTGGGATGGGGGTAATAGGAGCTTATATAAGAAAAAGACCCCAAAATCGGGACTGTCCCTATAAAATCAGGACATCTGGTCACCCTAGTTTGTACAGCCACTGGCACAGCTGGGCCTTGGTCTCCATTTGGGCCTCGAGCATCCAGGAAGAAGTGGGGCCAGTTGTCGGGAGGAATGGCCAATGAACAAGAGGGCGTGGCAGCTGGAGGGATGCCCTGACTGGGAATGGGGACGTTTTGAGAGAGGATCTGGGGTACTCACTGTGGGACTGGCTGAGAATCAGGGCTCTGAACAGGAGGGGATGTCTCATGGGAGCCCAGTGCCGGACTGCTCCCTGCCGGGGTGTCGGTTGTTGGTCCCAGCCTTGGCTCTCGCAAGGGAGGTGCAAAGCTGGGGGCTCAGTAGGGGAGGGACATTCCAGGAGTTTGCTCTAAGAATGTCCTTGTGGTATCTTGCGACGCCTGACCCTGTGAGGTGCTGAGCTCTCTCTCCTCCCATGGGAGGAACTCAGCACCTGCAGGATGAGACACTAATACGCCTCCCCATCACCTGCCCCTGGTGCGGTCTCTTACTCCTGTGCATAGCGGCGTAAAGCGCTCCCAGGGCAGAGTGGCAGTGACTTGCATTCTACACCCGCTTTGCCCCGGTGTGAATGGCCAGCCTCACTGCAGGGCCATGAAGAATCAGGACCTAGCAGCAGTTTAATTAAATCGATTTAGTGAAACCAGCGCAGACCTGTGGGTGGACACTTCAGTCTTTGATTTCACTTAAACATAAACCTACTCCTGATTCACTTACCCAGCCTGACTTCAGCTGAGTTTAAAGTGAAATCAGTGTCTCCCCACAGCCTTTCCAACCAGTGTGGCCTAGTGGCTAGAGCACTGGACTGGGGCTCAGGGCACCTTGGTTCTAGTCCCAGCTCCACCACTGGCCTATTGGGTGAACCTGAGCGAGTCACTTCACCTCCTGGTGCCTCAGTTTCCCCCATCTGTAAACAGGGGATAATGACATTAACTTCCTTTGTTGAGATTCACCTGTGCAAAGTGCTATGTAAGAGCTAGGGATTATTATAATGAAATCAGCTTAAAATCACACCTTAAGATGCAACTCTCTGGCCAACTCAGCCCCGAGTCTGCTGGACCCTTTCAGAGTGAGTTAGGCTCTTTAATGAATTTCCCAACACTCTGACATTTGTCTTCCAACCAGAAGCCGTCCATGCGTTTGTAGGGAAGGGATGGGGCTTACCCCATGCAGTGAGCAGCGGTCATCACCCAGTCTGGGGCCACCAGAAACCCCCCGCAGTAGAAATGACTGGAAACCTTCAGGGCTGCCATGTAGGGTCTGGAGTGAGGCTTGGCTTCATGCCCCCCGACAATCTGACTCCTCAAAGCACCTGAAAGACACGCAGACACCTGATCAGGAGGAGATGGGACGGCTCCTTCCTCACCTGGTGCATGACCCTGGATGGTAACCCTAGCCCGCGACTTCCTCTACTCACCAGCATGGGTCGAGGGGTAGGACAGCAGGGAGAGCAGGAGCAGGAGGCGCTGGGGACGCTCCATCTGTGAGTTCACAGCACCTCATCCAGGCTTGGCGCCAACCTGAGCCTCCTGCTGTCCCATGGCTGGTTTTATAGCTTCAGCCCAAGGAAGCTCAGAAACCAGAAAACCATCTGAGCTGGGCTGGTCTAAACAACCCACGCAGATCTGCCTCTCCCCTCACCTCCTGCCTAACTGCTGACCAGCACGTGCTGCCATCTCGTGCAAACTCCCCATTTCCCGTTCTCGTCCTCCCCTCCACCCGGGGGGCATGCCTGGCTGCACTGAGACCTACACAGTCATTTCTTCACCCCTATTGATATCTCAAGAGAAAAATGATTAACGCACATCCAACCAATGCTGCTTGGGCTATTAGAACTGGGGATCTTCTGCATGTAAAGCAGGTGCCACAACCACTTGAGTTAAAGGGTAAGTTGCCTTTATTGTCAGCAGCATCAGATTCATATATGGAGCAGACAATAGAGGTGGCTGAAGACCCATCCTGTGAGAGTAAGGGCTATATACACAGGGCAATACAAAGGCCTTTCCGAAGCTTGGAACCAGTGGGATTTTTCTGTGAAACGTGCCCCGACTGGAACAAGGACGGACAGGTCGCAGGGGAGAATGCAGTCAAAGACTCAGACTGCAGGTGAAACTTGACCAAGGGTTCATGTGACTTGTGTCTTTCCACACACGTTTTTGTGGGAGAGCCTGAAGGAGCCTGATACTTGCCCCAGGCTCTCGTGAGCAGATGCCCGGTTATCGAGGCATCGGCAGCAGATTGTGAGATTGGCTTGAGGGGAAAGGACAAAAACTGAAACAGAGCGATAAGGAGGAGCCCTGAGATAACACTCAGGATGTGTTTGCAGAGATAGGCTCTCGGAGCATCACAACGTGATGAGGACGAAAATGCTGCTCCCACCCAGGCCGATGCAACAGGAGATGCTGACAGCGGCTTGTGACCGTTACCCGTCACTGCATGTGTCAATTCCATATGACTCGCCGTTGGGCCGGTGGATTTTTTGCTTCTCAGAAGAGCAGTTTCTCCATCACATGAAGCCAGACGTGAGCTGTGCTGCAAACGAAGTGGCGCGGATCGCTGTGCGAAGCCAGGTGGGAGCTCAGGCTGGGATTCTCAAAGGAGACTGACTAGAGGCCCAACTCCTGTTGAATTTCAGTGGGGCCTGGACCCCTAATTCCCTTTTGCCCCCTTGAAAATCTCAGCCATGTTCAATAAATTACCTGGCTTACTGGGAAGCAGATTGTGCTGCTGGGGATGCACGGGTAAATCTGGTGACTGACAGCAGAATCTTGCCCTGAGAGGGG
This sequence comes from Gopherus evgoodei, assembly GCF_007399415.2. Taxonomy (NCBI): domain Eukaryota; kingdom Metazoa; phylum Chordata; order Testudines; family Testudinidae; genus Gopherus; species Gopherus evgoodei. Next base: position 6,509,870 of record NC_044343.1, read on the forward strand.
ATCGGACACAATTCTTAGCAGACACAAAACAATACCAGGAAAAAGAGAGGCCAGGCTGAGGCTGTTTTTTTCAAAAGCGGACCCCAAAGGCCTTTCCGTTGTCCCATAGCCAAGGGACTATGGTTATCATTTTTATTGGTATTACAATAATGCCTTAAGTCCCTGGCCCTACTGTGCTTGGTGCTGTACATACACATAGCAAGAGGCTGTCCCTGCCCCAGAGAACATACTGTCAAAACAAAGAGTGGGAGGGGAAACTGAGGCACAGAGAGGGAGCGATGACATGCCCAAGGTCACCCAGCAAATCAGAGATGGGAATAGAGTGCTGGTCTCCTGACTCATAGCCCATTGTCCGCACCACTAGGCCACACGGCTTCCCAGGCGCAGGCCTGCCAGTAGCAATTCCGGGCCCCAGGCCAGAATAGTCAGTGGGCCCCCGCGCACGCAGAAGCCACGCCTGCACAGACACGGGCCACCTGACATTTGGGTGGTGATGCACCTGCGCTGGCTGGTGCCCAGTGAGCTGCTGGCTGTGCTGCTGGTGCCCCCCTCCCGCTTCTCCGAGGCCCCAGGCCCTGCTCCCTCATTCCCCCACCCCCATTGCTCGCTCTCCCCTACCCTAACTCACTTTCACCAAGCTGGGGTAGGGGGTTGGGGTGCAGGCTCTGGAAGGGATTTTAGGTGGGGGAGGAGGTGAGGGGTTGGGCTCTGGGAAGGAGTTTGGGTGTGAGAGGGGGTGAGGTATCGGGCTCTGGGAGGGAGTTTGGGTGCAGGAGGGAGTGAGGGGTGCAGGCTCTGGGAGGGAGTTTGGGTGCGGGAGGAGGTGAGGGGTGCAGGCTCTTCGAGGGAGTTTGGGTACGGGAGGGGGTGAGGGGTGCAGGCTCTGGGAGGGAGTTTGGGTGTGGGAGGGGGTGAGGGGTGCAGGCTCTGGGAGGGAGTTTGGGTGCGGGAGGGGGTGAGGGGTGCAGGCTCTGGGAAGGAGTTTGGGTGCGGGAGGGGGTGAGGGGTGCAGGCTCTGGGAGGGAGTTTGGGTGTGGGAAGGGGTGAGGGGTGCAGGCTCTGGGAGGGAGTTTGGGTGCGGGAGGGGGTGAGGGGTGCAGGCTCTGGGAGGGAGTTTGGGTGTGGGAGGGGGTGAGGGGTGCAGGCTCTGGGAGGGAGTTTGGGTGCGGGAGGGGGTGAGGGGTGCAGGCTCTGGGAGGGCATTTGGGTGCAGGAGGGGGTGCAGGCTCTAGGCTGGGGCAGGGAGTTGGGGTGAATAGGGAATCTGGGGGTCAGCGCATACCTCGGGCAGCTCCCAAAAGTGACTGGCAAACCCCTCCAGCAGCAGCTCTTAGGTGGGGGCTCCTGGAGTCTCCAGGCCCTGCTGCCCGCAGGCACTGCCCCTGCAGCTCTCATTGGCCACAGTTCGCAGCCAATGGGAACTGCAGAGTCGGCACTTGGGGTGGGGGCAGAGCACGAAGACCCCCTGTCGCCCCCAGGGGCTGCAGGGAAGAACCAGCCACTTCTGGGAGCGGCGCAGAGTGAGGGTGGGCAGGAAACCTGCTTTAGCCCCCCTGTGCTGGTGGCACCTGGAGTCCTCTGGGTCTTTTTAAATCACCCAGGCCCCTGGGCAACTCCCCCCTTTGCCCTCCCCTGTCAGCAGGCCTGGTGCCCGCTGACATGGGGAAGCTTGCCCTGCCACTGTGGGTAGACGGAGGGCTCCGTTCCCCAGGATAGGCAGATGCCACAGGGATGAGCGACTTTCTAAAGGCTCAGCCAGCCAGTGGAATATGTCTGCTGATGATGGACAGATAGTTAGATTTGTATGTTCATAGATCCATAGATTTTTTTTTTTTGAGATCAGAAGAGACCATCCAATCTGATCTCCAGCACAACGTAGGCCATAGGACTTCCCTGAATTAACTTGTGTTTCAAGTGCAACAACTGAATGTGTGGCTGAACTAGGGCAGATCTTTTAGAAAAACATCCAGCCATGATTTTAAAATGTCCTTTCATGGAGAATCCATCACAGCCCTTGGTAAGTTCTTCCAAAGGTTAATTACCCACGCTAGTAAAAACTGGCACCTTATTTCTAGTCTGAATTTTTCTAGCTTCTGTTTCTAGCCACTGGATCTTATTAACCCTCTGCAGGCTAGACCCAAGAGCCCACGACTATGAAATTTCTGGTCCACATGCAGGTATTTATAGATGGCTCAAGTCATCCCTTAAACTTCTCTTTGATTACTAAATAGATTGATCTCCCGCTACAAGGCCTGGGTTCCAGTTCTTTAATCATTCTCCTGAATCTTTGCAGAACCATCTTCAGTTGATCAACATCCATCTTGAATTCTGGCCACTGGAACTGGACACAGTATTCCAGCAGCGATCGCACCGGTGCCAAATACTAAGGTAATAACCTCTCTACAAATACGTGATATTCCCTTGTTATGCACCCAAGGATTGCATTAGCCCTTTTGGCCACTGGGTCGCACTGGGGGCTCATATTCAGCTGAGTAGTTACCGGGACTCCCACATCTTTTTGAGTCCCTGCTTCTCAGGACAGAGTCCTCCATCCTGTAAGCGTAGGTGATGGTCTTTGTTCCTAAGTGTATGTTCTTAGCTTTGGCCATATCAAAACACGCGGTTCTTGCCTGCGCTCCTGCTTACAGAGTGATTCAGATTGTCTGTGTCAGTGATTTCCCACTCCCTCAATCTCTGCAACACACATAAACTTGATTAGTCACCGTTGTATGTTTTCTGCCAGGTCATTGACAAAAGTATTAAATAGCAGAGGGGCAAGAACTGTTCCCCGAGGGATCCCACTAGAAATTGACCCACAACGATTCCCTGTTTGGGGATCCGTCAGGAGCCAGACTGTAATCCGTGTAACGTTGATGACTGAATGACAGATAGATAATGTGTCCGTCGATTGTAGACAGATCCAATCCAGCACTTTTCATGAGCATCTTTACTACCGCCCTTCCCACCCCCAATTTTTAAAACTATACATTTTTACGACACCGTTTCCTTGGTGAGGTTCTATTCTCAGTTGTCTCATCAGCTTCTCCTTGCTCAGGGAGGTAGGCGGGAACGGCACCTCCTAGTGCCAAAAGCGGGATTTACTTGCAAGCTTGCGGGAGGCAGAAGCTGCTAAGTAGGAACACAGGAGCCCCTGGTTGGTTTCGATGTGAGGGGGTTTCCCTTCTCAGAGGTGCAGGGGGCCAGGTGGCACAGCTGTGAGTCCGTAACTGAGAAGAATGCGATGCAAATCAGCCCGTACTGAGCAAGCTGCGTGAGAAGGACCCAGCTGAGTTCAGTCCATTTGCCTGCAGAAAGCCCCAGTGGGAGCGAATGGGTCCCTGATGGGACAGCCCCTTGCACACACCCTTGTAATGCTTGGGACTCCTCTCCCGTCAGGCGTGTCCTGTTGGAGTGGGAGTGGGTTTCCTGGGCCTGCCTGCAGGCTCAGGGCCTTGGCAGGAAAGGTGCCAGCAGAGTCAGTCTGGGCACAAAGCCGGGTTAGATATGCCTCTCTGTCTTAAGGGAGGGCTGTGATTTTGCTGAGGCCAGTGGTACCTGCCAGGGGCAGAAGGTGGCCCCCATCCTTTCAGCATGTGGCCTGCACCTCCACCCCAGCAGCATGGAGGCACAGCAATTGCCATCTTCATTCTCCTGCCCACCTGCTGGTGCCAGCGGGACTCTGTGGCTCTCAGCACCGGGACCACTCGGCCACTGGGCGTGTTGACTGTAAGCAAGGTGCTTGGGCAGTGCCTGACCCTCAGCACAAGACCAATAGTCTTATTTGTGACCAGCGACCTCCGCTTTACGATCAGGGCACCTGGGTCCTGGTTCTCTTCTAGCTCAGGGGACCCCAAGGCAGACCCCCGCCCCTGCCCCATGCCGCTTACTACTTGTGACAACCTGATCCCGCAGGCATTACTCTGGCAGAACTCCTCTGACATGGGGAGAGACACCCACCCCCTCCTGGTGCCGGGACATTGCTGCCTTTCAGCCCATGCTGAGAACCTCACTCTTCCCTGGATCATGCAGACACTGGAGCTGCCCCGCCCCACTGCCCAGTCCGAATCTAGCACTAGTACAAAATGGGGTGAACTCCTGAACTGCCCTGCCCCATGCTTGGGCTTCAGCTCCACCTCCTGGCTGTCTTGTCCACACAGGGACTGGTGAGAGGGTGGAGGTAGGTGCATTGTGAGGGTGGGGTGGGAATGGGAAGTCTGCAGGGTGGCATGAGGGTGATGCGGGTGCCCAGGAGCAGGGAGAAGGGAGTGCAGAGAACCGGACAGGGCCCTGCCCCTGTAACTTTGCACTGGGCCCTGCAGAAGCCGCCGCCATCCCTGCAGCATGGGGAGCTTTGTATTCTCCTCTTGCGCCCCAGATGTCTCCTGCCGTGGGTGCATCTCCGCCAACAGCCTTTGCCCCTTGGTCCATTGCTCGCAGGCAAAAGCAGCCCTTGCTGCCTGGTGGGAGATGCTGCTGTTCTTCCCCTGGAGTCTGGAGATCAGCTACCCCCCTCGCCCCCTGGCATGTCGTCAAGAGCTCCAGGAACATGAGCATCAGGGGAGACCAGGGAGGCCGCTTCTGCCTTGTAGCTGAACTTGAAGGTGCCCTCGATCGTTTCAAACTTCCTCCACCCACCTCTCAGCTGTGTTGGGTGGGTCCATCCTGCAAAAAATGTGGTTAGTTTAAGGCGTGTTGCAACTTCCCCTTTTCTTTCTTCTGCTAGGTACAAATGCCACTTACCCTGCACGAGCAGCCCTCATTGCTACCTCTGCCAGGGCCTCCTGCTGACAGACCAGTGCAGGATCCAGGCTAGGCAGCAGAGCCTCCGGCCCCTTCCTGACAGGTGAGTCCAGCCAGAGCTTAATGGGGACAGTGGATGGTGAGAGGTGGGGGGTTGTTCCTGATCCAGACATTCCTTGGCTTTGAAAGCAGGTCAGTCATTAATACCAGCTTTGCAATGTGGCCAGGACTCCTGGGTTCTACTCTTGGCTCTGCCCCTGGCTCCCTGTGGGACCTCGGGCAAGCCACAGCCCCTTTCTGTTCCTCAGTTTCTCTGCCTGTCAAATGGAGATGATGTGACTTATCTTCATAAGGTGCTTTCAGATCCTCAGATGGAAGGGACAATGTCAGGGCTAAGTAGGTGACCAGACAGCAAGTGTGAAAAATCGAGACGGGGGTGGGGAGTAATAGGTGACTATATAAGAAAAAGCCCCAAATATTGGGACTGTCCCTATAAAATTGGGACATCTGGTCAACCTAGTGCCAAGTATTAATATAAGGTTTTTCAGCAGACTCTGGGCTCAGTCCTAGCCCGAGACCTGCAGATGCCCATGGCTAGTTCAGCCTTCAAAGGGCTCTGCACCTCCACGTGTCTGTGCACAAAGAAGCATGTTGCGCCAAGCGCCCCCAGAAGCGAGCTAATGTACCTGAAGGCTGGGCCGGAGACTGGAGGGCCTCTCCTTAAGAGATGCAAGGAGGGTGCCCGGGCACTGGTGGCCGAGGGAGGCTGGAGATTAAGGAACAAGCTTGCCTTGCAAGGCCAGGCTTTGGGAATACTTTCACAGCAACGCTGAGATCCCAAAGTAGAGGCCTTTGTGTAGGCACAGGAATGGCACTGCCCCCTTGCCTCCTTGGCTAAGGAGCTTCCAGCCAGCCCGGAGCGACCCCATCCAATCAGTTAGCTCAAGTCGCCATCAAACCAGCTGTAGAAGCAGAAAAGCCGGGTTATTGCTACATTCATGTTCCATCCGCCCGTGGTCCCATTTACCAATGAACCAGCGGAGATTAGCCCAGCCCTCACTGCTGAGAAATGATTTCAGCTGAACTGGGCAGGGGTGATGCCTTCACTCACAACAGGAAACCCTCCTGAACAACAGGAAGCTTTCACTATAATGCCCTCACAATTGTGAGCATTTCAAAACATCTCATGTTTATTCTCTTGCAGAATCCTGGGCTGCCGGACGGAGGCACCGGCTGTGACCTCTGCTCCATCAGCTGGCTTGTCTTTGTGCTGTCTCTAGCTCTGGGCTTTGCTCTTCCTCAAGGCTTGCTGGTTCCTCAGAAGATGCTCGCCCCAGGGCTAAGCCGGTCAGTAGATCCCTCTCTCCCTCCTCTCCTAACTGACATCCCCGAGGCAAGGGTTAGTCTGCTGTACAGCGTGGACTCCTGTCTGCAGCTGGCAGCCAGGCAGAACATCAACCTCATCCTGCAGCACTACAATTACACGGGGAAGCTGGGCAGACGACGGCCCCAGGAGGACAGGATGGGCCTCCTCAAGGTGGCCTTCATCACCATTAGCTGCCTCATCATAGTGGAGAACCTGCTGGTGCTGATAGCCATCGTGAGGAGCCTGCGTGCCCGCCGGTGGGTCTACTGCTGCATCGCCAGCATCACAGTGAGCGACCTGCTGGCCGGGGTGGCCTATATCTTCAACATCTGCCTGTCGGGCAGCAGGACCTTTCAGCTGAGGCTGGAGCTGTGGTTCTTCCGGGAGGGCATCCTCTTCATCGCGCTGGCCGCCTCCACCTTCAGCCTGCTGGTGACGGCCGTCGAGCGCTACAGCACCATGGTGAGACCCATTGCTGAGAACGAGGACAGCAAGACCTTACGCCTGCGCATTCTCATCATCTCCTGCTGGGCCTTGGCCATCCTCATTGGGATGCTGCCCCTGCTGGGCTGGAACTGCCTGTGTGACTTCCCCAGCTGCTCCACCCTCCTGCCCCTCTACTCCAAGAACTACGTCCTCTTCTGCGTGGTCATGTTCAGTATGATTCTGCTGGGCATCATCGGCCTCTATGCCTCCATCTACCACCTGGTCCGGGCCAACTCCCAGCAGACCATCACCCGCCACAGCCGCAATAGGTCCCTGCGGCTGCTCAAGACCGTCCTGATGATCCTGGGGGCTTTCATTCTCTGCTGGAGCCCGCTCTTCGCCTTGCTGCTCCTTGACGTCTTCTGCGAGTCCCAGACCTGCAAGCCCCTGCAGGGCATGGACTGGGCCTTGGCCCTGGCATTGCTCAACTCAGCCATCAACCCCCTCATCTACTCCTTCCGCAGCCTGGAGGTACGCCGGGCCGTGCTGTGCTTCGTCTGCTGCTGCTGCATCCGCCTCGGGCTCCATGGGCCCGGGGACTGCTTGCTCATGGCAGATATCAACTCGGGATCCTCGACCGAAAGCTCCCTGCGGACTCGCGAGAGCTTCCGCCGCTCTGTGGCGCTCAACGCCCGGGCTCGGCCTAGGGAGCCTCTCTCCAGCAACTCCAGCATGATGAGCAACCTTCCCAGTAAGTGAGGGGATGGCAGCAGGCTCCAGGAGGGGTTCTGCCCATGGGGACTTGCCCTCATGGCCAGGACTGGCTGTCAGGAGTAAGGTCCAGCAGCTGCTCCTGCTCGGGCTCCTGATAGCCTCATGGGAACAGGTGGCCCTGATTGACTGAAGAAGCTAGCAAGCTTGCTCTTAAGCCCAGAAGCAGCAGCAGAAATTATGATGGCTGCTGAAAACATTTCCCACAGCTTTTGCCCTGCCTGCCCTCCCTCCAGATAACCTGGTTCTGACCCTCGGCTCTGATTCCTGGCTGCTGAATCTGATTCCGATCCTGGGCTTTGACTCCAGCTGTGACCCTTGGGTCTGGCCTCTGACTCCAGCTGCTCTAACCACTAGGCATGGCCACCCATATATCCTGGTCCCTGACACTGGGCACTTGCTTTGAGAAGGGGGGGGCATAAAAGAGAACTGGATGTCGGTGCATCCGGTGCCAGAAGGAATATGACACCCCTAAGACTTGAGTTCAGCACAGCCTAAGGTTGAGCAGGGAAGTAAGCTCAGGGCTGCTGTATGTGACTGAGGCAAAGTCATTCCTCTTCCAATGCGTGTCTCAGCAAGTACTGGCCAGGCTATTGTTTCAGTGTGTCTGGGGTGTGCATGGAGTTCTGGGCTGGACGCTGCGTCTGGGTGTAGGCTGTGCCCACGGTTATGGGGTGGGCACTGCTCCAGGCTTTGGTGCACAAAGTGCAGCCCCAGGGCTGAGGGGCAGCTTGCTTGCTCGCAGACTGTGGCGAGTGGCGACTCTCCCTCCCTGCGATGCAGTTGATGAACCGTGGGCGTTCGACCCCTGGGGAGCGAAGCCATCCAGCGATTCCCATCCCTGGCTTGCCAGGCCGATGCAGCCCCGCAGCGAGAGCCCAGCCGACCTGGCAGGGCGTTTGAATGAAATGGATCAGCTGCTTAGGTGCAGCCAGTGAATCGGCGAGTGGGACAGGGTTAACCACCTCTAGTGGGGGCATAGCTGCAACCACTGGCCTGACTCCATTCCTGTGGGCCTGGTGCTGTGCCAGGGCATATGGTGAATGTGTCACAGCCCTGGCAGCAGTGGCTTACAGGCCTGCTGTGCCTCTGGCCCATGGCATAGGGCCCGTCTGCAATTAGGGGCCTGACAGTGTTGCAGGCTGGATGGGCTGCCCGCCACGCTGGATGGCACCGATTCAGGGGGTGGGTGCAGCTGTCACTTGAAAGGTCCAGCTCGGGGCGGGCCCCTTTCGGGAGGTCGGGCACTCTTCCAGCACATCGACCAGCCTGGCACCGCTCAGCTATCCCTGTGGCGAAGGGCTAGCCCTGGTCAGGGCGGAGGAGCTGGCTCTGGGTGCAGAACTGCGCCGGCCGGGCAGGGCACTTACTCCCCGGGACTTCCATGGGCTTTGGGTCGGGCACTTAGGGACACAGCTCCATTTCCCCTTCCTCTCCAACCTGGTATGGAAATGACAGCGAGTGCAACGCTGCATCTTATCTTTTGCAAACAAGGTTTTGCAACAGGCAACTTACACCATTGCACCAAGGGACTGGGTGTGTGTGTGTGTGAATCTGTGCCCCAAACCCTGCGATACATTGTGTAGGGCAAGAATTCCCAGAAAAGAGAGAGGCATTTATGGGCCCAGTCCTGAGGACTTTACTCAACCCCCCTGAAGTCAATAGGAATTTGCCTGAAAGAAGCAATACAAGATTTTCTCAGGTATGAATTTAATCTCCCAATAGGCCAGTCCCCAACCTACAGAGGGGAAACTGAGGCCCCAGGGTCAAAGCTGGGGATTGAACCCTGGAGTCCTGACTCCTACTCCCAGGTATGAGCCTTATAACAGTGAGGAAGCTGGAGATTGCATTAGCCTCCCGGCTGCCTTGGTGTCTTGACTGGCCCATTGAAAGTGGCATACTGGTGCTCCCTCCTCTAAGCCTGTGGGCGTCTCTCTGCCCATTCGGCCATCACCTGGGACTCTGGCCCTGATGGTTCAGCTGGGGCCTTGCTGGTACCTGTGGCAGGGAAAGAGTGTTGCCACGTGGATACAGCATCATGGGACGCGGCTGGCAGGGGCATGGCAGTGCTAGGCAGTGTGGCAGCAAAGGGTGGGCATGTGTCATCACTCCGCAAGGGAACGGCAGAGCCGGTGGCCCTTGTGGCTGGCTGTGGCAGGAATGCAACAAGGCTGGACAGGTGGGGTGGCCCTGGCAGCGCCGGGTGGGCGTAATGGCCATACGACCGTACTGAATGGGTGGGCAGATCCAAAGCAGGTGGCGATGCTGGAAGGGGAGTGGTCGGGGTGGCTGGGTCTCAGGGGGCTTTGGCAATGCTCGACGGCTGTCGCGGGGCTTGCTTGGGCGCACTAGCTCAGGATGGCTGTGGCAGAGGGGCATGGAGGGCTAGAGCGGGCTACTGGAGAGATGCCAGGGGCCCTGGCTGGCTGCATGCAGCAAGGGTCCACCATGCAAGCGGACATGCTGAAGGATGCCACGGGGGGTGTTGTCTCCCCGTTTGGTGCTGATGTGGGAGAGGGTTCTGAGGCAGGAAAGCAAGGCTTTGGTGTGGTACTAGTGGGCAGAGAGTTCTGTTCTGCATTGCTCCAGCAAAGCAAGGTGGAACTGCGCCTTCTTGTAGCTACTATGAGAAGCAATGTGCAAGGGCGGGGGGGGGGGGATGCATTTCTTTGGGGGAGAACTGTCTTTCTTATTTTCCATTCCCTGTTGGAAATGAAAGAGGAACCAGCTAACCTTGCTCGACCATAGAGGCTGAGAGCATCTCCACTGCCAAAGAAGGCCAAGTTCCTGGTGAACATCACTGTAGCATGAAAAGCAGGGTCCCCTCCTTGTGTGTGACTTGATACACGGCTCTGAGGGCTGCTCTCAGGAGACTCCAGCTGGGCTGAGCCTTCTCTAGCGAAAGAGGAGCAGGGATTTTGTAAGTCCACTTCTTCTGCAATAAACTTTTTTTACAAGAAAGTCACTCGTTTGGCAACACCTCCTTCCGTTCTCTCATCAGTTGAACAGCACATCCCACAGGAGAGGTTCTGACGTAGTAGGGGGAAGTGAATTCGGTGCTGGTGAAAGGTATCACTGACTTCCTGTGTCACCTTGGGCAAGTCACCGGGGGAGGGGAGGGCAAATTTTTCCAAAGATTTCCTGGGCAGATTTTCAAGCACCCTCAGGAGAGGCAGGGTTTTCAACCCCCCTCCACTACCAACTCCAGGCTCCCCCTGTGATGTCTTTGGGCAGGTTTTTCAAAGAGTTTGGAGCTCAACTTGCCTTTGAAAATGGGATCACTTATTTTGGTGCCTAAATGAGAGCTGAACCCATCTGAAAGTGGGCTCTAGAGGGTATCTTTAGAAACATTTAGCATCCATCTAACTCATCTTAGGCCAGTGCTGGGTCCTTTGGAAAAGACACTCCTGACTCTCTCTGGGCCTCGGTTTCCCATCTGTAAAATGGGGATCATACTCTTTCCTTTCTCCCACCCTTTGTTTGTCTTCTCTGTTTAGGCTGCAAGCTGTTTTTGGCTGAGACCCTCCCTCCTTATGTGTCTGCACAGTGCTCAGTGCAATGGGAAACTGATCTCCACTGGATTCTAGAGGTGCAAAGAATAATCCCTCCTGCAATAACACCTTCATGTATTTATGAAGCACCCGCGATGCAGAGCATGAAGGAGCTACCCTACCCTACCTTTCCCTAATGTCTTTCATCTGCGGCGTTAGTTAAGCCTCACAAGCCCCCTGCACCGCAGGGAAGTATTAAACCCCATTCTACAGAGAAACTGAGGCAGAGAGAGAGGCGCTAAATTTAAGGTCACACAGAGTATCAGTGGCAGAGCAGGGACTGGAACCCAGGACTCCTGACAGCCTCTCGCTAACCATTAGACGAGATGGCCTTTCATGGGACAAATCCTCCAGTGCCCAGGGCTATAGAAGGACACAGGATTATCCTATTGTTAACTGAGCTGAGAAAGCCCTTGGGTGGGTCTGGTCTTGAGTTAATACAAAGTTCCCAGCCAAACCACCTAAAACTCACCTGCTTCTGGCTTCTGTTGCAAACTTGGAGCTCTGGAAAGGGTCACCAAAGCCCAGGGATCATATGGGGAAATCTGGGATGGTTTTACGGCTTCCCGTGCAAACCACGTGATGGCTTTGCGAGTTGTGCTTTGAAGAACCAGCACCTGAAACTTGGAGGGGCGGGACACCAACCTGGCAGCGCTGCTGTTCCCACCCCACCTCCCTTGAGGTGCTGCTCAGATCTGGCCTTTGGCTGAGGAGTCAAACCCACCATGTGGATTGTAAGGGCAGGAGAGGAACCTCCGTCCATCATATTCCTCAGCATGTCAGAGAACCTAAATTTTCAACTTTGAGGCTCAGTGGCCTTTGGTGCCCCCTTGTGGGTTTGGTCTAGAATCATTGAACCGTCAGGCTGGAAGGGACAGTGAGAAGTCATCACCCCCAGCAGCCCTGCGCTGAGGCAGGACCAAGTAAACCTAGGCCATCCCTGACAGGGCTTTTTCCAACCTGCTCTTAAAAATCTCCCATGAAAGGGATTGCACAACCTCCCTGTTCCAGAGCTTAACTACCCTTAGCGCCAGAAAGCTTTTCCTAAGATCTAACCTAAATCTCCCTTGCTGCAGAATCAGATTAAGCCCGTTACTTCTTGTCCTACCTTCAGACATGGAGAATAATTGATCACCGGCCTTCCTACAACCTTTAACATCTGAAGACTGTTAGCAGCTGCTCCCTCTGTCTTCTTTTCTCAAGACTAAATGTGCCCAGGTGTTTTTTTTAACCTTTCCTTATAGGTCGGGGATTCTAAACCTTTGATCGCTTTTGTTGCTCTCCTCTGGACATTCTCCAGTTTGTCCACATCTTTCTCAAAGTGTGATGTCCAGAAGGGGACAACTGCCTCTTGTCTTATATGCAACCCTTTTCATAACCACATCACACTGTTGACTCATCTGCTCTTTGTGATCCACTGTAACCCCCAGATCGACTTCAGCAGCAGGACCACCTAGACGGTTATTTCCTATTTGGTAACTGTGCATTCGATTTTTCTCCCCCTTCTCAAATGAAACACTTTTTTACTTGGCTTTATTGGGTTTCAGTGGGCTGATTTTAGACCTGTTCTCTAAGAGCGCGTCTACACTTGAAATGCTATAGCTGTGCTGCTGTAGTGGTTCAATGTAGACACTATTTATGTGGATGAGAGAGGTTATCCCATCAGTGTGGGTAATCCACCTCCCCAAATGATGGTAGCTAGGTCGGTGAAAGAATTCTTCCATCAACCTAGGGCTGTCTACATTGCGGGTTAGGCTGGCATCGCTGCTTCTCCCGGGGCTGTGAGTTTTTCACACCTCTGATTGATGTAGTTAAGACAACGTAATTTTCTAATGTAGATCAGGCCTAATATAGTCCCTCTGGAAGCTCCCTAAACTCTCTTCTGGTTCAAAAGCTCCTTGGAGTAGCAGTTCCGGGGCCCAGGCACCTGGAAGGCGGGTGGCCCCTCAGCTGCATAGCCACACTCAGTCTGCTCTTTCAGAGGACAAAGGACTGGAACAAAGGACACTGGGCCCAGTCGCAATTATTGCAGGCAACCCCTTCCTATAACCCTGTTCAAAAACTTATCAAGCTCCACTTTTAAACTAGTCAGGTTGTTTGTCCCCCCCTACCCTACTGGGAGGTTGTGACAGAGCCTCCCTCCTCTGATGGTTGGAAATCTTCACACACACACAGCTGGGCAGGAATAGACCTCAGATTCTCTTTTTCCAACAGACATTCCTCCTCCCCTGCTTGCAGTAAAGGAGAGAATCTCCATTTAGCCCATAGCAGTTTAGGGCACATGACTTGCGGTTGGGCAGTTCTGATCCTACCCAGTAGTGGGCTGGTGCTGGGGGATCTGTGCCCCAGAAGCGAGAGGGGAGGGTCTGGTTACTATTGGTTGTTTGATGCTCTGAGTTCTTTTCTATGCCACGGTAAGTGGTGTCATTTTGAATCGTTGGCAAATCCAGCAGGTGAAAAGTGCGTGAGCATCAAGGCTGCCCATGTTTGTATGACAGGGTGTCTCAGGAACAGCCCTGGTTCTGGATCAGGGCTGTGAGAACGGAACTCTCAGCTTCACTTCAAAAGGATCTGTGAAGAGGGAGCCCTGTAATGCAAACAGAAGGTCCCTCAATAATAATACAGATGCTCTCTGTCTGACTGGTGCATCACTGCCCTCTACAGGGTAGAATCAGAACTGCCTACCTGTGTTTCATAAGCTCTACACTGCGACAGCTGAGGAAGATTTTCTGTTCACTCAGGTGGAGGGCTGGCTTTTGCAGGAGGGGGCTTTGGAGTTTCATCTGTGGGGTCACCGTTATGTTCTCAGTGGTTGGGGCACACCGTGTAGTCACAGCCATGCACTCAAGGCATGGCAATGAACTTGTATCACATCCTACAGGGATGAAACCATTCGTCGCTCATCCCTTTTCTTAACCGCAAAAATGACAAAACAGCAACCACTCTGCAAAGACCAAGTGTGGGTCTGTTTCGATGCCCTGGGTGGCTCTCACCCATTTCCTAGCAGCCAGGCAAAAAGACCCCCGTCACTGTTGGCCTCTTTGGTGGTATTATCGGCAGAGTAGCCAATGAGTGATAATAACAGTTACCTCCTTTTGCCATAGACCCCAAAGCACTTCACAAAGGCCAGTCCCATTATCCCCATTTCACAGATGGGGGAAGTAAGCCATCAAGAGAGAAAGCAGCTTGTCCAAGCTCAGCCAGCAGCAGAGTCAGGAATGGAATCCAGATCTCCTGAGTCACAATCTGCTGCCCTGTCCAGTAGGTCACACTATCAATGGGTCTGTGAAACGGAGCTCCCCACTTACACAAGAGTAGGGAGGGTCCCTCCAGGTCAGGACTGAAGCAGGCAGGCTGTGGAGGGGTGGAGGGAGTTTTCCCTGGATTTGGCATCCTTTCTCAGTCACACTTTCTATTAGCCATATATAAAGGACTAGGAAATGATCACTAGCTGTTACAAGCATGTGCCAGTCATACGCACTCTAGACAGTTGTAAGCCCATCTGCAGAAGGTGTTAAAGATGTTGTAAACTGTGCTTGTCACTAACCTATTGGACTCTATGACAATCTATAACCGTTGATTAACCATTTATGAAAGCTGCTATTAACCCTCAATTAACTATTTATCAAGGTACTTTTCCTATAAGCGTGACTTTTTCCTCCAGCTGCAAAGGCACACGAGAAAGTGACCAATAAATAAATAGAAGCTGTTTCCTTTCTCCCCGTCTCAGTGCAGAGAGGTCACCTCTGCCGCTTGGATGGATGAGGCTCTGCAACACGCGATACCCACAGCAGGCACAATGACAGCAGCCGGATTGTTGGGCTAATCAGTTCTGTGGCTGGCTGAGTTGACCCTGGGGGCTTTATAATACCCATTATGTGGCTGGTGCATGAGAAGTGATCTCCTGCTGCTTTATATATCCTGGACCCCTTACAAATCCAGATTATAGAGTCGTGTTTTAGATTCCCCCTCTTTAAAATGGGGACCTCTCACAGGGATGGTAAATTCATTAAAAGGATCAAGTCTTAAGTTTTTGACTCAGGCAAACTACAATTGACTTCCACCTAGGCTAAGAATTAGTAACTGGTGATCTGCTTTGGTTTTTTAACCAGATTACATTAGCAGCTGGGATCCCTGGAAAGAAACTACAGCAAAATCTGATTTGAGTGACTACTCAAGGGACTGACAAAAATCAGCTGTTTAAATAAAACTGGCACGTTAAATCTCTCTCTATCTCGAGGTTTTGTATTTAGTACCCATCGCTATCTGATCACTAGTTTGGGGAGGCGGGGAGCAGAATGATCCTTAATGTGTTTTGGAAATACTCTTTCGGCAGGTGGCAGTTTACTGTTTTCTTTCACAGGTTTCACTGTGTATAACCTCCATGAGTTCTCCTAGTCACAGCTGCCCAAATAGGGATGGGATGACTCAGGGGACTGGGAGACAGTTGGGTCACTGGTAGGGTGACCAGATGTCCCGATTTTATAGGGACAGTCCCAATTTTGGGGTCTTTTTTTAATATGGGCTCCTATTACCCACCACCCCCTGTCCCGATTTTTCACATTTGCTGTCTGGTCACCCTAGTCACTGGTCGAAACCAGCCCAGCTTGTAAATGGAGAATCTCTGCCATCTGATGGCTGTTTGCGGCTTGTGTGAAATGAGTATTTGGTGGGTCCTAGTGTGATGGACTGGTGCTCCCGTTGCTAAAAACACGCCTTCATTAACTGGTCCTCATTGTAAGCTGCCACTAAATGGTCCATGCAGACTAATGATTCAGCCTTGGCCCTGGAGCTGGTCTCTATGAAACAGAAGTGAGGCCCATCAGTAGACAGGACATTTGTCTGGTTTGAAACTGAACAGTTCTGCTCTTCTGCTGTTTGTCCCCCGTTTGCTACTCAGCCAGAACTGGCTGTGGTTTTGTCTGGTGTCAAATGGGGGACCTCATAACGAAGAGCATCCCTCCGCCGGTGTGACCTTGCGCATGACATCCGTGCCAGGTCATTCCAGTGGGGACGGGGCAGGGCTGTCTTCAGAAGAGCACCCCATCTGTGTGGCATGACCTCATACACACCGTGCATGTGAGATCACAACAACGAGGTGGGGTCAGGTCCAGGCTGTTCCTGAAGATACTGGAATGTGTGAGTGGCCACCCTCCCTATTGGTAAGATGGTGCATTGTGCATGAGTCGGAGCGGCTGAGTGGTTGCGGCACTTGACTACACTCCTGAAGGTCATGAATTTAACAATCTCACACTGAAAGGCCACCTCAGGTTATCCCACTGCGAATCGGGTACCTGATCCATTGGGTTATGGCAGCCAAAGGGGGACGGACAGGATGCTGACTGTATCACTCTCTCCTGTGCTGTTGGTTATGAAACTGATGGTGGTTTAACCAGCTGAGCCAGTGGGTGGGTGGGAACTAAACAGAGAAGGGTGTGAGAGGACAACATCCCCCAGCAGCGCTTGCAACAGATCCTGGAAATACTACAACCCCAAACATCCTTTGCAGCGCTCGGTAAATATTTTATTAAAGCTAATCTTAAAAAATTATATAGCAGACAGGTTAAGAAAAGAGTGTCTGTATATCTGGGTATAGTGCTTAGATTACCCACAAATGCAAAGTTTGTTTTTAAAACCATAAGCTGCATACAGTGTATAATCAGCAATAACCCCAATGTAGGTGAAAAATTTTAAAACTACAGTTTAGATATTAGCATCCAAGTATTCGGCTACGCCACTCATGAAAAGTTATGCAGAGAGGTGGTTGTGGAATGCAAATGTAGCAATGAGTGGAGATTGTCCCTCAGTAACTGAGAATTGATGGTAAGGTAGCCATTTAAAATACAATCCATGAGGAAAGTATTTCAACTACAACTCCCAGCAGCCCTGGCAAGGAACACACCTATAGAGGACTACAACTCCCAGCAGCCCCCGGGGCTAGTCCGCCAGCCCCCATCCGGGCGCCTCCCCCTGGCAGGACTCCATCTCCCGTGAGCGCTTGCGGGCGAGGCCCCCCCCGCCGGGCTGTCCGTGCGGTGCCTGCAGGCTGCGGCAGGTGCCCGGGGGTGAGGGAGCCGGGGCGATGCTGGAAGAGGCGGGCGAGGTGCTGGAGTCGGTGCTGAAGGCCTCGTGCCTGCCGCTCAGCTTCCTGCTCTTCGTGCCGGCCGTGCTGCTGCTGCTGGGGCCGCCGCCCGCCGCCGAGGCCGCCCACGAGTTCACGGTCTATCGCATGCAGCAGTACGAGCTAGGCGGGCAGCCCTACGGTGAGTGCCCGCCGGGATCCCCCTTCCCCCCGGCCCGGCCCGGCTCCCCCGCCCCGGGGCAGCCCTACGGTGAGTGCCCGCCGGGATCCCCTTCCCCCCGGCCCGGCCCGGCTCCCCGCTTCTCCCCCGGGCCAGGCCCGGCCCGGCTCTCCCCCATCTCCAGCCTCCCCCTTCCCCCTCTGTCCGACCCCCCCCGCCCCGGGGCAGCCCTACGGTGAGTGCCCGCCGGGATCCCCCTTCCCCCCGGCCCGGCCCGGCTCCCCCGCCCCGGGGCAGCCCTACGGTGAGTGCCCGCCGGGATCCCCCTTCCCCCCGGCCGGGCCCGGCTCCCCGCTTCTCCCCCGGGCCAGGCCCGGCCCGGCTCTCCCCCATCCCCAGCCTCCCCCTTCCCCCGCTGTCCGACCCCCCCCGCCCCGGGGCAGCCCTACGGTGAGTGCCCGCCGGGATCCCCCTTCCCCCCGGCCCGGCTTCCCGCTTCTCCCCCGGGGCAGCCCTACGGTGAGTGCCCGCCGGGATCCCCCTTCCCCCCGGCCCGGCCCGGCCCGGCTCCCCGCTTCTCCCCCAGGCCCGGCCCGGCCCTCCCCCCCGCTTTCCCTCCCCCCGGGCTTCCCCCCATCCCCGGGGCAGCCCTAAGGTGAGTGAGCCCCTGCTTCCCCCTCACCCCGCTTCTCACCCCCCTCGGCCGGACTCCCTCCCCCCTCGCCTCCCGCCCTGGGGCAGCCCTAGGGTGAGCCAGCCCTGGCCCTGGCTTCCCTGGGCTCTTCCCCTCCGCCCCCCAGCCCCAGGGCTGCCCTATGGTGAGTACTGGGCTCCCCCTTCCCCCATGGGACTCGGCCTGGGGGGTCCCCTGCACCCCTCACCTGTGCTAGGGTGAATCTGGCCCGGCCTCTGTCCACCCCAAACTCCGTTTCCCACTGATCTCCGAGGTGGCCTAGGTGGGGGGGGGGGGCCAGACTGATGGGGTGGCTGGCATCCCCCATCCCCAAGCGTGTCCAGCTGTGTGAGTTGGGTGCCCAACCCAGCTCTGCTCCCTGCTCCGGGCTGGGCGAGCAGCTGGTGGTGGGTGCAGGGCCTGGGTCGGGTGACACCCCACGAGGTGCCTGGCATCGCTGGCCTGGACCTGCATCACAGAGATAGAGCTGCGGCCTGCACCCCCACTGCTGGCCTGCTCTGTCCCAGGGCACCTTAGCCAGCATCTCCCCCAGAGCCCGGCTCTGCCTCTGACCCACCCACCAAGGGGCAGCCCTGCCCAGCCTCCTCACTGCCCCCTGATCTGTCTATCCTAGGCCTGCCCCGATGCCCACCTGACCTGTCAGCATGCTATCTGCCTTGGCACATCCTGCCAGGTCTCATCCCACGCCAGCCTTGTTTCACCCTCACCTGGGGCTCAGTCACTTTTTCAGTTGACTGCTTTGGCCTGATGAAAGGAACAAGTGCCACTGGGCATAGTGGGCCCTGTCAGAGAACGGGGCAGTACTTCAAGCACCAGCTTCTGGACATGGCTTTGCGCGATACTGGCTGTGGCCTGTACGGGAAGCCCCTTGTTTGGCAAGATCCTCTCCAGTGAGCACTGTGTGGGGGCTTCTCTCTTCCCTGCTTCCACCCCCCACAGGCTTTAATCGCTGTCATAAATCAGCTGATGTCCTATCTGTGCTGCTAACTTCATTTAGCTGAGGAACTCAGCTTAGATTTAGCATCTGGCTTCCAATGAGGTTTTTACTTTTCACCCAGATTTATAGCTGCTTTAACAGAAGCCAGGAGAAGGGTTAAGGGCATCTCCAGAGGTCACTGAGCAAGTGAGAGCAGGCTGCTTGGCCGCAACTGAAGTTTCCTGTAATGCTGCACCAGGATGCCTCTTGCACAACACTTCGATGTTGCAGATAGCTCAGTTCTATTATTACAAAGTTCTTCTCCTACTCCTGGGGCTAAATCCAGCCCTGGTCTGGCTTCAGTAGAGTTACAGTCTCTTATGTTGGAGAATTTGACACCTAAATTGTTCTGTTCGTATGCCTTTGGCTTGTCCTCTCCTTTCTGTTCACAGGTCAACTTTCCTCCTTCCTGAGCTATTCAGTTTTCACTTTTTTCCTTCCTCCTGACATATACCTCAGTGCTCCCTGGTCTGAAAGTTCTAGTCCCTTCTCCAATCTATTCCTCAGCCCTTTCTTCACATTACATTTCCCTCATCTTTCTCTTAGTCCTGATGTTCTTGAACTTCATGTTCTTATTGGTTGCTCAACATCTTGTCTTGAGTCAGAAATATAATATCCGTCATTAACTTGTTAAATGTTGTAACCTTTTCCCTTCTCAAATGCTGGTTGACATGGAACCAACTATCGTTTCTAAGGGCTCTTTTCCTAGCTATCTTCTTCCAAATTAGGATTTATATTCTGCTCCTGTGTGGATCTTAGTTTTTTGTCATTGTGGTCTAAAGCTTCGGCCGTTTGTTGACTTCCAGAAATACTTAGGTATCCCTTATCCAGCCCCAGATTCACGTCATAGAACTTTGGGGATTGAGTCTCTAGATATTTCTAAAATTCCATAAGATTAAATAGCGCTAAAGGCAAAATAGTGTTTGCTAGATCTCTGTGCCTTGGAAATTCTGCCTAGTCTGATTTTGGCCTATGGGATGTATGGATGGACTGGATCTTTGTGCTTATTTTGGAACCAGAGTTTAATCGTTGCCAATGTTCAAACCTCCATTCTTGAGAACTTCATTAGGTCATAGCTGTGTTCTCTCATGGCGATACTGAGCTAGATCTCTTCAGACTGCAGTAAGTCTTCGCTGGCAGGTTTAAAAGGAGACACTGAGCACAAATTTCAGTTGGCTTTGACTTATATTTAATCCAGGCAAGTGTTCACAACAGCTCTCTCTGATTCCAAGTTCTTGGACTCTTAGAAAAGCAGTATATTGAT
Source organism: Gopherus evgoodei (assembly GCF_007399415.2). Taxonomy (NCBI): domain Eukaryota; kingdom Metazoa; phylum Chordata; order Testudines; family Testudinidae; genus Gopherus; species Gopherus evgoodei. The sequence goes on from NC_044343.1 coordinate 6,529,900, forward strand.
TTTTAAGACGCTTGCGATTAACTTTTAATGCTGTTTCTTTTTCTGGTTAGCTAAGTGAATTGTGTATTCTCTTTATCCTTTGCTAACTGCTTTGGGTAGCTAATGTTCCCATTCTGTGTGTTCTGAGGCCAGATGTCCATTGGGGCAAAAGCTTTTTTTTGTTCCAAACTCTAAAATTTCTTTCCAGTGGGATCAACTAGGTTTTTTTAAAAAGATCGAGCCTGAAGCTGGTTAAGAACAGAGTTTGATTTGCTTCTAATTCTATTAAAACAGAGTTCTTCAGATTATAAATAACTATACACATATTTCATTTGTCTCTGAGAAATTACAAACAGTAGCTCTTTCTTGTAGTATCAACAGAAAACAATGTTAATCTGAGGCTGCAGCAGCATCTACCTGAGATCCATGCTGGGAACAGAATATGCCAGTGACAACCATGTAAACAGTCATTGCTTTTGAGATTGTTGCATGGTTTTTCTGATGAGCATGGGCAGATTTGTTTGTCTGGGAGGTGTATTATAGATATAGACCCCTGTGATCATGCAATCTGATCCACTGGTGTAGATCCCTTTGCCTGTGCAGGGACAGAGGTCTGTACTAGTTGGGCTTAGGCAGGGGCAACTAGAGAAAATTCTATAGCTTGTGTTATATGGCAGCCCAAAGTAGATGATCCTTCTGACCATAAACTCTTTGGTTCTGAGTGCGGGACTGAGGCTGCATTGCACACTACACTATGTATCTTCATACAGTGGGTCATGAAGTGTAGCTCTCAGGAACAATAAAAATGTTCCCATTGCTCAGGGAAACTGGCAGAACTCTGCTAACAAGGACCACGTTTAAACGCTGTTGTGTAAAGGTGTGATGCAGTTCCCGGATGTGCTGCCATCATTGGGGCATAAACAGTAAAAACAAAACAAAACTGTGCTTACATTGTAAAGAGGTCTGGCCTTTCCTCTGTAGACAAGTAACCATGTAAGCCGGGCTAGCCCTGACCCTCACGATCCATGCAGGCAAGACTAATGTGAATTAGGGTGCTGCCATGTTCAAGCCTGTTGACTGACTTAAATATGACATCGTACGCCTTTCTGGCATGATGTCAGTATTTAAGTCACCCGTCCTAGAAGTATGGCCTACTTCTTTGTTCCTAGATGTATACCTGTACATTTACCCATACTAAAACCCCTTGTTTGCTTGCACCCGGTGTACCAGGTGATCCAGATAACTTTGAATCAGTGACCTGCACTCTTCGTTATTTACCACTTCTGCAATTTTTGTGTCATTTTAAAATTTTATCAGTGATGATTTCTTTTTCTTCCAGGCCACTGATGAACATTTTAAATAGCATAGAGACAAGAAATGATCCCTGTTGGACCCCACTGGAAACACACCCATTCAGTGGGATTTCCTTTTTTACAATTAATTTTGAAACCTATTTGTTAGCCAGTTTTTAATCTATTTAATGTGTGCCAAGTTAATTTTATATCGTTCTAGTTTTTTAATCAAAATGTCCTGTGGTACCCAGTCCAATGCGTTGGAGAAGTCTAGGTATATTCTATCAACACTGTTACCTTTATCAAACAAACTTGTAATCTCATCAAGAAAAGATATCAGGTCAGTTTGACAGGATCTGTTTTCCGTAAACCTATGTTGATTTGCATTAATTATATGCTCCTCCTTTAATTCTTCATTAATCAAGTCCCGTATTAGCCACTCTATCTTTGTCTGGGATCAATGTCAGGCTGACAGGCCTATAATTGCCTTGGTCAGCTCATTTTACCCTTTTTAAAAATTGGCACAACGTTAGCTTTCTTCCCGTTTTCTTGAAGTTCCCCAATGCATCAAGACTTACTGAAAATCAACATTAATGGCCCCGTGAGCTCCTCAGCCAGCTTTTGAAAAACTTCTGGATGCAGTTCATCTGGATCTGCTGATTTAAAAATGTCTCACTTTAGTAGCTTCTGTTTAACATGCTCCAAAGATACTAGTAGAATGGAAAGAGTTTTCATTACCATATGATGAGACTATATTGTTTTTTTCCCCAAATACAGAACAGAAATATTTATTGAACACTTCTGCCTTTCCTGCATTGTTATTGATAATTCTATCAATTCCATCTGGTAATGGACCAATGCCACTGTCAGGATTCTTTTTGTTCCTAATACAGTTAAAGAACTCCTTTTTGTCCTTAACTCTGCTGAACATAGATTTCTCCGCGTGTCCCTTTGCTTCCCTTATCAATTTCCCACAATTCCAAATTTCTGATTTTATGTTTTGAATAAGTTATGCATGTATAGCCAACACCTTTTCATATATTATCTCAGACTGTCTGTTAGCATTTCCATTCAGCTTGATCCTTGTGCTCTCAGGGAAGCTATTCGCAAAGCCAGAGGATGCAGTTGCCTGAACAACCCGCTGCCCAGATTTTCCCAGAAAGTACTGGTACCAACGTAGGTGCTAGATGCAGAGAAGCAAACAGATCTCATATATCGTTGTGCTTTGTGGGTTTTACTGTACTGTATCAGTAATAGTCAGGTGAGCATGTCAGAATATGGTTCCACAAATGTGGTTGTAACCAATGTAGAAGAGTGCACAGTGACTGTCTCTAACGTGCCGATCGTGGGCTTAGGAACCCAGGGGCAGGTGATTAGTGTGCCCCACACGGGAAAGGGGGAAAACTGAAGGTGTTCAGAAGGAATGGGGAAGGGAGAAAGGAATAGCTTAAGTGATTACAAATACCTGTCTCTGCTGGTGACTGTGGAAATAGTCTAGGCTGTTTAGCATGGAGAGTGTTCTGGGAACGGGTTGCTGGTATTGACAAGAACATCGGTTAGATCTCATCCTCTTCTCCCTCCCTGCAGGCACCAGGAACGCGGTGTTAAACACAGAGGCCCGCACTCTAGAGGCGGACGTGTTGAGCCGCCGCTGCGTGATGATGCGGCTAGTGGATTTCTCGTATGAGCAGTACCAGAAGGCTCTCCGCCAGTCTGCTGGGGCTGTGGTGATCATCTTGCCCAAGGCCATGTCAGCGCTGCCGCAGGATGTTGTCAGGGTAAATATCGCTCCAGACAGAGAGATGATGTTATTGGAGAAAGGGAGCAAAGATTCAGGTACAAGATAGTGACTGAAACTCCCAATTGAGGTTTGATGGAGTTTTTACTCTGTCAAGGTTAAGTTTAAAAGTTTGACATATGCCCGTCTGATTTGGCCATTCATATGCCTGCCGCCTTGCTAGTTCAATGGAGCCTAAGTGTGCCCCTCTCCTTCTGACTTCTCAGCAATTCATGGAGATAGAACCAGAAATGCTGGCCATGGAAACCATTGTGCCAGTCTATTTTGCAGTAGAGGATGAAGAGCTGCTCTCCATCTATGAACAAACACGGATTGCTTCTACATCACAAGGTTCAGCTTCAGCTGCTGAAGGTGAGTTGCTGCGAAAGGGGGGTTTGAAAGGAAGAAAATTAGCCATAATAATGTTCCTCAGTCAGGTGTCCTTAAGAATGGTAGGCAAAGGTCTCCACAAAATTCTGGAGATGCAGTGTGATCTAGTGGCTAGGGTGGTGGACCTCAGGAGTCCTGAGTTTTGTTCCCAGCTCACCCTAATGTGTCACTTGGACAGATCACTTAATCTTTCTTTGCCTCACTTTCCCTATCTGCAAATTGGAGATAACGATCTGTGCACGAAAAGGCTGTATAAGGGCCAAGTTATTATTTTACTTGGAGTGACATGATTTAGGAAGATAGTTCCATAGAAATCCTTATTCCTATTTCATCTCATTTGCAACAGCCTAGGGGCCAAATTCAGTAAAATTTGGTGGAGAGTTGTTTTTTCTAAGTGATTATAGCAGGTTACTGTGAGTCACAACTCTTTGGCCCTATTCCTGGCTGGACCACTGATCACTCTGTCTTTGGGCAAGTAACTTAAACACTTAGTGCCTCAGTTTACTCCACTGTAAATGGTTTACTATCTACCTATCTGTCAAGAGTGTTGGGCCTAATTGTTTGTAACATCTTTTGGATCCTGGGGTGAGAGTTGCTGTAGAAGTTCAAAGTATTGAGATTTTTGTACAGAATTAAATTGCTTTGTCACTAGATGCAGAAATATACACAGTGAGCCGGAGAAGTTATGGACTTATTTGGCAAAGCTAGACTCTTTGTGAATCAGCTATCAAGGGAATGAAAGCGATAAGATTTCCCACCCCCAGGGTCAGTTTATTGAATTCTTATTTTCTAGTTCTGCTGCACACGGCCACTGCCAACGGCTTCCAGATGGTTACGAGTGGGGCTCAGAGCAAAGCTGTCAGTGACTGGCTCATAACCAGCCTGGAGGTGAGTTCTAGATGGATCAGAGCTGGGATCTAGGCTGGTAATGTTTACAGGAAAACCCATTCTGTATGGGGACTTCACTGAGTGGTGTGTTTCTAAAGACTGAAAGTTAAAGCCCTCTCAGAGGAAGTCAGAGATTTTTCAGCCACATCATAGAGACAGCTTTTCTACCTTTCTGGATTCAGAAGCCAGAAAGCTGGTTAATGGCTCCGAACTGGAAGTCAATGGGAGTATGATTCATCATTGAGGCTGTTAGAAACTGGCTGGGTGATGGTTAGGAGTGGTCTATTATGCCCCTGTACTCCAGGCAATAGAGCGATGCAGGAGGGGTGCTGGGTAATGCTCCTGTGTGTTCCATCCCCAGGGGAGGCTGACTGGCCTGGGAGGAGAGGACCTGCCCACCATTGTAATAGTTGCCCATTATGATTCTTTCGGAGTGGCCCCGGTAAGTATTATTTTTCTTGCAGCTCTGTTTCTGTTAATGGGTTACTTCCTGGGCCCGTATCCCTGTCTCTTCTCCACCCTCTGGCTGTTTGGGGAGGGTGGGGGGGAGTAAGTGTACTTTCCGCAGGAGCCTGTGAGTCAGTGTGTCGCAGCAGAAGCTGGTCTCTGTGGGGAGGGTGAGCACTGTCATGGAGCCTTGTCTTTACGTCTCCTGTTCTCTTCCTGCAGTGGCTGTCTCATGGTGCAGACTCCAACGGCAGTGGCATCTCTGGGCTACTGGAACTAGCCAGGCTCTTTTCTCGACTCTACACCTACAAACGTACCCATGCTGGGTAAGAAGCTGCTGTCTCTGTCGGAGAGCTTGGGGTGGAGTGGGCACGTGGAAGGGGTTTTGTCTGTAAGAGGGACTCATGAAAAATCCAGCAGCTCTGAAGTGTTCTACATGCAAAGTCCCTTAGCATAGTGCCAGGGCTGGCAGGGTGAAACCAGGCTGCCTGTGTGCTTTTATCTCAAGCTCTGTTGGGAAATAAAACTAATATTTCATCTTTTTTTCCAACACGTCTGCTGTTCATGAACTGTCATGCTCTTTCCTTTCTTCTCCTTGCAGTGGCTTATCAGTTTGCTTTGTGCAAAGCAGAGGCTGCATCCTCTAGTGGACTTGAGGGTAGGATAAGAGCTGGGAATTCTTGTGCTCTGATACCTGCTCTGCCACTATCTTACTGTTTGGCCCATGGCAAGTTCCTTAACTTGTGTGTCTGGGTTTCCCCATCAGCAAAGTGAGGCTAGAGAGACAGGGCGATGGGAGGAAGGGATTAGTTAATGTCTGTAAACTGCTTTGGAAATGTAAAGTACAGAAGTGCCAAATATTCAGTAAGAACTGTGTGTTCCAGCAGGCATTTCTTTGCCTTCTGTTCTGTTAGGATTTGGATTCTATCATATTCCTGTATAGATGTTGCAGTCAAGTGCATATTGTATATGAAGTAAAAATGCTCATGATTTTACTCAGGGGTGCTTAACAGGGTACAGCAAAAGTTAGTCTTTGGGCAAAGTTCGACTTGGATTCCATGCCCTGTCCTCCTTTACTTCTCCCGAGGCTGCGCATGTTGCCATCACAGCCAGGAAGTCAATTCTGCTCACTATATTTTCCCTGTTTCTTGATGGGCAGGTATAATCTGTTGTTCTTCGCATCTGGAGGTGGTAAATTTAACTATCAAGGAACCAAGAGGTGGTTGGAAGACAACTTGGATCACACAGGTGAGACAGACACCTAGGATGGGAGCAGAGTGTCCTGCAAGTTTAGCTGGGTGGAGCAACTTCAGCAATGAAAACATCCATTATTTGTGCTGTGATAAGTTAGGGTAGGGAGTGGGGTAGGTAAACTAACTTCAGAGGCTGTGATGCCATTTGCAGGCCAAAGATTAGATCACTGTATTTGTTCTGTGCCCTCTGGAGAGAATGTGATTCTTTTGGGGCTGTGTGGTTGAGGAAAATGCCAGGGACATGAGAAGTCTGTGCGTCAGGACTAGGAAAATGGGCCTGCAGTGCACTCCTCCAGCAAATGTACATTCCAGAGAGAAACCATTATCTTTTGTGAATATGCACAAAGGAATCTCAGACTAGCATGACTTGGGATTGGGAGATAGTTATCTTCCTGATTGTCACTGACTCGCTGTGTGACATTGGATGGGTCACTTAACTTCTCTGCTTCGGTTTTCCCCTCTATAATCAAGATTATGTTACCATCCCTATAGGATTATGAGGATTAATATTTGGGTAAGGCACTTTGAGATCCTCAGATGGAAGATATCCATTATTGCCTATGTCCATGTTCTGTTTTGTTGAATGGGCTTTTAATATCAGCTGAATCCGTACTGAATCACTGTTATAAGGTATATATTGTAAAGTGTCTTCCATACTATTTGTATTGCAGCTGTTGTTAAGAGGAGTATAGGGTGTATACTGGCCTCCTTACTGTGCAGCTGTAATACCTGATCATGCTGGGAGACCTCTTCCGTATGTCCTGCATGTGTGTCTAGCCCCGAAAGTGTGGAGTGACGTTTCATGGGTTTGGCTGCATCTGTTTCAGATTCCAGTTTGCTGCAGGATAACGTGGCGTTTGTTCTGTGCCTTGACACCCTGGGCAGAGGGAACAGTCTTCACCTCCATGTCTCAAAACCTCCCAAGGAGGGGACCCTGCAGCATGCTTTTCTAAGGGAGTTGGAGATGGTAATGAAAAGCATCAACTTCACTGGGCATGTTGGGGTGGGTGAGCTGTGCATGTGCTGCATGGATGGGCATTTGGGGGTGAATTGCTTGGTGGAACTCTTCTGCTTCTATGAAGGATAGAGGGTGTGAAATTAGTGTGGCTAAAAGTGATGAAGGGAGGAAGTCCCGATATCATCCAAGCCTCATTTCTGGTGGCTTTGATTTGGTGTAGGGAGTTATCTATCATTCAGGAGTCCAATGTGGAGCAGACTGCATCAGTTCCCTTCCTTAATACAATGGTTCCTTTTAGAGCTTCTTGCTTGTACAAACTAACTAGCCAGCTCCTTCGACAGATGGCTGCCCTGGCAGCTTGGTGACTGTAGAATGTTGCGTCAATATTGTAAGCCAGGTTTCGAGGGTTGCTACGTATATTCCGGGTGCATCTGCCTTAACCAACCCTTCCTAAAGGATGTTGGCAGAAACATACCCTTGTTGGAATAGGCCAGAGGGAGGGAAGGTGTAACCATCTATAGCACTAGAACTCCAGCCTGGGTTTTGAGAGGGATGGGGAATGTGTTCTGAAGTGATGGGATCTGGTCCGTGACCTCTGGGTCATCCTTTTCCTGGGCTGCTTGGCTTCTTCCACAGGTGGTCGCGAGCCAGTTTCCAGAAGTGAAATTCTCCATGGTGCACAAGAAGATAAACCTGGCTGAGGACATGCTGGCATGGGAGCATGAACGCTTTGCGATCCGCCGCCTGCCTGCATTCACCATCTCCCACCTGGAGAGCCACCGGGATGGCCTGCGCAACAGCATCATGGACTTGAGGTCAGTGGCTCTGAGGGGAGGGCACCAGCAGAAGATCAGTTGTTGAATGGACACATGGGCTAGAGACCCTTTATAAACATGAGAAAGTTAAGACACCAGAACAATCAAGTGGTGTTAACACATCAGGAATGTTGAGAAATCAAGACCAAGAGTTGGGAGTGTTGGGTCTATAACTGTGTCTTGATTGTGCGACCTCTTCTTCCTCCTTTTTGGATGACGTTTCACCATAGTTGTATACAGTGAAAAGAGCTTTCCCAAGAGGAAGCTGTTACCGTAGCCAGATTTACACCTCTCTTCTCTTGTAGGTCACGAGTTGACTCTAAGACTCTAACCCGTAACACTAGGATCATTGCTGAGGCATTGACTCGGGTCATCTACAACCTCACTGAGAAGGTAAGACTGTCCCACCACATGCACCTGCTGCCCATTGGCTAGGCTTTTCCAGTTCTTCTATGCTACCATGCCTGCTTTGGCAACTGCGTCCCTTTCTCTCTTCACAGGGGGCGCCTGCTGACTTGCAGATCTTCACAGAGCAGATGGTAAGGGAGCAGGGGGGCATAGACGTAGCTTGGGGGAAGAGGGAGTGAAGTGCTCTGGAGACCTGATCAGCAACATAAGTTTGTCTAATTCTCTCTCTGGTGTCCTCTTTCTGCAGCAGATCCAGCAGGAGCAGCTTGAGTCTGTGATGGACTGGCTGACCAGTCAGCCCAGAGCTGCCCAGCTTGTAGATAAAGACAGCACCTTCCTCAACACCTTAGAGTATTACATGAGCCGCTATCTGAAAGATGTCAAGCAGCATCATGTGAAGGCAGATAAACGGTAAGGGAGGCAGGTGAATGGGGAGAGGGAGAAAATTTGGTCTGTTCCTGACATATTTAAACAGACTTCCCCCTTCATTGCATTCCTGTCTCCAAGAGTAGCAGCTTCTCAGGTGTTCTCCTCAGTGTGTGGGGTGACTGAACCCCCCCATTTCCTGCTGCACCTGTACAGTCTGGCCACATGTTCTTTCTAACAGGAAGTTCTGCATTCTCTAAGGAACTCCCAGGAATTCCAGTGGGCATTATTACAAGTATTGTCTTCATCAGTGTGAAGAGGGAGGGCTTGTTTTTTCACTGTTCAGCCTCCTCCTTCTCCAGAAGTCCACCTTGTTAGATATGCTGTACCCTGTCTGAAGGCAGTGAGAGAGGCGCAGCAGTCTCCTAGCGCCACGAGAGCATTGCCAGCTTTTAAACAAAGGCAGTCTCTCGTCCTGATTTAGCTGTTTGGGATGAAGATGCTCATGAGCTCAGCGAGGGGTCTCCAGGGCATCTTCTCTTTGAAACAGCTGAAAATTTGTGTGGAAATGGAGGGCAAAGAGTCTTATCCTTGTGTGTCAGTAAGCAGCATTTTGCAGCCCCCTGATAATGGGGTTCAGCTTTCCAAGGTTCTCTGGTTGGGATAAGAGATGAGTACTAGTTTATCCGGGTAACTGCTGAGAGCTGTAAACTGGCTTAAAGGGGTATGTGAAGCTGTCAAGCTTTGCCTGTCACTGGTCGATTGCTTCTGTGGCGAGGGGGACAGGAGATGAGAGAGTTCTGGGGCTGTTTTTATTTCCCCTGGAACCAATGCCCAGAAATGTCGCACCATCTGAAGAGCTCGTTCTTTCCACAGGGACCCTGAGTTTGTTTTCTACGACCAGTTGAAGCAGGTGATGAACGCATATAGGTAGGTATTAAGGCAGGGTTGGGTATTTTGTCTAAGGCAGGGTTGGATATTTCATCTTTCTCAGCTCCTTTGGTGACCTCACCCTTTGTTGGTCCATTTCAGGGTCAAGCCAGCAATCTTTGACCTGCTCCTGGCTCTCTGTATAGTAGCCTACCTCGGAGTTGCCTATGTTGCAGTCCAGGTGAGAAAAAAGGAGTGATGCTTCTATTCATTCCCTTCTTTAAACTATAAGAGTGTATGAGCCAGGTACACTCTAGTGGCATTCAGGTCAAACTCAGAGTGAGAGAACCAGTCTTCTCTGGATGAGAGAGGACCCCTGATTTTTTTGCGACCCATTTACTCTTCTGGTGCTGGTGTTTTCACTTCCATGGGTGTCTTCACAGTGTTATCAGGCTCATAATTCAGCTCCCTTCTAGCTCTGGAGCATATTCCTGATGTGGGACGAACATAGAGCAGTATCCTTCTCTTGGGGAGCAATGGGTTTCATTGTGTTACTAGACTAGCTTAAATTCTGAGCTCTAAGAGCATGCGTAGGCTTCAGGCAAAGGCCTTGTCCACCCTACCACTTACGTTAGTATAACTTACATCGCTCGGGAGCGGGGGGTGGCTTATTCACACCCCATAGCATGTAAGTTACAGATATCTAAGTCTGTGTGACCAGCACTTCTGCTGACATAACTACTGCCTCTCATGGAGGTGGTTTTACTATGCCGATGAGAGAGTTCTCTCCCCTTGGCATAGAGCGTCTTCATCAGCTGTGCTACAGTGGTGCAGCTGCAGCGCTTCTCATGTAGACCAGCCCTGAGACATCTGAGTTAAATCTGCCGTGTCGTAGTAAGAGATTACAGCCCATGATAGATCAGGTCTCACACACGGGTGCATAACATCGGCGCTCCAGATGCCTGAATTCGGACTGCACGAAAGGTTCTACGATTTTGTGCAATTAATAAAAATCAAAATCTTTTTTTTTTTTTTAAACCTTGATTATTGCATGAATAAAATCAGGAGACATCCCAAGCAATTCAGTGCATATGAAATAAATAAGCACATGTTCAAGTGATAGTTTATATCACAAGCACGTTACATTCTAAGTTTGTTGGCCTGTTCGTAGTTTCAGGGAGCTATTACTTTTGACATGATATCCCCCCCGGGGTGCCACCTGGAACTGGGGTGTCACTGGGGACCCACTAGCCTGGGCTCCCTTTACGCTATACTGCTTTGACAGCCTGCACTGTCTCCAGCACACATACAAGTTGGGACACACCCAGCTGCAGTTGCATGCAGATGCTGTGATCAGCTCTGTATGGGAAGGCTCCAGCTAAGGAGCTTCCCAGTTACTCAGGCATGTACCCTGCTCTGGAGTGTAAATCCAAAATTATCCTATCTTGTGCTGCACAGGGAACTGTACAGCGTAAGCTCATGAAATTCCCCCGCTCCCACAATGTGGAGAGGAATATACATCATCTTTCTGTCCCGAGTTGTGATTCCCACACACTGGTTTTAGAAAAAGCAAAACCAAGTTTATTAACTACAGAAGATAGATTTTAAGTGATTATAAGCCATAGCAAACACATTGAAGCAGATTCCCTAGCAAATAAACAAAACACGCAAACAGCTTACTATACTACATAGATCCAATATGAATAGCAAATCCTCACCCTAAGTGTGGATATAAGCAGGCTGCAGATTCTTAAGGGGCACGCTGCACTTGTTCACAGCTTGGAATCCCAGTTGTTCCATTCACAGGCTAAAAATCCTTTTAGTGGCTCCAGCACCGCACCCTAGTTCAGTCTTGGTTCCTCAGGTGTTTCCAGAAGTCCCTTTGGGTGAGGAGTCCATGAAGAACCATGATGATGTCACTCCCCTGCTTTAAATAGTTTTTGCATGTGGCGGGAACCCTTGGTTTCAAAGCTTGGTTCCCACACCAGTCAGTGGAAAAACACTGGTATCCCAAGATGGAGTCCAGCACCAGGTGACCTGATCACGTCCCTATAGTGTCTCAGCAGCCATGAGTCGGAGGCTGTCTGCAGCATCCTCAGGAAGGCTCCCAGGTGGGAGATAAGCTGCTTCTAAGGCCTGTTGTTTTCACCAATGACCCTTCGCCCACCCAGGTTTTCAGAATGAAAGCATCTTGTCTAGTGGGCATTCCCCAGGTGTAAACACATTTGTAATAGAGATACTTAGTCAATATTCCTAGCTTCAGATACAAAAATAATCATATTCAGGAAGTCAAAATCTTTCTAATGATATCTCACATGACCTATCTTGCATAAAATACATCATAATTATGCCATAATAATATAATAATATCACCGTGGAGAACATGGGGTGAAGTGTCACAGAGACCATTGCGAGTCTGGCTCCTGATCAATGCTCAATGAAAGGGGGAACCATGTTGAGTCACTGTCTGTATCTAATCCTCTTGCTTCATAACAAGCCTTTTCTGGCCTTGGCTACACTGGCACTTTATAGCGCTGCAACTTTCTCGCTCAGGGGGGTGAAAAAACCACACCCCTGAGCGCAGCAAGTTACAGCGCTGCAAAGTGCCAGTGTAAACAGTGCCGCAGCGCTGCAAGCTAATCCCCATGGGGAGGTGGAGTACGTGCAGCGCTGGGAGAGCTCTCTCCCAGCGCTGGCGCTGCGACCACACTCACTCTTCAAAGCGCTGCGGCGGGACCGCTCCCGCGGGAGCGCTTTGGAGTTTTGAGTGTAGCCAAGCCCTCTTTTGTAATTTCTTTTTTTTTTTCGAGTTAGATGCTTCAGGAAACACCCACCATTTGATGGATGCCTTTTGTATATTAACAATCGTATTACATAGAAAGAAAAGTACAAATACTGTTTGTATAATTCAAATGGTCCTCTCCACCCATTTCTTGTTAGCTAGATTGATGGCGGGTCATTTAGAGGTTGCTGCTAAGATTTGGGTTTGTAGCCAAGTATTTGTTGAATATCTGCAGTGGCCATTTAAAAGAAAATGGGAATCACATGGGTTTTTCAGTGATTTCTAAAACTGGAAAAGATAAGCCCATGTTAAAGGATTAAGGGTTGGCCTTAATCTGTGGTGTTACCTGTTGTTTTGCAATCCCCAAATCACTACAGGCCAAATGTTACTATCAGCTGGCCAGATCGTATGCACTGGGAGTTTTGCCATCTATTTCAATTGGGGCAGGTTCCAAATGTACTGATTGCAGATAACAGCAAATACTCATGGCAATTCTCCATGAAAATAGGCGTACATAATGGTAATTCAGGCAGGCCCAGTGGGCGTTTCTGTAATAATTAATTGTTCTTTCCTTATAACCCTGGCTTCACTTGCTGTATTGTAACAATTGAGCATTGTTTGCCAAGCCCTGAGCAGATCTATCCAGAAGGGAGGCAGAGTTCTCCTTTGGGTAGGGATACGGGTGTGAACTCAGCCCTGAGGCAGATATTGCATTTATATGCTAGCACTGCCTCCAGCCTCCGAATGAGCTCCCTCTCCCCTCTGAGCAGAGAAGAACACACATTGCCTGTTTGCTAGCACGGACATGGACTCACTACTCTTTTCCCCTCCCTCCCCTTTCTAGCACTTTGGTCTCCTTTACAAAACGGTACAGAGGTTATCCCTTAAATCCAAGCAGCAGTGAAGCGACAAATCACCAACCCATCGAGCAGCACTGAGCCACCGGTGAGCCCAGCAGGAGTTTCTGCCTTCCACTGGCTCCTGCCATTTCTCCCTCTCTCCTCTAACCAGCCTGGAGGAAAGCAGAGATTAACACAACTTCCAACTCCTGTGCACCTTCTTTAGGTCTCCCCGCAACTTGCCCATTTTCCTTCATTTTGTGGCGAGGGAGATGTGCAGAGACTCGGTCAATCCCTGCAGATTGTTTAAACACTGAATGGCTGATGTAAAGTTTCTGCCGAACAAGAAGTTTCTGTGAGTGTGAAGGTGCTGAACCTGGTTTCACAGACGTGTGCCATACAGCCAGCTTGAAGGCTAAATCCACGGGGCAAAGGGACGGACAGCTCTGCCCAGCCAACTGGACTCAGAGCACTTGTTTTTTAAAAAAAAAAATGTGCACATGTGAATTAAAAGATAATTATTAGCACGTTTCATACTGCACCTCTTCCTTCAGCTCCCTCCCTGGCACCAGGAAGGGAGCGCTCAGCAAGCAGTGTCTTCAGCAAATAGCTTAATGCATTTTCTTTGGACAGTGCAATAACCAGTTCTCTCTTTGGAAGTGCACTGTGAACGGTCTTGACTGTTAATCTGATTGAGAAATGAGAAAGGATCATTAACTGGTTGCCACGGTAGGATTCCTTGTAAAGCATGTTTTTCTCCCTCAGCTGGAGGCTGCATTCTGCTGTGCCCAGGTTCCTTTGAGGTTTATATCCCTCGGTTTATGCTGTCTCCGCTCTGTGCTTAACTCTCACGGATGTGTGCGGGGGGGTGTTTCCTTTTTTTTAAGGGGTTCCTAAGTTTATAGTTGCTGCAGGATCAGGTCTAAAGCCGTTCTGTATATTTAAACAGTTTGATGGTTACATTAATAATATAAGCAGGAGTGACCTAGTTCCTGCCATGATCTCTGGTCAGTAATCCATTCGCTTCCATTCCTTTCTCTTTCCATTTGCAGTTGGGCAGATTTTAGTCCTGTTCACCTTCATCTCAGGGTCTTGTTTAGCATTTCACATCACTATTGTTTATAAAACACTGGTCTTAGTCTAATAATATTGGTAACTTGCCAAGGCTCTGTTGTTGCTTTCTTTACATGCACCCTGTGGTATGTTTGGAGGGAGGTGGGATATTAGTGATTTTTTTTAAAGAAGGTTTTATGAAAATGTCATTAAACATTACTGTTTCCAGACTGCAGCTAATAGCATGTGTTACAGCTGGAGCTGGCTCGTTCTACAGTACTTTTGTTCTCAAGCAAGATCATACTGCTTTTGTTTGCTAATATATTAGGATGGGGAAATTACCCTGTTGCCCAAAACTACTGTTAATGCATGTGCAGAGGCCTGGGAATTTTGCAGTCTAGACAGACAAATGCCAGTGTGTGATCTCTCTCAATTTTAAACCCCTCTGAATTTCACAGCCTAAGGTAAGTGGAACATTGTGTCTTGCAACCATTTTCTGATGAGTCCCCAGACTGCAAGCAGAGGAAGTGCAGCAATGTAGTAACCACAACGTTCCTACATGTGAACCTCTCAAGACCTTTCTCAAAAGTTTTAGGTTAATGGTATGTGTAGATGACACTAAAAACCCCAAAACAACTGCAGGCAACAGCAATCTAACTTTTAAAATACTTTCTGGAGTTACTGTACTTCTGTGCATATATAGTACGTCTACAAGCCAAGATGACACTCTCTCATTTAAAATACCACTTTCCATTTGAGGCTGAATTCAATCTTTTGTGGCTTGGAGTAGAACTATCCACCTTCCTATAAGCAAGAAAAACATTAGCTGTGTGTCCCCATTTTCATTATTCACTGTACATGGATTAGCTAGGAAAAAGTGGTGTGTGGCCATATGCCCTAGTAGTATTGTCCTTTAGAGGGAGATTAAAACTCTCATTTTTCAACCATCTTTTTTTTTAAAAAGCAAGAGAAAATGCACCTTGTCCAGGGCTCTTCACCCAAGCTTTCCAGTACACAGTGGCTCACCCTTTAAAGGGGCGCCTGATCAGCAGAAACACTTGCTGAGTTACTGTAGCTCCCAGTGATGTTGGATTAGTATTGTAGGTGCCCTCGAGAGACATGCCTTTTGCTAGCTTGTGGGCGCTTCCTTAAAATAGGTTGCACTGTGCATTTGGTGTTTTTAGCATCACCTCTGGACAAGCCTTTCCGAATGGATTTGAAGCCTATTTCCTTCTTACTTTGGAATAGTTGGAGGAAAAACTTGCCTGTCGCTAGCTTTTATGTCCTGCACACAGCAGCTGGAAGCAGCAATTGCATGGAGAGTCCTGCTCAGCCCTAGGATGGAGCATGCCCAGTACAGGTAGTCTGACAGGTAAATGTTCCTAAGATTGTAAGCCCTTACTGAGCATATGCCAACTAAGATGTTTCAGGGGCTTATAACTGTTGTCAAAGTTAGAATCAGGACTCACAATTTGTCAGACCACTCTGTTTTATTAGCGCAGCGCTCTGCCAATAACACCCAGATAATGTGAGTGGCCATGCAAGACCCAAACAGTCTTATTTATACAGATAAAAGAGCAGGAATTAGACAAAGGGACAAAGAAAGCAAAACAGTAAAATCCACCTAGGGCACAGAATGCATATCCTACTTCCTTACTAACTCTTATCGATGGATCTAAGGCTAATACTTCACCAATTGCCCTTAAATGGTGCAATTGTTCTATGTTAATGTCTGTATTCCTGACACCTGGATTGCAGCATTCCAACAGTTTTGCTTAAAGGTACAGACAGCATTTCTTTAATCCTTTCTATTTTCACAATATAATTCATTCTGCTTTCACACTGTGTTGCACTTTTGCTAGTGCTCTATACCCCCAAGGAATGTCTCCTTTCCCCATCCCAGCTCATTACTGAATCAGGCTTGCTGGGACACCGTTACTCCATTGAGAACAGCTAATAGGAAATAAGTCAGTAGCAGTCCTGCTTCAATTCATGTTAATGTAAGTAATATTTACGAATAGTGAGCAGAAGTGAACAAAGCCAGCGTGCTCCGATATGCAATGAAAAGCCCATTCTGGCATCTTCAAGACAAGAAGGGACTGAAGCTCATAGGTGCTGGAATTAGGGGTGCCGGGGGTGCGGCAGCTTGAGGTGGTTTCCATCTTACACAGGGTTTACAGTTTGGTTCAGTAGCACTCAGCCCTCCCGCCTCTGCTAAAGGCTGAGAGTAACAAACATCTCCGCCAGCTAGAACAATTGATTACAGCTCCTTGCATGGTGGGAAATCAATATCAGAAGTTCCTGATAATGTGAAAGAATATAGCCGCAGTTACTTTAAACTGAGGAGGGTAGGGCTGCATGGTTACAGTGCATATTCAGGGGCATTGGTGGAACAATGACCTTTTCTCTCCAGAGTGAAAGCAGTTTACCCTGTTATCTCATTTAGGTGTGCCTAGCCCTATCCTGTCACTACAGAAAGTACGTTCAGCTCATGGTAATTACTGCAGCTGGTGTATTGCATTGCTGATCAAAGTATTCCTGCTGATAGCAAAGCATTCATATATTCACAGCTGTGAGAGAGCAGAATTACATCCTCCTCACACCTGAAGCAGAAGGAGGCTGCCACTTTTTGATCTATTTAAATCAGGTGTAAACATTTAACAGAGAGAGTAATGAACCCCTGAAACTGTTTACCAAGGATCATGGTGGATTTCCCATGACTGACCATTTTAAAATCCAGATGGGATGTTTGTCTAGAGATCTGCTTGAGGAATTATTTTGGGGATGTTCTGTGGCCTGTATACAGAAGGTCAGATTAGATGATCGCGGTGGTCCTTTCTGGCCGTGGAATCTATCAGTGTGTGAATGCAGTCTTGTGTTCTAATCCCATTATTGCAGGTCCCTGAAATTAGAACACTCTAGTGCTGGGGGTTATCAGTTGTGCTGGGTTCCCCTTGCAAAGTCAATTTGGAAACTTGCAACCAATCCTGGTGCTGTCCTTTGGGTTGTTTTGTAATAACAAAAAGTGATGATGCAGGGTCAATTTCACAGTATCTGCTTAATCCTCCCAACCATAAAATACCATACAGGGAGAAATCCAGACACAGTTTGTTTTAACGTAATAGATTCCAAGGCCAGAAGGAGCAAAGAATCCTGTGGCACCTTATAGACTAACAGACGTTTTGGAGCATGAGCTTTCGTGGGTGAATACCCACTTCCTCAGATGCATGTGAGGAACATGCATCTGAGGAAGTGGGTATTCACCCACGAAAGCTCATGCTCCAAAACGTCTGTTAGTCTATAAGGTGCCACAGGATTCTTTGCTGCTTTTACAGATCCAGACTAACACGGCTACCCTCTGATACTTAAGGCCAGAAGGGACCATTGTGACCTCAGGTATTTCTTCAGGACATGGGCTATAGCTCATCCTCAGCCTAGCCATGTGCCCTGTCTTTGATTTGTAAGGATTTTGCTTTGACTGGCAGAAGAAATAATTAAAATGGTTCCCAAGTTCATGCAGGTGGGATAAGATTATGCCTTAGCTAAAATGCATCTATGGGATAATGCTGCTAGCATCCTTCTCAACTCTCCCTGCTGTCCTGGAGTTAGGAAACTCAGCACACTGTAGAAATACTTACGCTCTCCAAACAGGCTCTGTCTATTGCAACTATTTTCCAGTCTCTCCACATGCAGACTGCTGGGGAGGCTGTATACATGTACACAGGCTGCCCTAGAGCAAGTTACTACATTTTGAGAATTTTTTTCATTTTAACTTCCCAATTTTGCACACAAGAAAATCCATCCAGAGCCACTAGGTTGGAGGAGGATAGACTCCTTGAGCAATAGCGATTACTGGCAAAAAACAATCTCCATGCTGGTTTTTGAGTTTATAATCTCTGCAAGAAGGGAAGAAACTCTGGTAATCACTGCAGCTATTGCTCTGTCCTGTGGAGCCTGGTGCATAATAGTTGCAGTAGGGAAAGTTTTATATATAATGGGCCAAATTTTGCAGTCTGGAATTGAAACTCAGACAGTAATGCATTAAGATTCACCCACGAAAGCTCATGCTTCAAAATGTCTGTTAGTCTATAAGATGCCACAGGACTCTTTGCTGCTTATTAAGATTTTAAGTAATCCCTTAAGCAAACTCCCCCTTGAATTCAGTGAGAGTTTTGCTTGATTTAAGGACTGCAGAATTTGGCCAGGCAAGAGAGTTTACTGTGTTGAAAAGCTGGATAACTTGAAAACCTGCCATATACACGCTACGTCCAGTACGTAGTCCTATGCTTGTACCTTCTGGTGTTACCAAACTTAATACTCAAGTGCAAAAATGACTTTTCAAACACCGAGCTTGGTTATATTTAGGTGCATAGTGAAAGGGGGTTCTACTCATTGAGGATGAGCTAATATGAAAATTTTAAATTGTAGATTTCTGCTACTTTGGGGGGGGGAGCAAAACAACCCATACAAACCACCAACAAAAAACAAACAGAAAACCCATGACATGCACTACAACAAATTGGCTTAAAAGGAGCAGTGCATGGTTTTTTTCAGCTACCCATAACACAAAAGCATCTGAATAAATTTTGCTTATAAATTCCAAAATGGTCTCATCTGTGCTCTGATGAAGAATGGATAATTTCAGCTGAATTTATATTTTGAGCATGTAATAATGAGGTTCTAAATTAAAGGCTTGATGGTTGCCTCAACTTACTGGACTCATTACTGTAATTCTTTTTAGGCTTTGTGCAATTCACTGGCTTCCTAAATGAAGCCTCCAGAACTAATTCATCTGGGATAATCTAACTACTGGGCAATTGCATAAAGACTTCTTCCATCTAGCAGATCCAGCACATTGTCTGAAAGACCAAAAAGAATGCTTAAAGGGGCTAGTTAAATCTTAATGCCATTCTGTCTGAGTCCTGGGGCTAGTGACAATATATTTTCAGTACTTAACTTTCTGTTGGGGCTTTGCTGGTTGCTTTTAAAAGTAAGGCCTTCAGCCACCTGCTGGACGTGGGTCTTCCAGCATCCAACCAAAGTGCATGTTGTCTGCCCCATATAATTCAGTAATTGACTCTTTCACAAGGGGAGGGATAGCTTGGTGGTTTGAGCCTTGGCCTGCTAAACACAGGGTTGTGAGTTCCATGCTTGAGGGGGCCACTTAGGGATCTGGGCAAAATCAGTACTTGGTCCTGCTAGTGAAGGCAGGGGGCTGGACTTGCTGACCTTTCAGGGACCCTTCCAGCTCTATGAGATAGGTATCTTTCCATATGTTAAATGTCTCTCTCTATGCTTGTGAAAACCCAAAGCAACCCCAATTTTTTTTTTCTAACATCCTGCATCTATTAACACTTGATCTATATCTACCATTTTGCCAGTTCAGGAGTAACCAACATAACCTTCCACCTCCTCACCTTAGCTGTCCTAGAGCCACTGTGAGTGAGTCACGGGAGGCACTGCTCTTTTCCTGGTGAGGCATGATTAGACTCTCACTGACATTCTTAGCCCCCAATAACCTGCAAAACCAAATCTGGATTTCTTTGTGCATAAATGAAAAAGGCACTAGGACAGTGGCTCTCAAACTTTTTTATACTGGTGACCCCTTTCACATAGCAAAACTCTGAGTGTGACCCCCCCCTATAAATTAAGAACACTTTTTATATATTTAACACAATTATAAATGCTGGAGGCAAAGCAGGGTTTGAGGTGGAGGTTGACAGCTCATGACCCCCTGCAGGGTCCTGACCCCCCCAGTTTGAGAACCCCTGCACTAGGCCACTGGCCTGCTTCTCTGCAAGTGCAGAGCACTCTCTCTAGTTCATCAGACTCTTCCTGTGCTACAACTACTAGGCAACAGAGCTGTTCCTCAGTAACACTAATCCTGCATTTTTTGTGTGTGCTCATTTTCATGATAACGGTTCTAGACTCGTGCCACTTCTGTTGGTGGTTGGCAGGTACCACTCAGTTCTGGCCAGTCTCCATTGGAGGAAGGAGTACGATACACATAGGTACAATGATGAATTTTTATTTTCACTGTCAGAGATTTTTTTTAATTTACAGAAACTTGTTGACTGTTTTGTGTCTCTTTCTGGAATCACTCAATGCATTTAATTAGTTAGGGGACATGTGCATTATGGAGAGAAAATGTTCTGGAAAAGAAAAATAAAATCATTATCAATAGACATGTCTGTTTACTGCCTATGGCAATGTCTGGTATGGTGAAACAACCAAAGAAGAGGAGGTAGCTGTAACCAAAATTCATGGCAGACCAGCGCACTCAGCATATGACACTTTTTGGCAGAAGGCTACACAGAGGAGCAGCTGCAACTTTCAGTTTCTGCTGCTGTAGTGAGTATATGAGCTGAGGGCACGGACGCCGAGGTCTTTAACTCTGCTCTAGTAGCAAGCCCCTGAGTTTATATGACAATAACAAGGCTTCTGATGGTCATTGAAGGCTGGATCCAAAGTCCATTGACGTCAACGTGAGTCTTTCTATTGACTTTAGTGAGCATGTGTGTTTCGGGTACTATAGGAGTGCTAGATGTCTTTAGCCATCATTTTACTTTTTCATTTGAAGAAACTGAGACCGTGCAGCTGGAGTGGAAACAGTGCAGTCCTTGTTGTTAATTCTCCTTCCCTCTAAGGTCCATTGGTCATGCATCTGGGTACCCAATACAAAAACCATTTTACAGCATGGCCCTCCCTGGGCTTCCGCTGTAAGGAGACACACACACAAACACACCCCTGCCAGCAATGTACCACTCCAGTAAGATGAGCTGTGCGCCATGTGCTAAAGATCAGTATAAACTGGTTTACTGGGGGTTAGTGGGCACTGGTTTTGCATAGAAAGACTGAGCAAAAGTGTCTTAATTGTCCTGATGATGCCCGGTCTGTTGGGTTAGGAACTCCTGAGTTGTGTTTCCAGTTCTGCCACTTTCTCATTCTCTAGTTTTGGGCAAGTCATGTAAGTGTATGAATGCCTCAGTTTCCCCCTTTGTAAAACAGGAATAATAGAATCATAGAATATCAGGGTTGGAAGGGACCTCAGGAGGTCAATTAGTCCAACCTCCTGCTCAAAGCAGGACCAATCCCCAACTAAATCATCCCAGCCAAGGCTTTGTCAAGCTGGGCCTTAAAAACCTCTAAGGATGGAAATTCCACCACCTCCCTAGGGAACCCATTCCAGTGCTTCACCCCCCTCATAGTGGAAAAGCTTTTCCTAATATCCAACCTAGACCTCCCCCACTGCAACTTGAGACTATTGCTCCTTGTTCTGTCATCTGCTACCACTGAGAACAGTCTAGATCTGTCCTCTTTGGAACCCCCTTTCAGGTAGTTGACAAGGCATCTGACAAGGCCTGGCTCCATCCTCGTGTCCAGGCCACCTGGCCAGTGATTTGGCACGAGCAACTTCTAGGTTGGTAACTAAAATAACAACCTTGCAGAGCTTGTGTGTGGAGGGGTGCACCTACTTGATTTTAACATTGGTACTGAACACGAGCCAAAAATCTTTAGTGTAGAACTTTCGGAGCAAACTTTGTCAAGCCAAATATTTTTGTATAAGTCTTAAATATATAACCTCCCCGGTGGTCATAGACTTTGGTCAACTGGGATGTTGTAACATCTTCCATTGCTATAGTGTCTCATATATCAAATATTTGAGAAAGAAGGTGGGTGAAATATCTTTTATTGGACCAAGTTCTGTTGGTGAAAGAGGCAAGCTTTTGAGTTTACAAACTTGAAAGCCCATCTCTTTCACCAATAGAGGTTGGTCCAATGAAAGATACTACCTCACCCACCTTGTCTAATATCCTGGAACCGCCACTGCAACCCTGCAATACCAAATAGCTGTCTGCTGTTTACATCCAGGGTTCCTGAAATGCAACCCCTTCTGGGGTGGCAGCCAGCTGTCACATGGACAAACACTGTACAAATTAGGGTGAGGATTACAGATGCTTGTCTACACAAGGAAATTAATTTGGGTTAAAATAGGGTGTGAAAAGGAAGGAGCACCTTATTCCAAATCCACAAAGCTAATTTGTCATATAACATTCTTATTCCAGAATAAAGGCGTCCATGCAGGGAGTTAATCAGGAACAGCTATTCTGGAATAACACTCCGTGTTGACAAGCTCTTCCTCATGAAAGATACCGTGGGAGCTTGGATGTCCATGTGGAGTGGAGGCCCTTGGTTTTGAAAGCCTCACCCTACAGCTTTACCTACTGGATTTATTTATCATTAGGGCCCTACCAAATTCGTGGCCATGAAAAACGCATCACAGATCGTGAAATCTGGTCTTTTGTGCGCTTTTACCCTGTATTAGACAGATTTCACAGAGAACACCAGCTTTTCTCTAACTGGGGGGCCTGACCCAAAAGGGAGTTGCAGGAGGGTCACAAAAGTTATTTTAGGGGGGTTGCAGTACTGCCACCCTTGCTTCTGCACTGCTGCTGGCGGTGGCTCTGCCTTCAGCGCTGAGCTCCGGGCCAGCAGCCGCGGCTCTCCATCTGCCCAGCTCTGACGGCAGCGCCGCGCAGAAGTACGGGTAGCAGGACCACAACAGCCTCATCAATAACCTTGTGACCCTCCCGCAACTCCTTTTCGGATCAGGACCCCTACAATTACAACACCCTAAAATTTCAGATGTAAGTAGCTGAAATGAAATTTACGAGAATGGACCCTGAATTTGGTAGGGCCCTACTCCCACGGCGGAAGGACTGTGCTGACCCAGTGGCTGCAGGCTATCCAGGAGTTTCACACCAGAGGCAGCCGTGCCCTCCAGTTACACCGGCCAGGAGCTCTGGTTTCTAATCCCCCTGATTCTGCTGCTCTGCTGGAAGGAGAAATGGATCCCAGGGATGCTCTGGTCCCCAGGATGCTGCTCCCAAGCTGGAAATGGAACCCAGGCGTCCTGGTTCCGCTGCTCTGGGCAGGTGCCCCCCCCCCAAGGGAAGGGGGGGAACCCAGGAGTCCGAGCGTCCCCTCCCTCTGCCAGCCCACGCCCCCTCCCTGCCCAGCCAAGGAGGAGAGCGGGGGGAGGGGACCTGAGCGATTGGCTCGGTGGTGGGCGGGACTGTTTGGGTGGATCGGACCCAACGATTGGCTGGCGGGGCGCGGTGATTGGCAGGAGCCGGCGCTAGGGGGGAGTCGCGGGCGCAGTGGGCGGGGCCCAGGGCTCGGAGTCGGAGGGTCCCGGTCGCGCTGTTCCCCGCCAGGTACGGGGGGGGGCTCCTGCCTCGCCCCCCAACGGCCTCGGTCCCTGCCTCTGACCTGCCCCCCCAGCCCTCCTGCTTCTGACCCCCCAATGGTTCCATCCAGACCCCCAACAACCCCCCTCCCAGCCCTCCTGCCCCAGCCCCCCAACAGCCCCCCTGCCCCTGATCCCCCCCAGCGGCCCCCAGACCCCCCTCAGCCCCCCTGCCCCTGACCCCCCAACAGCCCCCCTGCCCCTGACCCCCCCAGCGGCCCCCATCTCCCCCTCAGCCCCCCCAGCCCTCCTGCTTCTGACCCCCCAATGGTTCCATCCAGACCCCCAACAACCCCCCTCCCAGCCCTCCTGCCCCTGACACCCCCCAACGGCCCTCCCAGCCCTCCTGCTTCTGACCCCCTCAACGGCCCCCAACAGCCCCCTCCCTGTTCTCCTGCCCCTGACCCCCCTAACAGCCCCCCCAGCCCTCCTGCTTCTGACCCCCCCAATGGCCCCCAGACCCCTGACAGCCCCCCATCCCTCCTGCCTCTGACCCCCCAACAGCCCCCCCAGCCCTCTTGCTTCTGACCCCCCCAACAGCTCCCAGACCCCCCAACAGCCCCCTCCTGCCTCTGAGCCCCCCAATAGCTCCCCCAGCCCTTCTGCTTCTGACCCCCCAACAGCCCCCTCCTGCCCCTGATCCCCCAATGCCCCCAACAGTCTCCCTGCCCCGCCCTCCTGTCTTGTACCCCCAGCAGCCCCCCAGCCCTCCTGCCTCGCCCCCAACAGCCCCTCCCTGTTCTCCTGCTTCTGACTCCCCCAACAGACCCCCCAACCGCCCCCTCCTGCCTCTGACCCCCCCCAACAGCCCTCCCAGCCCTCCTACATTGTCCCCTCAATGGTTCCAGCCCCTGTCTCCCCCAGCCTCTCTCCCTGTCCTCCTGTCTCTGACCCCCTCAACAGCCCTCTTCCCTGTTCTGCCTCTGACCCCCCCAACAGCCCCCAGACCTCCCAACTGCCCCCTCCTGCCTCTGACCCCCCCAACAGCCCCCCTCCCTGCCCTCCTGCCTCTGACACCCCCAACAGCCCTCAGCCCCCCTCCCCTGGCCCTCCTGCCTTGCACCTCCCTTCAACAGGCCCTATCTCCCCCAGACCCCCCAACAATCCTCTCCTGGCCCTCCTGCCTCTGACCCCCCTCAACAGCCCCAGGCATTGGTGTAGGAAGGGGCTGTGTACCCTGCTCCTCATACAGGGACCCCCTCCCAGTGCTGGCATGGTCCCTTCTGGGGACCCCGGCCTTTTTGGATCCCAGCCTTGTCCTTCCGTGCTGCTCTCTCTCCCTTTGGGAAGATGGGCAAGGCTTGCTCAAGGGCAGCAGAGTTTCAATCCCCACCTTCTCCTCCTGCTGCCCCTCTCCTTTCTGGGGGCGCTCCCACGCTCGTCCCATCCACCTTCTACGCTGCAGCGACCGTCTCGTCACTGCTGCTCACAGCTTCAGAGACAGTGTCCACCCCCCTCAAAGAGCAGCTTTGGGGACCTGCTTTAATCCCCCCTCTCCCCATGAAACCACCCTGCTCATTGGATCTGATTTGGGCATGTGGATCTCAGACTGCCAGTTCCCCTTGGCTTGGCCACAGCATGTGGAGTTTTCCAATCCTCCTCCCTCATTTTCCCTCCTTTCTCCACTTCCTTCTATCTAGTTCTGTAATGGGTGTCCTTTAGCACAGAGCCACTAAAGTTTCTTTCACCCCAGCTAGCTTAGTTCAATCTTTCTTGTGGTAAGGAGCCTGGGCAAAAATCCCTTGAACTGTTCCTTGCCCGCTGTGATAACTGCAGAGTTCTTACTCTGCGTCTCAGAGGTGGTGACTGTTGCGCTGATGGGCACCTTAGAAAGATTTGAGAGATGGTGAAATGTTGGGGAGCTCTAAGGAGTGTTCTCATTTCTTATCCCTCTTTTCCTTGCCCAGCTTCCACGTTATGTGGCTTTAGAACAGGGCATCTGATTTAATCGTCGTTCCGAGACAACTGCTGAAGACTGAATTGCCCATTGAGATGACGAACTGGAGCAGGGATCCCATTGTTATGACTCTGTCATTTCCTCCACATGAAGTTAAGCCTAGTGACTCTGCCGTCAGAGGGAGGCAGAAGCTACCCGTGCCAGCAGCTAAAACTCTGTAGCGTGAGGAGGGGGTTATTTTGCTGTAAATGTTGAGCGTGGGGTTGAAGGTGAAGGGTTCAGCCTGCTTCTTTGGTGTTTGTCTTCCAGAATGCCCAAGTCCAAGGAGCTTGTGGAAACAACCACTTCAGACAGTGGATCTGATGCTGAGAATGAAAAGGTATCGGTTTGCAGTAGTGGGGGAATGAGACTGACTTTGCTCCCGCGCATCAGGCATTCCCCTCCTACGTACGTCCCTCCGGTGGGGAAACAAGTAGCAGTGTTCTAGGTACTTCAGTTAATCCTCTGAGGTCATGCAAACAGTAACCTGAATTCCAGTGAGTGAGCTCTGGGGTGAAAGTCGGCAACTAAGTGTCCTTCCCAGGTCATGCCACTGTGCAAGTTAGGATGCTCCTTGGCACTGAGGCCAACCCTATGCTTACAAGTGCCAAGGGATCAATCTTT
Source organism: Gopherus evgoodei (assembly GCF_007399415.2). NCBI lineage: Eukaryota > Metazoa > Chordata > Testudines > Testudinidae > Gopherus > Gopherus evgoodei. Next base: position 6,555,827 of record NC_044343.1, read on the forward strand.
TGCATCCATGCAGAGCAGAAGAGGCTTTGGGGGTTTTCTAATGTTACTTGAAAAGTCACAGCAGGTGAAGGGAAGAGTAATTTCCCTCCTTGCTTTCCAGACCTGAATGGCTTTCGGCCTTCTAAAGGCTGTATCATAATGCAGCAAGGGAAGATCACACAAACAACTTTATTTCTAGCACTTCCTAACTTTTCAGGGCTTGACTTTACAGCCTGAACGTTCCTTTAGTGTAGTTTTTAAGGTAATTATTCATAGGTTGGGCCCACTCTACTGGCTGCAATCTAGTTTTAAGAGGTTGCAGACAGGTTTAGCTCAAGTACTGCTGGTTGCTAGTGTAGTTAACAGCAGAGTGCCATGTTAGTATTGGTGCAGTTAGTATGTCTGGCTGAAGGGGCTGTGAGTGACTTACCATCAGATCCCATCTCACAAAATGTGTGCAAGTCCCATCATCTGGACTATCTAGAAGCCGCATGGGCTTGAGAACTAGACTAATCACAAGGGGTGGGGGGAGCTCTCTAATTGTGACTTCTTCTTTACAGAAAAGGAAAAAAGAGATGCCGTCCAAGCCAGAGAAAAGACCAAAAACTGAGGCCAAAACTTCCAAGGTGGCAACAAAAAGTCAAGGGCAAGACAGTGAAGAGGAGGGCATGTTCCAGGTATGGGTGGAAGGGGAGCGGATCAGGTGTTACAGACAAATCTACCTCTGTCACGTCCTTCAGATCCCTTTGCCACATACACACACAGATTTCTATTCGTTAATTTCCTAGCCAAATCAGAATTCTTTCCTGGTTTCTTGCATTGGTGTGGCCTTTCTTTCGCCAGTTAAATACAATCTGTGCTGACCCAATGGAGTTTTAAGTAAAGAGATGAAGTAATATGGACGGTAGCTAAATATCTGTATACAAAGCTGATTGCAGCATTCCTCAACTCAAATCCAGGCCTCTCTGTAACCGTGGTTTAATATCGTTGCAGATTGGGAAGATGCGCTATGTCCGAGTGTCCTGCTTTAAGGGGAAAGTCCTTGTGGATATCCGAGAATTCTACATAGATAAGGAAGGGGACACTAAACCTGGGAGAAAAGGTAACCAGACATCTCCACTAGGTGGCAGTAATGCATCATAGTCATCTCTTTTCCAATACAATTAAAATCATGAATGAGTCTAGGGCCGTTGTGTCCAGGAGTTGGAAACTTTACATTATTCTTAAATGACTGACTTCAGCATCTTCTGAAAGTCTCCAATATCCCCACTGCCATCTGATGCTGGGAAGTGAGCAGCACGGCCCCATGGTGGGCTATTAATGAAAGAGCAACCAGCCCAGTGACCTTAGTCTGTGAAGCTTGGCTCCCTGCCTCTTACTGAAGGGGGACTTCAACTGAGGAAGGACATGGACAGTCGGTAAACTGAATATCAGATAAAAGGCAGGAAATGGAACATGATCGAAGATGGGGTTATTCTGCTAGCCAGCATAAGGCTCCACTCTGCAGGAATGTAGTACCTTAATTTGACCAAAGTTCACCCTTCCTGCTCCCTTTTCTCCCCTCCAACCATTTCTCTTATAAACAGCACCTTTGCAGGGGGTAGGGGGCGCAATTGAGTATGTAAAATAAGACAGGCCAAAGGAAAGTAGAAAATTGTAACCCACACACCGCTGTCCAGCATCCGGCTGTTGATAGACAAAATGAAATCTATATTGAAGCCGCATACATTGGCACGCGAGCCTGTTAGAACTCTGGGGTTGTACTGTGTACCGTGCATTCACCCTAATCTTTTAACCACGGAAGTGCAGGCAGCAGGGACTGCACAATCCCAAAATATGATATTTCATCTCAATGTGAACAGAAACTGGAATTTCATAATCCCTCCAGGCTATCCCTCCATACTAAAGCAAGGATGACGGCAGCGTGCCACGTAAGGTGCATGCCTGAGGCTCCTGGCAAGTTGCCCAGTGTGACCCGCAGTGGAATAGAGTTTGGGGGACCCTTTCTTAAAGAGCCATGCGGTCCTTGGAATAACATGATCTGATGGGGTAATTTTTTATACACCACAAAGGAAAGAGGAAAACAGCACAGAAAGTAATTTAAAGGCTGTTATGGAACAGGGGCATCATTCACTCCAGAACTTCTCTCCCACTGCTGAGTTAGTGTTCATTCATGGCCCTTTTCATTACAACTTTCCGGCTGACAGTGATTTGCTTAGTTGACTCACTTGACTCTAAGTTCCCAGGCCACGTCTGTAAGTCATTCCCCTCTTCTGCCCTATGTGTTGGGGTATTCAGCAGAGATTCAGTTACACGAAATTTCCCACGAATCGTTCAGTTCTCATTATTGATTTTGTGTCTGTGCAGATGAATTTCTTTCAGCTTGATTTGCCACTCGCACACTAAGCATGGCTTACCCTCCAGAAATTAATTCCCTTCAAAGAAGTTACCACTGTACATTACTCACTTAAAGCAAACAGCTTATTCTGTAATGAAAAGCAGGAACAGATTCCTGAAACCTTTCTGTGCCAGTCTAGGGGGAGTGGGAGACAGAAGGGGGATTAAACTCTTTTTGACACGTAGGAAACTTGCCCGGAATACAGGACAGAAGATCTGTTCGTCTGCTACTCAGAACTTGAGTCTGTAGAGGAATGTTCATATGAATGCTGTCTCTTCGGTTTTGATGTAGTGTCTCTAGCCACTGATGTTTGTCTAAAACTTAATAAAATGTGTGACTAAGTGTCAGGACATGTTACTTTTGGTTTTGCTCAGGAAACAAGCGGACAGCATCCAGGTGGAACCAAGCTGGCCATGTCCATGACCATGTTTCTTTTCCGTGGAAAAGGCAAATTACATCAAGCTGGCTTTCTCTCTCTGTGGGTGGTTATTTAGCTCCTGCCTAAGGAGCTAAAAAGAAGCCAATTCCTCCACATTTAAGCCACCAGAGTGACCGTTGTTAGTGGTAGTTTTTGTAATTGAAATTACAGTTGCTGGGATGGGAGTTTGCATTCCTCATTTGGCCAACACGAAGGATGGGACTCTAATTGCTGGACAGGGACTGGGAGTAAGGGCTCCTAGGGTTTGTTTACAGCTTTGCTATGACCTTGGGCCATTTAGCAGTTTCCTCCTCTTCTTTTCCCCATCTGTAAAATGTGGGGAAGCCATCTCCTGGGAGCATTAAAGCTTTCTGTTTTTCTGTAGTACTCGGGGAGTACCACAGAAGCACACATTTCATAGTTGCTACCGTGTTAACATGGAGCTGCTTTACTTAAAAGGCTGCCTCAGTTTCTGTTCTGGGATCTGATTCAGATCATAAATTTCCCTTTTATAACTGCCCTGATGGAGCCACATTGGCTGTGGAACTTGCTGATTCTGCTCTGTTTGGTTCTGCAGGCATGTCTCTGTAATCCTTCTCCTTTGCTGTTTCCAGGGATCGCCCTATCTGCCGAACAGTGGAACCACTTGAAGGAGATCATTCCAGATATTGATGCTGCAATCAAGAAATTCTAAGATTTGTTTATTTAAAATCCTGTATTTTTCCTGTTTTTTTTTTTTTAATTGCTGTTCTGCATTGGATCCCATCCAGGAGAAAGGTTCATTTGTTTAGATTGTGATAATGCTCAAGGGGCTAGCGATTGCTCTAAGGTTTTAAAATATAATGTGGAACAAATGCATGAACCTAGATTCAGTTTTGCTAAAAGAGCCTTTAGTGTCTTCAGCCCCTGCCTGTCCCTAATGCTTTGTATAGTGAGTGATCCCATCAGTGATCTGCTGCATATAAGAGTCTGACTTCTAACTGGCATTTCCTGAACTAAATGGCTATTGACTATCATGCAGAGCTGTCTAGCTGCTCCACATCTGTTGTGATCTTCCACTTGGCCAAATATTTAGTAAGCAATTTAGTCCAGCTACCTCCTTCCCATCCGTCCACCTCATCTAGGCTCTGGAAACGCTGCATACAGCATTCTGGCTGTTTCCATTAGCTTTTGTGTTTGGAACAATTCCTGTCTCTCCCCCCCAATCCCCTTGAAGAAGGGGATTGTAGCACTTCAGCAGGGAAAATAGCATGTAGTGGAGGAATATGCCCAATAAACTTGTTTGCATTACAAAAAAAAAAAAGTGTAGTCTTCCCTGTTGCTGGTAACTTAATTCTCTGTTTTGTCCTCTTAGGGTGTCAGATTTCCTTCCACAGGGAAAATAAGTGGTTGAGCAGTGGCCCTGCCTCGGCATTTAGTCTGTCTTTTTTTTTTAAAAGAGCCCCTAACTTTTGTTATATAGAATTGATGAGATACCTCTCTTAGCAGAATATAATAAATAGTGCAGGCCACAGAAGGCCCTCAACTAGATCATCTGTTCTGTCAGAGGGGCAGTAATTACTTCATAAGCATACGAATGACTAAAGAGGGAAATTAAAAGCCGAAGAAGGGAGAACCTTCCTTCCTCTGGTGGAGGAAAATCAAAGTAAAACTTCCCAGGCCCCACACTGAATGGGTAGCATGAGTATTCCTGTTATTTAAGACTAAACAAACTTGAATACTGTTAATCAACAGGGGGACAAGCAAAGCCTCTCTGCATCTAGTGCTCACGTTCTATTTCAGGTACTTATCTAGCCTTTGTTGCCATAGTAGCTGAGCACCTCCCACTCTTGAATATATTTATCCTTACAACCCCCCAGTGAAATACTAACTATATTTTACAGATGGGGAACAAGGGTCAGATCCTCAAATGGACTGAAGCACCTAACTTCTGTTGAGTTCAATGGGAGACATGGTTCTAGGTCAGTGGTCCCCAACCTTTTTCGATGGGCCAGAGAGGCCTGTGGCGGCGGCCGAGCATCTGCCGAAATTCTGCCAACAAGTGGCAACGTCAATAGGCGTCGCCGCCCACAAGTAGCATCGTCCAGAGGCGTCGCCGCTGAAATACTGCCAAAAATCGGCAGCATTTTGGCAACAACGCCTCTGGATGACGCAGCTTGTCAGCAGCATTTCGGCAGATGCTCGTCCGCTGGCCAGTACGCCATGGCTCCCGCAGGCACCGTGTTGGGGACTCCTGTTCTAGATATTGACCTGGGTCTAACTGACTTCCCCAGGACACACCGGAAGTCTCTGTTAGAGCAGGGAATTGAACCTGGCTCTCCAAAATCCTAAACTAGCCTACTGGAGCATCCTTCCTCTGGCCAGATATTAGCCCCACTCGACACTTTTCTGTTCTAGCAATCAAGAGCAGGCACCTGGGTACCAGACTCAATTTACAGCATATTCAACAGCCAGCATGTTTTACGCTGCAATCTGACTTCTGCAGCCATTGCTAGTACTATACATGGTGCCATAAACCACTCTTCAGTCAGAGGAGGAGGAGGAGCAGGAAAGGAAAATTGCCTGGGGAATGATGAGAAGGGAACAGAGAATGCTCAGAGGAGAGCAGAGAAGTGAGAGTCTAGGGGAAAAAAATGACTGACGGGGGTGAGTCTGGGTAATCTGGAGAGTAGTCAGGGCAGGTGACTTGGATGTGGAGGTGAATAGGACAGTGCGGGGGAAGGCGGTGCAGCACTTGCAGAAGTTTCGTTGTATGCCACCCGCCGTGTGCTAGGTACTTGACAAAACGGAGCTCTCTGCCTTAAGGATCTTACAGTCTAAATGGACAGCGTGCTGATGCTTCGCTGTGTCTCTGAAAAGGTGCAGCACGAGAGTCAGAGTCCAGGTTGGGGTAGGGGAAAGATGACTTCAAGCCATTTTTCTACTTCCCTAACACTGGTCTGTTCAGATGGCTGATGTAGCGCTCAGCAAAAGTTAGTGACCCTGGGGCATCCTGCCCCAGCATGATCCTGTGTTTGGGGCAGTGCAGAAAGAGGCTAGTTGGAGGTGGTGGGTGACTGTCTTACAAACAAGGACGTGTGGGAGGCAAGAATTTGGGAGACGCTTTGAATATATGAATGCAGGCGTCAGTGTTGTCTGTGGGTTGGAGCAGGCGAACCAAGGCACAAGTGTCACACAGCAAAGTTAGGAACAGAACCCAGCTCGCTTGCTGCTTCAGAATGTGTCTTGACCAAAAGACCATCCTTTCACCCTGTAATTTCTGTAGGGATTTTATTGTGGTCAGAGAGAAGAAATAAGGAAAATCAGATAAGTAGGGCTTAAAATTTAAGTCAGTAAAATGGCCCCAAACGAAACTTTGTTAGCAAAAGCAATGCTGAAGAGCGCCTAAATTCGCAGTTCTGAAAGCATGCAAGTTTCATCTTTTTTGGAGGGGGTGTGATGGATTTGAGGTTGTTTTGGTGTTTCTTGGCTGGCTTTTTCCTCAATCCAAAACTGAAAGGAGCACTAAAAAAGTGGTGAATTAGTGAAGTCAAGGAACAGCCCAGTACTTTTAGTTTATAATATAACAAGGTTTGGGGTTTGTTTTTTTTAAATCCTCAAGGAACAGCTGCTTCTGATCAGAAAGATGCCTGAGAGTTGCTGATGGATGTTTGTTTCCAATCCACCCACTGTAAAAATACAATTTATGCTTATAAACTCACAGGATTTAAAACGGGCTTGGTTTTGGTTTGTTGCATAGATAAAAAAATATTTAAAAGCCCATTTAAAATTGGTCAGGATAAATAACAGAGACCTGAAATAGGTAAACAGTGGACCTTTGGAAAAAGAACGAGGAGTGCTTGTGGCACCTTCCGGACTAACAAATTTATTTGGGCATAAGCTTTCATGGGCCATGAAAGCTTATGCCCAAATAAATTTGTTAGTCTCGAAGGTGCCACAAGGATTCCTCGTTCTTTTTGCTGATACAGACTAACACGGCTCCCACTCTGAAACCAGTAGGCCTTTGGTAAATAAGCTAAGATGTAAGCGTATTCGTATTTCCTGTTCTCTCCTCCACAAAGATGTTTTCTAAGCTACCAGCTTGGCAGTTCCTGATCAATTTCCCTGCAGTAGCTGTGATCCGGAATAGATACAGTTGTTTTGCATGAACAACCCCGCTTGGATGTCTTCTGCCAGGAGTTCTTACTTTCTTCCTACCTCCTCTTTCCTTGGGAACTGGTGGGTAAGGGAAGATAGCCAAACAGGCCATCTTGAAAGATCTGGGGGGTGTTTGCAGGATTTTTTAATGTAAAGTGCATCTTACAAATCTAGAACCTGATCTCCAAAGCCTCAGTGACTTTAATGGCACAGGATAGGGCCTCTGGACCCCTTGGCTTAAACTCACCTGTAAATCTCAGTAACTGGATGCTTTCCTACCCTCACATTGCTAGCACATGCTGAAAAGAAATTGAGATCAAATTTGGGTTTTGATCATCCGCAAATGTCCCTCTATTAGCTGTGAAATTTCTTTCACCGTGTGGGGTTTCCTTTCCTTTAACAACTTTTTAAAGGGCTGCCTTTCCTTTGGGGATCTGCTCTTTCCTCCCTAGGGCACCATCAGCCACATGTGTGTGTTATCTTCCTTTTCTGTGCCTCTCTGCAACCTTGCCACTCTGGTATGAGAGACTTGCCCCCTGCAACTCCCGGCACTTACACAAGTCTTCTGAATCTCCTTGTCTTGTTGATTTTCCAATCTCATTTGAAAATCAACCATACCTTGTCTCTTTTGCATATGCCTACTAATTTCCTGTCTCCGTCTGATACTCATAGTAATTCCACAACTATTATCCTTCATTATTTATTCCTTAATCCTGTTGTTTTGGTATATAATTCTTTACCTTATTCTGTGAACTGTTTCAGGGCACTAATTGACAGCTGCTATCTTTTATTATTTACCAGCAATATTCTCATTCCTGTCTTACTCTGCGGTCAGGGATGATTGTAATCTTTCCATTTTGGGGCAGAGTGACCCCAAAAGACACTGGCTACAGTCTTCCTATGGATACCACTGCTTGGATTAGTGGCAAGGCTTGTGATGACAGATCTCTGGTGGCCTATGCAACAAAGGACTGAAGAGAAGTGGATGATGATGTGTGTGGGGGGGGAGGGTGTTGCTTTTCATTTTTACTCTGATTTTTGGGATGATGTTGGCTTCTGAAGTCAAAGCGCCTCTATGGAGACTGCCCGGATTGCTGCTCTGTAACTGAGAGATGGCCCATGGACACTGGTCAGGTTCAGTCTGGTAGTACTGCCTGGCTCCATTTGATAATATATAAGCTGCAAACGCCACCGTTGCTCTGAGAGGTTCTCACACTTGGCAACCCAGGGGATAGGAGATTCAGGTGGCAGGGGAAAGCCAGGGCTGAAAGGAAAAAGTTCAGACCTGCAGCATGTGTCTGTGCTGGGAGTTAGGGGAACAGTAGATGATGGTTTCCTGTTAAGCGTGCGGAGAGGGCAATGTGCAGTGTGTACCGGCCAACGCTGAGCTAACAAGGGGTGACCCTGGTTCCCTCACCAAGGTCTCAGCCCATGCTGTGTCTTCCTGGGGACTGAATATCTCATTAGCATTTCACCCACTACCTGGTGCAGGTTTGGCAGCACTGAATCAGCCCTGAGGCTAGGCCACGACGGGCTGGGGCCTGTACCTGTTGCTTTCTGGGTTAAATCCGACTTAAAAGTGTTGGCAGTGTTTCATTCTGCCTGCCCTTGGGGAGGGTATCTCAGGCTGAGTGGGCAGGTGTGCGTGTGTGTGTGTACATACACGGGACGGGGGGGGGCCTGCGTTTCCTAGTGAGAAGATGTGTTGCATTTGCTACATGTTGGGTAATGTGCTCCCCTCTTCAAATTGCTGCTTCGGTTTATCTGCAGGATTCAGGTGAGCATCCTGGAAGGTGACAAAAACAGAGCCACAAAGCAGGGTTTTTCAGTGCCAGCCTCACACTCCTTCTGCAAAGCCTTTTGGACTGATATTTTCAGCACCTCCAGCCCCTGCTGAAGTCAACGGGAGCTCAGCACCTCTGCAAATCATTCCATTTGTGTGTAAAACAATCAGGCTCCCTCCTTCCTTCCCAACCCTAGGGTAGATAAGCCATTTATCTTCAGCAATGCTATGGAAGAATGCCAGGTTGGAACGCATGGGCATGGAGATATGAGCCACGCTGTGCCGCAGAAGCAATGCACATGGGTGCTGTGCTGTGGTAATGGGGCTGTATCCACAGGTACTGGGAAGGCACACTGGGCCATGTCCCCGGGGGACTGAGGATGTGTGCTGGGCCGCATTTTAGGGCTAGCAGATACATTTGCCCGGCTGAAGGTAGATCCACATCCCTTAGGTAGTCTGCAATGTGAGTCTGATAACACAGTTATATATATATATAAAAATCTCTGTTCATGTTGGTGAGGGGAACTCATCTTGCTGTGTGAAACTGCATCTAAGCATGGTTAGCACTACCAGCTTTGACCAATCAAGTGCAATCTGGACAGGGCCTGGCAGGGGCAGACCAATTTTATAAAGAGAATAGAATATCCCCAGGGAAACTATCTCCCAGAATGCACAGAGCACGGTGGCTTCCAGCTCCCTTCCGCCTCAACATAACACATTGAAGCTGCTCTGGGTCTCAGGGCGTGATTCCACTGTATTACCACTTGCTTCCTTCTGTGGAAAGGGACTTGGTAAATAAACCCTCTAGCCTGAATTGCCTCTCCACCTACAGACAATGGTGCTACAGTAGCGGTGGGGAGGGGTGAGGCTATGAACAATGCGATTTCAGATAGGGATTCGGTAGGAAGATATGTCTCTCATCTGTCCTTACCTCACACCGCCTATGCAAATTGTGATTGGACCTTTATTTTGTAGAAGATGCTGGCGCCTGCTGTGCCACCAACAGCTGGAACATAGACACTACGGTTCTAGGAACCTTAGAAATGCCACTCACAGCAGCTCCCCTCACAATTTAAGAACTGCGGGCTTGATTTTTCATTGGTGCTGAGCATCCCCGACTCCCAGCTGGCTCTGTCTGGGGCTTGGTACCTCTGAAAATTAAGCTCTCCGTTTCCAACATACACTTGCTTTCCACTGACCAAAAAAAAAAAAAAAATCTTTAGGTTTCCTACTTGTCCAGGGGGAGGCAGCTGAATCTGTTTTGTGCCAGATTGCCTGCTTTTTCTGTGTCCCTCTTACCCAAGCTGCAGGTGTCTAGGTTACGTAAAGTGGTCCTCTTTTGCCATTTGCATGGGTCTGGCTTGTGGGGCTTCAATCCAGGCTAAATTGTGTTGCGTTATAAATTGTTCTCCAGTATTTTGCAGAGTTGTGGGCTGGGCCCACCCCCGAAATACATGGTTCCTCTTTCCCGTCTGAATAGGCCTGGATGGTTTCAATGCAGTCGTCATGGCGCTGTTCTAGATTTTGTCTCTCTGGCCAGGCTGAGATGATTCCGACAGCGTTTCCCTTCCAGGCTGAAAGGTTTCTGGACTCCTTTTTACATCCACTGTGCTCCTTCTCAGCATAGTACTAGATTATACCCCCCCGCCCTTCGCCGTCCCCAGCCTATCTGATTTTCCAGTGTGTGTCCAGACTCTATCCTCTTCCTGGACTGCATCTTCCTCCTCTAGTCTGAAAAATTCTAGACTGGCTCTGCAGCTCTCCAGCCTGTTCTGGATTGTGTCCTTCCTCCGGTCAGTGTAAGGTTGGGGCACCTTGGTTCTGCCCAAGGTGCGTGGATTTTCCTAGCCCTCTTTCCCGGCGCTAGCCATCCGTCTTTCTCCAGAACGGCACGGAATGGGCTGTGGTTTACGGATCTCTGTGCCTTGCTGCTGTACCATGAGTTTCTCTCCCCAGTTTGTGACGGGCAGGACTTCCCCCTGCCCCCCAGTATTCAGTATTGTTCCCTACCTTGGAGACTGGATGGCGTGTTTGGGTTCTAAGAGGCATTGGTCTAGGAAGGGGGTGTAGGTTTTATTCTCCCTGGGGGTGCAGTGCTTCTCACTCTGGGGGGAGCAACGATGCAGTGATCTTCAGTCATCCCCATCCCATAGGTTGCATGGCTGGCAGCCCGGTGCTCCCAGGCAGCCTTGCCCCTCTCCCACGCTTGGCTGGGGCATGGTCCCTGCCTCTCTCCCTCTGCAGCAGGCGCTGGCCGCAGGGGCTGCAGGCTAGCAGCGCTGGCAGCCCCTGGGGCACGGTCCCCGCCTGGTTCGCAGCCCCAGGCCGGCTCGGCCTCCCCGGGGACGGGGGCCAGGCTCCTAGAGGCTGCAGCTCCGCCCCGCGCCCGGCAGGTGTCCCTGTGGAGCGGCTCTTTGTGGTCCTGATGCTGCCGCCGCTGGCGGCTGAGCCCATTCCAGCTGAGAGCTCCTTCCTCCCCCGTCCGCATCCTGCGCCGGGCTCGGGGAATGGCCAGACTCACCGAGGGCGAGGCGAGGCGGCAGCAGCAGCTCCTGCAGCCCAGAGCCTCCCCCATGAGCAGCAGCAGCAGCAGCAGCAGCTCGGACCCCCCCGCGCAGCCGGACAGCATGAAGGACCTGGATGCCATCAAGCTGTTCGTGGGGCAGATCCCCCGCAACCTGGAGGAGAAGGACCTCAAGCCCCTCTTCGAGCAGTTCGGCAAGATCTACGAGCTCACCGTGCTCAAGGACCGCTACACCGGCATGCACAAGGGTGAGCCTGCCCCCCACCCCCCAGCATCCTCCTTTCCTCCAGCCACCCCCCAGCCAGCCATCTCCCCTCCCCCTCCCTTCCTCCAGCCTCCCCCAGCTTCTCCTCCCTGTCTCCCTCTCCCCCCCCCAACTCCTAGAGCCCCCTCTTCCCCAGCCCCCTTCTCCTCCCCACCTCCTCGCCTTTCTGGGGCGATGGCAGATTCCAGCCGGTTCCTTTCATTCATTTAGGCTTTTGACAGGAGCTGCCCAGGAACTTTTAATCCTCAGAACAGAATTACATTTGTAATGTTCACAAAGGGGCCCTGGTGGCTTCGACCCTCCTCTTGCCTCCAGGCTGTCTCTCGCTCTGCTCTAGGCAGGATTGGAGCCACAAAGAAACGGGGTTGTGCCTGGGTCTGGGGAAATCTGTGAGATGTCCTTAATACTTCTTCACATGCCTTCTGGGCCCGATGCCTTTCCCCATTTATCGGGCTCCTTTTCCCATGTCCAATTCTGGCCAAAGATCTTCCCCGAACGAAGGGGACTATCCCCTCCCCCCTTTAGACTCAAGTTAATTTAGGGTGAACCATTGGATGGTTTCATAGATGAACCTCATTCCAATCTCCCCCAGAAGATTATTGATCCAAGATGCTGCAGTAACATTTCTGTGAGCTGTAGTTTTTTTGGTCCACTACTGTAGAATATAATAGTATAACAAGGGGAAGGGGGAGGGTGTGTGGAAGACTCCTTGAAATCTTAAGGCTTATAGAAAATAGCAGCCACATTATAGCTTTGAAATCATCTTCTCTAGCTAGGTGATATTTGTATAGTGCTAAAAATGACTCTCTTTATACATAGATGGTTATAGACATTAACTGTACAACACCATGCATATCATGGGAATTTTGTTTGAGTACATTCAATATATGCCAGTAAAAGTGTTTATTGTAAAAACTTATGTCTGCGATTAGAGCCTTCTGGTTGCTCATGTGTGGGGCTCTCCCAGACAATGGTATTTCAGTGTACACGAATGATATACACAGTCATCTTTTTACAACAGGGTAAATGGAGAAGTTGCATTGCCACTCCACTTCCTCTTTCCAGATTTGTGAGAATGGAATTGGAGTGAAGGAACGATAGTGCTAGTGACAGCCAAGCGGTGGTTGTGTGAGAAGGTCCCCAGGGCTCCCCTTGCCCCCCTGTTCTGCCAATCCACCTCAGCCCTAAACCCTGACTGAGGGCAACAAGGAAAGCTGTGTCACATAAATAATCCAATGCCCCTTGGTTCTAACCTGCAGCATCCTCTGCTCTCCTAACCCCCCACCCTCTGTATAGCTGTGCCAGTCCCTTCAATCCTGATTTGCAGCACCCTCTGTATTGCTACTGGGCCTGGTGACAAGCGGTGGTGACAAATTGCATGGCTGGGTTTTTTTTATGCAGACAGATGTACAGGACAGAGTAGGCTGAGATCACAAAAACTCATTGCAATTAAGGCCTGGAGCAGGTGTGGAAGCAGGTCTCCAAAGTGGAAGACCAGCAGTCCCTGGACTATGGTACTGAACCTCCTACCAGGCTATAATGCTGCAGTTTTAAAATCTGCACAACAAAGATTATAAACTGCAAATCTATTCTTCACAGTGATATCCAGAGTGGATGAAAGGCCATCCTGAGCTTCTGATTATCCTAGAAGCTTTAGAATGCCAACAAGTTTTGGAAAGCATGTTTAGGCTGTAATTATTATTAATTTTTAAATCTGATGTTTTAAAAGCTGGTTGTTTTCTGAGTATCAGGTCTGTGGCTTGAATCCACGTCCACCCTAAGCCTGGCCCTGGGTAGATGTTTCCAAGTTTAGAATACTCCGATCACCACCACTAAGGGGATGGCAGAGAAATCAAAGAACCTGGTTCGTTGAAAGACCTGACACGGGTTGTGGAAGCCCCATTGCTTGACAGGTTTAAAACTAAATGGCAGAGAACATACAGTAAAGACCTTTAAAGCTGTCAGCAATCGGCCTGGCTGTGTACGCTCTAAAATGATTTGTGGTGTCATGATATGGGGGTTTTCACTGGAGGGAAGGGGAGCCCAGATCGGTTCTGATGCAGCTGGTTTTGAGTTTAGGGTGTAGCTCTGAAAAGCAAAACACCCTATAGCCACAAGTGCCAGCATTCCCCCAGGGACATCTGATTGTTGCAAGCCCAACAGAGGAAAGGGTGACAAAAGGAAGTGTTATTAACAGACCAGTATCTGTCCAGCCAAAGGGCCAAATTCAGCTCCAGTGTAAAAGGGGTATCATCTCCCATTGAAGCCAATAGGAGCTGCGATGACTGACTTTAGCCCAGGGAGGGTTTCTGTCTTCAATCAGGATTTCAGAATAAAACTGTCATATGTCTGTGTGTGCGCGCGCGGGTGTCTCTGAACAAACCTGTTACCATCTGATAGCAACCCGCCTTTCAAACGCAGCGAGGAGGTGGATGAGGTGGGGGCACGACTCAAACGCACATTTCATTACAATCGACATGTTAAATATAGGCTGCGTTTGTAGGCTGAGGTCAGGCTAAAGGCACAAGGCAGATTCCAGGGATCTGCCACTCAGATATGGAAATTAGAGGGGGCAGCGCTGGTATTAGCCAAATCCTTGTGACATTAACTTGCTGCTAAATGCAGGATTTGAGTAGCCTGCCCCCCCGCCCCCCAATGCCCCTGGCTTTGACATTTTTGAGAGGATGCAGGCGTTGCTGGAATGTTGTTTTGCTCTCGATGCTTCTTTCCAGGGAAAGACATTTGAAAGTTCAGGTTATCACTGTGGTTGTTTCCAGGGCTTCTGGTTCTTCCTCCTTCCCTGTTTTACACAAATAGAAAGTTTGGGTTGATTTCCTTGTATCAGGTTAACTGTTACTCGTTTTTCTGTTATTATTGATGCGCTCGCTTATAAGGTCGCCATCAGCGTGGGAGGTGAGTGGACTTCCCATGGCTGAAGTTGGGTCATTCACCTCCCCAAATAATAACAGGGCTCATCCCTCAGATTGCTGAACCTTCACTGGCAGCAACTTCAGTGGGAACTGAGGACAGTCAGAATCTCATAGGATTGGGCCCAGCAGGCACCTGCAGCTGCAGAGAAAGGTAGGAGCTGGAGGCTGGGTGCCCAGCGTTTCCTAGCTCACATTCAGTGGGAGGTCTGGGCCATCACCCATCCTTAGAGCAGCAGGGTACCTTACCTTTCTCGTGGGCTCATATTCAGCGCTCTCCTCACCCTCCTTTACTGTCGAGAACCGACAAACTCACTGCTCTAGGAGGCTCCTCCATTCCTGTATAAGAATTAGTGCCTTAAAGTCAATGCTATTATGAAACAGTTATATATTCATATTAGTGGCTGAATATTAATACCTCAGCATCCTATTCGGTAGTTGATATTGCTCCAGTTCCCCCTGATATTATTCATGATGCAGTTTTTCTATTTATGTTAATGATGGCAGATATATTTGCATATTAACGGCAATATTTGTCATCGAGCTGCTATTTCCATGGGAAGAGCGGGGAAGTGTTTTCACATATGCTGGGGGAGGTGGACGAGGAGGGGGAGTCCGAAGAAAATCTTTGGCCTTAAATTCCAGAACTGGGCTTACGGAGGTTTCTGTGAGAGCATCTGCTGCGTGCTTTCCTGGGTGGATTTCATGACGGAGTCTATGGGAGGGGAAGGAGAGAGGCTGTGAAGCATAAGATACTGAACTGGACCCCAGGGAGGAAATGGCAGAGGAACAGTCTAAACCTGGGCGTGTGAATAGGCAGAGAGTGCCATAGTTTGCCCATGGGCAGAGGAGGCAGCAACACCCTGCCTACCGGCCCCTTCCACCGCTGTGTTTTCAGCTCATGTTCCGGGTGCTGATAGGAGCGGGCTGCTTCATAAGCCTGACAACTTATGCCAGGTTGACATGCTTAAGAGCGTTAAAGAAATCAGTGGAAGGCTATCCTTCCCCCAAAGCCAGTCCCAGCCAATGCAATAATGGATTTGGGGGAGGGATAGCTCAGTGGTTGAGCATTGGCCTGCTAAACCCAGGGTTGTGAGCTCAATCCTTGAGGGGACCACTTAGGGAACTGGATAAAAATCTGTCTGGGGCTTGGTCCTGCTTTGAGCAGAGGGTTGGACTAGATATCTCCTGAGGTCCCTTCCAACCCTGATATTCTATGATTATGCAGCAATGGAGGCCTGAATACTCCCTTTCCTTGAGCAAACCAAAGATCTGGAGACATGAGTCTCACACATGCCATTAGGCTATTAGTGACAGCAGTAGCCATTAGGATGTAGCCAGGGATCATCATTCCAGTAGCCAGTGCGGGAGGAGCCAGCCACCCTTTGCTGTGATCCAGGCCGATCTCGCAAGCTAGACAAGGTTAGATCATGTTGGGATGCCGACGTCCCTGGAAGACTTCGGCGCTGCAGGAAGTGTTGATGGTGTCATGTGGTCTCCCTGCTATTCATACTGAGCCTCTGTCTACAGTCGAGATTCTGACCGCTTGTTATCATTAAAGATCCCATGTCACACTTTAGAAACGTAAGAGAGTTAACCTCTCGGTGCTGGCCACATTCCAGTGGTCTCCCTGCACGGCCCCCACCCTGCTGTTTCAGTCCTATGCCGCATTCCTCCCTTGCTGCCCCAAACTCCTGTGTATTGCTGCAGGCTGTTCAATAGCTGCTGTGTTTCAGGGCCTGATAACGCTTTCTCCCCTTAGCTTGTTGTGAGGTTTAGCTGAATAACATTTGTAACGTGCTTCGAGGATCTTAGACAGTGGGTGCTATAGGGCAACCGAGTCCAGTATCATTGTTAATAAGCATTCCTCTAGTAGCATCTAGTGGACTCCTTAACATTTCAGCATTAGTAGAGATGTGCCATCTCTGATCATTTCAGTGGGTGCCGATAGCCTGGACTGGGATTTCCTGTTGGATGCTCTGAGAACATTTGGCTAGCAGGGGCGGGAACGGGGAGCGTTGCTGTGTTCTCTTCCCTGGGCTTCCATAATAACTAGCGGCAGGACCACAGAGTAGTTCCTGCATCCTAGGGGCAGGGTTTCTTGGTCTCTCCATGCCCCTCTTGCTCTGGGTATTTGAGCCACTGGTGGTTGCTGTTATAGCTGGAGGGTGGTGCTAAGGGCAAATATAGAGAGTGCCATACTCCACACATGTTCTATTTAGTACACCCACAAGCTAGCCCTGAGCCAAAGAGTGGAAGGGAGTTGGTCAAACTGTCTGATTTGAAGGCTAGTTTAGGAAGATCGGAGGCTTACCTATCCCATCTCCAGATCAAATTCAGAGGTGCGTCTAAGGCAGTGTAATGTCTCTTTTCCCACTGCAGCCTAGTCTACGTGAGGCCACTTACTGGCAGATTCTCCAGTGTTTCAGCTAGTGGTAGCAGAATGGGAGAAAAGTGTGGAAAACATGTATTGCAAAGGCTTCCATTAGCACCACATCCTGCAGCCCCCGTCTGAGCACGGTTAGCTGACACGCTGTTAAAATCGCCTTCAGCCGCGTGAGCCCTACCCCTGGTGGCGGTGGTGGTGGGTGTACTGGCCTTAGCAATGGCGGGAAATGTTACCCCAAAAAACCTGAAGGCAATTGGCTTAGACTTAGACTCACCCCCACTGATACCTCTTTACACGTTGCCTCCAACTCTGGTTTTGAGAGGGTCCCTCCTCAACTCCAAGGTGGTCATCTCAGACTGAAGGTTTAGGAACCAGAGACACCTGCCTTCCATAAGGAAAATGAGATCCCTGACTCGGGGAGAGGAAATTCTCTGCTCCAGATGTCTGTTTTCCTAAGGCTTTGTTACGTTCCCCAGGCTCTCCCGAACTTTGAGACCAGACAGAAGGCTACAATGAAGCTGGAGTTTGACTGTGGGGGGTGTAGCTCAGATATGCAATCGGCCATATCTCTCTAGGGACAAGGGGTGATTCTCGTTCCCATTACATTTACAGCAAGGAATATAATGTCCCCCTCAGCGTTCCTGACCAGGACGTACATGCAACCGAAGTAGAGCTAGCTCCTAAAGTGACTCCTGCCTCCACGTGTTGGGGTGAAATGATGAGGGACTCCTAGGGGCCCTGGATGTGGATGGTATGGTGAGAATAGCCTTTTCCAAAGGATGCTGCTGAGCTAGTGCCCCCCAAAAGGCAATGGTGCCCCTCCCCAGTTTGGAGCACAAGAGCACTTAAATAGTTTCAACAGGCGGCCCCGAATCAGTTCCAGCTGCAAGTAGGGAGAAGCAATAACTCAGCAGCCCTGGAGGGAAGTGACCATCTGTGTAGGAAGGAACATTCACTATTTAGTATTATAATGCACATGTATAAAGTGCCTCTCACCTTGGTATCTGGGCCTAATCCTGCTCCCACTGCAGCCCTTGGCAAAATGCCCAGTGACCTCAGTGCCTTCAATCCTCGGCTTGCAGTGCCTCACTTGCCATTTCCTACAAATCAAATTACCAAGGGGCTGATTGGATTGCAAACATGTTTAGAAAATGTTTTCATTGCTGCTTTTTAAAATCTCCTTTATCCTAAGTTAAAAATAGTCACCGGGCCTGAGCTGGCAAAGTTTGGGCTGCAGATCCTGATGTAGGTTCTGAACTTAGCCAGAGTCTGGGGGCTGGTTTTGTCTAGAGATGAGAGGGGGAAAGGGTTGGTGAAGTCCCACCTCTAGTTAAAAAGCCAACTGTAATAACTTGCAATCAACTGGGACAAAGTGTGTGTGTGTGTGTGTGTGTGTGTGTGTGTGTGTGTGGCTGGGAGGGAACGGGAAGGAAGCAAATTAAGTCATCGCTGCAGAGAAACATCCAACAATGTGATTTGCACCATCCAACACACAGTTATAACAGCAACCCCTTATCTGCGTCTGATCCGCTCACACATACTTATTCAGATAACAGAGAGTTTATTTTTTTTTTGGAGAGAGATTGATCTATATGTTGCAGTTCAAATCAATACAAAAGGCAGCCAACGCTGCCTATATACAGTCCAGTGAACTCCTGTGTTTTGTGGGTGGTGAGCATAGAGGGAGAGATGAACAACTGGCAGTTTCCCCTACAAATAGAGGTAGAGGGGGAAAGGCTTTTGAATACTTGTTCGGCGAACTGGGTACTTTAAGATGCAAGCAGCAAAATCTAATGTCCATTTGGAATTAGAGGAGGCGGAGGAAGAATGCATGACGATGGTCTATCCAACACCTCCGTACTGCTGGGACAGGTAGGTTAAAATTTTGACAGTGACGGTAATTAACCATAGGAACAGTTTATCCAGAGTCATGTGAAATATCTGCTGTAGGAATCCCTTTGGGGAAGTTCTCAGGGTGGTCAGACTAGATGATCTTATTGGTCCCTTCAGGCCCTGGAATCTATGACTCTATGAAAATGTTCCGGAGCAACAGACATTTTGAGTATAACAAGAGGTTAATTTCAGTGCTAATTAAAACAAAGGGTTTTGCTTAGAAAGGCCCCAGTTAGCTTTGCAGGCAGTGCTGTCCAGGAGAGAGGGCACCAGACACGGATGCAAAAGACCTGGGGTCTATACCACATCCATTGATGAGCTTGGCCAAATCACTTCCCTGCTTGGTGCCTCGGTTTCCCCCTCTGTAAATAATGATACCGGCTTTCCTTTGGCCAAGCACCTTGAGATCTACGGATCTAGCTAATAGGGCTGTGGTGTGAAGGAAGAGGAGGAAGAAGGTCAATGCTATTTGCCCCGCAATGTGAGTAGAAGGGGGCATATATGTTCATAATCAGATTGGGTGTTGGGCAGCATGCAGCTGCAGAATGTGTCTGTGAAATTGCTGGATGAGGATTGCTCAGGGAGTTGGCAACAGACTGTTGAGTCTTTTGCTGCTTGGTTGGAAGTTCAAATCCAGCCCAGGCTGGCGGCTGCTGGAAATTGCTACGCACCATACAATTGCTGTTCAGTGGTTTCTGTGAAATGAGTTTGATCTCAGTCCAGTTCTCATTGAACAAAAACCACCACAGACGTTGGGCCACAGCGATTAATTACGCTGCCTTTTCCCCAAGGCACCTCAAGGGATTGGGACATTGTGCTGGCTAGTTTGTGGAAGACTCATGTGGTCCCTGCCCAGACTGCACCCAGTCTGTGGAGAAAGAGGACTTCAGTCTCCAGGCACCTATCACTAGTGCTAAATCCACACACAGATCCCTGAAATATAGGAGCTAGAATAAATATCCGGCTGTCGGTTGCATGTACAATGCAGAAGACATAAGAACCCGAATCTGAAGTCAATGGGAGTTGTGGGTGCTCGCCACTTCTCGGGATTAGGTCTTGTGCAACTGAGCTTTGCAAATCCCATATTTTAGCTGCCCCTAGAAATACCTTTCTGGTTTTGCGTATGGAATTCTGTGCATTTTCCCTTCTAAAATGGGCATCTCGGCCCAAATCCTCGTCTCACGGCAGTTCGTTCCCCATTGACTTCACTGGGATCAGGAGTTAGGCCTTTAAAACACACTTGGAAAATCTACCTCTACAGCTGCTGGCACTTTCCATAATTCTCGCTCTACCTCTGTCTCCAGAGCCTCCCAGGAGTCCAATGGGCATAGAGGCACTGAACTGGGAGTCAGGAGAGCCAGGGTCAGTTCCCAATCCTGCCACTGATCTGCTGGGTGACCTTGGGCAAGTCACTTTCCCTCTGCTTCCCACCCCCTCCCCCCGCTTTGTCTTGTCTTGCTAGATTGTAAACACTTAGAGGAAGGGATAATCTCCTCCCTATAGGTGTGTAGAGCACCTGCCCAGCGGGAGCCCAAACTCAGTTGGGGACACTGGTTACTACGGCAATACAGATAATTATAATCCTGTCAGACACGAGCGGATGCAGGGTCTCTTTGAACATGCAGGTTGAACAGGCCCTGCCCCATAAACATGGGGGAAATTTTCAAAAGATTCTAAATCACTTTAGCAACCTCAGTCCATGTGACTTACGTGCTTGGGAGCCTAGATACGTAGGACTTAGGCTCCCAAGTGTCTAAGTTACTTTTAAAAATGGGACTTAGTGCCTAAGTCACTTAGGCACATTTGAGTATTTCACCTTTGGTCCACTTGACAGCTGTCAGAGGAATGGGTGGATTGAAAAACCTTGGGATACTTGTCAGCCTGTGTTTTCATGAAGGATCCCGCCAGATACTGCATTTGGCATAGAAAGCGAGTGTGTGTCTGTGTGTGTTTTTTTCCCAGTCCCGTGTTCCTTAGTTAAATTAGTTGCTAAGCTTGAGACCGAGCCTGGCACGATGCATCCTCAATTCGAAGGCTGGGCAAGGAGTCTTAATTACCTGTCGGATATGTTTAATATTCATGTGCTGTTTTTCCAGCAAGAGCTCCAGAGCCAGGTATAAATTGTTTCACAGAGGCAATTTATTGGATGCAGAATGTAAGGAGGGCAGCTAAATCTTGTTGCCATACGTGGGATAAGGACACTCAAGAGTAGTGGTTGTTCTGCAAAATTTGCTTCAGCATGGTAGAAAAATCATCTGAGTCAACGCGGGACTCTGGGGTGGCTGCCAGAATAGACACAGTCCTGCAGCCCTCGCTCACCTGAGTTTGAATCATTTCAGACTCGGCTGGGCTAAGCATGGGAGAATCGATTCAATGCTGGGGTGTAGAGAAGCTGGTTGAGATTGGATTGCAAGATCAGGCCTCTTATCTGGGCCAAAGCCTTGTAAGTGAAGATCTGTGACATGGCCCGGTACTGCGGGTTAAGACATTTTGTAGCAGTCTGTGAGCCGTAACTAACACAGGGATGAATTCTGCCTTCGTACAGGACAAAAATTGCCCTGTAATTAAATGCCAATGGGACTGGGAGGGGTGGGACGGGCATATGCATTCCTGTACTGGAGTCTATTCAGAGCTTTGCCCAGTTTTGTCTGAAATGACTCAAGTGACGGGACTTCCAGCTGTTCCCTGGGGAGATTATTCCACAGTCTAATAAATCTCTCTGATAGGAAACGTTCCTTGATAACCAGCCCACATTTTTTTCTTTGCTCAGCTTCATCCTGTTTTTTCTTAGCATTGCCACCTCAGAGCACCCTAAAACAATCCCTCTCCCTCCTCTTGGGCGGGACACCTTTTTAATAAGTGTAGGTGGCTAGCTTCTCTCCCGCTTTCGTCACGATTTTAGCCAAAGATGCTGGGTCAAATCTAGAGTAAAGACTTCAGGCCCTGATCCTTATTTGGCCCCTTTAATCTTTCTTCATAAATCAATCCCTGCAATACTTGTCGTGCTTGCTTCTCTCTGAATTGCCATGCGTGCGTGTGTATGTTTGTAGAGTATGTAGATGTGTGTATGGTACGGAAAGCCAGGACTGCTCTTGCTACACCGTTTCATTGCTGCCATATAGTCCCTTCCTGCTCCAGGACAAGATACTTCTGCATAGACAGCTGAAAATCGGATTCCGCTCCCATACACTATGGCATGCTGGTATCTAAATTGCTGCCTCCTCTGACTCCTTGGGTATTTTTTGGAATTGCTGATCCAAGCCTCACCCTCCCATTGAATATCTCTGTTTGAGGCAGAGCTGTAACTAGGGATTTTTGCGTCCGAGGCAAGGGACGGGGCGGCACGTCCAGCTCTTCGGTGGCAGATTCCTCTTGGAGGGAAGGACCTGCCACCGAATTGCCACCATTCTTTGGTGGGAATTTGGCGGCAGGTCCTTCCCTCCAAGAGGGACTGAGGGACCTGCCACCAAATTTCCGCCAAAGAGCCGGATGTGCCGCCCCTCTCCCTTGCTGATGACCGGCAGCAATTCGGTGGTGGATCCCTCAGTCCCTCTTGGAGGGAAAGACTTGCTGCAGAATTGCCACCAAATGAGAGACTTTCTGCACTCCTCACCTTCCGCGCCCAAGACAAGTGCCTCACTCGCCTTGCCCTCGTTACGGCACTGCTTTGAGGTTATTCCCTCCACTGGCTGTGCCAGCTTGCATTTCTCCTGCCCCCATCTCATTCAAAGCCCACAGAGCCTTTCCCTTGACTCCAACGGGCTTTGGATGGAGACCCAGATTTTTCAGGGTATTTAGGTATGCTGACCAGATTTAGGAGCCTAAGTCTCATTTTCAAAAGGGGGTTAGCCTTTTAAAAAATTGAGACTTGAGTTCCTAAATCAGTTAGGCGTTGCAAAACTGAGTGCAGCCGTGCCTAAATACCTTGACAAATCTGGCCCAGGCCCCTATGCCCCTTTATATGATTTCTCTAGTTTCGTTCCTGGTGTTTTGCGACACCTCCCGATTTAGTAACATCTGCACCTTTAATTAACAAGTCTACACCCCTTCTTGCAGGTAATTAATAAAGATGTTAGATAAAAACCTGGGCCTACCAGGGCTGCCTGCACCATGCTTGACTCCTTGTCTCTGAACTCATTACAGGAAGGTTAGAGCAGGGGTCTGTGGGCTGGGGGCAGGGGGTGATGGCAAGGCACATAGTCCATGAACTCATGGAACATGTTGTTATTGTGCATATGTGGGGGTGGGAGGGATTTTATGTTGTTACATGTTGTAGGCAATTGTGTGTCTAACTGGGCATTTCCTGTCTCCACCACAGGTTGTGCATTTCTCACATACTGTGCCAGAGATTCTGCCATCAAAGCCCAGACTGCACTACACGAACAGAAGACTTTGCCGGGGGTAAGTCCCAGTGGTTGTTGAATTATGGTCTGTGGGTTTCTTGGCTTGAGCTGGGCCGCGGACTGGAGGGAGCATTGGCTTTGATTCCTCTTTCTCTCTCTCTCTCAAAGAGGAGCTTGGTCTGGTGGTTACAACAGGGAGCTGGGAGGCAAACCCCCTGGGTTGGATTTCTGATCCTACTAGAGGCTTATTGTATGACCTCAAGCAAGTCATGTCGCTCCTCTGTGCCTCAGTTTCCCCACCTGTAAAACGGGGTCTAATGCTGCATACTCACATCACCAAGAAACGGTCATGTTACAGGGTGGAAGATGTGGCACAGGAAGCTGGTACTTTCTTTAGATGGGCAGCCTGTGAGGAGGAGTCAGGTGGAGCAGGAAATGAGATACAGCATGTGATGCTGGAACCTTTTCCCAGATTCCCCCAGGCTCGTCTGCACATCCACTACAGCTCCTCGCACGTTTTCCCTGCCAGAGCGACTGGCCCGGTTGTTCAGGGTCACGATGTAGAGCCTGACATGACACTGAGCTTAATTACCGAGGCTGACTAGACAGTGGAGGAAAAATGTCCCTGCTTATACGCAGACTCATCCCATCGTTCAGAAGAGAAATCCATTGACCGGGTGAGACTGGGAATTCTAGATGCCTGTAGGTAGCCCTCCATACCCTGTGCCCTGTCTGCTGTCTGTGGTCAGTATGAAACCTCTATGGAGCGACTGGAGGGATTGTTCAACATGGATACACTCTAAGGCATGGGAGGATCAGCCCTCAGCTCACCCATATTCATGCACAGGTTGCCCCTCTCTGTTGCAAGGCAATGCGATTGTTTTTGTTTTTGTTTTAACTTTGCTGTCCCCATTTTCTGATGGTAGAAGAACCCTGGCTAGGCTAGGCTTGTTTTCTCCCTGCTCTGGGGTTTGAACAAGTGTGCTGAAAAGATTCCTTTGTAGGTGAGTAGGCGGAGGACTCGGGTACTTATAGACAGAAGCTCACCGGAGACCCTGAGTGCTTAAGGCAGCAGGATAATTAATGTAAACCAGGGATCTCTGGAGAGGGGTTAGGAATCCTTAACCATAACATTTCCCCTTTAACTCCTGCAGGACCAGAAAGCTTCCCTCACCATTGCCAGCCCCTGGAGCCACTTGTAGTTTTTACTGTTCGCTTTCTGCATGGCTCTGTGTTTGCAATAGGCAGGAAAGCTCACATGGCTTAATTACAGTTTAATGGAGTCTTTTTTGGAAGCTGTCATTTCTGTTATTGGCTGTGGGTGTTCCAGGTTATTTTAGGGCACAGATGAGAGCCGAAGAGAAATACATTCTTAAATATTATTTGACTTAATTTTCTTCGGGGGCTAAGTTAGCATTCAGGATAAGCCATAATAACCTTCCACAAGCATTAGACCAGCATGGGATCTAGAGAGTGAGGAAGAATTATTCCAGTATAGAAATCAGACAGGTCATGGTTTAGTGCTGTAACTCAACACACGGTGGACAAAAACTTCATCAGCACAGGAGCTGCAGAGCAAGCACCACATACAGTATAATCAAGGCTCAATGTCTTCCATTGTAATCTGGGCCTAGATCTGGCAGCAAGACCTCTGGATTCTGCTTCAGCTTCATTTATCAAAATGCAGATTCCTAGTGAATGAAACCTAAAAGAACAGGACGAACGGTAGCCCCTGCATTGCTTAGTGTGAGAGTAAGTGCAAGTTATTTTATACTATCCCCATGTTTTGACAGAACTGCAGATTTTATTTTTGAATTGGCAATGCAAAACTGCTTTGTCAGAGAAGCTGAAGGTTGTTGGCATCTTGATGTGAGGATATGTCAGGCTTTTAGTATTTGGGGGGCATAGGTAGCTGCTGGGGATTGTGGGAAATGCACACATGCCGGCTGTCCCTAAACTGATCAGTATCAAAATGGTTAACAATTACTATGTCATCATTAAAAGCAGCAAAGAATCCTGTGGCACCTTATAGACTAACAGACTTATTGGAGCATGAGCTTTCGTGGGTGAATACCCACTTCATCAGATACATGACGTGCATCCGATGAAGTGGGTATTCACCCATGAAAGCTCATGCTCCAATACATCTGTTAGTCTATAAGGTGCCACAGGACTCTTTGCTGCTTTTACAGAACCAGACTAACACAGCTACCCCTCTGATACTATGTCATCATTGGGATTCAGGGTTAACATTAGGATAAACTGGCCTCAGTGCAGGGTTCCTCTAACCTTAGCCAAAATCCAGAATCACAGGGCTTCAGGTTCAGAATGAAAAGGGAGAGGTGGCCGAGGACAGAATATGGATCCTTTCACCACTGCCTGGTCCATGGTTTTAATATAGCCCAGGTTGTGGCTGAATTTTGTTGTTGCCTGGTGGCTGTTTAGTAGCCTGCCTAAAATGCATTCAGTTGGTCCAGTCCACTTCCCAGCAGACAGCTGTCCACGTCTCAAAAGCCATCACCACAGCTGGCCCAAATTGGCCTCCTGATTGGCTCTCTCAACACAGAGACCAATGATTGATCTTGACCGTTAAGGAACACAAGTATTAATCTATAGATTTCTCAGCCTGAGCTAGGGTTATAAGGTTGGGATCAAAGAGGAATGGCCTTGATTTGTTTTCTTGTAGCTCTCTGGAGTGCAGTTTGGCTAGAGTGGTGAACTGGAAACCGGGACTCTTGAGTTCTATTCCGAGCTCTGTTGCTGGCTGGCTCTGTGCCTTTGGTCAAGCCACTTAACCCGCTCTGGACTTTATTCTGACTTACACTAAAGTCCCTTTGCACAGGCAATGTAAGGCAGCCCTGGTATAAATGGGAATCCAACCTGTGGTATCTCATCTTATCCATATGTAAAATCTATCTACTGGGGTTTTATTCTGCTGGCCATCACTGTAGTATCCGAGCAGCTTCCATGTAAAATCAATAGTAAAGTCCACAGAGGACTTCCTAGAGTCTTGGGCAGTCCTTCCCTTTTGGGATCACAACTCTGCTTGTGGTAAGGTTTTTGATTTATTTATTTGGTGATTGGTTGGGGTTTACTGGACAGAAGGGGGGAAGCCTGTGTTCTGTGTGTCATTCGTATGGTGGAAAGTTGAAGAGGAAGGTTTTGCAGCATCTCTTAAAGATGATCAGCCTGTAGGTTCACCTGGTCCCCTCTGGGGGTTATTCTGGAGCCAGATCCCCCTCGACAGAGAATACTCTCACGTGCTTTGATCTGAGCTCTGTGGGCTGCATTGCCCCAGAGGGGTGCAGCTGTCGCAGGGGTTCATGATCAAAATGCAGTCTTTAACGTAGCCGAGGTTTGATCAATGAATTGCTTTGAAAATTAAAACCAAAGCCTTAAACTGGATTCAGGAGCTGACTGGGAGCCAGCGGAGGGCCTGGAGCGTGGGTCTGACGTCCTCATGGCAGCCTGAGCTGTGGAGAAGGCCAGCAGCTACATTCTGTACCAGCCAGAGCCTGTGCATCATCTGCACATTCCGTTTCAGATCCAGTGATTCACACTAATCCAGCCTGGAGGTGACCAGTGTGTGGATCCCTGTGGCCAGATCCTGGTCTGGGAAGAAGGGGTGGAGATCCCTAGTGAGTGAGAGGGGAGAGAAGGCCTTTTTAGCTACTGGTGCTGCCTGGTCATCCAAGCTTAGTGAGGAGTCAAATGGGACCTTGAGATTTTCACCCCACTTTGATGAATGAAGGCAATGTATATTCACCGGAAAACAGAGACAACAGGCCATGTCTCCAGTACTGATGCTACAGTGGCACAGCTCCGGTGCTGCAGACACTTGCTAAAGCCACGGATGGGGTTTTCCCATTGCTGTAGTTAGTCCACCCTCCAAGAGGCGGGGAGAGTTCTCCTGTCAAACTAGCAGTGTCTACGCCAGGGCTTAGGTCAGCTTAACCCTCTCTCACTCCTGAGCAATGTAGCTAGGTCAACCTAAGTTTTAGGTGTAGACTAGTTCAACATCTCAGCCAGTTCTTTTGCTTTTCTGAATAGCATCACTTGGGTTTTGGCTGGGTTCTGCTTGAGCCAGCTGTTCTCCATCCAACCTAACCCCAATGCTAATTTTCAGTCGACATTCTGACATGTGAGTCGTGGTATTTGCATCGGCTGAGAATGAGATCTGCAGTGGAATGTAATGGGCATATTGTCGGTAGCTGAGTGCCTGCATCTTACTAGATCTCGCAGTGGTCTCGTGTAGATTTTGAAGAGAAGAGGGGATAGTATAGATCCCAGTGGGATGCCGCAGATTAGGGGCTTTTGAGTACCTGTTGCCTTTCTCTGAGCGCTATTGGAGAGGAAGGATTGGAGCCACTATAGTGCAGGGGGTATTAATACTTGCCTGGCTGGCAAGGAAAAGTGCTTGGAGAGCCTTAGAGGAAAAGTGTTATACAAGGGCAAAGTATTCTGTTATTTCCAACATAAAAATGTTGTTCTTCATCCCCATAGTTGAACCTTTCAGAGTGATGCTGTATCAGATGCTCCATGGAAATACGATGCACTGTGACACCCTAAATTCCACCCTAGTATAACACCCTGGAGGTAAATTTTATTGCACCAGGAGTGATTTTAGCTCTTTCTGCATGGAAAAAGTTCAAAACTGTCTCCGGGCATGGCCACAATCCAAACGGACAATATCTCAAAGACCCTTAAGCTTTGGGAACCCCAACCAACATGGCTTTCCAGAGCCTTCTGCAGTTATCTAGAAGCCAGTCTCACCTCTCGCTGCTGTACAGTTTTTGCAATTCTGTGCTATAGAGTCCTATCTAGTCATCCTTGGCACCAGGTTCTCAATTTTCCTCCTAGGCTCTTGAAATCTCAAATCAACCAGAGATGATTTCAAACTCCTTCAGCCAGGTGAGACTAGATCACCTTAAACAAATACTTGCCTAGTTCTTCCTAAACAAGTGGAACGTGATTCAATCAGTCAAGATCCTGGTGGTATGGAACTGAATATAGACAGAGGTCCATCTTCCAGCTAGTGGAAGGTTTTGGAAGATCTAGGTTTATTTTTAAGGCATCATAGGGCTTGACTGTGTGGAATTCAAAGCGACATGTGGTACTCCGGGAACAGCTTTGGGCAGGCTAGCTCGGATCGTAAGAGTAGGTTTGAATAATACCAGGCTGGGCTAAGTGGGCATCTCTGTTGTGTTTGGGATCTAGAGCGAGTCGACCGTCACAAATACCAAAGAGATCTAAACAGCTCATCCTGGCCCCAATGCCCCACAGGCACTGCAGCTTCTGACCTATAATTTTCCATGCATCCTTGGCTTAGTAGCCGAGGTGGATGCCCCATTAGGCAACCATCTATGCCAGGCACAGAGCTGGGTCCTACGCAGCATTAGGTGGAGGGCACTCCAAAACCCTGCCCTTTACTCCAGATGTGGAGTTGGCCTCTGGATTCCACAGCTGCTCTGCAAACCTCCCACTTAGAATTCCCCAGCCCTGCAGACTGACTGGGGAACCTCAGAGCCAAGATGGAATCTTTTCCATAAGGCAAGTCCCATGATCCCTGCCGACTCTGCCCCAACCCCGGAGGGAGCGGATCATCCTGAGAAAGAAATGGATAGTAGCTAAACTCCTTTCCCAAGATCATGCTGTTGAGGGTTACAAGTGGCTCAGAAATGTATCTCTAGGAGGTCTGGATGGAGGCAGGATCTTTGGTTCTGAACAGCAGAGCACCAGGCCCTTGGCCTTCTACTTAATCTATTGTACTCATAAGGTGCCAATCAGTATGTAGGTGCAGTGGCCATCACCCTCTCTTTGCTCCCCAGTGCACTTATCCTTGGCTGGTTGAAGTGATATTATATCTCAATAACCCATGCCTTTGATTCATGATTGTGCTTTCACTTACCGACTTCTGAAAGGAACCGACGAGGCTATTAATGACATGCAGTGATCACACGCGCCAAAGTTAAAGCTTCTCGCTAAGTGAAATTTGAGGGAAAAGCAGCCAGCTTTTCAATATTTCGGAGAAACGCTTTGTGTCTCTTTTCATTTGCAGCCAGACAGTTGCAAATTGCATGAAATTGCTCCTGAAGCAGAAGGGGGAAAAGGGAGTGGGGGGGAGTGTGATTCTTCTGGCAAGGTACAGTATCAGTTTTATATCTATGTAGAACAAAGAAGGGCTTGCTGAAAGGTAGGCAGATAAGTGGCAGGAATTGGTATTGATCCAAGCAGGGAATAGGGGTAGGTTGAAGAGCAGCAGTGGATGTATTGAGATGCATGGACATGGTGAGAGCCTGGGAATGCAGGGACACGAGAACGGAAAATTACAGGGAGGCAGCAACACTGGAGCAGAAAGTTGCTGGGAATGCACCAGGGGTTGAGATGCAGCAAAGCTGGTTCCTGTGGAGGGTGCACAAGGAGCAGCACTAGAACATAAGGACACGGCATCTGGTTTGCCTCTTGCTCCTGATCTGGTGCTGGTGCAAATCAGCGCTGACTCAGGCCCACCCATGAGGAAGGCAATGCACCGGGGTTAACAGAGATAGCAGTCAACAGAGTGGGACTGGCTCGCTTGAAGGGAGCTAATCGTGGGGTTGCCAGACATTCACCTCTAATGCTGGGGTGAATCCAGCCTAGGTCAATATCTCCAAAGCTGCCTCTCCATGCACGATCTACTGAACCAGCTGTGCTCATCCAGGATGCTGCAACTGACAATGCCTCGGGAAGCTTTCGGGAGCTCGGTTTAGAGCCTGGAGCTTGAATGGAGGTGAAGGCTGGACTCCAATCTTCCATTCCTGCGGTGGTCCAGCATCAGCGCACGGCCATTGCCTGCACTGTCCCCTTTTTGTGGGTTTTTTAAATAGAAATCCTCAGCCTCTCGCACATTTCCCCAGCCCTGAGTCCACCAGAGAGGGGGCTGCTCACAGCGACGCCAGCACTAGAACATAGCAATGCAGGGAACACTCCAGGGCCGGCACCATGAAACAGTGCCATAGTATGAAGCCACAGGGCCAGATTCAGCCCCGGCTAAGAAGTGACTGCAATTCACATTCACTTCAGTGGGAATCCCATCAGCTTATGTCACTGGTGAATCTACCCCAAGGGGAGTGCAGGGGAATAGCGGGGCTTAGCCGAAAGATGCAGCAGAAGCATGCATACAACGGGCATTGGGAAAATGGGCTGCCAGGATAAACACTGGGAACTGGAGAACTAGTAAGACTGAAAGGTTGACACCAGCTCCCACATGCTGCCTCAAAGGGCACACCTGTGCTCTCTTCCTGCGCGCCAATGGGTGCTCTCCCCAAGCAGAAATGCGCAAGCACGTATGCAGTGCCCATGGCAGAGTGCGGGCACATTGCTCAGCGGGAGCTATCTTTCTCTGAGCAGGCTCCCACCCACGCGTGTGAACGAAGACACCCACCCCCGCACGTACACACACTTCTTCCCAAACACGCCCACGCTCCCCAATGCAATGGCACGTACACGCTCCCCAAATACACAGACATGAGTACACACATTTTCCATGCATGCTCAAATGTGGGCCCTCCCCAGCCTCACTTATACACACGTATGTGCGGGAGCACAGCAGCCGTCACATGTGCTCAGGCCACTGCAAATTTCCCCCACTGAAACTCTGGCCCCTCATCATTGCTCTGCTGAGGATTTCCATCCAGGCCTGGTTTTTCCATGTGTGCGTTGTTGTTGTAGGAGGGTTTTCTATCTCTCTCTATTTGCATCGGTCGGAAAGAGGAGCTGCAGCAGCCTGGCTGTCAGGAAGTGAGCGGCACCGTTAGTGGTTGCCATGGGAACTGGGAGTTAATTAAGGCCTGTACGCAGAGGCCTGGGTGGAGAGGTCCCCATCACAGCCTAGTTCTGAAGCACAGAACCACCGGCCTCCTGTTTCTCGACAACAAAAGAACATTAAATTAGCAGGGACCCATCTCTCCCAAATCACTGTAATTAAGCTGCAGTGGGGAAGGGGGTGACTGTGTAACAGGTGCTGCCATGTCCCACAGCCATTTGGGTTTGACTCTTTGGAGAAGAGCAGATACCTACAAACAGGAGCCAAGTTTTGCTTCGCAGGTCTGAATAATGTTGTTCTGGAGGGGGATGCTATGGGTCCCACTCCTCTCCCAGCCTTAGTAAAACCCTCTAACCATTCCTGCCTGATCTCAGCCTCTTGGCCTGAGACTAAAGCTTCTAGGGAATTTCTCAGTCCCTTGGGCCTATCACTGAGG
This sequence comes from Gopherus evgoodei, assembly GCF_007399415.2. Classification (NCBI taxonomy): domain Eukaryota; kingdom Metazoa; phylum Chordata; order Testudines; family Testudinidae; genus Gopherus; species Gopherus evgoodei. The sequence goes on from NC_044343.1 coordinate 6,587,123, forward strand.
TCTCAGGACCTTCAGCCTCACTCCAGGGGCTTCAGGTGGGATGTCTGAGGGCATCTCGACACTTGGCAGTGATGCAGAATTGACTAGAGGAGCAGTGGGTCCTGTCCAGTCAGTTCCTAACCCTATTGTCATCCAGCTTCCTTCCAGGCAGGGAGGAATCAATGTATCTGATCAGCTAATTCTTTTGCAAGGGTCAGAGAGAAAATGGGGCAGGTGGTGGACGATGGAGTCCTCCAAGAGGGAAGTATCAGGGTTCTCTCATTACACATCATTGGCAGGACTGCCCCGAACACTACTAAAAGGAATGGCCCCCCCTTGGGTACCAGTAAGAACAAAGGGGGTGATGACCCTTCTTATGCAAACGGAGAGCATCCAAGAGGGGAGAACTAGGAGTGGGTGAGAGGAGGAAAGGATGCTGTTGGTAAGAGTATGGAGGAGAATTTCATACAGGAGGCTACTGTGATGGTAATTTTCCCCACTAGGAAGATCCCTTGCCTGATGTCCCCCCAACAGGTTCAGACAACTTTATTATCACCAGTAGGATTGGTTTCAGAGTGGTAGCCCTGTAGGTTTGGGTGAGTTTAATGCATTTGAACAGCACAGGTACTGTGGTTTCTGATCGCCTCACCCAATCCATCCTTGTGCAACAACATGGGATGTCTTGGGTTTCAGATTGTCACGAGGACTCTTTCTTGTTCTGTGTCTGCTAAATGGAGGCAGTATCCCCAAAAGAGCTTTTCCCCTGGATTTGAGCCCGAGTGACCTAGCGAAAAATAGGAGATGAGGGAATGGACGGGCTTCCACCCCCCCAGGACCTCAGTTGGGGCAAGGGGTAGTTGGTTCCCCTTACTAAGCTGTCAAGACCAGAAGGGCCTGGAGTAAAAGGCCACCTGAAAATACATGAGGTGAATTACCCTAGTGGGGTGTGTCTCCCCAGGCCTAGGGGAGCCTGGGATCCTGGTCAGGGGGAATGGACAAACTTTCTTGGTGCGTCTGTACCAGCGGCAGGCGAAGACTTGAGCTGGAGATGCCTGCCTCCACCCATCTCACTGCAGCTGCCTTAGCCTACTTGGCATTATGGTCAGCTCCCAGTCATGAGATGGGAGCTTTTAGAAGCCTGGTGATAATGATCTTGAAGATCCGGGAGTGGCGTGAAGCTGGGCTCACTAGACGATGGGGCTTGGGGCAGGGGCTCAGGTGAGGCTGAGCATTAAGTGTATATGCTGCACAGAGCAGTAGTGAGTCTCAGGTCCCTTGCATGCCTGCTCCCTTACAATGCATAGGGCAGGGCAGAGATGGAGATCGTACCATTCTCATTGCGTTACCAAGATGCTTAGCTACGCGCCCAACCCCCTGCCTTCCGCATTGTACCTGTTATGTGGTGGGAGTAACGGGGTGACTGCACCACAGCATTTTATGAATGCAGCTCCCTTGCTCTTCCTCCGGTCCTGCCTGATGTGTTTCACTTTGCTCTGAGCAGCGACCTAGCCCTGTGGTTAGAGCATCGCTAGTCAAATAGGAGAGGGGCAACACAGAGGCTCACTATTAAGGAGGGACCATTAGATCATCTAATCTGGCCTCCTGTATGTCACAGGCCAGGAAATTTCACCCAGATACCCCTATATGAAACCCAGGGACTTAAACCAGAGCTTTTCCTCAAAAGACCTTTCCACAGGTAGCGAGCGAAGAGACAGAGGGGCCACTCAAGTAAGATTGGGTGGGGGTAGTCTAAGGGATGTCCTGGCATTGGGTGGTGTCAATATGCATATAGAATAATAATAAAATCCCAACCACAAAAACATAACAAAACCCCTGAAGGGCAGGGTCTTGGGAACTCTGTTGAAGCCAGATAAATTGAGGCTAGAAATAGGGTGCATGTTTGCAACACAAAGGATGATTGACCATTGGCATACCTAGGGATGGGGTGGCTTCTCCATTAATTGAAGTCTTTGAATCAGAACGGGATGTCTTTTTAAAAGAGAGGCTATAGCTCAAGCAGAAGTTCTGGGCTTGATGCTGAGATTAGTGGATGACGTTCTCTGGCTTGTGCTGTGCAGGAGGTCAGGTTAGATGATCACAATGGACCCTTTTGGCCTTCAAATCAATGAATCTGCTCTAGAAAAGCTTTCAGTGTGTTTAGTTACGTCAGTGCAGGCTTGGGTGAGAAGTTATGGGCCAGCTTCCACTCTTATTTAGCCCAGCATAAATTCAGAGTGACTCCTGCTGAAGTCGGTGGCGTTACTTCAACACCCATGTCAGCTGGATTTGGTTCTGGATTTTTCTTTCCATGAGTTAGATTTCTTTTGGGAAATGTGATTTAGATTTCTTTTGCAGCATGTGAAAAGAGCTCCAGGAGAGTTGGCACACGCCTCTTACCACCTTTCGGACCCTCACCTCCAAAAGACCAATTGTAAAGGGCAAGGAAGGACCAGAGTGACGGGGAAGCTTTGATGTCCGTGGCCTCAGGGGTGCTGCCCTCAGGCATGCTAATGGAGAGGGTCAAGTGAGGACAGAATGGCCAGTGACTCACCCCATCAAACAGCCCACTTCAGGATGTGTCTGCCCAAGAGCCTGCTGTGCAAAGAGGCTCGTAATTGCTGCGATGAGATGGACTCCCCCGTTGGTTATCTGATGATAATGCACAGTAATGGCGCTGTCACTTCCATAGGGATGTCAGGGAGATCCAAAGACTTTCCGAGTCACAGGAATAAGGAGCTCGCCTTGCTGGCGGAGTAGCAGGAGCAGGAGCGAAGATGGGGGTGACTGATTGCGTTAAGGAAAAAGTAAGAAGCGGCAGAGCACCCAAGGAGGTGAAGTGACTGATCTTGTGTGTCATTGTCCTTCACTCAGCCTGGATATCTCCACACTGCTGTCTGTCATCACTCAGTGCTCGTCTTCCAGAGGCACGGGGACAGCTTCCCTCTCCACCTGCCTGTCACTCACAGCCAGCTGGGCCAGAAAAAGGAAGACACCCATCCTGCTCTGCCTGAAATGATGGCCTTCAGCTGGGGCTCAGGTGAAATGAATTGGGGATTCTCAGTCCGGTTCTCGTAGGACAATTTACCACCACTCTTGGCACTAATTCTACAAAGGTTGGGTCTAGCAGTTAGAGCAGGAGTCATAGAGTCAGGACCCCTGGGGTTCTTTTCCTGGTTCTGCTCCAGACTTCCTGTGTGACTTTGGGCAAGTCACTTCCTCCGCCTCAGTTTCAAAATGGGGACGATACTTACCTACCTCATGGGGAAGGGGAGTTGGGAGGGCGAATTCTTTAATTTTCTTAAAGCGCTTTGAGGTGCTCAGCTGGATGTGCCAGAGCAGCGTTCGGTTAGTACCATATTAATGGCCAACCTGACTGATGCTCTCCACGGAGACCACCAAGGACTGAAAGATCAATGAAGACTAAACTCTCCTTTCATCTGCCAGATCAGGATTGAGGTCCGTTGATAGAGTAGCATGTGGGGACGTGCAGAAAGATACACTCTGCTGCTATTCGCCCTTCATGATCCATCATCGCCTGCCCAGATATAGGAGCTGAATGGGCAAGTGAGGTTCCGGACCCTGGTGCTTTGAATGGATGTTTAGTGGCTGTGACCCAATTGACAGGGAGTTCTAAACTGGCCAGCAGTGAACCGGTGATTCAATGCTGAAGACCCCAGCCCTGATCCTGGCGAGTGATTCACTGTTCTTGTTTCTAGTGAGGGCCCTACGGAGCCAGCACACGCTGGGTTTGTTTCATGGTCTCTGCCTCTGACTACTTAACGCCGCTGGGTTACCCTGTGTTGCACCTGAGGGGCTATTCTACATCACTTACACGTAATTAATAGAGAGCGAGGCCTGCTCCTCCCTTGGGCCTCTCTGCAGCACATGGTTTGCTGAGCATCCCGGCCTGACGTCCCAGGAAGCAGGAGGGGACGGTCTCTCCCTCTCCTGGAGGAGATGGCTGCAGGATGTGGGCTGGGCTGTTGGGTCACTAGGGTGGCCGCTCACTCGGTGCATCAGTGTGGCCGTTTGGGGGCTGCTCATCCCCAGGATTGTTCTGGGGGAAATGGTGCATTTTGTGGAGCAAATTGTAATCAGCTGGAATCAAAGCCCAGAGGCTTTACTCACTCCTTGCTCACTGGGAAACCTCCCATTGACTTTGAAAGGAGTTTTGCCTGGATCTGCTCAGGATTTGGCCCTTGGGCAGGGCAACAGCTAGGGGGACTCCAGGGGTGAAATCCTGGCCCCACTGGAATCTATGGGAAAACTCCCACAGCCTTCCTGTGGCAGAATTTCATCCCAGGCATCTTCATTCTCAGCAATTGCATCAGAAAACAGGAGCAGGAATGTCACAGTAAAGGAGCTGGAGTAGCCACCAAATCCCTCGCCCAACTGGGCTTCAGAGTCCAAACCCTACATGAGCATGGAGCAGGGTGCAGTTTATATTGTAATGTATACAGAATCACATCGTAAAGGCCTCTTACTGACTCCCTCACCGGGAAAGGAATTGGCTGCTCCGGGCTGTCCTTCTGCTCCTCCCACAAGGCAGCTCCTGACCACTTGGGGATCGGCATGAATCCTGAAGGATGATCTTTCTAACGTCCGAATGCAGATAGCCTGCAAACGCACCCGCGGTCAGTGCACCCCTCAATCCCAGCCAGGCCGGCTGGGCACTGCCCAGTGGGAGCCCAGGGGAGAGAAATGCATAGGCACTCTGTGTGTGTGCGTGTGTGTATGTGAGAGAGAGAGAGACACACACACACAGACACACACACGCACAGATGGATTGGTATGTGTGCATGTGACAGAGAAGGGGGTAGTGCCGGAGAGAGACACAGTGTGTGAGTGTGAGAAAGAAGGTGGGGGAAAGAAAGCAAGAGATGCATGCACAGAGTGGTGTGTGTTTGTGCGAGGTAGGGTGAGGGGACAGACACACACAGAGCGTGTGTATGTGTGTGTGAGAGAGAGAGAGAGAGAGAAAGGAGGGTAAGGGGGAGAGACACACTCAGTGGGTGTGTCGGGGGGTGGTGTGACAGAGAGAGAGGGAGGGATTGATTAACCAGGTGATGTTCCCTTGCTGGTGTGTCTGGCCACACCACCACCATGTCGCTGGGAGCGCTTTGCAAGGCCATTGGTCCCCTGCCCGGTGGGTCACAGAGCTGACAACGCTGCCTATCATTAGCGGCAGGTAGGAAGCGCTGCGAGGCACTGGCGGTGAGGGGCGGGGGAGCGTGGCCCTTGCCGGCCCAGCAGCGTGTGCTAAATGTTAATGTGATATTCTTCAGAAATGAATAAATAGGTTAATTTTTAATGCTCATCTAAATAATTTAATGAGGAAAATCAAGCTCAGTCTGTGAGGCAGGCTCAGCCTCATAAATCACTAGCAAAAATCCTCTGAGCCACATGGGTGTGGGCGTGTGTAGTACATGCATGTGTCTGGGTGGGTGGGTCTGGTACATGCATGCATATGTCCGTGCACGTGGGAGATAAGAACGGCCATCCTGGGCCAGACCAGTGGTCAGATACTTCAGAGGATTCACACATATGTGTGTGGGAGATGCATGCATGCCTGTGTAAGGGCATGTGTGTGTGTAATACACACGTCTGTGCAGGGGTGCCTGCCTCTGTATGTTTGTGTGTGTGTGTGCACGCATGTGTCCTGACTGCATGTGTTCATGGTGGGTCTCTGTGTTCATTTGGGCACCGTGAACATAGCTGCGTATATGTACATAGCTGTGCCCGTTGGTCTGTACGTATGTGGATGTACACGCCACATCATGTCTAATGCAGTGGGACATGACAGCTAGAGTGGGGCACGAGGAGCACAAGACTTTGGTTGTATCTCCAGCTCTGCCACTGACTCATTGGGTGACCTTGGACAAGTCACTTCCCCTCCCCATGCCTCGGTCTGTCCCTCTGTAAAATGGGAGGAGCAAATACTCACCTGTCAGCGTAAGGTGCTGTGACTTGAGACCTGGTATGAAGCCACTTATTCTATATGGCTCATTGTTCTGGTCACTCCTCCTAGTGGAGTGTCTCTGGGCTATGCAGCCTGAGCACACACATGGGCCAAGTTAAAGCTGCTGTAGAACTTCCTGGCATTTAGGTCTCTGCTTGTGGGGCCTTTTGTAGTTTGTTTGCCATTATAGCAGTGGTGGAGCTGGAATTAAGGTCATGGCGCCTCCTTAGCTCTGTGCTGCCATTGCCAGGAAACTCCAGTGATAAGCATGATGCCTCCTCCATGGTTAGGCCGGCAGTGGAGACCTCTCGCTACAAATGTTAAGCAGAGGAGTCTGAATTTCTTCTCCAGATATAAATGCCTTTCGCTGCTTTGAGAGGCTTCTGAATCTCGCCTTCTGCGTCTCTACCCACGTCTCCCTGAGCAGGTGAGAACGAGCCAAGCCGCCCCTTCGCAGCTCTGCTGGCAACGATCGACTGGAGGGAGTGGAAGCAGGCAGTGGGGCTTGTTAGAACTAGCTAGGGATTGGGAGCTACATGGGGCTGCTCAGCCTGGCCAGAACCTGGTCATCTCATGGTCAGGCTAGTTCTGGTTGCAACCCCGAGCCCTTGGGAGTGGGTCTGAGGGGTGCTTGGGTCAGCTTCCCGGGGGTGAGCGAGAGCAGAGGAGAGACCTCAGTGTGGCTTATAGGGTGGGGTGAGAGCGAGCTGGGGTCTGCAGAGCAGCTCAGGAAGCCCACCAGGCCATCTTGGTCACAATCCCAGAGCCAGATGCTGCTCTTAGTTATCCTCGTGCAACTCCATTGAAATCTGCTCTGGATGCCCCCCAGGGCATCTGAGACTAGACAGCTGACTTGCATGCCTCAGTCATCTCCCCACTCCCTGTAGCCAGCGATGGGCTCAGAGGGCTTTGTATGCCATAGCTCTGCAGTTCCCAACCGGGGACTGGTTCTGGCCAAGGTCTGCCCCACTGGGGCGCCCGTACGGAGCTGCTGGGGCCTCGGTGGCCAAGGGACCTGTTTACATAATGCCAGTTCATCCTGCCGATCCCACGAGGATCGCGTCCCGCTGGCAGATCCCAGAGAGTCACTGGGAGCAATGGGGGGGGCTGTCCCCCTTGTCCCCCCACTCCTCCCCACCAGCCCCCTCGCCAAAGATCATATCAAAATGTCTCTTTTGTGCAAAGCGGAGGGAATGCCCCTAAGAGCTGGTTACCATGGCAACCACAAATGTCAGGTTCCATGTGGTGAATAACCGTTTCCATGACGACAACTCCTTTACCCAAGGTGCCACGAGCTGGAGTGACAGGCCTGTGGGGGGATGGGTGGCCGGGGTGGAGGGGGGGGGGGCAGGATGTTCTCAGGTGCTGAATTCCCCTTGGGGTTGCTCCTGAACCTCTCCCGCTCCTCCCTTCCCCCTCCCAGTGCTGCCGTTAAAGATTCTGGATTCTGCCATATGCAGGCGTAAAGCCATGAGCTTCAAGGAAGCCTCCCCCTCCCTGCCCCCCCCCGGATTTGCACTGGTGGGGCTGAGCTCAGAGTCCAGTCCCTGCATTTCCCTCCCCATCTGTTTATCTTAATCCCAGGTTTTCTTCCTGGCTAGAAATAAAGCTGGTTCTTGAGGATGCAGCGGGGGCAGGAGGGGTGTGTGTGTGTGACTAGTACAGCTGTTGCCCCTCCCCCGAGCCTGTTCCCAAGTGCACATCTGGACGATGCTGCCCGACCGTGCACAAAGATGGCACAAAGCTTCCCAACCTGTGCAGGTTATTGATGCAGACGGCAAAGCTTTGCTCAGATCTCTCAGTCGGGTGTTGGGGGAACGGTCTGGATGAGAGTCCTCCTCTGGGAATCCCACTTCCATCCGCGCCTACCCAAATGGACACCCAAGAGACACCTGGGTGGCAGTGCTGGGCTGGAGACTGGATACTGCTGCCTGACTCACACTGGGGCTTGCACCTAGCAGGGTGGCTATGGCCAGAGGCGCTCCATAAATCAATACAATCAATCCGTAGCAATAAGGGGCTGAGTGAATCAGAGGCCAAGCTAAGGGAAGGTGCTTTCCTTTAATAGCAAAGCAGCATGCGGTGGGTGGCGAATGGGGTCTTGGGAAAGAAGCCGTCTCTGAAGGCTGGGTTGGGTTTGGTGCCCAGTCACTGGCTTAGTACGAAGACCAGCAATTAGCCAACAAAGTCCAGGGATGCTGCAGGGGACTGCAACAATCAGCTGGCGCAGGGGGCGTTTGGGGTTTGATGATAGTGCTGCCTGCAGCGGGAAAAGCACCATTCCGAATTGGTACGCTGAAGCTTTGGGAGCTGGCGCATGGTATGGAGGAGGCATTGCAAGTCTGTGCATCTATCTCTCAGTCAGCCAGCAGGTAGAACCCCATTCCTGCAGAAAGGGCCCAATAGCTCCCCTCTGTGCGGTCTCCATCTCCAACTCATCAACCCTTTGGCCAGAGGCAGACTCTTCATTCCCTGGTTTGACCCGGTGCCAGAAAGAGAGCTGCACCTGTCTCGCTGAAACCACTAACCTCAGGGGCGCTGGCTGAGAACAGTGTTTTCCACTACTGGCCCCAGCAGGTCCGCCTGCATAAATACATGCAGCTTTTGTGCATACAGATCAGGTTTGTGCCTGCACATTGGATGACTGGGCACAAGCTTGCAGCCAGGTGCTCAATCTCTCTGCCCAGGTAAGGATGGTCTTCTGCAGTTACATCCTGGACATTGACACAGCTGGAAATGTGACCCAGGAGCAGAAGCACCAGAACGCTGAATTCTTGGGAGTCACAAAGCATGTGATCAATCAGTTACTTGGAGCTGGAATCTCTTAGCAATGTGTGTGTGTGAGTGGGGGGAATCTCTTTATAGACTTCAGTTCATAACTTTTTAGCACTCGACTTCATTATATGTTTTTCATCATGGTTGTGCCTTAAACCACCGAACTTGGTCAAGGACCTGATCCTCTAGGATGTGAGCACCTCTTGCTCAGGCAAAAAAAAATGTTACCGACTCAAGTCAATGAGAGCTTTGCTCGAGTGAGGACTGAGGCTGCTGGATTTTTCTCACGTAGGTATGGAAATGAGCCTCGTGCACAAGAGATCCTAACTGTGGAGGCTGTTGGCCTCCAATTTTGGGCTCCCCGAGGGAGGAGAAGGTATATTGCTTGTGAATTCACTTTCAGTGAGATGCAGGCTCCCAGGCACAAGATGTGCTTTTGGAAAAGGTACTCAGCCTCCTTAGTCACTTAGATGCTTTGAAAATTTCCCCCCCGGTGCCCATAATAACCTAATTGTCCTCTCATCCTGTTGGCTTTGCGGGAGTCACTCCAGGTTAGATCAGCATTAGTGAGATGAGTGCAGAGCTCAAACACCATTTAGAGCTGGAGGGGTTTGTGACACTAGGTAATGTCCTCCTCTCCTCTGCAGATGATGCTTTGAGGTGTCACTACCGTCTTTAAAAGAAGTTCTTAATCATCCTTCTCTAGAGTTTTCCCTCAAGAATCTCAGTTCCCCATAGAAGCATTAATGAAACACCACCCCTGTCTGGTACACATCTTGTTTCCCCGCATTTTACAGAAAGAGAGAGAGAAATGGAAACACAGTTAAGTGACTTGCCCAAGGCCATGCTGCGTCAGTGGCAGAGTTAGGAATAGCTCACAGGTCCCTAGGCTTGTTCTTTAACCACTGGACCACACTGCTCCCTGGGTATTAGATTCTGAAATGATGAAGTGTTTGCTTCAAGGCCCTGAGTCTTTCTCAGCCAGCAATCCGCTGCCTGGAAGATGCAGGGTTCCTTGGTACAGGCTGTGTGTATTTAAAGGAGGGGTGTTCTCTGCACTGCCAGGATAGGGAGGGGTGGAGGCTGCATTCTTCCCAGAAGATCTGAAAGAAGCTGCTTTGGCACCTTTCTGCAGGTCCTGGCTTGGGTTGTGCATCTCCACATCCCCAGGACACTCCTCCACACGGGCATGACAGGCACTTACTGGTACAGCGGGAAGAGGGGCTCCTAATGGGAAAGTACTTGGGCACGGGATGCCCAAGGTCTTATACCGCTGCACAGGCCCAAGAGCATCACTATGGAGAGGAGGTAATATTCCTAGCTGCATCTCTCCACCCTCGGGCAGTGCTACTGAATTCCCCGGTGCTGCTGGCGCCACCGTGTGACTGGCAGGCGGGCAGTGGTGTCTCATTCCCCGTCTTTCTCTCTCGTTGCAGATGGCCCGTCCAATCCAGGTGAAGCCGGCGGACAGCGAGAGCCGTGGAGGTAGTTGTCATCTCTCCTTGTTATTTCTCCTTGTCGTTTTGCTGGCAGCTGGCAGCTGTTGTGAGGTGCCCTCCTGGCCCACTCTTGCTAGGCAGAGAGACCCAGTGTTTATGGCCTGCCCTTGCTATGCACCTACGGGTGATTGTGGGCCTGGGTTTGGGTTATGGATAGAACAAAGAGGCTCCTGTTGGGAGCTCCTGGTTTGGTGAAACACTCCATGTCTGTGTACGCCTCTGCAAGGCTCATCCAAGCTCACAGTTTCTCTGCTGGGCCCTAGGCTGAGACTACATGTGCTACACTTGGGGAACTGTGCAGACCATCAGCCCTGAGGCCTGGCAGGAGGAACAGAAGCATGATGGGGATGTTTGCGGGAGCTCAGGCATAGCACTGGGCCAGTTTTTCATTGGAACCTTTTTTCAATGAAAAATGCAGATTTGGGTTGACCAAACCACTTCGCGATTGGCTCAAATTCACCAAAGTGTTCAGTCCAAAAAAAAAAAGAAAGAGAAAAAGCAGAAACATATCAAAACATTTCCATTTTCCCATTCGAAATGAATTTTTGTTTGAAATTTGTTTTTCCTTTTATTAAAAAAAAAAGTAAAAAAAAACCCTCAGAAATTAAATGAAACAGGGAGTTTTCGGTATGGCTGATAGCTATTCGCACAGCTCTCCTCAGCGGGGCAGGTTAGCCCCCTTGGCCTAGTGAGCATAACATGACAGCAGTAACTTATGCTAAGCGGTTATGAGCTGGAATATGTAGCGAGCTGCGTTAATTTACACTGGGGATCACGCCCCTGTCAGATGCCATTCTTCAGCTGGAGCAAGTGTAACCCCCTGGAGTCGCAAATGAACAGGTCCTTTTTGTTGCTTTTCCCTGCCTTAACCGTCCATTTCGTCTTCCTCCTACACTCCTGCATCTATCCTTCCTTCTCTTCATTTGCTTGTGCTGCCTTATCAAGCAATGTGCGAGGGCTGGTGGAATTTGGGTGGGGCTGTTTTCCCCTTTAGAACGGAACATCGCATGTACCATGTGTAGGATTGGAAAGATTTGATTTTTGTTTTCAAGGATTATTTCCAAGTATTTTGTTTGTATTGATTTCAATGTTCGCATCAGCAGGAAATCAAAATAAAAAAAAGTCCGCTATTAATAGTCCTTTATTCCAAACGGACGCTGGGATTTTCAGATGAGCCAAAGGGAGTTAGGTTTCCAAATTTCAATGGGACTCAGGCATCTAACTCCCTTAGGCTGCTCTGAAAATCCAAGCCCTAGAGCCTGTAGGAAGCAAGGTGTGGGATAAGTGACCTAAGTCACTTCGGCCCAGATCTTCAATGGGCTTCAGGTGCCTAGCTTGGTTTTGGCTATGGAAGTCTTTGTTGAGCTACAAAATCTTGTACACACAAGTAACCATGCGCAGATGCTCACAGACACTACACACAAATTCTGGTACACAGTTAATATGTAGCCATATTCAGAGAGACAAGTTTATGGACACCCGAACAGACACCACAGAGATATATAAAAACATCCACGTCCAACACTGGTAGAGGTGAGTGCATTCACACAGCTACGTTCACAAGTCCAGCCATACACATGCACAAATAAATAGAAAGATAAACTCATATCCATTTATTAAGCCCTCAAGCCAAAATAAAAAAAAACAAAAAACTTCCCCTCTCTGTAAATGTCCCTTATCAGCTACGGAAATTCTTCCTTACAGAAGGAAAAAGATTGTTTCTTCTAGGCTGCACTGCCTAGAACCATGTACCTGTGCTACTGAACACACATGGATTTAGGCAGCCAGAAAGCTGAATGCCCAGATAAGAGCTTGCTGATGTGTTGGGAAGGGTGGAGTTAATATTCAGCCAGCTCTCCTCTCAAGCTGCCCAGGGAACTCTGCCAAGGACTACAGCACATGAGTGGGGAGAGACGCTGACAATGATCGCCGACATTTACCGATTGAAAATTGAATCCTGCCATGCCTAATTAAGGCCTCGATGCAGCAATCTGAGACTTATTTCTGCCCCCCCATGCAGGGCCCCATCAGTGCAGGAATCCACCTGGATGGAGCCGAGTGCAGGATCAGGGCCTATCTGTGCCTCAGCTTGTTGCATCTGTGCTGGACCATAATTTCCTCCAGGCAGGGACCGTGCATCTGTCTATGTTTGAAAAAGTGCTAAGTACGCTGTAGTGGCTGGTCAAAATAATAAAAATAATTAATGTCCCCACTTTGCTCCTTGGGGAGCAAAAGGAGACGTGCTGCTTCTTAGACCATTTAATTGAGTTCAAAGCTGCCAGTGGTGTTTGCAGAAGACATTTCTTTCCCTGTGTAGGACCAGATTATGATCCTGTTACAACCCATAGGCTTTTACTCCACAAGCAGTGCCACTGACTTTGGTGGGCCAATGCTCAGGGGGAAAGCACTTTTCAAATGGAGTCAGAGTATCACAAACTGGTGCTTAATTATTTTTGCCTTCTCTATAGCAAGATCTTTATTATTTAAAAAAAAATATCCTAGTGACTGTTTTATTAAATATTAATATTATCTTACATTTCTATTGCAACGTCCATCCCAAAGCATCTCAGTCACTGTTAGAGAAGGGAGAAAGGAGTCAAAAATGTTTATTTAATTTGTGGATTTTTAAAAAAAGTTTATTTCCATTTTCACAGCTCTGAAACAGAGGAGGATTTTTCACTCCCTTCTCATGATATTGGTACCAAAATGGCCATTTTTCACATTTTAAGAAAAATGCAACATTAAAATATTTCACTTTTTTAAATGCAAATCGATTTTCAGCCCAAAGGACTTTGCATTTCAAAACTGCTGGAAGTTGTTTTGCATTGGAAACAAGATCCCTTTTTTTTGGATGGGGGACCTATTTTCATTCCAAAAGGCTCCAGTTTTTCCAGGATGAAACCTGAAAAAGAAATTCATTAGCATTTTTTCCTGTTCTTATTATTATTGTTGAAAATTTGGACCATTTTTAGAAATTCAAAGCCAGAGGGCAGAAGTCTTGATTTTCTAGGCCTCTGAATTTTGTTTCAAATTTTCTCCGATAAATCTACAAATTATATACACATGACAACACAGAAACGCAGCCACTTCTGCGGGGCGGGGGACTGATGAAGGCCCAGAACTCACCTGCAGCTTTTCACTGTGACAAGGAAAATTTGCTATCAAGGTCTAAGAGGTAATGGGGAGTTTGCAATGAAGTGTGTGCATGTGGCATGGGAGAAGAATAGTGATCCTCATTTAGGTTCTGCTTAGATCCATCCTACAAGACTATGGCCATTTAATCCAAAGTTCTGCCTGCATTTAGGAGTTCCATACTGACCCCTGTTTCCACACCAGTGCCTGGGGCAGCCCAGAACCCAGAGGGCACAACGTTGGCATAAAGCCACCTTTTCCTTCCCCTTTTCCAGCACAGCACTACTTCTTTTCTTGATGTTTTCCTTTATTACCACCCACCGCCACTCACACTTGTCCAGGGTGTTCCCTGAGTTCAATGATCCATTCTGCCCTGAGTTGCAGCCGTTAATGCCAATGGGCTTGCAAGGGAGGCAGAGAAATGTCCCCCTCCTTTCCTTTTCCTCCCTGCATTTATGTTGCAAATCTTCCTTCCTGTCTGGGAATGACAGTGCAGGAATAAATGAGGAGTTGGGAGCAAGTTCCCATCAGCCCAGGCGCAGCAGAGCTCCCATCTGTCTGAGATGCCCCCAGCTCCTTTCGTGCAGACAGCAGGAGGAGATGGACTTTATTGTTTCCCTGTCAGATTTCAAGTAAAGGAGTTTACTACCAAGTCTGCAGGGAACGGAGTGCGGGGTGGGGGGAGGAGAAGGAATCCTAAGCATCGCACGATACAAGTGCAAACCCTCTGCAAAAAGTTACTGCAGCTTCCCATAATCTACTGTGGTCCTGGCCTTTTAAACAAAGCTAATGCTCTTAGAATGAAATCCCAGCCACCTCACGCTGGGTGTCAGACTCCAGCCTCCAACCTGGACGCAGTCTCAATGAGGTTGCTTCTCCAGTGATCATGCATCATATGGACACAGCAGGAACTGTGTTCAAAGGATACTGACTATTGTCTTCATGGACACAGGGACCAGAGAAACTCCATCCCCTAGCTAAAGGACTGAAACAGCAACCCCCAGATATGTCTGGCCTCCTGCAAGAGACCTTGATGGAGAGGAGGATGAAGGCCGGGGAGCCAGAACTGAAGCAGGGACCTGGGCTGCTTCTCTCTCAGCTGCAGGGAAGGGATAATATCTTGCATTTCCATAGCAAGGAGCTCAAAGCTTTATGATGATGGACTGGGATAGCTTCACTCACCACTGAAATACAGCCACCTCTGGAACTTAGAAGCCACTTAATAGCCACCCTGCAGTTTAGGGCAGGGAGATGAATATTGTATCTAACCGAAATGGCGTGGGAAATCTAGAGGCAGCATGTAGATTCTGCTACACGGATATTGGGGCTCAGTGCCCTGAGCTTGTGAAGAATGCCAGGGGATCGTTAATGACCACAAGCAGTCTGGAAATTAGCTTTGATTCTCATTCCAAACAAGGTGTTTCCCAGCAACAGGACATCCCCAAGCACCATGCCGGGGCAGCTCCTGGGGTCGCTGTTGGACCCCAGCTTGTTTTTTCTCATCCCAAGGCTGCATCTCACCTGTGTGGTTTGTAACCATGTTAACACTCCAGGGGTGGGTGCCCCTTGACATCCTCATGGCTTGTTCTTTGTGCAAATCTGGGGCACATGGATCCAGCCAGTTGGCAGAGTTCAAGCTGTGCCTCAGACCCTTTCCCGCCAGGGCCACACTCTTGAATTCATCCCAGCTAAGAACCGGCGATCAGAGTACCATTTCCACTGTCTTCTGCGGGAACCCCTTTCTTGGAGAAGACACAACATGATCCGCAGATCAGGATAGAGTGGTCTTACACAGCGATGGAGACCCGCTGCCCCTTGGAGAGCAATGCTGAGTGTGGACCAAGCAGTCTTGTGCCGTTTATTGCCATCGATTGGAAAGAAACCCCAGAAAAACTTTCCTGGGGTCACACCAGAGCCAACTTGCCCCATGGGATTCCAAGGAGTGGCCTTTTCATGGCTGAATTACGGCAGGCACCACGTTTCAGTATATTCTGCCTCCCACTGGCCTGGTGCCCTCTCGGACTGCATATTTTTGACTCAGTCCCACATCCCATGCAAGCCTGGGGTTCTCTCACATTGTCTCTTGTAAACGAGTGACATGACCAGTGCAGAACCGGGGCCCTGCAAAACAGGGAGCAGCATGTTCTGAATCTTCCCCAGCTGTTTATTTTCCTTGTGACTATTTGGGCCTTTGTCCCAGGTTTCCAGCCATCCTTGGACACTGAGAGCTCTCTGCATACATCCGATACAGCTGTGTGCATGAATCCCCCGCTCAGAGGCGTGGTGTAGCCTGGAAGCCAGGAACCTCTGAGTTCCTGGGAGGTGTATTATGACAGCACCTAGGAACCCCAGTCCCGGACCAGGATCCTGTTGTGCACTGTTACAAACACAACACACAACCGATTCCTACGCCAACCAGCACTTACACTCTAATTAATCTCAGCTCTTATATTGATTCAGTGGCTTTAGACCAGTCACTTAAAATGCAAATCTCAGCTTATATTTTATGTTCCATTCCTGTTTCTTTGAACACCCTAGATTATTAAAAAGGGGGAGGGGGAACTAATTAAAATTGAATTAGGTTTTCATTAGTTAAGACTTTTAGCCTTTCGCTCACTTTCTACAAACAGACTAGTCTGGTGGTGGCAGACACTTGGCCCATCTGGTGGATGTGGGTGACTCCCATGCCGTATTCAGATTCTCCAGAATCCCAGTTTTCATGGAAAAAAAAAGTTTCTAGGCTTCCTGATTGCACAGCTAACCTTCCAAATGTGAACCGAGTATAAACCGATGCAGGGCTTTTTGCCTGAGTCTGCAGAGAGCCTGAACTAATATCTCTGGAATTCAGCCCTTCCTGCACAAAGGGTCTGGCACCTCTGGGCTTGTCTGTTTTACTTTTGTCTTAGTCAGTTTCTTTGGTGCTTTCCCAATATTGATAAGGTCTGAGCCTCTGACACAAAAGGGGGATGTTATTCTTTAAAAATAAAAAGTTTCCCCCTGGAAGTTTAAAAAAAACATTCAAAATGTTTCTGTGGGTGTTCAGCTTTTTTAGCCCACATTGTCCTGACACTGCCCCTTTAATAAATCCATCTGTACTCAGTTTCCCCATCTGATAAAAAAATGGGAGCTCACAATACTTACCTCTCTGACCGAGGTGTTGTAGATAAAAAGTGCTTTAAGAAGTGCTAGGTATTAGCGTTATATTCCTGACTCCAACGTGCCGCAGACATGAGTGACATGCACTGTAAAACATACATCTATGCACACAGAATGTTACATAACTGGTTAGGTGCATTATGACTGGGAGAGGAATCTTTCCCCTCCTCTTGCCATGACAGCAAGCAGGATGCTAGGGTTGATTGACTAGCGGTGTGATTGGATATGGCACATCCAATGCCCTAGGATCCTGCTGCGCTGCATAGCATACCCAAGCCCTACAGGTTAACTGAGGACACCTTTTGTCCACTGGTGGAACTGAATTCACTCCTGGCCCCCTATCCGTCTCAAACTGAGTGGTTTTTATGGGTTAGATCAGTGTATTCGGATGGGAGTTACTGCAAAGATTATGTTATTAAATCGGTACAGAACATATCTTCCAGGCAGTCACTTGGAGCCTGAGAAAGGAAAGGCGCTTTTCCAGAACTGTAAGATAGCCTGGCAGGGTTAGTGTAGGGGGAAAGCTCGTCTGGGCAGGAGGCAAAGCTTTCTTGGGAAGCAGGCCAAAGCTGTGGCATGAATTCCCCAGGAATTAGGGGTCATCATAAACCTCCCCACCTTCCACTCCATGTGGCCAGCACAGCACGCCTCTCCGACAAACACGCAGCTGCATCCTGCATTTCAAAACAACCACCGCCAAAGCAAGCCATCCCCTGCACACCCAGTTCTCCCCCTGGGGAGAGGATGAGAGAGGGAGAATAAACCACATGTGACAGATGTGAGTCATGGCGCTTAATGCACTGCTGGAAGGTGCTCAGATGCTGCCGTGGCGATGCCGCGCTGGCATAGAAACCTGTACAGAATGGCATGGCTGGGGAGGGGCTAACGGGGGCTGGGTGGGAAATTGAGCTGGGTGAAATGAAGCTGCTTTGATCTGGCTGGGGGAGTTGGAAAGGAACGCAGGCTAGGGAGAGATGGGAAAGTTTGGGAGCGAAGGAAGAGAGAGCAGGGCTAGAAGGGGAGAAGAGAGAATAAATTGCGGGACCAGGGGGGAAAAAATGAAAAAGGGAAGGAATAAAATGAGAAGAGGGAGAAGAATAGAGCAAAGAAACTGTAAAGGGAAAGAGGGTCAGAGGAGAAGGGAAGTGCTAAAGAGACCGAGACAGGGAGGCCGGAGCAGGGGAAAATAATCAGCAATTTACATGAGTTTGAGGGATTTTAGAAAATAATGATGATGATGATGATGAAGAAAAAAAGGACAAAAGCCAGGCCTGGGGCAGCTTTAAAACCATCATCACAGAGAATTATCCACCCAGGTGGAGCTGGGGAAGGAATGCCCCGTTCTCCGCCCCATGTGGCTCAGAGACTGCCTCCCCCCGTGGCTTGCTGTGGATCCCGGGGGTTAGGCCTGGCCCCTGAATCTCAGCAAGGAGCTGAGAGGAGGGCCCTGAATGAGAGGAAGAATTGGCATCCGGGTCCCTCTTTGGCGACTGCCATCACCTAGTCCTTTGCTAGGCAGGGATCGTGGGCTGCCTTGAACGCTCTGCTGCTCTGAGCTGCTAGTGGTTGCTTACCCGAGCCCATTAGCACTGTATTAGTGACGAGGATGCTCCCCGCGTTCCCAGTGAGATTTATCGTGGGAACCGTCCCATCCGTAATGCGCTGCGCAAGGGGGTCACCTCCCTCTCCCATAGCCATCCCTGCTCTTCTTCCCACCCCCCCCCCCCGCCAACAGCTGTTTGGCCAGATGACCTAATTCCACTGGGTTTTAAACAGGAGCAGCTTCCCCTGCTGTTTCTCTCTCTAATGGCTGAACCGTTCAGCCTTAAAACCCTCCAGTGTTCCTCGTCATCGCTCCATCAGAAATCCACTCGGCGCTAGGCCCCTCCTTGCGCCCTCCCTTCCCCAACCTGCCTGAATGACGGCCTGCCCGAGAATGGGTTTCCATGGGAACTCAAACTCCAACAGTCGGGGATAAGAGACAATTTTCGTGGTTGCTGGACAGCCTGGGAAATTGCCAATCAGAGGGTGAAAAAGAAGAGCTGGAAAGAAGATGGAGAGACAGAGAGAGACCTGCAGCTTGGCTTGCAACAGCTCCATGGGCCAGGGCACTAATGCAGAAGCCTCGATGCCTCAGATCCAAGGGGCTGTTCTAAACATTGCAAGATGCCCGGGGCTTCTGGTGGCTTGGCCAGCTGCAGAACTAGGGGGGCAATGCAGGCTCAGTCAGTGATACTCAGCTTCGAAGTGATTACTGACACCCCTCACACCCCCCCCCCCATAATAGGAAGGAATTAGGAACCAGGTGAGGAGTTTTGGAGAAGAGCTGCAGCTTTTACCAGGAAAATGCAATCAAGAACATTAGCTGCGACATTGGGCTGGGCGCTGGGGGTGGGGAAGAATGAGAGGTTTGCTTTAATCATTAAAATATTTTGAATTAAAGCGACGGCATCAAAATAAACACATTATTAACCTATCATTGTTAACAGAAAAGGATTAAATGGGAGAAATATTTATTTCTCTCTCCTCCCCACAGTGACTATAAAATGACTATAAAATTTCCCCTATATTCTCCTTTGTCAGTTTCCCCTGTTGTGGTATTGCCAATTTCCAGCATTCATAAGTTAGGCTCAAAAAAAAAAAGTTGAGATTGTTTTATTTGCTTTCTGATGTTTGGGTCTTTAAGGGTTCATGTTTTCAAGCTTTATGCCACAACTAAGAGGGATAGACGCTTACATTTAAAAAAAAATGAAAGCGAGATTCACACATAATCACAGGACTCCCAGAGCTGGAGATTTCAGAAATGCCCCCAGCAAATATCACAAGACGTGATAAAATTGGGAGAGTGGGAAACATTAGGTGGTGTTTGTGTGGGTCTTTCATGCAGCAGCAAAACAGAGAGGAACATTTATGAAAAAAAAACAGGAAAAATGTGATAGTGAAACCATAACAAAATATCCACAGGGCTCAGAGGGCTGGTGGAGAACCTGAAACGACTTGCAATTGATTTTTTAAACTGACTGCTTTCAAGTTGATGGTGTTCCCTTTTGATACATGTGCAATGCAAGTTAGTGCCTCATGGTCCCAAAGAAATATCGCTTTGCCCAGGATCATTCTTGCTGGGACAATTGCAACCAACAGGCATTTGTATTAAAATATGGGACAAGCCCCAAAATGGAACAGTTTATCTGAAATCCTCACTCCTCTTCCTCATTCATTCCCCCCTCCCTGGCCAAAAATAATCCCGCTTTGGATAAAATTAGATCCAGATCCAAACTGCCAATCATCTTGCTACAGCAAATCCCAACCCAATTCTCCATCGCTGGCAGTTTTAAAATCAAGATTGGATATTTTTCTGAAAGATCTGCTCTCGTTCAAACAGGAATTATTGGGGGACGTGTTACACAGGGGGTCAGATTCAATTATCACAAAGGTCTCTTCCCGCCTTGGAATCTATGAACCTAACACCTTTTTTTTTTTTTTTTTTTTTTTAAATATAAATCTCCCCAGTTGCTGCCCCGTCCCATTCTGACCATCTCTGGGCAGGAAGGATAGCCTGGTGAGCAGAAATTGGGACTGGTTAGTGGCCCCTGGCACTGGCTGTCTGAGGAATGTACTTAAAGGGATTTCAGCAGGTAGTTTTGTCCCGAAGTTTAGGTGTCTGTTAAAATCCCCAACTTTTTACAGTGTCTCAGATCAATCAAAATATTTCCCTGATATTTTCCCTGGTCGATCCAGCACTGATGTGTTTTTAAAGATACACCCTGCGGTGTTTGCAATCCTGACACTGCAGCATTCGTACATGTGCATGAGATCCTGAATATTTCAACTGTTTGTTAAATTCTGCTCCTTTTGTTACTCCAGCCTCTCCACCCCACTTGTTTGTCTTGTCCACCTGTTGTTTCCTGACTAGCACCGAGCCTGTGAGCTGTCTGGGGCAGAGGATGTCTTCCTTCTTAGGTGGCTGTTACAGCCCCTAGCACAGGGGTCGGCAGCCTTTTAAAAGTGGTATGCTGAGTCTTCATTTATTCACTCTGATTTAAGGTTTCGCATGCCAGTCGTACATTTTAACATTTTTAGAAGGCCTCTTTCTCTAAGTCTATAATATATAACTAAACTATTGTTGTATATAAAGTAAATAAGGTTTTTAAAATGTTTAAGAAGCTTCATTTAAAATTAAATTCAAATGCAGAACCCCCCGGACCAGTGGCCAGGACCCAGGCAGAGTAAGTGCCACTGAAAATCAGCTTGCTTGTCGCCTTTGGCCTACATGCCATAGGTTGCCTACCCCTGCCCTAGCATCATGGGGTCCTGATTCTGGAATAGGGTTGCTAGTGATACAAACAGTAAATACTCACAATAATATGAACGTGACTAGGCACTCCAAAGTGAAACTGTCCCATTTATTTTCATTGTCCAAGGGCAGAGAGGAGGGTAAAACAGCGACAATCAAATGGAAATGTTGAAAACTCTGTGCAGTTCTAATACACTGGAGCGTTGCGAACAACATTGGTCAGGAGCCTTTGTCTTTAAAAAAAAATGGGGCTGGATTTTCTGGTCCCCCACCCTGTTGTAAATCAAGAGCCAGACCCGTGACTTTTAACCCTTTCAATCAAGTTGATCAGAGGGCAGCTTTTTCCCATGAAAATACCTTGACATTGAATGAGACCCGTGTGTTTGTGTGAGTGACTGCACCTGTGTGCACGCAGCTGTACGTCTGTCTCCGCGTGCTGCCTGTATGGCAGGAGTGTGGATTTTTCTGTCTGCATGTCTCTCTCGCTCCCTCTCTGGAAACATGGCTCGGACAGCATCCGTGGAGTCACTGTGCAACGCATCTTGCCGGGCATGCATGAGCCCATGTGTGGTCACGTCTTTTATTTATGGGTGTGCGCATGTGTCTCCCAATGCGCTCTTGTGTAAGTGTGTGCTGGCACGTGTGGGCCCTCCCCTCACGTGTCCCAATGCATGCACATCTGTGGGGGGGAGGGGACGGAGCACTGGGTTACCTAGGTGGGGAGCCACTTTCTAAGCCGATGGGTGCTGCCCGCAGCATGAAAGCCCCCCACACACACTTCCCCTGTGCTGTTGTAGCTTGCAGACCTGTTGTTTTTCAGGTCACTGCACTCTCAAGCAGATAGCAGCCTCTTCTCTATTTTCCCTGACACACGTCACATTCAATTGGTTTTGTTTGAAGCCAGCCCCTCTGATCCTGTCACTAACAATAAGGAATCCTCCCTCGCTGCTCCTCCTAAACCTCATCCTGACACAGCCATTCCCTGCGGGGCCTTTCTCCTATGCACGTTCCAGGGGGCGTATTTAACCATTTCGGTGACACGACCCCTCTGTGGGACGGGGAGCAGGATCATCCCTGGGGTCAGGCACTAAGAGTAACCAGCTGGTGTGATCCAGAGACCAGAGCTCCATGCTGCCAACGCAAGCAGACGCCATGTTTCTCTCCGGCCTCATGACACCCGGCTGTAAGATGTTAGCATCGGAGCCTGGGCTTCGGGCCAGCTGGGGGGCCGCTTTGTGTGGGGTGATGGAGAAGGGAGTAGCGGAGGGGGAACAGGAAGAAGGCACCCCGTTGTTGTCATCACTTCCGCTCCCCGTCCCCATAAACTCTTGAATTGAGTTTCTCCCTTACAATTAACTAATCCAAAGCGACTCACTGCCTAACGTGAATGTAGTCTTGTGCCTTTCATCCCCTCTCCCACCAGGGCCAGAGTGTGCTGAGCCCTCAAGACATGTCCTGTGGACAGTGGGAGGGAGGGTAGGGGATATTCGTCCTCCCTTTGGCCCCGCACCCACCCATCTCCCTGGCATTAGTGCCAACCCTTTGGCAACATTTCTAGCATGGGAGACTGGAAGCCAGGACACCTGGGTTCTTTTTCTGTCTCAAGACGCAGGAGAGGGGGGTCTAGTGGTTAAAGCCTGCGGAGGCTGGGAGCTACAGCCCTGGGTTCTAGTCCCTCTCCAGGCATGAGCACCAGGAAACTCGAACTCAGGGCTCTTGGGTTCCATTCCCTATCGCTGCTGTGCAACGCTGGGCAAATCACATTTCCTCACCTGCCATGTGGGGAGGATAATGCTCACCTTGCAGGGGGTGGGCCTGGGAGGCTTCACTCTTTAATGTCTGCAGTGTGCTTTGAGATCCTGCGATGGCAGGAGCTATTATTAACCCTTAGGGGGCTGGATCCCTGCTTGGTATCACAGGAAC
Organism: Gopherus evgoodei; assembly: GCF_007399415.2. Lineage (NCBI taxonomy): Eukaryota > Metazoa > Chordata > Testudines > Testudinidae > Gopherus > Gopherus evgoodei. The sequence goes on from NC_044343.1 coordinate 6,609,840, forward strand.
CTCATCGGATTGCTGTCCGGGATGAATTGTGGCCCAAGGAAAGTAACTCACCTGCCCTGTGTGTTACACATCCAAGGCCGGATGCCCCGTGTCCTTGTCCTCTGAGCCGCGAGACTCACAGAAGGTTGATGTTTCTGTGTTTGCCCCTAGGGGACAGGAAGCTGTTTGTGGGGATGCTAAATAAGCAGCAGTCTGAGGATGACGTGCTCCGGCTCTTTGAACCCTTTGGGGTCATTGACGAATGTACCGTGCTCCGGGGACCTGATGGCAACAGTAAAGGTGCGAGCCTCCTCTGTCTGTCATGCCTGCTCCACAGGTAGGCCTCTGCCTTGCTGTCTCTGCGCGCTGGGGTGCACCCAACTCAACCCCGGCGCTGGGTGGGTCTGTACGTCAGGGCCGTTTCCCAGCCAAAGATGGAGGGTGGCAGGCAAGAGGAGAGGCCTGCTTCGGAGAGGGGGAACATGGCTTGGGATGAGTCCCTGGGTCAGCAGACGTTGATGTGCCCAGCTGTCTGCCTGAATCAGCTGGAGCACCTGCCAAACCAGCCTCTTGCCTCCATCTGTCCTCCTGGCCCTGGCCCTGGAATGCTTTGTAGGGATCGGCCTGAGCAGCAGGATCCGGATCTCAGACTCTGGGCTGGTTCGGATCCGGCCTCGGGCCCTCTCCCCAGTACGCAGGTGGTGCCTGGCTCCCGGCTTCCCTCTCGGGTTTGCTCTCACCTGCAGTCTCCCTTGCTCTCTGTCCCTCTCCAGGCTGCGCCTTTGTAAAGTTCTCGTCTCACACAGAGGCTCAAGCAGCAATCCACGCACTGCACGGCAGCCAGACAATGCCTGTGAGTATGAGTCCAAGGTACCCGTCACGCCCCCTGCTCCCCATCTCTGTTCAAGTGACCGCTCCCCATCCATCTGTGGCTGGGAACCCCCATCACCGCTCAGCAGAGCAACAGGCACATGCATGTGTTGTGACCTGTGTGGGAGTACAATATGTGTTACTGCTCTGCCTGCGCATTCGGTTGTGTGTGCCCAGGGTATCCCATCATCCTGACTATCTCAGGCAGGGGTGGCGGTCGTGGTGTTGTGTTTGCCTTGGTAGGTCTGACTGTGAGCAGACAGGGCAGGGCGTGTGGTGTATATTTGGGCTCCTATAGGCATGTGGCTGTGTGTGACCTGGATGTTAGATTGTGTATCTGTGATTGATTTGGGGTCAATGTGATTAGGGGTGCCCTGGGACAGAGTACATCTGTATCTACTCTGCTTGGACATATGGCGGTGTGCATGCCCTGTTGTCTGCCTCTCTGTCACCTGGGGCTGGGGTGTGTGTAGAAAGGAGCATGTGTTTGTGCCCAGAGTGGGTGTGACTGTGAGTATTCTGGGGTGTGGTGTGCATGGGTGTACATGCTTCGTACATGTTTGGGAGCGGGAAACAACATCTATCCTGTGTGCCGGAGCGATGGTTGCCTCATAGTTGTGCGTTCTCTCTCCATGTCACCCGGGGCGCGGTGGGACTTTGCATTGCTCAGGTGGTTGTTATCCTAGGATGCATGTGTGGTTTGTTTGCCTGCATACACCGTTGTGTGTATGTGCCCTGTACGCCAGTGCTGTACCGGTGCCTCCCTGTCACCTCACTGCCAGTATCTGCGGCTGTGTGTTGTGTGGGTGTGGGGACAGCCAGATGCTCGGCGTTGCACCTGCGGCTGGGCGCCCTTGGGCATCCTTGTGGCAGCAACCGTGTTTTCTTGTGTGCGTGTCTGTATCTGTGTCCACCAGCTTGTGTGTCTGGGCAGGGCCCCCCCTAGCTCTCGGGTTCAGATCTCAGCCGGACCCTTTCACTCTGACATTTGCTGCTCTGCTGACCCTCCTCCTCTCTTCCTCTCTGTGCTGCCACTCCCATCAATGCCGCCCGATGCCCTCACTGCTGTGCTTTTCTCTCTCTCTGTCTCTGTCTCTGTCTCTCTGTCTCCTCTCTCTGTGCATAGGGTGCCTCCTCCAGTCTAGTCGTGAAGTTTGCTGACACCGATAAGGAGAGGACCCTACGTCGGATGCAGCAAATGGTGGGGCAGCTGGGGATTTTCACTCCGTCTCTCACCTTGCCGTTCAGCCCGTACAGCGCGTACGCGCAGGCTGTGAGTATCGCGGGGCCCTATCGCCGTGGTGTGACACCACGGAGACCAGGGCTGGCGGAGACCAGCTGGCTCCCGGAGCGGTCTGGTGTGGTCTCCTGGGTTTCCTTCTCAGCCTGTTGTGCTGGCTGTGCTGCAGGGCCTGAGCGAGACACACGATCTGGCCCCGGTGTGTTTCTCCTAGTGGGTGTGACTGGTTGGCCGACGGTCCTCCAGGAGAGATCTGGTCTCATTTCTGAGTTGTGACATATTGCTTCAGTACAGTGCCTGCTGTAGCTAGTGGACCGGTTGAAGTGTCTGGGAGTCCTGAGAGACAGCTCAAGTGTGCCCTGGTGTATTTCTCTGGTAGGGCCTGACTATGTTGCAGTCCCAGGCTACCCTGTGCTGACGGATGTGCTGCTCTTCCCTGCTCCGGGACCCAGCCTAGCTAGATTAAAGCTTATCCTGGAGACGTCAGTGCAAGCTGCAGTCACACTCCGCGATTGCCGTGTAGACCTTCCTGAGGTTTGTGGGCAGTTTGGAGCCATGATGCCTGGGACTTGTCCCCTGGATATGCAGAGTTTTCGCGTTGTGATGTATTCCTCTAGCATCCGGTGCAGTGTCCCTGGGTTGGGCGCATTGCTCTCTTAGCCCTTCGGAATGATTGTGCCATGGTGGGTCGTGAGTCCTAGCAAGCCGGGTCCTTGCGGGTTTCTCTCTCTTAGGTTTTGCTGCAGTGCTCAGGAAAATCCCAGCATCTAGTCCAACACAGTCGGTTCTGGAGTGTTTCTTTCTTTGCTGGTGCAATCACGTGGCCTGCAGTGGCTAGGAGAGTCTTTGAATCGAGGAGAACGTACCTGGCTCCACAATATTTCTCTCCTGGCTGGTTGAGCCTTGGATAGATTCATAAGAACATAAGAATGGCCCTACTGGATCAGACCAAGGGTCCATCTAGCCCAGTGTCCTGTCTACCAACAGTGGCCAGTGCCAGGTGCCCCAGAGGGAATGAACAGAACAGGGAATCACCAAGTGATCCATCCCCTGACACCCATTCCCAGCTTCTGGCAAACAGAGGCTACGGACACCATCCCTGTCCATCCTGGCTGATAGCCACTGATGGACCTATCCTCCATGAATGTATCTAGTTCTTTTTTTGAACCCAGTCATAGACTTAGTTTTCACACATCCTCTGGCAAGGAGTTCCCTAGGACGACTGTGTGTTGTGTGTAAAAAATACTTCCTTTTGTTTGTTTAAAACCTGCTGCCTATTAATTTCATTTGGTGACCCCTAGTTCTTATGTTATGAGAAGTAGTAAACAACACTTCCTTATCTACTTTCGCTATACCAATCATGATTGTATAGACCTCCATCATATCTCCCCTTAGCCATCTGTTTTCCAAGCTGAAAAGTCCCAGTCTTATTAATCTCTCCTCAGACGGAAGCCATTCCATCCCCCTAATCATTTTTGTTGCCCTTTTCTGAACCTTTTCCAATTCCAATATATCTTTTTTGAGATGGGGCGACCACGTCTGCCCACAGTATTCAAGATGTGGGCGTACCATGGACTTATATAGAGGCAACATGATATTTTCTATCCTATTATCTATCCCTTTCTGAATTTTTCCCAGCATTCTGTTCGCTTTTTTGACTGCCGCTGCACATTGAGTGGATGTTTTCAGACTCAAGACCTACTGCGGGGTCTCAGGTCCTTTGGCTGCAGACCAGGGCTACCTTAGCAGAACGCTGTTGTTAAAGAGCTGTGTGATGGCAGTAGTGTTATTTTCAATGGGATCTGGGCTATTGTCAGAGGCAGGATTCCAAGCCTGATGGACCAATGGTCCCATCTGGCAGTGCAAATCCTACCTTCCTGTGGCTCAGCCAACTCTGGTTGGTTATTTTCATCGTCAGGTCAGCTGACTACTTCATATAAGGTAGAAAAGCCCAGAGAGACTCTACATGGGTCTCCACTGTCATAAAAAACCCGCAGAACCAAGTATCAGAGCCTGGCACAATTGACTGGGCTTGCAGAGCTTGGGCTGTGGGACTACAAATTGCAGTGCAGGCGTTTGGTCTTAGATTGGAGCCTGGCTCTGGGTCCCAGCCCCCTCGTGGGGTTTCAGAGCCCAAGCCCAAATGTCCACACTGCCCTGCAGCCCAAGTCCCGTAAGCCTGAGTCAGCTGACCCAGGTCAGCTGGGGCCGTGCCACGGGTCTTCTACTGCAGTGTAGACGTACCCTCAGTGACCTGCTCAAGGCTACACTGGAGCAAAAAATTTGGAGTTAGGTGCAATCTTCATTCAGTCCCCTTTGTCCCATGGACCCCTCCCCGCCATGCACACACACACACGAGGGAAGAACCCTATCTGAGTTTGGAGGGAGGAGAAGCTGCCTGGACATAACCCCAATTGATGTCAGCAGTTTACATGGCTGTCAGTTCAAATTGTACCTGCTGAGGACTCGCTCCGCACCCTCCCCCCAATGCAGCCACCTCTGCCCGTTGATGAGGCAGGGCGCGAGGAAGAACACTGTCTGTGTCAAACTGTAACTGCAGAGGGAGTTCAGGGAGCTGGCCCTTGGCCACGATCGGCTAGTGGACTATTCTAATGGAAAATGACTGCAGGATCTGTAACAACCAGCACCGGTCAGGACCTTGGTGTTACGTGTCATTCAAATGATGACGCCTCCTCCTCTCACCAGCACCCTGTGCCTGGGACACTGGTCCAGTAAGGGTCTGGACGGGACAGTGCCTTGTCCTGAGCTACCAGCATCGCCTGCTCCAGCACCCCAGGGTTTGCTTCCAGCTCCCTCGTCCAATTACTGGCCACCCCTTGATCTAGATCCTAGCCAAGGGGGTCAGCCTTGGCACAGTGGGGGCTTTTGTCCACGCACATTTCTGGTGTGTGTGTTAGGTTGTGGGGTAGGCAGGGGTGGGACTTCAGGGAGGTCATGGCGTGAGAGGTCTTTGACTTTAGGCTTGGCCTTCGTCTTCTCTTTCACTCTTGACTGGTCCTGCCTCCCATTCCTTCTCCTTGCCTTCATTCCTAGCCTTTTCCTCCTTGACTCTTGGCTTGGCCTGCTTTCCTTCCCCCTTCTCATTGACTGTGGCCCAGCCCTGGGCCTTTAATCTTGGACTGTTGCTTCCCTTGGACCTTGGGCTTGTCCTGATCTTTGGCTTCTCCTCTCTCTGGAGGTGGGATCCTGGCCTGTTCTCACGCTGACTATATCAGGGTGTCGTGAGTCTCTGCAGTCTTCACCCTTCGAAGTGCCCTCCCCCATCGTCTGCGGAAGGGGCAGTACTGAGGAGGGATCTGCTAGCAGAGTCCTTGTAGACGTATTCCGAATGTCAATCCAGTGAGCAGCCTCGAGTGACGGGGCTTGTGCTGAGTTCGAGTTCAGCTGATCTCTGGAACGGCGACAAGTTTTTCCAAGGCAGCACTGGCGCGGAAGATTTGACACTTGTGGCTGCTTCCTGGCCAAGTGGACACTGTTATTATAATGTATCGGTGCAGCAAGTGATGGTGGCGCTGCATGATCCCAAGAGAACCTCTTTTGATCTGGCTGCTCCGTAAAACACCGGGAGTTTTTCGCCAGCTTGTGACTCGCTGGGTCTCTGGGCCAAAGCGATCAGACGGGTTAGAACGATGGGGATGGTAATCCCCTACACAGGGCAGAGAAGGAAAACAGTTGTGACCCTGAGTAAGGACCATGAGTGGTTAAAACTTGGCTTAACATCACCTCCCAAAGACAGCACCTCCAGGAGCACAGCGCCATGTAGCACCAACCTGGGGTATTGGTTTGATACCATCTCTTGTTCTACTTACTGAGATACCCCGACACTCCCAATCCCAACTTGCCTGGCCTAGGAGGTCTCCCAGGCCAGTAACCACAAGGGTATCCCTGCTTTGCTTAGAAGTGGGGGCCACTGGAAAAGCCACATGGGCGGGAATAGTGACAACCCAGGTTCATAGGCAGAAAAGCAGCTTCTTCTGGGGAGCATCCATGTGATGTCCCAGATAGTGGCTCTGTGGCCTTCCCATTAGCATGTAGATGGCTCTGCGCAGAGGCCCTGGGGTGGTGGCCATTGTGCGGGGTTCACTCTCCTCACCCAGGGCATTTCCTTTGGGATGGGAGGATGTGGCAGTCAGACTGCACCCTCTTTCCCACTAATATTGCGCCCTGCATGGATAAGCGACACGAGTGGTGTGTGGGATGTGCAGGTGCCTGCAGGGAAGGGAATTTTCTACCCAGAAGCCAAAACACTTTATTGAGTCCCCGTCCACCCCCCGTAGATCTCATGGGAGCTACAAAACTAGGTTTACTTGGTCCTGCCTGAACACAGGGGTCTGGGTGAGATGACTTCTAGAGGTCCCTTCCAGCCTGACATGTCTGTGATTCTATGATTCTCCCACCCATCCCACTGCTGCCCTGCTGAGCTGAATACTGCTCCAGCAGGCCTTGCTCGTGCCACTATAACGAGACATTAACGCCACAACTTAGCTAACTCCTATTTTGACTCAACAGCAGTGATCGGATGAGGTGCTCAAGCTAGATTTATACGTCTAGGAGCTACCAGCTCCTTGACTCTAGAACTCACTGCTTTGATCTCCTGTGTTTGCTGATCTCTGGGCCACATTGGTTGCAAAGGCTCTGAATATGCTCAGTCTTCTTAAGGGGGTGAGCTAAGTTGATGCAGTATCCATTAAACTTGAGAAGAGACAGGAGGGGAGTGAATATGAGGGGATTCTGTACTGAGGCTTCTGGACATAGACAGATCTTGGGGCTCATTAGATCTCCTGCTCATTAGTTCCCAGCCTGGGCACCGTGGATCATCTTCCTCCCTGCAAATGTCGCACCATTTACTCACTGTCATTCTTGCCTGTGAGAAACGACGGTGTCCGATGCTATCACAGGGCTACAAAGGGGCTGGATAATTTGGTGGGCATTCATGACTTTTGCAGCTATTTGTGCTAATATTTATGTAATCAAATCTCATGCTTCAGAGCATCAACGGATGGCCGCAGGGGTCAGGAAGAATTTTCCCTTCCTCCCCGTCTCCTACTCCAATGTGCATCACTACCTAGTTAGCCAGGTGCATTATGGAGGCAAAGGAGTTTGCCTTCCCCTGAGGCACCAGGCGGAGGCTGCTTCTGGAGGCAAAATTGCTCTGATTTTGTATGGCAAAGTCTGTGATGTGATCTCAGCCCCCGCGAGGGCTGTATGTTGTTAGTGTGGAGGCTAAAAGGGACTGCATGTGTCTGAGCAAAATACAAATGTATAACAGCCAGCTCCTGGCAATGGGCAGGGTGTGAGGGGAGCGATCTCACAGAGCTGCCTAGTGGAATTCCCATCCTTCAGGCTAATGAAAACCATACCGGACCATGCACTAAAGAATGCTTCCTAGAGAACAGTCTTGCACTGGTCCCCTGGTGGGAGAGGGCTGGAAGGAAATGCCTTACTCATCCTTTAGCCTCTCTCACTTGTCTGGTTCATGTATAAGGTCTCCCTTCATGAGTAGCTGAAGACAAGACTGGGAGGAGGAGCATGGGGTGGAGGCGGTTCTATCGCCACACAATGCATCCAAGTGCCTGTTGGCTTCTCTTGTAATGAGCTGGCGAATATGTATGCGGTACCGCTGCCCTTTGTGGAACAGAAATCAGAGCTTTTCAACTGTGTGTCATTGACCCCATACTGCTAACAGTGATTCTCCTTTAGCTCAAACTCTGTTTTCAGAGTAGGAAGATCCTCAAGTTCTAGCCTGGCTGCTGCCATGAGGGGTCATGGTGTGCAGCACAGAAGCGGCCCAGGAGACAGTGGATTTGTTACAGTACTAGAGAGCTGGGCCAGAAAGAAGCAGTGGTGTTAAGAGCTGGATCTGGCTTAGCCTGGCGTTTGGGAGCTCAGTCGAGGCCAGGGTTTGGGTCAGGCATTGACATAAACCTCTTGGGAGCGGCTCTTCCCGGGAGCTTGTCCGGCTGCATCCCAACCCAGCTGCAGGGAATCGGCTCCTTCCTCTGCTGAATCAGACCCACGCTCACATCCCCGGGAGCCAATTGGGGATTGAAGCTCAGAGGGGTTTGTCTGCGAGGTTATGTTTGCGGTGCCTTGCTGGCTTGGAGCTGGCCCTCCAGGAGCCGTCGCTCAGGTGAGTATCCAGGGAGCAAGGATGCTCCGTCCTAGCCCCATCACCAGGGAGGGCCTGGCCAGCCAGGCTTCTCCATCCCTTAGCAGCCGTCTGAGCGCTAGAATTTGGGGTGGATTCTTGGAATCTGGTGCCTCCTAGTGGCTGGTCGGAGATGAAACCTGCCTCTCAGATCCTGTGGCTGAGTTAGTAGCTGGGGTGGGGTTTGCATGTGGACGCTGTGTGAATGGGGGGTGTCCGGCCCTGGATTCCGAGGCTGAGTAACTTATTAGACGTACCCTGGCACCGGGGCTGAAGGGATGTCTCTTCGCTTCATTTCACAGCTGATGCAGCAGCAGACGACGGTTCTCTCCACGTCTCATGGCAGCTACCTGAGCCCAGGCGTCACCTTTTCCCCATGCCATATCCAGCAGATCGGCGCCGTCAGTCTAAATGGGCTACCGGCCACCCCGATTGCGCCGACCTCAGGTAGGTGCCCACCACTCTTAGCTCTGAGTAAAGCAGAGTTACTGTTATTACTGTTATTTACCTATACAGGGTTTAGGTAACAAGCAAGAACGAGGCCCCATTGTGCTAGGCAACAGAGTGGTAGCCTATCCCTGGCCTGCGGCGCGCCAGTGCCCTACTAATGCTATTTAGGCCTGTGGCATTGTGCACCTATCCCCACGGCACTGCCCAGGGGATTGGACTAGGAGACCTCTCAAGGTCCCTCCTGGTCCGATGGTTCTATGGTTGTGAGCTTCTTTGCAGCCGTGCCAGTCAGATGATAATGAATCGTTGGGCAGAGTTGTCGGTGGGTTGTGGAGGCCAAGCTAACGTGGGATTTGTTTGCCTTTTCCCTCAGGGCTACACTCGCCTCCTCTCCTGGGCACAGCCGCAGTTCCAGGGCTGGTAGCGCCAATCACAAACGGGTTCACCGGGGTGGTGCCTTTCCCAAGCGGCCATCCCACCTTGGAGACAGTTTACGCCAACGGCCTCGTGCCCTACCCAGGTATGGAGGGAGGGGAGGACCCTTGACTGCCATTTTCCTGGCTCGTAGGGCCAGACGATCTGATCGACTCCACCATCTCCCCAATGAAGTGCTGTGCCTCTTGTTACACTGTGTGTTCTCTCTCCTCCCGCTCCCCAGCCCTGCTTGATCTAGGTGTCTCTCTCTCCTCGTCTCTGTGTCTGGGCTTACGCATCACAAACCAGAGACCTCGGGGAGCCAGAACTAGTAACCGTCCCTGGCTTTCCAAAAAAGGAGTTTCTCACAGCTCCTGGCAGCCGCTCTGGGTCCCTTGGGCTTGCGGCAGGGTCAGGGAGCGCATGTGTAGCTCTCCCACGATTCTCTTTTCATTCCTTTCTCTTTCTCTCCCTCGCTCCAGCTCAGAGCCCCTCGGTGGCAGAGACCTTGCACCCAGCCTTTACCGGGGTTCAGCAGTATGCAGGTACCTGTCCCCTTTTCCGGCCCTCCCCAGCCTTCCCTTGTGTTCGCGTTCCGTTGGATAACTGGTTTGTTACATCTCATTGACCGCAGCCATGTATCCGACCACGACCATCACCCCGATAGCCCAGACCATCCCCCAGCCGCATCCCATCCTGCAGCAGCAGCAGCGAGAAGGTGAGGACTTGGGACTAGGGGAAGCTCCGGTCTGGGGCTGACGCTCTGATGCTCGTGGGATTCCCTTGGGGGAGCTGAGCCTCGTGGGCTCTGATCTCCCCTGTGGAGGGTGAACAGGCTTCACCCAGTGTCCTGGAGAAGCCTGACATATGAGCCATGGCTTGGCTTCAAAGCTGGCAGCGTCAGTGCCACCAAACCGCGCCAGTTGCACAAGCCCCCTTCTGGGGTCATCCCCAGTCACACGGGGCCTGCTCCACAGTCAGTGGAAAACCTGGATCAGGCCCTTGATGAGTGGGGAGAGAGAGGGAAGAGATGCACTCCAGTGAAGTCTCTGCACTTCTTGGACTTTCCGGGCCTTGGGATTTGTTTCTCAGCCTGTCACTTTCAATAATGTGACCCGAAAGAGATGAGGATTTTGTTCTCACCCTGCACTGGCAATGCAGTTACTGCTCTGCCCTGCCATGCCAAAGGTTTGAATCAGATTCCTGAGACTGGCCCAGCATGGGGAGAGAGCCCCTGGCATCACTCTGCAGCGCTTCCTCCTGGCTCTTCTGGGAGGAGCGTTGGTGGATTCCCCCAGCCATCCCTGCTCAATGCAACAGGCTCCATCGAGGGCCTGGTTTGCTGCTTTAAGCAGCAGGCTTGTAATCTGTAAGCTGCCCGGCTCAGCCCTTCCTCGGGTGTGTCCAGCGCAATCCTTGAGGTTTACCGTGTGGTCGTCTTTCAGATGGGACTTCAAATCCAAGGGTCAGACCTCGCCAGTGAGTCCTCAGGGCTCTCAACCCCATGGCTTCCACCAGGGCTAAGTTCACGCAAATGGAACGAACCCGTCAGTGCCCAGGCTCTGGCACGTCACTGAGGGAGATGTCCAGTGTCACCGGTGGGAACTGGGGGCTGGGATACCCAAAGCTGCTCAGCAGAACCCTGCAGTCATGTGTTGTTCCCAAGGCACTGCTGGGATAAGTAGTTCACAAACTGTGGCTGTGGGGGCAGCCCTCTGAGCGCCCACACCCCAAATCCAGAGCTAACCGCTGGTGAGAGCAGAGCAGTGGTGGGATTGGGAGGCGGAGGTGGCCCATCAGAGGTTCTCTGTTCTCTGAGCTGAACCTGTTTTTTCTCTTTTCCCTCGGGGGTTGTGCACACTTGTGTCCTGTCCCCTCTAACCCCCTCGCCGTCCCTGACTGCAGGTCCCGAAGGCTGCAACCTCTTCATCTACCACCTCCCTCAGGAGTTTGGAGACAACGAGCTGATGCAAATGTTCCTGCCCTTTGGCAACATTATCTCCTCCAAGGTGTTCATGGACCGAGCCACCAACCAGAGCAAGTGCTTTGGTAAGCAAGCCCCTTTTCCGCCGCAGCAGAGGGCCCTGAGAGGCAGAGTGAGGGCAAGGCTGGATGAGACAGCAGCCATCTGGGGCACGAGGTGGAAAAGAGATGAACTCCCCTGGGGCATGGAGCGCTCTGAGCTAGAGGCGTTTGGGGGACCCAAAGTCCTGCATCCAGTTCTGGGTGGAGTGGAGGCTACATCGGAAGTGTGAGAGAGTAGCTCAGCAACGCGCGCACGTGTGTGTGTGTGTGTGTGTGTACACGCGCGAACATGCGGACTGGGGCTGTGTATAAACTGGGTGTGTGCACACACCAAGGGATGTATGTGTATGAACTTGTGGATGTGTCTGTGTATATACCAGGTGATCTGGGAGTGTGTGTGTGTGTGTGTGTGTGTGTGTGTGTGTACACGCGCGAACATGCGGACTGGGGCTGTGTATAAACTGGGTGTGTGCACACACCAAGGGATGTATGTGTATGAACTTGTGGATGTGTCTGTGTATATACCAGGTGATCTGGGAGTGTGTGTGTGTGTGTGTGTGTGTGTGTGTGTGTGTGTGTGTGTGTGTGTGTCCCCACACTATCAGTGTAGGTACATACATGCCCCTTTCCCTCAGCAATATGTCAGCACACCAGCCTAGAGGACACAGGGTGTGGTTCGTTTATAGGGGCTTGTTTCGGTCGCTATGGTTATTGGTGTGTGTGGTCGGTGTTTGTGCATGAGTGTGAACCGGTGGAGGGGTGTCTGCTGCTGTGCGTGCACAGAATATATGGTGGGGGTGGTGGAGGGGCTGAGACCTGCACTGACTGTGGCTCGGAGGAGGGCGACATCTGGGGGGGGGGCCTCTCCTCTCTGCTGGGAGCAGATTTTACCGTCTAGGCCCAGCTCTTGGGATCGTTCTATCTGCTGCCATCACCAGTCTCCTGCTACTGCTCAGCTGCACCCATGGAACTTGGAGATCATGGCTGCCAGGCACGAGGTTTCTCTTGGGCAGCAGAGGCTGATCCCATGGAATAGCAGGGCAGAGACCTGGAGCTGGACTCTGCAGTCAACGGGGAGCCCGTGCAGAGTGGAACCCGGGGTGCTCACCAGGCAGGCTGCTGCCTTTTTCCCCAGTTGGAGCATTTTTTCAAGGCATGCGGCTTCATTCCTAGATAGCCTGAATTTCAACAGTCAGGCCTGGAGAGCGCAAAGGTGCCCATCACTGTGGCAGAGCCTGAATCTAGTCACCCAGGGCGCAGCCTTTCGCCCACTCGCAGCTGGAAGGGGGATGTTTTGTACTGGCATGGCTACCCTAGGTGGATGGATTTGAGCCAGTGCACCCCAGCAATCTCAGTCGGACGCTGGGGCATTAGATCCATGAGAAACTGTGACAGTTTCCATCTCCCCGGTCTTTGTTCTTCAGGTTTTGTGAGCTTTGACAACCCGTCCAGTGCCCAGACTGCCATCCAGGCCATGAACGGCTTCCAGGTCGGAATGAAGAGGTTGAAAGTTCAATTAAAACGACCCAAGGACGCCAGCCACCCCTACTGACAGTGTGTGAAGCCAGGATTCAGTGCTGCAGCACAGGTAAAGCATTAGACCTCCCAGCTCCTGCTCCTCCACCGCTGCTCTGTGACTCTGCAGCTGAGAGATCCTTACCAGAAGCAGGTTAACCACCTCTCAGTTGTTCAGCAGCCCCAGGCCATCCTGACTGCCCTGCTGTAGAGGTAGGAATTAACCCTGAGAGATTGTTTTCAGGTGGTGTGCGTGGCGTGGGCTTAGCCTGTGGCACGGTCTCCCAAGATAAGTGGTGGAAGCCACAACACTTGGGTCATTTAAAAATGGACTGAAGCATTCACTGGAGGGAACAATCCAGCTGGGTGGAGTAGACGGGGACCCAGGTTCTTATGTCCTAATATAGCCAGAAAGCCAAAGAGCTTCCATCTCTGCTTTCTGTGGACACCAGGACAATACATTGGGTTAGGAACAGGGGGCTGGGGTGAAGCACCACTTCTGCTGTTTAGTTTGGCCATGGTTTGAACTTCTGTGGTGACAGCTTGTTTTTCTCTGTTGGCTACCCTAGGCTGGAAGGGTTTTGCTAGCGAGGGCACTGGTGGAAGGGTCTGGAGCACGGTGAAGTTTGCGTGGCATCAGGGACCCAGCGAATGCTGGTTTTTGCAGCTGTTCCCATGTGAGAAGCCCTTCTCCCCGGGGATGCTGCATTAGGAACTATAGGAATGCCGCAGCTTCAGCAGGGACATGATTAGCGGATGGTGGACGTCAGCCACCACTCACGCCTGGCCATCCTCTCAGACTGGGCCTGGTACTTGCTTTGGCTGTCAGCGTGGATGTGCCCGCTTGCACTAGCGTTACTGCAGCATTTGGGGCTGGCCCTCTCCAACACTCACGTCAGATGTTTCTAATGGGGTGGGGCGAGCTGTTTCACCCCCAGCACAGAGCGTTTTTCCGGGCACTTCATGCTGCCACAGGACGGAAGGCAGCGAAGCCCTGTCTTTGCTAGCAGCCAAACAAGTTCTCAGCCCGCGTCAGCCATATTCCTTCAGTGTGGGTCTGCCCCCAATGTTCTAGTGGCTAGACCATGTATGAAGGGTTCTGAGTCTGGTACAGCCTTTGAGCTAATGAAGCTGTCCCTTCATTAGGGAGGGATAGCTCAGTGGTTTGAGCATTGGCCTGCTAAACCAAGGATTGTGAGTTCAGTCATTGAGGGGGCCATTTGGGGATTGGTTCTGCTTTGAGCAGGGGGTTGGACTAGATGATCTCTTGAGGTCCCTTCCAATCCTAATAATCTATGATTCAGCCCACAGTGATCCAGTGGTGTTGGGTTCTGGGCCTTGAGACCGCTGAGCTGAGGGAAGGCTGGAGGGGTGGGGAGAATCCTAATAACGTGGGGTCACTTTCCTCCAATGGAGGAGAAGGACAACGAGAAGCCTGATGTTCACCTCCCACCTTCTTTTCGTGCAGGCAAAGGAACCGTCCAGAGGAAGAACTTCTTCTGCTTCAAGCTGATTTCAGGAGAGGCCAGTAAATTTAAGAACTCTTTTGACACAGCCCCTTTCTGTCCCACCCTGCCCCGAAAACGTGACGCTCCAGAGAGAAGAGACGCTTTGGAAGGCTTGACATCGACCCAGCGGGAAGAGTCATGTCACAGCTGGCTGCTGCCACCACCACCATTACTGGGGGAGGAGGGGGCCAGAGAGGTCGACACTCATGGGGACCAGGCTGCCTTCTGCTCGGGATAGGTGTGGAGTGCCGTGGACTAAGAAAACTCATTTGTTGCGTCTCTAGGTCACCACAGCAACTCACGGGATTTTGGCTTTCACCCTTTCATATATAAATATAAATATATATATAATATATATATATATATACAGTCTCTATTTTTTTTTAACGTAAATCACAGGACCAAACTTTTCCATTCAGAGACTCCCTCCTCCTCACCTCCAGACTGGGACAGCACTTCCTCTACGGGGACTGCACAAGGGCCTGGACATTGTCAGAGGACGTGGCCACGGGGAGATCCTCTCTCCACTTGGTATTAGCAAGCAGTGAGGAGAGAGCGAACTATATACCTCCAGGAATGGAGTAGGCCACCTCAAGATTCACTCACCCATCAACCTTAGCACCAGCTTGATTAAAGCTACTGAGAGCTCTCAGTCTTACTTCTTGGAGGGCTTCTGGAGACTAGGCTACTGGAATTTGGCGCTGAAGCCCATCCTGAGCACCTCTGGAATGGGAAATAAGGTACGTTACCCTTTATCCCCGGCAACAGCAGCCCTTCCCTGTGCTCAGCAAAGAACCCTTGACTTTCATCGTTCTCCATGGCAACAGGGAATTTTTCCCAACCTATCAAAGGCCAGCGCTGTAATCCTACAGCAGAGAGATGGAAGCCTGAAATGGCCTCCACGTTCCAGCTAGAACATAGAGCTTTTTATCAAGCGTTTAGCATTTCCAAACCAAACATTCCATTGGCAACGATGTTTACTCCAGTTGAGGACCTCTTATCCCCTCCGCAAGGCTTTTCAGAGCAGATCCATGGAGGATAACATTGTAAAAGAGGTTGTTTTGTTTTTTCCAGCATTCCCTCGCCCTTCCAAGGACAAATTATACCGTATGCAGCATATATAGATATAGCTATAGATATAGATACACTTAAGCACAGAACCCAGGTCCGAGCTTGGTTAATTGGAGCTCTCCTAAAGTAGGGATCGTATGGACAAGCAGCATCCATTGAACAACTTGAAAGAGTCCCTTTAAGGTTCTACCAAAATAAGTTTAAGCAAAAGAAAAAAAAACAACTTCTGAACAACTAGTCCAGAGTTTGCTAATGTGCGAAGAACATTCCTGTGCGTGTCTGCGTGCGTTTGTGTGTGTCTGCGTGTGTTTAAACAACATCAGCAGAGGGTTGGTGGGGAAAGACTGATGTAGCAGGTTTAGAAGAGAGCGCTGAGGACTAAGTTTCTCTTGGGGCCTTTATAATCTGTCGTCATTCTCCAGCTTCCCACGTGCAGAAATTGCCCAGGCTCTTTAAGAAAGTACATTTGTGGATCTTCACCAACCCTCGCTGTCTGATTCTGAGAACACATGAGAGAGAGGATGAAGTATTGAAAGCTTGTGCGTTTCTATCGTCCATGTTTACTGATTGTAAATACCATTTTTATACTTAACATCTATTATGTACGTGATTTGTACGATGTTCTTTATTTCTGCTACAAGTGATTTCATGAAGTTTGAACTTTAATCAAATTTTGAACACAAAAAATATTACCAACAAACAACAAAATGAAAAAAAAAAAAAAGGACTTTGGAAATTTTAGGTTGAGCTGGTTTGAAATAAGTGTCTAAGATCAGTTTCTTCCATCACAGTTACCAATGTGATCAATCCGGTGTTGCAGGTGAGATTCAAGCTATGTCTTAATGTCAAACTCCTCGCTCTGGTCTAAAGAATCCGAAATTTATTTAATAAAAGTTTTACTTGTTAAGTAACTGGTTTTCGGATGTTGGTTGTGTCCCTCGCCAAATGATTTCTTGGGTTTGAAGACAGTCAGGAAGGCCCCAGATTAGTAAAGTATTTAAATACAGGCTTAAGGCCATCCCTATTCAGCAAATCAGTTGGGGTACATCTGCACTGCAGCTGGGAGATGTGAGTCCCTCAGCTCAGGGAGACGTACCCGGGTTAGCTTTAGTTGCGCTATGCACTAAAGATAGCAGCGTGGCCATGGCAGCAGGAGTGTTGTGACCTCTAAGCACCTTCCTAAGACTTCAAACAGGCTCATACTTTTTGAGCTGCCAGCCCAAGCCGCCAGGGCCACTCTGCTGTTTTTAGCACACTATCTTGATCAAAGCTAGCACATGCATGTCGCCCCCAAGCTGGGTATCACGTCAGCCCGCTGCAGTGCCACTGTACCCTTAAGCACTGATCCACAGTCAAGCATGTACTTAGGTTCCCTCTGTATTCAGCAAGGCCTGTAGACTTGGGAACGGACAGAAAGGAGGGTCCAACTCAGGCTATGTGCCAGCAAATGTCCTTATGAACAGGCAGCCCTAAAGGGCAGTAGCTCTCTAGGACGTTCGACAGCACCATCCCCAGAATAGCCGCCCCAGCACCTCGCCCTTTATTGGTGGCCCCAGCCCTAGGGAATGCTGCGAGACAGAGCGGCAGCATTTGGGAGCTGGGGACATGGAGACCAGGCCCTGACCTGTCGGTTCCCCACTCCCCGTGCTGTGCTTTAGCCACTGCGTCACACCAGCAAGCGGTTTCAGCCCCGGCTCCAGGTGTCTCGCTGAAGAGAGCTGGCCAGAATCGTACACTTTGGCCTGCAGCTTCTGAAAGCCAACCACATGACCTGTGCCCCAGTGGGGCAGAACCAGCCCCGGCTCCGTGACCTACACCCCAAAGCTACAGCAGCTACAAGGCAAATGGGCTTTTCTTTACACCACTGTCTTCTCTCACTCTTCTAATGTGTTCGTGACAAAGTCCAGCTGTTTTATTTTTAACTGATTAGTTCCCACAGCAGCTCTGTAAATAAAATGGACCAGCCCTTCAGGACTCAAACTCGACGCTGGCCAATCTATTAATTTACACCAGAACATCTGAGCCTGCCGAGAGAGAAACCCTCCTCTGGTCTGTTGCATAAGGGAAGCGGGACTCTCGTCAGCCCAGGGCAGCAGGATCTTGTGTTCGAGATTAGCTCAGCCCTGGTCTGGTGCGTGTAGTTTTCAGTTTTCCCTTCTGAAAATGGAATTAAACATTTCTTTTCCAAGCAGGCCTGCTTTATAAAGTGCTCTGGGCTACTCCTATGAAAGGTGCTCAAGGAAAGCAAAGGGTTCTGGAGAAATAAAGGCTCTCGCAGGCTCGCTTTTCATGTTTCCCCCTCAAAATCATGGTGCTCCTGGTGGAGGCTTTATAAGTGCCCTTATTGTTCTAGTTTACGTTTAAACCGTTGGAGACCCTTTTTCCAATCTCTGTGTGTTGCATTCAGAGGAGGATCACAGTTTTGTAGGGCCCTGGGCCAGAGAAAGTAGGAACCCCCCCTACCCCACAACCCTCATGCTCCTGCCAGGGAAATGGGGTCAGGGCGTAGGCGCTTGCCCTGCCAGGGAGCGTGATTGTGGCATAGGGGCAGGAGCGCCAGGTGGATGGGCGGAGCGGGGCAAGCCCCCATGCCCTGACCCTGCTTCCTGGCAGGAGCACTGGATTGGGGGGGCATTTTTCCAGGGCCCCCGGGCCTGGGCCCTGTTGGCCCAGTGGCTAATGGGCCACTGGGTGCACTGGTCAGTTATCGCACATCCACCTGCCTTTGGTTACTGCAACGGTCACCAAGCTCATAGGGGAGACTGAGGATTTGGGTAGGAAGCACTGGGGAGGCCCTTAGGCAAAGAATTATTGCCAAGAGTGGCTGGACGCTTGTCCCGTCCTGTCCAGGTCGAGCCCCAGCCCTGCTCTTGCATGTTCTAGAACAGGGCGGTTTCTCCGTTGAATAGAATCAAAGTGAAAGGGGAGGGAGAGTGGAGATCAGAGACCTGAAGTGCAGCCCGGTACAATACTCCACCCACTGGCTCGGGTAAGATGTTCTCAGGCAGCCCCGCAGACACAGCTCTAGGGCTGCAGATCCAGGCCGAAGCAGAGGAAAAGGGGCTGCAAGAGGAGGCAAGCAAAGGGAAGCAACCCGCTGCAGCAGAGCAGCTTGGGGCCGGCACGCTTCATTCCAAGGCCACCTCACCTAGCAAAACCTACCCTAGGCTGGAGGTGGGGCAGCAAGGGAGAGCCCAGCGCAGTGGCAGGAGGGGTGAGCCAGGCTCCGCACCCCCCTGCCCCCATCAGATCCTGCTCAAGACCAGGCAGCCCCTCTTGCCCCCCCCTGCTATTTTTGGTGCAGTCGCTTGTGCAGTGCTACCGCAGGTACGTCACCCATGCAGCTTGAGGCCCAGTGTCTGCTTAGCCTAGCCAAGATCACGCTGCAGGTACAGAGTGACCTGCCGGTAGAGAGGAAAACTGGGCTTGGGCTGGTAAAGGCCTCTGATGAAGGACCAGGCTCTAAGCACGGAGGCTGGTTCCTGCGGAGAAGGGAAGCTCTAACTCCGCCTTTCTTCTTGTGCCATTTGTTGCAGAGGGCGTTTCATCTACACCTTTACCTTGAGGGACCAGCAGCCCTTGAACCCGAGCACATCGGGGATCAGGCTGCAGGCTCAGGCAATTTGACTCCTTCCCTGCATACAGGCACAAGACCATGGATACTTTAAAAAACAGCGGTTTAATTAAAATAGAGGTTAAAATGCTATTAACAGCTGATTGGGGGGGAGGTTTATAAAGTCCACAAAAAACAGCAGCGTGGAGGAACACCAGTTGGACAGAACGTACAGACACATTTACAGGCTGGAGAGCACAAATCTACACATCTTAGCAGTGATAATAAGAGAAGCTGTTTCCTCAGGCTTGGCCGCTCCCAAAACCACAACAGGCTCTGTCTGGGCTCGGGCTAGTTGAAGCCGCGGGGCATGTGTGTCTGGGGTGGAGCTGCTACGACAGGCTATCGTGACCATTTCACAGGTTAGACGGCTCTGCGGGAGGAACAGCGCGAGGGCTCCCGCTGCCCCTTCCTGCTCAAAACAGCAGCTTTCCTCGGGGGCATTGGAAAGGAGCCAGGTTTCACGGCGTAGTCTCCTGAGGCATGGGGCTATCTGCAGACAGGGCTTCTTGGTTGGCTTTATTTCTACAGCCATCTCTCTGGATCTGGAGTGCAGAGGAAACAAGGGGCCACTCCCAGTATCAGCCCCAGCCGTGTAGTATGGCCCCCCAGTTTGCTCATCATGGCAAAGGGAAGCAGAGCGCTTAGTAAGAACACTAAGTCAGCACGGGGTCAATCTAGGCACACGATGGCCATGAAATGGCAGATAAATCCCTTCAAGGGCTACCAATGGGGAAAGCTGGAGGAGGTTCTGACTGGAGGACAAGGTGGGGGAAGCACCCCAGGGACAGAAGGGGCTGGTAAATGGGTATTATGGATGGGGGCAGCATTGCCCCCAGAGATGGCCAGTTGAGAGTCTGGCAAACCTACGAAGCAGCAGCCCTGGCAAAGCAAGAGCCAACGCTCGTCCCCGACTGTTGCTCCCAAGGCAGGAGTGCAACTGTAGTTTATGGGATTCAGCGGAGACCAGAACATCTGAGCAAGCCGCACTTTGTCTTCAGTTAGCAACAGAGAGGGGGAGTCAGCTGGACCAAGCAGGCTGGCTGGGTGGGAAGAGAATTTGGACCCTTCACTCTGCTCCAAGACTAGGAGGTGCCAGGGGCTTCTCTCTTCCTATATGGGGGCCCGATACTGACACAAGGTCCGCACTCATTAGCAGCACCAGAACAGCTTTAGAAAGGCAAGACCGCACCAGACTAACGAGGCAGCAGGCTGCCCAGGCCCCGGAGCGCCAGTGGCCACGTTAATAGTATTGGAGACTGTATGCAACTTGAGTCTGCTGGGGTACAAGGCCTTCAAGTCTTCCAAGGCCCCGTGAGCAGCCATGGAGAACTCGGGGTCCCCCGTGGTGAGCAGGTCAAAGACACAGGACTGGAAATACACGTCCTCCACCTGCAGGATGTGGCGACACTGCTCGGTGGCCATTTCCACTGTGTAGGCCCGTCGGGAGCTGGGCCAGAGAGGGCTGGAGCTCCCCAGGCTCAGCCTATGCTCCTGGATCAGTTCGTTCTTTGGGCAGCCGTGCAAACAGAGCTGGAGGCCAGTGCTCTCCTCCGAGAGGTTCAGGGTCTCCTCCGGCACACGGATGGCGAAGGTGAGGTAGCGGCCCACTTGGCGGATGATGACGGTGCTGCCGATGTAGTTGGCCTGGATCTCCACCTGGCCGGCGTCCGGCTTTTCCAGGATGCGCAGGCTGCTGGCTCCCTCCTGCCACCCTCCGGTTCTTGTGCCATCACTGAACGCCAGTGGCAGGTCCTCTGTGGTCGCCTGATAAACCTTCTGCTCCGTGCAGCCCTGGTAACTCTTAAAGATCAGCGTGATCTGCAGAGGAGACGGAAAGCAATGAGATCAGCCTGGTGAAAACACAGCCCGGTCCCCACCTCCCGCTGCAGCTGTGTCCACTAGGAAAAGGCACCGGGTGACACAGTAGCTCATAAAGAGGCTTTGAGGAGAGGCACTGACTCCATGGGTGGTCCAGGGCTGGAGCACCCACAGGAAAAAACAAAACAAAACAAAAACACAGAACAGTGGGTGCTCAGCACCCACCAGTGGGCCCCACCGATCAGCTCCTTCCTCTCTCCCACTCCAGTGCCTCCCACCTGACGAGGGTCAGGGTGCCAGGGCCGGGAGTGGGGTCGCGGCTCCAGGAAGGGGGGACGTGGACAGGGGTAAGGGGGCTGAGGCTGGGCGCAGAGCCCTGGGTGCGGAGCTATTGCGGGGGACACTTGGCGCGGGACTGGCTGCAGGGACCAGCAGCAGGGTCTGTGTCTTGGTCTGGGGCCAGGAGCAGAGCTGAGTGGCGCTCCCTTCCTGTCCCCCATGGGGCCTGTTCCCCAGCCGTGCTCCCCCAAACATTCCTTCACCCCCCCCCACACTTTGGGGACCTCTGCCCTAAGTCATCTGTTCTCTACTTCCCAGTGACACATTCTACTAGAGCTGAAGCTTACCTGCCCCACTGTGCTCCAAAACCCACCAGGGCGGGTCGTGAGGAACCCAGGGCCCCCCAGAATATCTATTCTGCTAGAGGCACCTTGCCTCAAGTCGTTTCAAACCTGGCAGCCGGATGCCTGAGACCATTGGCCACACAACCTTAAAGAGCTGTCCATAGCTGCAGCTCTCCTCTGGGCCCCACAACCCTCCGCTGGCACATCCAGCTGCCAGGACACAGAGCACAGGGAGAGCTAAGTTCATCGTCGCTTCTAACTCTGATCTCGTCCACCGTCAGAGCCGATGTCGCTTTTGGAACCAGCAGGAAGTCAGCCGGGCTGGCAGATGGCCACACAGCCTCAAGAGCATTCACAAGGGCATGCTCAGCAGAAGGGCTACGTGTGGGCAGAGGCTGACCAGAGCTGGGCTATCCCAGCCAACGGTGAGGTGTGGGGAAGGGACCTTCCCAAACTCTGCTGTGCCTCTCTCATGGTTAGAGACCATCAGTGTTCAGTGAGGCCATCCCTGGCCTCACTAGGGACAGAAGTTGTTTCAAGGTTCCTGAACAGGTTTAAACTTAGGCAACAAGAGGCCATCAGCACCGTGCCCTTGTCTGGTGGCAAGGGAAGGCAGGCGCCAGCCTGATACATGCTACAGGACAGGATCGTCTCTGAACAAGGCTCAGCGCATAAGTGGGGCCCTTCATTTTCCATTTTTATTTTATTTAATTTTTCTCGGGAATGGAGCAGTGTTTATTACCACCACCACCACAAAAACAGGTGAAAATCAGGGCAAAAAACTATTAATAATTGTTCTGGATAAATATCAGGGTTTATTTTGGTGGGCAGAAAGACAGAGGAGTGGAAAGTTTCCAGCATTAAGGCTTTGAATTCTGTTCATCAATGCGGTTTGCTGCAGAACTAAAAAAGAACTGAAAACTCAATGCCACCTCTACGTTTAAGAAAACGGTACATCTCTAATCCCCACCTAAAACTTGTCAGTTGAATAAACAGTTTACTGCAGTAGACTTAGGCCATGTCAATGCTACAAAGTTAAGTTGACTTCATGGTAGTCGACATTAAGCCTCCGATTGAAGTAAGTCATTCTTGCATGTCGACACAATGCTCATTGTGTCGGCAGAGTGCATCCTCGCAAGCAGGGCTTGCATCGAGGCACGGAGCACTGCATCATGGGTAGCTATGCCTCACTGCATGTAGCCAAGTGGAATTTTGGGTTGGGTTTGCAATGCCTTATGGGATCAAAACATTGGCACAGGTGGTTAAGGGGACATCACATTAACTTCCCATGATGCACTTACCTCCCTCCCTGAAATCAATAGCAAACAAGCCAAGCCTTTTCTTGCATCTTTTTTGGTGAGCCTGGGTTATCCCCACAGACACCATAGCACGATAAGCATGAACGCTGGTCAGCTGTACTCTGCTGTTCCTGCAGTATTTACACAGCCACCACACAGAACAACCCTGCTGGAAGGTGGAGCGAAGCAATTCACAGTTGCTGGTGACAGTCACACATCACCTTGACACGGCTGAGCACCGTTTCTGGGCCTGGGAAACGAGCACTGGTGGGTGGGACTGGTGGGACTGCATGGTTATGCAGCTATGAGATGACAAGCAGGGCAGCAGAACTTTCGAATGCATAAGGCCACTTCCCAGGAAGAGCGTTCCTCAGCCCTGAAACGCAGCAATAGCAAAATGAGAGGTGCTCTAACAGCGGAGAAGCGAGTGGCGATCGCTCCATGGAAGCCTGCAATGCCAGACTGCTACCGGTCAGTAGGGAACCAAATTCAGAGTGAGTAAATCTAACGTGAGATCTGTTGTAATCCAAGGTTGCAGGACCATTAACAGACTTCTGCTAAGAAGGGTAGTGATTCTGGGCAACTTGCAGGACAGTGGATGGTTTTGTCACGCTGGGTTTCCCTAACTGTGGTGGGGTGATAGAACACATATCCCTATCTTGGCACCAAACCACTTTGCCAAAGAGTACATAAACCAGAAAGGGTACTTCTCAATAATGTTGCCAGCGCCGGTGGACAACAGGGGTTGTTTCACCGACATCATCATGGGATGGTCGGGAAGAGTGCATGACGCAGACATCTTTAGGAACACAGGCCTGTTCAGAAAGCTGAAAGCAGGGACTCTTTCCAGACTGCAAAATAACCATTGGTGATGTTGAAATGTCAATCGTGAACCTGGGAGACCCAGCCTACTCCTTGCTTCCATGGCTCATGAAGCTGCACACCAGCACCCTGGACAGCAGTAAGGACCACTTCAACCACAGACCGAGCAAATCAGAATGGTGGTGAAATGTACCTTTGGACATTTAAAAGGTTGCTGGTGCTGTTTGCTTACTAGATTAGGCCTCAGTGAAAGCAATATCCCCACTGTTATTATGGAGCACACAGACAGCAATATCTGTGAAACAAAGGGAGAAAAGTTTCTGCCAGGGTGGGGGTGAGGCAAATCATGTGGCAGCCAATTTTGAGCAGCCAGACACCAGGGCAATAAGAACAGCACATCAAGGGGCTCTGCGTCTCCGTGAGGCTTTGAAAACCAGTTTCAGTAACGAGCCAGAGTAATGTGAGACTTATCTGTGTTGTTCCTTACCAAGCTGTCCTCTTCCTTGCATTTTCTCCCCTTTAAACTCCACTCCCGTCAACCACCATGTGTTGAATGAATAAAGAGCCTTTTCTCCTCAATCTGTTAAGTTTTATTATGCTACAAACACAGAGACAGCAAAGAAAAGTAAGATAATGTGGGGCAAAAGGGCTGATAACACTGTGGGAGGAGAAACAAGGAAAGCTTGCTTACAGATGCATTGCAACAACAATTAAAGGTGTGGGAATGGGCCCCTTCTGGTCCTTGCACGCAACACCAGAGAAGGGTATAAGGGATACAGAACACCCTCCACACACATACGTTTGGGGGAGGAGGAGAAGGATGTAGAACTGGGCAATGATGGCAGCAGGTTCAGCATTGGCTGCAGTGGGACTCTCGCATCCAGCTGCCTTTCATGAACCTCAACATGTCTGACTGCTCATTCATAATCCACAGGATCTCTTCCTGCATCCCTGTATGCTCTGTCCTCTCTGTCCAGGTCCAGGTTCTCAGACAGTGCAATCCTCCATGCTCTGAGCTCCATCTTGTCACTCTCAGAGGCGCACATTGAACACATCCTCCTGGGTCTTCTTTTTCTGCCTTCTAATCTGGGAAAGTCTCTGTCCCGGTGTGGAGGATGCACCGATGGACAAGGTTTCTGCAGCAAAGCACAAGGGTAGCATTGACGGTGCTTACATTGTTTCTGGTGCAAGGTAAATGTTTTTGTTTTTAAATAAAAACCCCACCCATCAATGCATTTCACTGCAAGCCACAACGTAATCACAACTTCTGGCTATTACAAGTGTCAGTTTGCTGCTCCAGCTTGGGTGAGTATGGCCACGAGGCATGGGCGAGAGGCCTTGTGCTGCTGCTTTTGTGAGGATATCCTTGGGATCACAGGCTGGAACTTGAGAAAAGCCCCCTTTCTCCTAGCAACCTGGACGGTGCTTGAAGACAGGCACCAGGATAAAGCTCTTCCAAATAGTTTGTTTTTTCGCAAAAGTGACACCGGGTTGAGGGGGAAGGGAGACAAACAAGAAGCCACCACCCTCGTTGTTCCCTCCCCCACATGCTGCTTGCAATACCTGGTTATCCCTTCCAACCACAACCACGGTACGTTTGGGAAAGCCTGGTTGTGAGACCCATATTTCACCAAACAGGTGGTGGATTTCCTGCTGAATTATTTGTGGTTTAAGGGCTAGCATTGAAAGCTTCCCCCGTTTCCCCAGGTGACCCTGTGTGATATCACTCTCCTGAAGGTAACAGAGGCGACAAAGGAGCAGATGCAGCAAGCATCTGGGGACAGACCTGGTCCTTATTCTGCCATGCCGTGTGCCGCAATGATCCCAGCAGAGTTAATACTGGAGTGGCGCAGGAAAGCGTCCTACCATGGTGAATGCAAAAAGGCAGCCCTTCCCCGAAGCCTTCTGTAAAGGATTGCAGAGTACCTCCATAAAAGCTTCCTCAAGATCTCCATGGAGGATTCCAAGGCCATCCCCGTGCACATAAACCGTCTGTTTCAGAGAGCACCCTCTGCATAGCTGGAGTGGCCACTGACATCCACTACACCTACTTTTTTTGTTCAAATTAAACATAAAATATAATAGCATGTAACCCCTTCAGTTTGACTGGAAATGTGGACTCACCAGAGGTGCCTTTCCCGGCATCCCGCTCCGCTGCCAACTGGTCCTGTGAAGGGATGGGCTCCAGGGTTAAAAACAGATCTTAGCTGTCGGGGAAAATGGATCCTCTGCTTGCCTGCCTAACATTCTCCACCTCCTTGTCCACAATGTCCTCCTCGTTGTTGCTCGAGGTCGCCCGGAGTTCCTGGCAGGTATCCATGAAACGTTTTGGGGAGCGATGGGGAGAATCGCATGCAGCTCCTCATAAAAGCGGCACGTCTGTGGGGTAAAACCAGAACAGCTGTTCACCTCCCTTGTCTTCTGCTACATTTGCCGAAGCTCCTTTACTTTCACGCGGCACTGCTGTGTCCCTGGTGTAGTCCTTCTCCCCATGCGATCTTGGCACAGATGTCAGCGTTTCTTCTGCTGGATCGGAGCTACCGTCTGCACAGATTCATCTTCCCCACCCAGCAATAAGATCCACCACCTCCTATGTGCTCCATGCGGACTTGATTCTCCATGATCAGCCGTGCTGGCAAGCTCTCCATGCTGATCAAACAGGAAATGAACATTCAAAAGTTCCCGGGGCTTTAACAGGGGAGCAACTGTTTCCTGTGTAACATGCAGTGGAGTTTAAAGTGCTCTCCAAAATGGTCACAGCAGAGCACTGTGGGACACCTCCTGGAGGCCAATTCATTCGAATTACACAACGCCATGTCAACCTCTGGCTGTCGAACCAAGCGCTACGCCTCTCATGGAGGTGGAGTACAGAAGCTGATTTTACAGGCCACTTAGGTGGGCAGAAGGGATTCGGTAGTGTAGACGCATACATTATTAGATCGACTTAATGCAGCTTATGTCCACCTAAGTTTGTAGCGTAGACCAGACGTGTACTATTAGCCTATAAATATTTACATTTAATAATTGGCCACACCATTTGCCGTGCATACTTCATTCTTTTCTCCTGTTTTTGATTTTTAAACTTTCAAATAGTTCCTTGTGAGATGTGTATGTGGCAGGCATGACATTCATTAGTACCTTCAGATGTGCACACACTTCAGAGCTTGCGTGCAGGCCTGTTTGTTTATTGTGTGTATCTTCTAGACTAATACATGGTCTTATTTCAACAGGAAGCTTTGCATATACACACACAGACTAATATATTATCTTCATACACAGATCTCATGCAATGTACTGTATGTTCCTAATAAAACCAGTTATTTTGCGTATATCTGAATGATACAAAAGTAGGGTGAAAAATCAGAAAAAAAACCCTGAATAATAGTTTCTGTAAAGATCAGTTTAAACTGAAAAAAAGACGGTTACTCACCTTTGTAACTGTTGTTCTTCGAGATGTGTTGCTCACATCCATTCCAGTTAGGTGTGCGCGCCGCGCGTGCACGTTCGTCGGAAACTTTTTACCCTAGCAACTCCAGTGGGCCGGCAGGTCGCCCCCTGGAGTGGCGCCGCCATGGCGCCCAATATATCCCTGCCGGCCCGCCCGCTCCTCAGTTCCTTCTTGCCGGCTACTCCGACAGTGGGGAAGGAGGGCGGGTGTGGAATGGATGTGAGCAACACATCTCGAAGAACAACAGTTACAAAGGTGAGTAACCGTCTTTTCTTCTTCGAGTGATTGCTCACATCCATTCCAGTTAGGTGACTCCCAAGCCATACCTAGGCGGTGGGGTCGGAGTGAGAAGTCGCGGCACGGAGCACTGCAGTTCCGAAGGCCGCATCCTCTCTCGACTGCTGTACCAGGGCGTAGTGGGAAGCAAAGGTGTGGACCGATGACCAGGTCGCTGCCCGACAGATTTCCTGGATGGGCACACGGGCAAGGAAAGCCAGCGACGACGCCTGCGCCCTGGTAGAATGCGCAGTCACACGGCCCGTAGGGACATGGGCCAAGTCATAACAGGTCCTGATACAGGACGTAACCCACGAGGATAACCTCTGGGAGGAGATAGGAAGCCCTTTCATACGGTCCGCTACCGCCACGAAAAGCTGGGGGGGATTTGCGGAAGGGTTTGGTCCTCTCTATGTAGAACGCGAGAGCTCTACGGACATCCAGCGAGTGGAGCTGCTGCTCCCTGCCTGAGGAGTGAGGTTTTGGGAAAAAAACCGGGAGGAAAATCTCTTGGTTGACGTGGAAGGCTGAGACCACCTTGGGTAGAAAGGCAGGGTGTGGTCTAAGCTGCACCTTGTCTTTGTGGAAGACCGTATATGGGGGGTCTACCACAAGGGCTCGGAGTTCCGACACCCGTCTAGCTGAGGTGATAGCTACTAGAAAGGCAGCCTTCCAAGAGAGGTAAAGCAGGGAGCAAGTAGCTAACGGCTCAAAGGGGGGCCCCATGAGCCGGGACAACACCAGGTTAAGATCCCAGGTTGGAGCAGGGGGACGGACGTTAGGGAATAACCGTTCCAGCCCTTTAAGGAATCTCGACACCGTCGGGTGAGAAAAAACGGAGCGACCGTCCGCACCCGGGTGAAAGGTGGAGATAGCTGCTAGATGGACTCGCAACGACGATAAGGCCAGACCATGCTCTTTGAGGGACCAAACATAGTCTAAGATTTCGGTTACAGAAACTTCCATAGGGCGGAGATTTCTCTCTACGCACCAACAGGAGAAGCGTTTCCATTTCGCCGAATATGTGGCTCTTGTGGACGGTTTCCTGCTGCTCAAGAGTACCTCTCTCAGAGGCGTGGAGCAGCGCAGCTCGGAACCAGTTAGCCACGCAGGAGCCACGCCGCTAGGTGCAGCGACTGCAGGTCTGGGTGACAGAGAGACCCGTGGTCCTGGGTAATCAGGTCCGGATGAAGGGGCAGGGGAACTGGGTCGGCTACGGCCAAGTCCAGCAGCATGGTGTACCAGTGCTGTCTGGGCCATGCCGGGGCCACCATGATCACACGAGCCCTGTCTCTGCGCACCTTCAGGAGGACCTTGTGAACCAGAGGGAACGGAGGAAACGCATAGTACAGGTGGGTCGACCACTGGATGAGGAAGGCATCCGCTATCGACCCCGGCTCCCTGCCCTGAAAGGAGCAGAACGCTTGGCACTTCCTGTTCCCCTTGGACGCAAAGAGGTCCACCCGGGGATAACCCCACCTCCGGAAAATGGAGAGAGCGACGTCCGGGCGAAGGGACCACTCGTGTGACAGGAAGGATCTGCTCAATCGATCCGCCAGCGTGTTCCGTACTCCGGGAAGGAAGGAAGCCCTGAGGTGAATGGAGTGGGCTACGCAAAAGTCCCAGAGTCGTATCGCCTCGAGGCACAGGGAGGAGGACCTGGTGCCGCCCTGCTTGTTGATATAATACATGGTCGTCGTGTTGTCCGTGAACACGGCTACACAACGACCCTGAAGCTGATGACAAAACGTTTGGCAAGCAAGGCGGACCGCTCTCAACTCCCTCATGTTGATGTGTAGCCCCACCTCCTCCTGGGACCACAGGCCCTGCGTCCGCAGGGTCCCTAGGTGGGCCCCCCAGCCTAGATCTGAGGCATCCGTTGTCAGGGATACCGAGGGCTGAGACGGGTGAAAGGGAAGACCCGCTCACAATACGGGCTGGTCCAACCACCAGCCGAGGGAATCTAAGACCTTCTGGGGGATTGTGATTAACATGTCTAACGGTTGCCTTGGCCTGTAATGACTGATAAGCCACAGCTGGAGAGGCCTCATGCGGAGCCGAGCGTAGTCGGTCACAAAGGTGCACGCCGCCATGTGGCCTAACAGGGTTAGACATGTCCTCACTGACGTCAACGGGGCTGACCGCAAGCGTTGAACGATCGCCGCCATGGTCTGGAACCGCTGCAGAGGCAGCGAGGCCCTGCCCACAGTGGCGTCCAGGACGGCCCCGATAAATTCCACCTTCTGAGTGGGCCTCAGGGTGGACTTGTCTGTGTTTATCAAGAGGCCCAGACTCGCAAACATGCCGGTGATCACGCGGACATGGCTGTTCACCTGCTGTTCCGACGTGCCCCGAATCAACCAATCGTCCAGATAAGGGAACACGTGGACACGGTTGCGGCGAAGATGCGCCACGACAACTGCCATGCATTTTGTAAACACCCTCGGGGCCGTGGACAGGCCAAACGGGAGGACTGCAAATTGATAATGACGAGCCCCCACAACGAAGCGGAGGAAGCGTCTGTGGCGCGGCCAAATGGCAATGTGGAAATACGCGTCCTGCATGTCGAGGGCGGCGTACCAGTCTCCCGGATCCAGGGATGGAATAATGGTCCCCAGGGATACCATGCGGAACTTCAACTTCACGAGGTATTTGTTGAGCTCTCGCAGGTCGAGGATAGGCCTGAGGCCCCCCTTGGCCTTGGGGATCAGAAAGTAGCGGGAATAAAACCCCTTGCCTTTCTCGCTTTTCGGAACCGCCTCTATAGCTCCTTTGCTGAGGAGCGTCTGCACCTCCTGCCGAAGGAATTGCTCGTGAGAGGGGTCCCTGAAGAGGGACGAGGAAGGAGGGCGGGAAGGAGGAAACGAAACAAACTGCAGGCGGTATCCCGTCTGCACCACGCTTAAGACCCAGCGGTCCGATGTTATTTGGGACCACGCCGGGAGGAAAAACGAAAGGCGGTTGGAAAACGGGGGGGGAAGGATCCATAGAGGAAACTGTTACTGCGCCCTCGAGCGCACCTTCAAAATGAAGGCTTAGGACCAGGCGGGGGTTTTGAGGAGCCTTGGTTCTGCCCCCCTTGGTTCCCCGACTGCCTGCGCCTCCCGTTCCTGCCGCGGCGCCTGTAAAGGCCCTGCCGCTGGCAGAACTGGGAAAACGGCCTGCGTTGTTGTTGTTGTTGTTGTTGTTGTGGCCGGAAGGGTCTACGCTGCGTCACGGGAGTGTGCATCCCGAGGGACCGCATAACGACTCGGTTATCTTTCAGACTCTTGAGTCTGGGGTCTGTTTTGTCAGAAAACAGGCCCTGGCCTTCGAAAGGAAGGTCCTGTATAGTATGCTGGAGTTCCGGCGGAAGGCCGGAAACCTGCAGCCAGGAGATGCGACGCATCGTAACTCCTGACGCAAGGGTACGGGCAGCCGAGTCCGCAGCGTCCAAGGAGGCTTGCAAGGCCGTGCGTGCGACCTTCTTGCCTTCGTCCAAGATGGCCGTAAACTCTTGGCGAGCATCCTGTGGCAGCAGCTCCTTAAATTTGTCCACTGCCACCCAGGAATCAAAGGCATATCTGCTCAGCAGGGCCTGCTGGTTGGAGACCCTGAGCTGCAGCGCCCCAGCCGAATACACCTTACGGCCAAGGAGGTCCATCCGCCTGGCCTCTCTGGACTTGGGGGCCGGAGCCTCCTGGCCGTGACGCTCCCTATCGTTCACCGATTGCACTACCAGTGAACCGGGAGTCGGGTGAACATGTAGATATTCATAGCCCCTAGAAGGGGCCATGTACTTTCTCTCGACTCCTTTCGCTGTCGGAGGGATGGAGGCCGGGGACTGCCAGATAGTATTGGCATTGGCCTGGATGGTCCGTATGAAGGGCAGGGCGACCCTGGTGGGAGCATCAGAAGAGAGGATGGTGACAATTGGGTCCTCTATCTCCGAGACCTCCTATGCCTGCAGACTCAGGTTTTGAGCCAATCGCCTGAGGAGGTCCTGGTGCGCACTGAGATCCAGCGGGGGGGGACTGTTGGAGGAGGTACCCGCCACCGCCTCATCCGGGGAGGAGGATGATGAGACCCCAGGCACGATAGTGTCCAACTGAGGGTCTTCCTCAGCCCTCGCCTCTGTCTCCGGAGCCACAGCGGAGTCCTGCTGATTGGACCCTTCGTCCCCTTCCGGGGAGGGAGGGGGGCGAGACAAAGAGGCTTCAGGGGCCCTACGCTCCGCATTCGCCGGCCTAGCAGGGAGCTGCTGGGGGCCCTGGGCCTGATGGTACGCCCAGGGTGTCCAGAATCCCCACTGTTGTGGGCCTTGGTCCTGCAGCGGCGGATCACCAAACAGCGCCGCCTGCCGGTCGGTGCCCAGCGCATAGCCGCTGTCCGTCTGGGAGGATACGGACGGCTGTCTCGAGGGCCACGGTGGGGCCGACCCTGGATGGTACGGGTCTGCGCGGGCCGGCACGGAGGATCGTCTCGGTGCCGGGGACCGGTGCCGGGAGTCATATCGGTGCCGGGATCGGGACCGGGATCTGTCACGGTGCCGTGATCCTGATCGGTGCCGGGCGCCGCTTCGGTGCCGGGCGCCGCTTCGGTGCCGGGACCTGCTACCAGCTCGGTGCTGGGAGGTCGACCGGGACCTGCCACCAGCTCGGTGCCGGGAGGTCGAGCGAGACCGGGACCGGGACCTGCCACCAGCTCGGTGCCGGGAGGTCGACCGGTGCGGCGAGTAGCGTCGGGACCTGCTCCTGGAGTCGCGGTGCCGGTGTCGACTGGAGCCTGACCGCGACCGTCTCGATGCCGACCGGTGCCGCGAGTGCGACCGGTACCGCTGAGGGGAGCGGTGCCGGGACTGCGAGCGGCGTCGGGATCTGGAGCGCC
Organism: Gopherus evgoodei; assembly: GCF_007399415.2. Classification (NCBI taxonomy): domain Eukaryota; kingdom Metazoa; phylum Chordata; order Testudines; family Testudinidae; genus Gopherus; species Gopherus evgoodei. The sequence goes on from NC_044343.1 coordinate 6,641,848, forward strand.
CAAGACGTTGGGACCTGGATCGGGAACGACTGTCTCTGGGCGGTGCCGACATCATGGGCTTGCCTCTGGACACGACCCGCACCGGAGGTACCGGGGGTGGCAGCCGAGTAGGCTCAGTCAGGGCAATAAGGTCCCGAGCCGAGGCGAAGGTCTCCGGTGTGGATGGGACCACTACCTCAACCCCAGATCTCATGGGGGAGCTCGGCGGCACCGGACTCAACGGACCCGCCGGGCCCGGAGTCAACGGTGCTGACGGTGCCGGCGGCGCCGCGGCCGATGTCGAGGCCGGGCGCTCTAGCCGGGTCTGCCTGGCCGGAGTATTAGACTTCGACGGCCTTGGCTCTGGCTCCAGTGCCGGAGAGGGTCGGTGCCGAGGAGTCTTCTCGGTGCCGGAGCGATCCGGTGCCGGTGCCGATACCACGGCCTGTGAAGCCGTCGGGTCAAGTGCCGCCTCCATTAGGAGAGTTCGGAGCCTTTGATCCCTCTCCTTCTTTGTCCTCGGCTTAAAGGCCTTACAGATGCGGCATTTGTCAGATCTGTGCGATTCCCCGAGGCACTTCAGGCACGCTTCGTGGGGATCGCTGGAGAGAATAACGATAGATAACGATAGATAACCAGGAGAGCTAGGGACGTGGAGGACAGCTATGCCGCGCTCCACAGTTCCAACGACCGACACGGCGGTAAGAAGGAACTGAGGAGCGGGCGGGCCGGCAGGGATATATATTGGGCGCCATGGCGGCGCCACTCCAGGGGGCGACCTGCCGGCCCACTGGAGTTGCTAGGGTAAAAAGTTTCCGACGAACGTGCACGCGCGGCGCGCACACCTAACTGGAATGGATGTGAGCAATCACTCGAAGAAGAAGAAGGGGCTTACGCATGGGGTAGGCAGGTAAGGGCAAGTGCCCTGAAGGTTTCAGCATGGCACATTATTAAACTCCAGCATGGGGCAGCCTACGGTCTCAACCTGGGGTGTGCCAAGTTGCTGCCCCCACCTCTTATTATTCATGTCTCCATAACACCTAAGAACACCAGCCATGGGCCAGCACCCTTCTGTGCTAGGCTCTGCACAAACAAAACAAAATGCCAGTCCTGTTCTGTCCATTCCCTCCGGGGCAGCTGGCATTGGCCACTGTTGGAAGACAGGATACTCGGCTAGATGGACCTTTGGTGTGACCCAAAGGTCTTACAGTCCTCTCCCAAAGCACTTACAATCTAAGTCTACCACAAGCCCCAGTTCCTCCTGGTTCTAGACCCATCCCCAGCTCATAGTTTCCAGAGACTCTGACCAACTAAACTAGAGAGAATCCTTCTTTCCTCTCCCTTTGAGTGGGGGAGAGGGGACTTCTCTCTCCGTTACCGGCTGTGCAGCTGAAACAATCCGCAGAGGAGGGGATGTCAACACACAGGGCAGCAGAAATAAGCAATCTAGGAGATTGGGGTGTGGAGATACGTGGGGGCCTCGGTCACCCACAAAGGGAAATCAGTCCTTAATGAACAGAAAGCCCCAGCAGCAGCATGAAGAACTGAGCAGCTGACGCACAAAGATGGGGGCCATAACTAAGCCCTGCACTGTAACTGGTTTATCCCCCCACACTCCCACACACCTGCTTGCTACTGCCAGTTCCCGGGAGCCAAGCCCTGCAGACGTGGCAGGGGAGACAGACTCGAGATTGAAGGGAAGGTGGGTTGGAAAGACAGAGTCCTCAGTGAGGTACCTGAGAATGACAGCCCTGCCCCAGCCTGCCCACCTATCCAGCTGCCCCCTCCAACGGCTTTTGCTAGGGAGCATGTCCTGACCTACCCTCCTGTCCTACAACTCCAGAGAGATTGGCTCCAATGCTCCCCTGCAGCAGAGCAACAGTGGCTGCTGGGTGAGCATTAACCTTGACGATGAAGACCCGTCCGTTCTTAGCTGTGCTAGCCACAAGGAAAATGAGCATATCAGAGACCAAGCAGGGTGCTTGGCCTGTTAAGGCAGGCGGACAGCCCCTAATCTAAATCAACCGCCAAGAAGCTGAAGCACAGAGGGAAAAAAGAACCTCCCAGGTTCCCTCAACTGGAGAAGACCCAGGAGGAAACAGGAGGGGAGTCCCTCTGAGCAAGCACCCAACACCAAGTCTTCATTGTTGTGGCACTGGCAGGAGGCCCTGCCATGAGGCGGGTGGAGGAGCAGCTGAGGGGTTGCCCAGGTGAGAGGTCAGAGCTGCAAAACTGAACAGAGTCCCCAAGGCTCACAAGCTCAGCTGGATAGCAGGTACCTTCCTGAGACCAAAATACACATCACCCCAGCAGCAGGAGAGCCAAAGAGAGGTCAGGACGGAGGGTGTGGGTGAGGCACAGCAAGCAGAACGACTGGGACAAACAGAAGGCGGAAGCATCTGCAGAGCTGGCATGTAACAAGCACCAGAGAAGTAGCCGTGAGCCTCAGCAGCAATTGGAAAGCAGGATGGGGCTGGATGGGAATACAAATAGGAGAAGATCTGCTAAAAGGGAAGCAGAAACCAACCGGAGGTAGGTAGAGATAAAGCACTAAAGCAGCAGTGGCCAAGAAAAGCCCTCGCCCAGAAAGAAGGGAAGGAAAGTGAGGGAAGTGGGTGTGGCAGAAGAGGGATTGCAAAAGGAGGTGGCATCACAGATAGCCTTGCAGGCTTCTCAGTGTCCAGGAGCCAGGGAGTTCTAATGGCTGGACCAAAGACAGGAAAGAGAAGCTCTTGGTTTGCCCTCTGTATGTCCAGTATAGGGGGGAAATGATGCCTAGGCAGGATCAAACTGCTCATTTTCCTGTCAGATAGGAGACACTGAGAGGTAATGTGGCCTAGCAGGCTGATCACAGGGCTGGGAGCCAGGAGAGCACCACTTCTGTGTCTCTAGCGCTGCCCGTCTCATTGCCTGTCTGGCTAGCGACAGCTATTGCACTTACAAAGAATCAGAGAATCTCAGGGTTGGAAGGGACCTCAGGAGGTATCTAGTCCAACCCCCTGCTCAAAGCAGGACCAATCCCCAGGCAGATTTTTGCCCCAGATCCCTAAATGGCACCTCAAGGACTGAACTCACAATCCTGGGGTTAGCAGGCCAATGCTCAAACCACTGAAATATCCCTCCTCTCCTTCCTTAAAAAAATCAAGTGGACACATTGCATAAAATGCAGCACTGCTGCCAAACTTGTCCCAGGCACACAGGGGTTGATTTTAAAAGGGATTTGGGTGTTGCTGGACTGAGCAGACCAGTGCTTACCTCCTAGGAAGCTTGCCACCCAATGGCAATTTTGGCCTGGAGTTAGGCATCTCCATGCCACCACAGCTCCTTATAAAGGGTTGTAAAGATACACCCCTCTCTAACGCTTCACTCTGCTTAACCCGGCCAGCGCTACTGAAAACAGCCTGTCAGTCACACCCCAGAGGGGGCTGATAACAGCCTCCAGTTAAACTGCAAGGGCAGGGCAAAGGTAGCTGGAGAGCCCGGGAAGCCACAGACGCAGAGGAGCACAATTCAGAGCCGCTGGTCTAGTCTGTGGAACAGGCGACGCTTCCTGCATAAAGCTACCGGCTCCTGACACACTACTGCGCAGGGCCTCGGCGTGCTGGAAATGGGGGATGGAGCCTCTAGGTCAGTGGGTCTCAACCAGGAGTTTGGGGCTCCCTGGGGGGCCGTGAGCAGGTTTCAGGGAGTCTGCCAAGCAGGCAGGGCCAGTGCAACCATTTAGGCGACCTAGGCAGTCGCCTAGGGCACTAGGATTTGGGGGGCGGCATTTTCTTTGGCAGCGACCGCAGTGGCTGGATCTTCGGCCGCCCCAGTGACCATTGGCATTTAGGTGGAGGGAGCTGGGGCAGGGGATCACGAGGAGGGCCGCCTGCAGCAAGTAAGGGGCTGGGGGGGAGGCACGCAGGGGAACTCCCCACCCCAGCTCAGCCCTGCCCCACCTCCTCCCCGAGCACACCATGGCTGCTTCACTTCTCCTGCCTTCCAGGCTTGTGGCACCAATCAGCACGGGTGGGTGCCTCAGGGCGGAGGGAGAGAGCTGCCGCGGGGGGTGGGGGGAGCGCCTCAGGGCAGGGGCTTGGGGACGAGGGAGGGCACAAGGTGGAAGTTTCGCCTAGGGCACGAAACATCCTTGCACGGGCCCTACAAGCAGGGCCAATGTTAGACTCGCTGGGCCTCAGGGCGGAAAGCCTAAGGCCTGCCGCCCGAGGCTGAAGCCCAGAGCCTGGAGTCCTGAAGCAGAAGCCTGAACAACTTAGCTTCATCAGGCGCCCTATGGCATGGGGCCACGGGCAACTGCCCTGCTTGCTCCCCCTTAACACCAGCCCTGGCTTTTTAGAACCAGTTGTGGCACAGGTGTGACATGGAATTTTTAATCACATGTTGGGGAGGGAGGGGCCTCAGAAAGAAACAGGTTGAGAAGCCCTGGTCGAGGCCTGGGTCTAATCCCAGACTGGTGAGCAGAGTTTAGGTCGTTACCATCAGACACGTACAGGGCACATGACCCAAGCGAATGGCTTTATTCCTAGAACGCCATTTGCTCATCACAAAACCCGCCACCTCCCACACCTGGCTATTTGCCATGGCCACAGCCCCTGGTGCTAGTTCTTTAAATCATGCAGCCAGGCAGAGAAGCCTGCAAGGCCAGGGAAAGATGCCTGCATGGTTAATGTTGGTGCCGTACTCCTCCATCAGATCAAAGAGGGAACCTGCAGTATGCCATGTTGTCAGTCCAACACTGCCCACATGCACGAATTAACACTTCTAGAAGCAAGACAGAAAAATGTGGGTGTTGAGATTTTCTTACTGAGATCGGAGCAACGAGCAGATACTGTTGCAGATGCAGCTAGACAATCGCAGCCAATTTCAATCAAGATGGGATCTTAGCTGGGACACTGGAGTCAATCATACTTTGCCCTGAGCCCATCTCTCCTCTGGGGATCTCAAAGAGCTTCACAGAAGGGTGGTCTCAGATTAACAGGCCCACATTCACATCCCAAGTCAGTGCCTGAGCTGAGAACGGAGTCCTGCTCTACAGCATGACTCGAAAGAGGGTCCTGACAGGGACTCTCTTCTAGTCCAGTTCTGCTACTGCACTCATCAGCGCAGATCTGAACAGCTGCCAGTGGTACACTAAGAAACATAAGCAACATCTGCCACAAATCGCAATTCCTCTGCCTTCCATTAGGTCCTTGACTGTCTTTCTGTAGGAGGACAAGGATGAAGGACAAGGGGTTTTTAAACAACGATTTTTAATCTTCTGCCTGGTGTATTGCCAAAGCCGCCCGCCTCCGACCAGGCTGGAAGAAAAAATTTTCACCATCAAGACCTGAACTGTACAGAGGGTTTGGGGCTACATAGAGCCCCCGCACTTCCTCAGCTCCAGCTCACAGATGTGCTGCCTCTCCTCCCTAGACTTCGTCCAACTCTAGAGATCTCAAAACAAAACTCAGCTGGAAACAGATTCACTTTTCCCGTCCCTCACTTAAAGCCCTGAAGTCAAGCCAGGCTTGCCTGAAGGTTTGGGAACTGGTCCTGAGTTTTGTCGCAAAACTCAGCAGGTTTGGGGCGCTTACACGCGGATGGTTTGCACAGTCCTGCTATGGAGGCAGGCCCTCAACGTCCCACAGAGTCGACTGACACCATGCGAACCTCTAATGCAGTCCTGTAATTATGGAAGACCACGGTAACGTGACAGACCTGTGAGAAAGGTACAGAACAGACACACACAATTCTAAGTCCCCATCTAGGAGAGGCTAAAATAGATACACTGAAATTCACTTCCTCCGATGACCACAAGGGGGTAGCAGATGATCACAGCTATTAAGTAAAAGGGGGGGAGTTGGGGGGTGGTTTGGTTTTTGTTTTGTTTTTTTTTAAAAAGTGGTCTGATTACCTTGCTGGTGGCCGTGGCGCTGGATCCTAGAACAACTGGGACATTGGTGACCTGGACCGACAGGTACTGATTGTCTATTAGCGGCCAAGCTCCTTCTACTTTACATGTCTGAAACTCATCTTTAAAGGTCCTTAAATGAGGATCCCCAAATAATCCACAGTGGGCAAATTTCTTCTGAAAGCCAGATCGGCTCTCATAGTTGCACAGCTCTGAAACCAGAGGGTCCGGTGTGCCAGGGGCTTTCGCCGAGGAAGTTGGCCCGTCGCTGGAGCAGTTGTGCTGCGTAAAGAGTTCCTTGATTCGGAAGACAGCGGAGTGATACACCAGGTCTCCCCGGCAGGATTTGGCTGTCTTTCTGGTGCACACTGAGTACGCACGCAAGGCAATGCAATAATCCATGTCCAGCGGTGTCTCTTCCGGCAAGGCATGGCTAGGAGATGTGGCAGCCACGTAGTCTGCATTGCAGCGCTGGATTCGGCACTGCTGGCCATGCACTGCAAGGAGAAAAGGTCATTCTGATCAACAGCAAGCGTTTGATGGGTGACAATGATCCGCCCACTAACTAGCAACTAGAAAGGTAGGATCTGCCCTAAGCACAAGTCATATAAAGATGGATCTTTCCCCCCTTCCGACACTGCAATGAAAGCTCCTGTCCAGGGGCTTAAAAAGAGAAGTCCTATAGGTAGAGAAAACACAGAGGCCAAACTCTTCATGACAGCTTGACTGAAATCTAGATGCTACCTACTGGCTGTTGTGACTCATCAACACCTCGCATTTAAGATAGCGCTCCATCTCCAAAGCACTTTACGAACCAGGGCCATCACAATACTTCTGAGCCAGACAAGTATTAAGCAAGAATTAAGTATCACCAACATTGCCTTGTGGTTTTTTATTAACTAAATCCCCCCCTCTCTCTAAGGTGGGGCAGAGCAAAAAAATAACCACGGTTAAAAAAATTGTTACAGAGTGAAAATAAAGGAGCGGGGTTACTTCTGTAGAAAAATAGGTATTGTGCATTACATGGATGTTACACAAGCTACAACGTACTACAAACGTACGTAAGACAGCATCAGGCAGTGCAACGCAATGACTTGCATTTGCTTTTCATATACATACTATACAGATGTGGCAAAACTATCACTGAAATTTACCAGCCAAGTCACAAGATCGACTGCCTGCTTTTGCCATTATGAAGAGAAGAAAAAAAAAAATCATGATTTACTTGCTATTCAAAATAAAGTTCCACGCCTCAAGTGAACAGAATTTTGAAAGGCTGATTTATATCCACCCACTTTGTGTCAGATCTGTAACAATCTACAAGACGTCTAGACTACTGTTATTCTTCCTATATATATTCAGAAATATCACTGCACTGTGTTGTATTCTTATACACACAAAGCTACACTGTTTGCTACCCTGAACTAGCCCACAAATGTTAAAGGACAAAACACATGAGTTATTAAATTCATCCAGTATCCTCCCCGGAGGCAGATATCAGCAATGCAGCAATTTTAGACTCAGCATGCAAATCTGTACTGATTAGCTGCAGATCTTAAACACGCGATAACCGCCTCCCTGGAAGCATCTCACAGCCATGTGTGAACATACTGCTGTCACAGGTTTAGCTAGGTTTTACATTAAGGCACAAAACAGTTCTCCAACTCAGGGAAAAGAAGAAAAGTTACTTTCTATAGCTGGGCTTCTTGGCAATTAGAACAATGAATTGTGGACGGAGCATGGGAGTTAAGATTCCTGAGCTCTATTCCCAGTTCTGCCACTGTCTTGTCTGCTCTTGGGGTGGGGGGGAAATCACTTAGCCTGAAGTTTTCAAAATCACCCACTAATTTTGGATGCCCAACTGGAGCCTGACTTTCCGAAACGCTGAGCACCCATAACTTCCAACTCACTCAGTAACAGCATTGGGTGCTCAGCACCTCAAAAGTCAGGCTCTGGGCATCTCCAGCGGAGCACCCAAGAACTGAGGCCCCCCCCACCCCAAAGTACTGGACATTTGATATTTTTGACTTGTGCCTCCATCTATAAAATAAGGATAATTATCCACCTTCCTAAGTGCTCTGCACCACATGTGAAATCTGCTAGGAGTGAACGCGAGTCATTCTCTGCATTCCCCACCTTTATGCCTCGTTTACACTTTGACTGCTTCCACAATTAATTGTATTTTAAAGACCCTGCTCAGCATCTTGTGCAATTTTTTGCTTAAAAACCAATATTAGAGAGACACTTCACTCCAGTGGCCTAGGGATTTTCCCAGTTACAGCAACTGAGGAAACAGTTGACATCGATTATAGAAACTACACGTTCTTAGATAGCGTCACAAAGATACAATGACCTCTACTAAGAACATATTTCCCCTTCTCACTTTAGGTTTAAACCAAACCTTAATGCTTTGAAAAGAACAAAGTTAGCACATCTTCCACCCGCACACCCCCTTTGTGGGGTAAAGTCACTGCAGGGTGGAGGACCCAGCCCTACTTCCACATAATTGTTCTTCACAGAGGATGCAAGAACATTTTGTGCAAACCCTCTACCTACTGGGCTGTATTTCATGTTTAGCTAGCAGAAATCCCCCGTGACAGCAGGAGTTATCAGGCAGATCATTCCTCTGTCTACCAGGAATGGCTGCGCTCACATGCCCAGGGGCGACAGAATTGGACACAGAAAGCAGGGAGGGCTGGGAAAGTTCCTACCTCCCAGTGGGACCTTCGAGTCCCGGGAGGTTTTATTGGTTAGTGCCTGGGGTCTGGAAAAGCAGGCAATGGAGAGGACAGCGCTGTGCAGCCCCTGCCAGGGAAGGGGTCCCCAGCCCAGGAGATGGAGAGGGAGCTGACCCAGCCCTCCTTGGGCTGCTGTCCCTGGCTGGCCCGCCGGCAGCAGAAAGGCGCCTCTGTGCTCCAGGCAGCCGCCTTGTTTGCTTTGGCAGGAGCTTCAGGTTCGCTCCTCATAGAAAAAACAAACCTCCCAGAAAAGGCTCGTCCACCCCAACACCACGCACACGCAGGAGGGCCCGCCAACTAAGCTGAGCACCCAGGCTCCTCTTCAGCACACGCCACAGAGGGGCCCCCCAACTCAGGCACACCCTGCAGCCCCCCATATTGCTCCCCAATAAGGCATGTATTTTGGGACCCCCGCTTCCAACTATGCCGCCACCACTACCAAGGGGTGCCCGGCAGGGATCCCAGCTCCCAGACAGAGGGGTCCCCAAAAGAGGCAGCCAACTGGAGGTGCCCTCATCCTCTCTCACCAGGCAAGTGCTCTGGGTGATCCCTTTCTCCCATGGGGCCCCGCAGCCAAGGCACATGGTCTGGTGCTCCCTGCAGCCCCTCAAATGAGACACCTGCCTGGGTACCCCCTGACCCAAGGCACAGGCACCCCATCTCCCCCTTTACACCCCCAGCCCATCTCTAGCTGCTCCCATCAGCTGATCCCCCCCAGCCCCTCCCCTGAGTTTCCATTCCAGTTCCGACCTCCTCCTCCCCAGCTCAGCTCCTCTCCAGTTACCCTGCCCCCAGCTCCTTCCCCTCGCTGCCCCACTCCAGCTCCCCTCCTCCCTCCAGCATCCCCAGTCCAGCTCCCCCTTCTCTTCGCCACCTGCTCCTGTCCAGCTCTCAGCATCCCTGGTCCATCTCCCCCATTCCCCTAACCCAGATCCCCTCAGTCCAACTCCCCCAGGCCAGCTCTTCCCACCTTCCCCAACCTGGGTCCCCCTTTCCCCCCCTTCTACCTGTCCCAGTCCAGCTCCCCCCACCCTCCCCAACCTGGGTCCCCCTCCCCCCTCCACCTGCCCCAATCCAGCTCTCCTCACCCCCCAGCATCCCCAGCCCAGGTTCTCCTTTCCCCAACTCTACCTGTCCCAGTCCAGCTCCCTGCACCCTCCCCAACCTGGGTCTCCCTTCTCCCCTCTATCTGTCCCAGTCCAGCTCCCCCCACCCTCCCCAACCTGGGTCCCCCCCCCACCTGCCCCAATCCAGCTCTCCTCACCCCCCAGCATCCCCAGCCCAGGTCCTCCTTTCCCCACCTCTAACTGTCCCAGTCCAGCTCCCTGCACCCTCCCCAACCTGGGTCTCCCTTCTCCTCTCTATCTGTCCCAGTCCAGCTCCCCCGTTCCCCCCAGCATCCCCAATCCTGCCACCCCTAAGCATTCCTGGTCTGGCTTCCCCCTTCCCAGTCCGGGTCCCCCAGCATCCCCAGCTCAGGTCCCCTTTCCATCCCTCCACCTGCTCCAGCTCTCCTCCACCCCTAATCCGGGTCCCCCACCCCCCAACATTCCCAGCCCGGGTCCCCCTTTCCCCCTCCACCTGCCCCAGCTCTCCCCCACCCCCAATCCGGGTCCCCCACCCCCCAACATTCCCAGCCCAGGTCCCCCTTTCCCCCTCCACCTGCCCCAGCTCTCCCCCACCCCCAATCCGGGTCCCCCACCCCCCAGCATTCCCAGCCCGGGTCCCCCTTTCCCCCTCCACCTGCCCCAGTCCAAGTTCCCCCACCCCCCCCAGCATCCCCAGTCCAGCTCCCCCTGTCTTCAGTCCGGCTCCCCCAGTATCCCCGGTCCGGCTCGGCTCGGCTCGGCTCCCCCCGGCCCGGCTCCCCCGCTACCTGCGGACGGCGGGGCCAGGCACACGGACACCAGCAGCACCACCACGCTGAGCAGAGGCCGCCGCCGCGGCCCCCGGAGCCGCTCCACAGCCGCCGGGGGGAGGCTGCCTGGCCCCATAACCATCCAGCCATCGGCCCGGGAGCCTCCAGCTCCGAGCAGAGCTGCCCAGTCCGCCCCGCTCCGCCGGCCCGGGAGAGACTGCGGGGTCCGGCCGCCTCCGTCACCCCAGCGCCGCCAATGGAGCAGCAGAGGCAGCCAAGGATCTGCATATTAATAAGGCTGCAGCCAATGGGAAAGCGCCAGAACCGACTAATCTGCATATTCATTACCCTGCCACCAATGGGCACGAAAGCAGCGCCCCCAAATTCGTATATTCAATAGCCTCCAACCAATAGGGCAGCTCCAAATGGGAACCTCCAGCAAATAGGGAAAGAGCCAGACCAAGCTAATCTGCATAACAATTAGCCTTTCACCAATAGGACAGCACCTAGGCCCCGTTAATCTGCATATTTATTACCCTCCAGCCAATCCGTGGCAGTCTTGTTTCACAGCGCTGTCCTTCAAGACAGAGAGCTGCTGTTGAGGGCAATGTGGGGGAGTAGCTGCTGCACACTGGGTCTAAAGAAGCCAGAAGGGGAGGGGGCGAGAGAGACACTTGGGGATGGGGCAAATATTTGCCTTAGGAGTGCGCCAGGTGGAACCACATGGCATGTATCATAGTGTTTTATTTGTGGGGCGAGAGGACGGATACCTCTACAGGGGGTTTATCCCCCCCATAACCCTTTACAGGGGCTTTCTCTCCCACGCGCAAACCCCTGAGAAGGCTTTATCCCACCCAAGTGGTACCCTACAAAACACAAGCCCCAAGGACATGTTCCACTTATCCTTAGAATGACGTTAACCGGTCCCACCTGGCCACCCCAATCCTTAACAGGCAGCCTGGCCCAGTGATGGGCAAACTGGCAGTCAGGACTTCTGGGTTCCCTACCTGACTCAATGAGGCGCTTAGCCAATCTGTGCTTCAGTTTCCCCATTTTGTGGAAGCAGCCATCGAGCTTGATTCATTTCTGTTTGTAAACCCTGCTGTGAGATTTACAAGGGACAGGTGTGGCAGAAGGTCTGTGTGGTTACAGTTTTTCTTTTAAAAAAAGAATGGATTCCAAACCTCCCTCATCCTGTGCCCTGCCTCCCCTCCAAACAGCTATTGCCAGCAACAAATCACAAACATGATCCAGGCGAATATAATTCTTTCCCCGTTACCTAGAGCCACTTGTGCTTCAGATCTCACTATGACCTTTCTGTCAGCTCCAAGAGTGATTACAGGAACTCCCCGCACTGGAGCAATAACGGAGGGATTGGGTGATTCCTATTATATTTTGCAAAGCTGCAGAGTGGACTCACTGCCCTGATTTTAAGGCTAGGCAGGGAAAAAACTGACCCTCTGTGCCAGGGTCCCCCTGCATGCTGCGTTTCACTGAGTGGTGGGGCTGTCTGGAGAGTCTCCATTTCTCTATTGCTGAAAGAAAGAAAAAAGCCATGTTTGAAGGCATATGTTTAAGGTGGGAATGCAGGGAGCTTTCATTTCAGGGAGAGCCACCAATTAGAAATCTGGTCTCTAGGATCACCCACTCTGTTTCCACTCCAAGCTGTTAGGAAAACTGCTCTAAAACAGGAGCCTGCAAGTAGAATAGGGTTATGTTTGTATGTGCAGGTGTATGCAGTCAAGCCTACCCATGTAAAACTGTACAATGTGCACAGAGAAAGCCGCTAAATACCTGCATGCACATACATCCATGCAACCCCCCCAACAGCAAACCTGCTTATAAACACACATGTAAACCCATGAGCACAGTCAAATTTGTGTGTACAAACACCAGTAAACACATACACACAAACCTACATTTGTGTACACACACATGCCGAAGTACATGCCCACCCATCTAGACGTGTGTACACGTATACAGACGTGCAGACATAGAGAACAGCCTGCACTGCTCCGCTAAAGGACCTCCCCCTTCACAAACTAGACGTTTCTTTAAATCCAGACCAGTCTGCCAAAGCTCCACAAGGGGAGCTTGGCAGATAAAGCCCCCTAAAGCTGCTCTTTGTTCTTGTGAAGTCAGGCTGATCCCCTGGCCCATCAGCTGTGCAGCCAGAGGGGGCCCTGCACCTTAGCTGGATCCAAGAGCCATCCCACACCCGCCAGGTCCCAAAGCTGGATTTTCACTTCAGATGGCATTAGGTCAGGGGCTGGCCTTCTGACAACACAGGGCTCCTGTTTTTATTAACTCTCTTTAAACATTCGGGAGGGTAACAGTACTGGGGTTGGAGGGTAGGAGATGGGTAAGAGAGGACAGGCAGGGAGGCAGCTTGACACTAAATTGGAAGCTTCCTCCCCGGCTGTCTCTTAACGTTTTAATTTCTCCTCTGTAGGTGCAAGGTGCTGCCCTCCTAAAACAGGGTGGGACAGAGAACACCTGTACAAGGGTAGCTCATGGATTAATCCAGTTTAAATCAATGCTTGGATCTGCAGAAGCAAGCAAGCAACATGATTATTATTTGCATTACCTTAAAATCCCAAACCAAGATCAGGGCCCCACTGTGCTGGATGTTTTATAAACCCAGAGAGACAGACGGCCCTGGCCCCATAGAAATTACAAGCTAAATAGAAAAGAAAGACGAAGGGTGGGAGGAGAAACAGAGGTCAAGGCCTTGCTCTAGGTCACACAGCATGTCAGAGCCAGGAAGAGAACCCCAATATTCACTAGGTCAAATTGCATGTGATCTCTCTGGACACTTGACAAAGTCTGGAGCCAGCTCTGCTCTCATTCATACTCATGAAAATCCAGAGCAACTGCAGGTATTGTTGCTCCAGATTTACACCAGAGTAAGTAAGAGCAGAATTTAGCCAACTAATTCTAACAAACTCATGTGAGGTACGAAGCATGCACAGTCACATTCAGGCCCCCCTCGAATTTCCCAGCTGTTGCTATGCTGCACACTGTGGCCACACACAACCTCATGGCACGACCAGGAGAACTCAATTCCTGTCCTTTGAAAACCACATGCCTTGAGGCAAAGGAGAAACTCTATTAGTGGCGCGGGGCCTATTATAGAGCTGAAGAACTGTGATCCTAACCAGGATTGGGCAGTGGTGCCACCAACATATAAGGTAGCCAGTTTGTTACAGTATAAGCATCATTCCCATGTTCCAGATGGTGACAGGAGGACGAATGAGCTGGCCAAAGCCCTTAAGTAACTCAATGGAAGAGCAGCAGGGATTAGAATTCAGGAGCTCCTGACTCCCAGGTCTGGTCTCAGTCCACTAGCCCAGTAGTTCTCAACCAGGGGTCCGGGACCCCCTGGGGGTCCATCAAGCAGGGCAAGCATTAGACTTGCTGGGGCTCAGGGCAGAAAGTCAAGGCCCCTCTGCATGGGGCTGAAGCCTGAGGCCCTGAGCCCGGCCACCCAGGGCTGAAGATAAAGCTTGAGCAACTTAGCTTTGCAGGACCCCCTGTGGTGTGGGGCCCTGGGCAACTGCCCTGCTTGCTGCCTCCTCACACTGGCGCTGGCTTTTATATGCAGAAAAACAGTTGTGGTGGTACAAGTGGGCTGTGGAGTTTTTGCAGCATATCTGGGGGGCCTAAGAAAGCAAAAGGTTGAAAACTTCTGCACTAGCTCGCACCACTCCGCATCCTCACCTCAAGTACCTACCTTAGTCACTGGAAATCCCCAGCCACTGCATGACTACCTTCCCTAGCTCCGTCAGAGAAGCTCCGGTTCTGAACCTCCCAGAAACCCTGCAGTTCTGACTTTCACACAGACCCTCCCACGAGCTGACCTCAACCCACCTGCTTTGAGTGGGTTGGACGAGTCTTTTGGACGAGACATACAATTGAAACCCTGAGCGCTTGTCGTCATTCAAGATCTCATGGCACTTCAGTCAAGACCAAGTGTTACTCCTGTTCGCATAATTACCTTCCACCATCTAAAATCCACCCGCTGCAACTGTATTTGGATACATTCTCCGTCACGCCTTATCCTAAAGGGAACTGTTAAACAGCTGCCATGTTCCATCCCAGAGGTGACTGCCTTTTAGTGGTTGGCTAAGTGACAACTGTGCATATTGGGCCAAATCCTGAAGTCCTCACCCAGGCGTCGCTCAGGTGCAACTCCGGCAGACGTTAATGGGCAGATGAACTGTTACCCTGCCCTTTGTAGTTCTATGTTACTTTGGACTCTATTGCACTGACTTGCCTGTTCACTGGCGGTCTGGTTCACCATTGTCCTGCAGCTCCCTTACACCAGCCAGGCTGACACAAGGGGGCCAGAAGGAGGCATAAAGACCACCAGGGATTATCCTTAGCAAAGGAGGCCTCTGTGCCTTCTCTGAGGACTGATTTTGGACCAAGTTTCTCCTGTCAGGGGACGCCATACAGGGACCACTGAAGGATCAGATTCACCTCCTCCCTTCATGGCATTCGCTGCTGTGAATCAAAGCGCTTGCCAAAAACCCCTTTGTCTCCCACTGGGTGGATGCAAATAAGCAGCGTCAGGGGATCCGATCTCAACACTCTCCTTGCAAAGAGACATTGAGTTCACATCTTCATTCAAAGCAGGCTGAGGTGGGACATGAAGACCAGTCAGGAAGAACCCATACAGGAAGGCTTTGGGGGGAGTTTGCAAAAAGTAATGCTGCATACTGGCCTCTGTCTGAGCTAGGACTGATGGACAGACCATTCATCCTCTCCAGAGTAGCTGTTCTCACATTCTTTGTCTCACTCCATCACCATTTTAGGGGATATTTTTAACTCCTCAGGCCAATTTTAGTCCTGGTGCTGTGCCAGGGCTGATTTTGGTCCCTTGTCCTCAGGTGTCTCTATGGCGAAAGGATTGTTTCTTTTACCGAAGGACCCGGATTATTGTTTGTGGGGTGTGAAGTGAAGTTGTGTCCTTGCATAAAAGGGTTAACGGAAGGCATTTGGAGCTGGAGGGTTGCATTAGTTCTGCTGTGATTACTGGAAACCCTGGGGACAACTGTTTGACAGCGCAGGCAAATTCAGAGGAGGATCAGGGCATTCCTGGCTGATGCGGAACCCCAGTAGGAACTGTGACCTGCCCCCTCACCTTATAGGAGAGGAGGGCAGGAAAGTGAGACTGTAATGAGGAAGCCAGTGTGGTCTAGTGGTTAGAGCAGCAGGCTAGACATCATGAGAGCAGCAGGCTAGACATCATCTAGTCCTCTGACTTTGGGCAAGTTAGTTTCCCTCTTTGTAAAGCAGCGATCACAATTCTCAGTCCATCTGTGTGGATCCCACCCCCACTTTCTCCATGTAATTCACCCATCCTTTATTACCTGTCTCTCATCTCCCTTCACCACAGAGCCACGTTTTGTCCTTCTCTTCCTAATGGGGAACGACGCGGTATGGCAGCTTCTCTCTTGGTGCACTTAGTTACAGCCTAAGCTGAACTGTAACGGGCCAAGCAGAGCATTACATCCATGCATGGCCCCTGCGGACTTGTCCAAGGCTCTGATCTCATCTTGCTGGCACCATTTTAGACACAGGCTTGCCTAGGGACCCTTTTGTTTTGCAGATGAAAAGCCTTTCATTAATCTCTGTCTAGTCTTTTAAACAAGCTTTACTTTAGCAGCCAAACTCAGACAAGCTGAGCCCCGCCTGGAATTCCTCTGGTTGAAGTGGAGTTCCAAAGTATCTATCTATCCACACATTTATAACGCGCTTATCCCACTCATCTCTGAGCACCTAAAGGCTTCCTAAAATTCAGCTGGGACTGAACGGCTGTGCAGGAAACCAGCTGAGATGCAGCAGGAAAGCCCTCACAGATATTGCTACACAAATGAGCATGGGATGAAAGAGAGAGAGAGGCCAGGATGGAGCAGTGAAGGAGGAGACCTCTGATTATTTCCCGTGCCGGGCCAGCGTGGCGATTAGACAGATGAGATAGGTGTGAGGCTCGCACATCTACAAGGAGGTGCTGCAGAAAAGGGGACAGGGGGAAGGAAATAGACCAATCTGCCCCAGTCAGCAAGGAGCACTGAAGTCGAACATGGGGGGGCGGAAGGCACAGGACTCAACCAAGTTCTGCCTCATTGTGCTTTTCATAGAATCTCAGGGTTGGAAGGGACCTCAGGAGGTATCTAGTCCCACTCCCTACTCAAAGCAGGATTAATCCCCAGACAGATTTTTGCCCCAGATCCCTAAGTAACTCCCTCAAGGATTTAATTCACAACCCTGGGTTTAGCAGGCCAATGCTCAAACCATTGATCTATCCCTGCCCCCTTGGTCATTAATGTCTTAAAGCCCCTACATAGACTTTCTCCAGCTTACCCCTTGGACCTCATCTCACATCACGTTCTCCCCGACCTCAACCCTCCAACATGCCAGCTCCAGTGCCTTGTTCATTTCCTGCTCCCACTCCCTTCTCCGGGCCTTTTACCAGACAACATCTTGGTTCTATACAGGGAGATCCCTCTGCATCCTCCAAACTAGCACTCTCCCAGTCATTCAAGACCCTAGACGATGAGCAATGTGGGGCAGAAACTGTCCATTTTGAGCCATGTGCAGCAGTGACCAATGTCTGTGTAACACATTGATAAAGAGCGTATAGCATTCCTCTCTCATGGCTGGTGCATACTGAGGATAACAGCCTTCTACTCCTACCAGCTCCAGGAGTGGCTTCTTTAGCTCAGGTGGTAGAGACCCCTTTTCCTGCAGCACCTTCTGCCAGATCTGCCTGTGTCCAGTCCCCATGCTGGCCCTTCACTCCTCCATCCACACCCCTCTGTCTTCCGTCCTGCACACAAATGATCATGCTCATTTGTGTAATGATCTCCGTAAGGCCTCTGTGGCAGCTTCTCAGCTGGTTTCCTGCACAGATATTCTGTCCCAGCAGGAGATCAGGTACTCAAATATTCAGTACAAACCTTATTGACCACAGGTGTTGAGGGTCTTGATATCTGTGCTTAACAGATAATACTACCACCAGACCGGGGGATTACAGTCCTGGGGAAAGCCTGTGTCCTTCGAACACAGTCTAACTCAGCTTAGTAACGAAGGCCGTATTTCCCTTGTAATGATTATTTTGGGGCCACCTGACTTAAACAGCCGAGGCCTGATTTTCAGAGGTGCTACGTACCCCCACATCCATTAACTACACCTGGAGCTGTGGGTGCTCAGCACCTCTCAACATCAGGCTCTCTCAGGGTCCTGAAAAAGCCCCCCCCCCACATAAAATAGAGGCAGACACTTCCCCAAGCCCCCAGGGTCACAATGGAAGCAGCTGAAACACAGAGGAAAAGCTGGCATCATGGTGTTGAGGAACCAGGTCTGCCCCATGCCACCTCCATCAAGCAGCCTTCCTACCCACTCCAGCCCCCTTTGCACACAAGGGAAAAGGCCAGTTACACAAAAAGACAGCACAGGCAGTAGGGCCTGCCTGTTTATGATGTTTCCCCTCTGCTATTTTCCAGATCTCAACTGTGAAAGGAGGCTGAGCCCAAGAGGGCGTTCCCCCCAATCCCCACACACCCTCCCTACCCACTCCCACACTCCTGCACCCCAGTGAGCTGCTAATCCCAATGTGCGGGAATATCAAGAGGCTTCCCTCCTGGAACGCCAGGCTGTTTTCCTCCCCCTCTCGGCTGTAAAGCTGGACGACGGGGGATTTTCCACCTGACTCTGCACAGGATGGGATCCACAACAACAAACCGAGAAGGAAACTTCCAACGATGTGACCCAGCTACAGGCAGAGTGGGAAGGGAGACAGAGAGAAATGCCCAGCAAGATGGATGGCAAGTAGTGCTCCTACTCCAGTCTCTGCATTTACCACAACTATCTGCCTCCACCCACCGCAGAGATCAGAACTGGCCTCGTTATCTGCAGTCACCCTAAATTGCTGCAGGGCATGTGTGTGTGGGTAGGGGCAAAAGTCAGCGCCCTCTCAAGGCCTGCTGCTCACGGGGGACATGGGGCACTGTTAGCTTTCCCTCATCCCTGATCCTATCCCCAGAGGTTGAACCCACGCTGACAGAGGAGTTGCGAGTATGTGTGGCAATGCATGCCAAGCTGTTGCCTGAGCCTGACCCTGGGACACCACGGAGCTGGCATCCCGTAGTGATTTAGAGATGATGACATAAGTATAGATCTCACTGGTAAAGGACTCAGCTAGCTCACTAATCTACTGTCCCTCTGCGGCAGCTACCGTCAGCTCCGACACGGCAGATAATAATTCTCACAGGGTACCATTGGAGATCAGCTTGATAGATTAGCTTCACACTTCGATAGAAAGGTACGTATGGAGACAAACAGATGGATACTCCAAACACAATATCCCCTAGCGCCTTCTCTGACTACTTGTCTCATGAGCATAAGAAGCCTGTGCCATGTACCCCATAGGATTCAGTGTTTAATTTCAGGAGGACAGCACTTTTTACGTGGACTGGCCAGATTTATTGACATTCCGCCAAGCCTTCCATTCCCAGGCGGCTATCTCATTCTGTCTACTTGTTCTCTGTGTGATCACATGGCACATAATGGCAGGTCTGACGTGGGGTGGGAGGGATGGTTATGGGTCAGCTGCAGGCTGAGCGCCGGGAAGGGGCCATGGATGAAAAAGTGTGGTTATCATTTCTGAACTGTTGCCTGTGCTCGCTGTTTCTTCATATAGGAGAAACATCTCTAGAGGCCAGATCTTCAGCAGGGGGAAACCGGACATTGTGCCGTTGAATTCAGCAGAGCTATGCTGCATGACACCCACTGAGAAACAGGGCCACGAATTTCAGAAACTGTCCTAACTCCTAATTCTTCCTCCCACCCCTTGCACTCCTCTTTCCAGTGGGGGCACCATTCAGTGCTCAGTGGCCATTCGCTCCCCCACGAGCAGGCTGTCCTTTTTCACAAGGATGGGTGGGTCACATTGGAACGTGAACAGGAGATCTCCAGAGAGCGCCTGTGTGCTCCACGAAGTGCTGATGGCAATTCTGATGAATCAACGCCACCAGCCTGTGGGGAGAGGACACCGTGCTGATGGAGGTGCCATCTTTCAGGAGAGATATCAAACCAAGCCCCATGTCACTTGGGGTCAGTAAAGAGCCAGCAGCAATTTTCATTGTGGCTGGGGGATTAGCCCCAGACACGCTGGCCAAATTCCAACATGAGCAATTACATTCTGTCTAGCCATAGTCCGCTTTGTGGCTCTGGCTGGATACATATACTCTTCACTTCCTGTGCTAAGCTACAGCCATGCTTCACTCCAGAGGTGGCTGCCTATCAGTGGTGGGAGTAAGGGTGGGGTTTATAAGTGGATATTAATATAAACAGTGCATCTACTTTGCAAATTGATTGCAGCCTGTGAACAGGAAGTCCAGCTTGGAACCCCATTTCTCCCTATAGGTCCTTCCTTCCCTCATGGAGGCCAAGAAGAATCTTTTGTAGCTCTTGAGATATTCGACCGGAGGCAGTAAACTGGGGAATGCAGTGGCGGAAAGGGGGGGGGGGGATGTGTGCGGCAGCTGCTGCTTTCCTGCAGGTGGCCGAAGCATGGAGAAGGCGGGGAGGCGGGGTTGAGGGAGAAGGGACGTGGGAAAGCAACAGGAGGAGAGCACGTCTTCCTTGGTTGCAGAGCTGCCCAGCATGCTTGACCCAAGGAAAGAGCTGTGTTTTAACCAAGGTGTCTTTGGGCCTCCCCGAGGGGAAAGGACAGAGAAGCTGAACCCTCTAAAAGCAATGGAGACAAGCAGATCGGGAACCTGGCACCCAAAAATCTAGCAACAAAAACCCAGACATCCCCACCTGTTAGCATTTAGAAAGAGAAACCACAAAGCCCTGACATCACAAAGCATTAACGAGCAAAGGCTATTACAGGCTGCCTGGTATTCCTGCACAGGAAGTTAGGCCTCAAGAATTCTTAACTCACAGCTCTGCAGCTGTGCAGATGGTTTCCTCATAAAGTCTTGAACTGCAAGTGCCTCTGTCCCCGTCGGCTAACCTTTCACCTCCCGTTCTCCACGCCCCGCCAACGGCGGAGGGGACCGTGAAGCCGCGGCCTCATGCTGAGGCCTAGCTGCGAGCCAATCTGTCACGCCTCCGCCCCGGGGGTCTCAAAGGATGGCGGTGGAGAGCAAACCAGCTACATTATCACCGGAGTGGCGATTAACCCAAATTAGCAAATTGGCGGCTGGCCTTGGAGTTTGTAATTATTGAAATCGGTTGCGGGGGGAAAGGAAAACATTAAAAACCCAAGTGGGATAGGCCTCACAGTTAGCCGGGATGGAGATGTGTGCAAAGCCAGATAACACGGCAGCCTGAAACCGCAGGCCTTTAAATCATTGTCTTGGCTCCGCTTTCTCCCCACCTTGAGTTTCGTAGTTCTTGTTACTGTCACCCTGCCAGGTCTCGCTTTAAAGTGAACAGAAAAAGAAAAAAAAGCACAGCGGAACTAGCGTGTTTTGAAAGACCTGTCTCTCCACAAGGCAGGAGGCCAGGGAAGAGAGAGGAGTGCATGCCGGGGTGTGTGAATAAACTCAGACATCTGGAGAATGAAATCGCCTCCACTGGAGTCTGGTTTCAACGCTACAAATAAACCTCCTGGGAACCTGATGTCCATCCCGCTTCCCCCCGTCCCTTGGAACAAAGGAGCCTGGCTTTCTGGCTCGTGATCGTACCACGTGCTTTGAGGGTGGCTGTTGGTGATGGATGGAATTAACGCCACTGAACTGTTCGCGGGGAAAGCTGTCACACTTGCAGCAGCTGGGCTGCATGGCTTGGGGGGGCTGGCAAAACAGAGCCTTTCACAGGATTCTGCTAGTTCAAATCCACCTCAGGGTGGTAGCAACTAATTATCGTTACGTGTTTTACCAGGGGGTCTGGAGACAGCTCTGTTGTGCTGGGTGCTCCATAGCCCGTCCCCTGAAGATTTTATAGTCTAAATAGACAAGACAACAAACTGTGGGAGAAAGGAAGTATTATTATCACTATTTAACTGAGGAGGAACAGAGGCATGGAGAAATTAAGGGCACCTCAGCAAAGGGGCCTGGGATTGATTGGGCCACGAAAAGTGAGCTCCACCTAGACTTATTAGCTCCCCCACCCTCCCAAATCTGTGTCCGGCAGCAGGGACAGAGGAGCTGTTCCTTGCTTCCTGAAGGCCTGGCGTCTACCAAACTTTGTCTAGAAACCAACTCAGAGATGATTTCCCAGCTGTTCTCCTATCCTGCAACTGCCCCAGGATCCTACCCGCCCAGAATCCAAGCCAGGGTACTGGTCTCAGTGGGGCCCAGAAGTAGAAGATAATAGGACGAATATTGCTTTGCCCGACTTTCACCCCCACAAAATCCTCAGTCCCGTCAATCCCCTCTCAAAACCACACTCAGAACTATGGGCCTTTTCTCCTCGGATGTTTGGTCACAGGCATTGATTCCCGCACTGCTTTCAGCCAGTTCTTTTAACCCTTGGCCCCAGGCAGCTCAGCCTTGCTTGGGCAGAAGGATAGGGTTACAGAGCTGCCACTGACCCCACCACCGCCCCAGTGACGTCGCCAACAGCAATGCCTCCGAATTATCCCCACTTGTCAAAGCAAAGCCAAATCCCCATCTCAACCACCCCACCCCGAGCCTCCATCCAGCTGCCTCCCCTCACCGCCCAGGTATGGGAGGAGGAAGGAACAAGGGGCTTGGCTGAGCAGCGAGGAAAGCTGGAGACACCATACCTTCCCCAGGCAGATTCCTGCTGCTTCCCTGCGGGTCGGAGCTATCCCTGAGGTAGGCGTTGCAGGAGGAGCATGCGACAGGGGCAGGGCTTGTACTGCTGAGAACTTACACGCTAGAGAGAGAGGGGGAGCCCCTGCCAAACAATGAGGGCTTCATCCCGCTCTGACTGCAAAAGGGCCTTGAAGTGGAGGGGAAACACTCCCCGAGATGTTCACCATATGGGACTTCTCCGGGTCATGCAGAGGTGTTGTTAGGCTCTGGAGCAGCCTCGTTCCCAGCCCTCAGAATAGGGAGTAAATCAGGGGCCTGGTCAGGATGCCGTGCACGGTGTCTAGTCTCTGCTTCCCAGGGGCCATGAGAAGCAGCGCGTAAGTTAGAGCAGCCCCAAGAAGCCTTATATTTTGCTGTGGCTCCGTTCCCCCATCTATAAAGCGGGGATAACAATCCTTCCTTTCTCCTCCTCTTTCTGTCTCGTGATGCTCTTCAGGGCAGAGACTGTCTGTTATTATGTCTGTGCAGCGCCAAGCACAACAGGGGCCTGATCTCAGCTGGGGCTTTTAATACTTACACTTTAAAACCACTGTGTGAAAAGCACGTTAAGGTTGAAAAGTCAAGACCTCAGAATTATGGCCCTCCATGCAACCTTAATTTGGCCTCCCTGTGCACCTGCATTAAAACCATCACAAGTTCACATACTATTTTCCCCCCCCCACACCCCCACCCCCCGGATCCCTGCCTCAGTCAGGGCACAGGGTAATTTCACAAGTTTTTTAAAACCTTAAAAACTGGAGATGGGGTGTGTGTGTGTGGGAAATCATCACATAGGACCAGCCTGACCCCCTACATAGGTCAGCAGCAAGGTGAGCTCTTTATCCACCTTCCTCCTCCCATACCTGGGCGGTGAGGGGAGGCAGCTGGATGGAGGCTCGGGGTGGGGTGGTCTGACATTTGAGCCAACAGAGTAAGTGGGTTTCACAGCTGTTCACTAGCGGAATGCTGAGACTTCGGGGGGGGCAGCATGTCTAGTGGTTATAGATTCGCTGTGCCTCTCTGGCTTTTGCCCATCCCAATTCCCAGCCTCTGGCCCTGGCTCCAGCCCCTGTTCTCATTTCCTACCATTTTCCTCTCCTGGTCCTCTCCTCCCCTATCCTTTGTTCCTATTCCATTTGCGGTCCCCCTCTGCTCTTACCTCTGTCCCTTCTCCTGGCTCCTGCTCCCAACCCTCTTCCCCCGCCCATCCTGCATCTCTTTTCCATTCCTCACCCCTCGGCCTTCGAGTCAGGCTGTTTCCTCCTTCCCCTCCTCCATGCCACCAGGGGATGGTCTCCCAGACTCTCTGTCCAGTGGCTTCCAAGTCTCCAGCAGTTGAGAGCAGTAATTGCAGAGAAAGTCCTGCTCAAGGCCCTCCGCTGCCAGGCTGCAGCAGGCTCAGTGAGAATGGTGCATGCAGTCTGGTTGCGTGTAGGAGCTGCGAAGGGATGGAGCATGCTCAGTTCAGACAGACTCTTCAGAGAATGCAGCTGCAAAACTCTAACAAGTCTCTTCTGAGTATGTGCAAACTGAGACTTTTAGAGACTTTAACTTGGCCAAATTTGGGTGCATTTCGCGAGGAAAGCAAAAGGCATCTCCCTGGCATAAAGATGAACCCCCCTGCCAAATTTCAATTCCTTGCTCCAAAGCCTGGGAGCGCTAGACTTTCTCACCAAAATGGTTGTAAGAATTTTTTTTTTTAACATGGGCAAACAGCATATTTTTCCTTACTTTGTTTTTCGAGATGGCTGAACCGTTTTAGCTGAAACTTTCCAAAATATTTCAGCCTTGGGAAGATACCTCAGGCATGGAAAATTTTAGCTTGACCAGTTCAAGTTTGCCAAAGTTATAAACAATTGAAAACAAAGTCTTATAATGCAATATTGTGAAAACAAAGTCTTTATAATGTGCCAGGTGACCTTAACTACAGGTGTCACTGCTTGTGCCACTGCTAATATTTTTAAAGTAACAAGCTCTTTGGGGGCAGGAAACATCTTTTTGTTCTGTGCTCGTACAGCACCTACCACCTGCAGTCCCGACTCATGACTGGGGCGACTAGATGCTGCAGCAATACAAATATTACAAATTAATGTTATTATAGAGACTGATCTCATGGCTTTTTTTAAAAAGCATGCAGTTATATTGCCCAGTTGGGGGTCATTACGAGCCACAGAGCTGGGAAATACAGATAGGGGGAAACAGAACTGCCAAATTACTCATAGACTTGGAGCTCAAAGGAAATCCCCAGGAAATTGGGTAGTGGGGGGTGGGCGGTGCTGGTGGTGGAGGGGATGTTTGGGGTATTAACATACTTTGTACACACACACTCCAGAGCTGCTGTTAAATTATCGGGTCCAGCTTGTCAGTGGTGTAATGCAGCATAGCCCCAAGTGGGCCTGTGCTCCTTTACAGCAGCTGAGGATCTGGATCTGGCCCCGATGCAGTCAATTACCAGACTGATTTTTCGAAGCTATTTCTGAATGTCAGAACTTCTCCCCCTGCCTTCGAGGAACAGAACATCTCAGACCCCCACGGCAGCAGCAGCACAATTTCCCCTTTCATTGCACAGCTGCCAGAGTTTGGCTGGTATCTCCACGCCCAGCCCCGGCCCAGCCACTACAACTGGTTCACCTTTCGCACAGACTCAGCAACTTCTCTATCCTTTCAGCTCACCCCCCAGAGCCGTCCTGGAGAAAATGGGTTATTTATGAGGGGCCAGAGGCAGGAAGAAGGGGGCCTGCAAAATATTACAGGGAAGAAATTCCTCGTGAGTGGAATGTGTGCAGGATAAATGAGGCTTTTTATGCCTCTTTTGTACGATCTTGGAAACGGTGGATTTCTTGAAACAGAGAGCAAAAACATAACAGCCGCTGCTGGAAATGGAGCTCTCCCCCTCTGCCCCACCTCTCCCTAGATCCCCTGGTTCACGTGTGTTACCAGCTCATCTGGCATATTCCTTTTCCAATCCCGTCTACGCTTAGGGCTAAATCTTCTTGATTCTCCTCGTGTTGCCATTTGCACCAGTGCAAAAGGAGCAGCGTTTCAAACAAAGTGCAAGGCACTAGGGAAGCAGCTAGATCCCTTAGGATCGAGCTCATCACACGCACGCCCCTCACTCTCTGGCCCTCACTGGGCAGAGAAATAGATGGAGGTGGGTCTCTTCATGGACAGGGGAGGGGAATCCTGTTCCCAAGGCATCTTCAGCCCCACCCAATATCTCCTCTGGGCAGAATTTCAGAGTGTGCCCCATGCGAGCCCCCCAAATCCTGCTGCTTCTGTAGAGGAGGGGAAGGATTCACTCCCTGGCCTAGGAGCTGTTGCAGGACCGTCAAACCCATGACAAAGGCGGTTGCCACATTCTCCCTTGTAGTGGGACACTCCTGATTTTTGGGTCTTTTTCTTATATAGGCTCCTATTACCCCCCGACCCCTGTCCTAATTTTTCTCATTTGCTGTCTGGTCAACCTAGGCGCAGCTGCCCTCGAGTTAAACTCATCCCAGCCCTTGCAACCAACTGGGACGACCAACACTTGCCAAATGCCTGGGATGGATGGATATTACGTGAGGACACTGGAAGCCTCAGCCGTTCCAAGCACTGGTTTTCTGCAACCTCCTAGACAGAGGGCCAGATTCTCAGCCCCGCTGTGGCAAACTGCATGGATTTCAGTGAAGCTGCTCTGGGTTTACCTGGGCATAACCTGGCTCAGGCTTTGAGTAGGTGCTGCTGCTCGGCATCCTGTCTGGCAGGCAGGGTAATAACTCTGAGATGTGAGGTGCGTGGTCAAAAGTTCCCCAGTGTTTGTGCCGGATCCCCTCACTCGCCCCATAGAGCTCTCCCCGTATTCAGCCGGCAGCTGGCTAGAGCCACCTCCATCCCGCTTGAGCAGTGGGGGCAGGCTGAGAGGCCGGGGGCGTGCAGACAGCAGGCACAAGGTGAGGGAATCGCAGGGAGGTTAAGGCAGGAAGCGAGACCAGCTGGGAGCGGAGAGGGCGGATGGAGGCCGCTGGGGTGGTGAGGAGCTCAGTAAAGTCTCCACTCCGCTGTGCACCATTTCCTTTCTGCCTGCTGCTCTCTGCAAGCAGGCACCATCGCTCACTTCACACGCATCCTGCCCAGCTCCCCCTCCAGCCAGCAGGCAGGGGCAGGGCTCAGCTGGTGGGTGGGGACGGGGAGCAGAGCTGCTACTCACTGCTGAGGTGCCCGGCCCCTGCTCTCAGGGGCATTACTGCCCCGGAGCTCTGGAATCAAAGCACTGGAGTGTCACACAAGGGCCAGAAAGTAACGGGAGTCCTGCAGATTACAGGCATCCTGGCAGCACCAGCTACCCTCCCAGGGGCACTTCACCCCTGTGCCAGTGCAGGGGAGTGGAGAGATGGACCTTGCCTTTCCCCCACTCAGCAGCTGCCAGCCTTGTCAGAGGCTAAAGCAGACCCTCGTCTTGGGCCCCTGCTCCAAAAGTCCTGGTTCATTTTCTGGAGGGCAGGTGGGGGAGGAGCTGATGGTGGGATTTCCATCCTAAATCAATGGGCAGCAGATGACATGGGAATGACACCCTTGGGAGGCCCTTTCACCCTACAGACAAGGGTGTGGCCGGACCTGATTTTGTGGAGCAGCAACAGGTGTGGAAACAAGCCGCCTGTCACTCAGCACTGCTTGTGCCCTCTGCGCGCGCGCGCGCACACACACACACACACACACACACACACACACACACACACACACACACACACACACACACACACACACACCACCCTCTCCTTCCAGGGACAGCACAGCTCTGCCTCATGTTGGCTTCAGTAAGGCAACTGGGGAGAAACTGCACGGAGAGAGAAGTAATCATTAAAAAAGGGGGAAAGAGTGTGGGAAATCATCCACTCAGGAGCTCGTCCATGAAAAGAAAAATCCCAGGGACTGTCCCATCTGGAAATCCTGCTGATCGGGGGCCAAATGGGAGAGGCAGAGAGAGGCAGGCAATGAGACCTTCATGGCCTGGGGCAGGGGGTGGGGTGGGGTGGGGGATTATCCTACTGCGGGGGTCCTTGCATATGCCTCTGAAGCATCTGGTGCTGAAGCTACTGGGCTGGATGGCCCAAGAGTCTGATCCAGTCTGGTAGTGCCCAGGTTCCTCTGAAGGCACAATAAAGCCCCCTTGACACTAACACAGGCTGTTTTAGAACTGGGGGCACCTGGCCACTGTGGTGTAATCTACATGCCAAGGAGGCAGGAGCACAGAGTTGAAGAAGGCTGGGGTGGGGCGGGGGTTACTGCTAGCGGCATCTTTCCTTGCTATGCCCCTCTTCTCTGGCCCCTGGGCAATTGAGTTATGCTTGCCTGCGCTCTCTGACTCCGGGCACCAGCTCCTCAGCACAGCATCACAGAGATCAGTGGAGCTCTGCCAGCTTACACCCGCTGAGGATTTGGCCCGGTAAGCCAGATTCAGAGGTGATGTGTAGTTGGAGAGGGGGAGGTAGACGGTAGTCACTGTCCTGGCTGTCATGGCTCTCCTGGTGCACACACACACTGATGGGCTCGGTGGGAGGGGTAGGCCACACCAGCTCACGCTCCCTTTAGATCTTCTCGGACTCCCTTCTGGTTTTGGCTCATCACCTGTGAGCGGAGCGTTAAGCACCCAGGGACCATTCAGGCCTTGGCTTTCTTAGGAGTCTCTGCAGAAAGGCCACCTTTGGTGGCATTTTCTGTGGCACGGGCACCAGACAGATGATAACCCCTCTGGGTCACTGGGCTGGATCTGAGCTGGTGATTTAGCTCAGAAGGGGTCTGCACCCCAACTCCTTTAGCCAGCTCACCCCGCCCCTGTTCCTTTCCTCAGCATCCACAGACCTGTGGCAATGCTGAAAGGAGAAGGGAAAAGCCGGATTTCAAACGATCCTTGAGTTCACAGCGTCACGGAAAGGCTGAGGGCTCTCGGACTGACGGAGGCTGACACCGAGGCTACCCCGGGGCCAAAAAACGGAGCTGCCTCCGGCCTCCTGGGAAACGGGCTGTCCATCTTTTTAACACAACGCCCCCTCTGCACAGTCGGGCCATTCTGGTGCAGCTGGGGAGGTGCCTCGGTGGGGTTTACACAGCGGCGAGATAAAAATCTGGGCCTCTCTGTCTCTCTTGTCTCCAGCACCAGCCTGTGCTGCTCAGCACCTCGTGTGGGAGTTGGAGGTGCCTGAAGCCCCTGAATGGGGCTGAATCCCAAGGGGCTGCCTCAACCCTTTGCCAGATGGAGAGGCGAAGGGAGGTGGAGTTTCCCCTCTATTGCTGGGCTGAATACGGCATTATGAAGAATGACTCCCCCTGCCCACACACACACATTTGCACCCCATTGTACCCTAGTGCTAACCACTACGAGCTGGAATTGCTGCCGGAAAAGCGAAACGATCTTGGGGCAGTGAGACACATCCGGCCAGGGGGACAGAGGATCTGAACCATTTGCCGCTGCCTCTGGGCTCCCACAGGCTGCTCTCCTGCACTGGGCCTGCAAATGAAAAGCAGCTGGGGAAGGTTTCTCTTGTACTCATGCGTCTCTTGTTGCCTCAGTATCTGGACGCTGGGGGCGCGGGTTTGGGAATAACAAAGAGGCTATTGAGAGGGGGCTGGGAGTGCTTCAGGGAAGGAGAGCTTGTTTCAAGGATGAATGAGATGTTCTCTCTGGAGCAATTTGTCTGCTCTCATCAGCATCTGCTGCAAACACATGGCAGCGCCCCATCAAAATCAATCACCCCTAATTGGCAGGGCCTGCTCTAAAGAACACGCAGAGGCCTATCTCTCCTTGGCCTCACAGGGACAGCCCTCCCCCCCCCCCGCCTAGCTGCTTATCTGGCACCCATCACCATCATATCTGAGCACCTCACAAACACAGACAGGTGTAACTGCACAACATCTCCGTGACATAGGTCAAAATTGCCATGCTCATTTTACAGCGGGGTAAACTGAGGCAGCGCCAGTTTAAAAAACTTGCCCAAAGACACAAAGGGAGCCTGCAGCAAAGCTGGGAATTGAAACCAGGTACCTTGGAGCCCAGCTGAGTGTTGTAACCACAAGACATTCTTGCACACTTCACAACAGCTGGCTGAATAATACCTGTGATTTTCCATGGCTATTCAACTGGATTTTGTAATGCTGTCACTTCGTCTGTGCTCACACTCCCTTGTGCTTCCTGCAAGCTGAGTTTTACAGGCATGGGCTTCTGAATCCTCCAATCAGGGCAACAGAAACATGACGGCCTGTCTGAGGTAGCCAATCAGAACTGAGCAGAACAGAGCTGACATTGAAAGAAAACGTAGTCAATCCAAGGGCATCATGAATTACCCCTCGCTGCCCCCGTGATCCCTCACCTTGGGCGCTCACATCCAGTCAGCCCTGGGCAACACCAAGTTGTATGAGGTTTCAAAGTGGGCAGAGCTACTCAACCTTCAAGAAAGGAGAGGGGGAGATCTCCAGAGGGCCCGGCCCAGGGAATGCACGGCATCATAAATATGAGAGGACAGCACTAGAGATGGGCAGGACAACACGACTTTGGTTCTTTGCCAATAGGGCTGGTGAGAGGAAAATGGCATTGGAAGAAAAATGAAAAAAGATGGTATTGTGAGAGAATTTTAGATTTTTCGTGGAAATAATATTTTGGGGGAAGGGTCGTTTTTAGGGCAATTTGGGGTTCCCTCCCCCTTGTACAGAAAATGTACACATTTCGAACAATAGGAGAATGGTGTGTGAAAAACTTTGTAACATCCCAAAAGCCATATTTTATCCAAAAAAATCCCCAAAACCTTTTCAGCCCTCCCCGCCCCCATTTTGACCAGCTTTGTTTGCAAATTTAAACCAGGCTGGTTCGATCTGAGGAAGTGGGTTGGATAAAGCTGACGGTTTTGTCTCATTTTAGGACAGTGGGGCCCCCCTCAAAAGAATGGGGCTAGGAAAAGGCTACTTAGGGCCAGCACTGTGAATATCCCTTTAATCACTAGCACCGGCCTTCTCTTCACAACACACTCGAAGAGCTGCCCTGTGAAGTGTGAAAATGTGACTGCATATTTGAGACTTTTTGTGTGTGTGAACATGAGAATGTCTGACGTGTATATGAGAGTGTGTGATTTTGTGTTCGCTTGTGCACGTGTAAGAGTGAGGTGTGTGGAAGTGATTGTGTATGTGTGACTCTGTATTTGTGTGGCTGTGAAGCTGTGTGGTGTGTGTGCTTGAGCTTGTAGTGTGTGTATGTGTGTGCACATATTCTGTGTGCATATGTATAACGGTGGTGTGTGTGCATGAGTATGAGTGAGCGAATGTGTGTTGTGTGTGAATATTTATAGTGAATAGGTGCGTGTGTGTCTGTGTTGTGTGATGGGTGTAGTGAATGTATGTGCGTGTGTGGTGAATGTCTCTGTGTGTGTTGTGTTGTACTGCATGTAGTGAATATCTCTGTGTGTTGTGTTTATGTATGTGTAACGGTGAATGTCTTTGTGGTGTGTGTAGTGCAGTGGTTCTCA
This sequence comes from Gopherus evgoodei, assembly GCF_007399415.2. NCBI lineage: Eukaryota > Metazoa > Chordata > Testudines > Testudinidae > Gopherus > Gopherus evgoodei. The sequence continues at coordinate 6,672,585 of NC_044343.1, forward strand.
ATGTATTTACCACTTGTGGGCTGCATATGCAGCTCTCTGCATGTTATGTGGGCCACATCCACACAATATATATTCTACTGGTGTGGCTCTGAGGATGTCACATGGGCCGCAGCTGTGTGCTGATTGGGCCACAAATGGCCCCCGGACTGCGGGTTGAGAACCACTGGTGTAATGAATGTCTGTGTGTGTGGTGAATGAGTGTATACTGTGCATTTATGTGTGGTAGATGTATGCGTTGTGGGTGTGGTGTGTGTGTGTGTGGTGAATGTATGTGTTATGTATATGTTGTGTGTGGTGAATGAGTGTGTTGTGATTGTGTTGTGTATATGCTGTGTGTGGTGAATGTGTGTGTGTCTGTGTCTGTGTATGTTGTGTGTGGTGAATGTGTGTGTGTCTGTGTCTGTGTATGTTGTGTGTGGTGAATGTGTGTGTGTCTGTGTATGTTGTGTGTGGTGAATGTGTGTGTATGGGGGGTGAATGAGTGTGTGGTGTGTATTTGTGTGTGGTGAATGTATGTGTTGTGGATGTGGTGTGTGTATTTATGTGTGGTGAATGAGTGTGGTGTGATTGTGTTGTGTATATGCTGTGTGTATGTTGTGTGTGGTGAATGTCTGTGTGTGTGTGGTGAATGAGTGTGTTGTGATTGTGTTGTGTATATGATGTGTGTGAGTCTGTGTATGTTGTGTGTGGTGAATGTCTGTGAGTGTGTGGTGAATGAGTGAGTAGTGTGTATTTGTGTGTGGTGAATGTATGAGTTGTGGGTATAGTGTGTGTGTTTGTGTGTGGTGAATGAGTGTGCTGTGATTGTGTTGTGTATATGCTGTGTGTGTGTCTGTGTATGTTGTGTGTGGTGTATGTCTGTGTGTGTGAACCCTAATTTAGGGCAGCATTTACCTGCAAAAGGAACAAAGCTGCACAGGACAGGCATGCCAAGGGGCAGACAATTAAGCCCAGCAGACTGCAGAGCTCTGGGATAATGGGAACTGACAATTAGAGACATTTAATCAGCCAGTGTGAAGCCAAGCGAGGCTCCAACACCGAACAAGTGCGAACCAAACTTGAACTCGTCCGAAGCGCCAAGGCTCCTGCCTGGTAGATAATTAGAGGGACCAAACTTGTCTCTTTACAGGGATCTTGGCTTGAACTTTTCACCTTCTTCACACACCAAGTGCTGGTTGTCGAGTTCTGAACAAAAGCCGGGAGTCAATATGGGGCTGCAGTCCAGGCAGGCGAGGACCAAGAGAGCACGAGCAGGGAACAATCTCCAAAACCTGAGCAGCTGGGGGACAATGCTATTTACCTTCTCTCTGTCCCTTCCCTTCTCTTTCCCTCCGATTCTCTTTTTCTCTTCCTCAGTCTCCCGCTGTTTTCAAAAGACAACCTCAAAATTAACCTGGGGGTCAGAGGGAAGGTGTGAATCCGGAATGCCTAGCACAATGGGGACCTGGTCCGGGAGATAGGCCCCTCATAGCTACAGCGATACAAATGAAATAATAATCATGCTAATCAATAACAAAGGAAGAGGATTCAGACACCTCCACTTGAAGCAGCAACTAGGAAAAGGAAAAGCCTATAAAAGACACAGATGAAAACCCTCACTGATATTATTTATTCAGAGTATTATTATTATTCATAGGGCAGTAGCATCTACAGGCATCAAACCCCCACCTCAGTGGAGCCCCACAGGATAGGAGGGGAAACTGAGGCACAGAAAGGGGAAGAAACCTGTCCAAGGTCACCCAGCAAGCCAGTGCTGGAGAGAGAAACCAGGGGTCTCCCAACCCCTAGCTCTGGGTAACATCTATAAATATCACAGGGGCTGAAGTCATTGTCCAATGCTCCAGGCCCAGCTACTCAAGGATTCCGAGGGACATCCATCCCCCTCAAGGGAAGCCCCACGAAGCCCTGAGAACCACCCATGGGCGTTTCTGTGTTCCTATTGCAGTGGGCAGCCCTGGGCCTGACACCCCAGAGGTGGCCACATTGTATGATTGGGAACGAGCGGTCACGACTCTTATCAACTTTCCATCCCTGGCTATAGGTGCTCCGGTGTTCAAGTCCCCATGGGAAAAAAAAGCAGTTCTGGCCACGGGGCTGGCCACCTATCAGCTGATCAGTGGGCCCCAGGGCAGCCAACGGAGCAGTGAGTGGCTCTTGGGAGGCACTCGGGGAAGGCAGAGAGGAGTGAGCGGTGGCTGCATGGGGAGGACCTCGGGGGAGGAGGCAGAGTGGGGGCAGGAAGAGATGGAGCAAGGGTGGAGTCTCAGGGGAGGGGGCAGAGCAGGGGCAGGAACAGGCTGGGGGCATGGCAGGGGTGAAGCACCCACCAGGAAGAAAAAAGTCAGCCCCTGTGCCTGAGACCCCTCCCCACCAGGAAAAGGGCCAAACTCAGGTGGTGGGGTAAGCAAGGGTAATTCCGCAGAAATTTCATTTGTGGCTTGGGGCAAAGGGTGGGTTCAAATTGGTTCATCTGTCCTTAGTTAGGCTTGTCTACATATAGGAGTTGTCCCGTTTTAACTATACCAGTATAATTAAAGCAAGACAATCCCCCTAGCTAGCGTGGTTGCAGTTATTCTGGTGTAATGGTGCTTTATTCCAGTATCGCTGTATCACTAACTACACTGCTATCAGGCATGTTTATAATTGTGTTCTCACTAGGGACCTTAGAGGTATAACTACAGCAGTTAAAAAAAAAAATCACAGCACGAATCCACATTGGGATTACGATACAAAAACTGTATTAACCAGGCCTTAGTGATACTGCACCTTCCTCTGTCTGTGTTGCTAACAGGCCCCTCACCATAATATCTAGGGGTGAGATTTTCCAAGGTGCCCAAGTAAATTAGGAGCACAGGCCCACCAATTTCCAATGAGATGTGTGCTCCTAAATCACCTGGGTGCTTTGCATCGTTCCATAGATTTTAAGCCCCGAAGAGACCATCAGATCATCCCACTGGTTTCTATCCCATCACTTCTCATGATCCCACTCCAGGTGTCTAGCGTCCAGCCACGCAGTTTAAGATAAAAGAGACAATATGAAGTAAGGTTGTTTCAAGGAGCCAGGGCCGCCCGGGGGGGGGCAAGTGGGGCAATTTGCCCCAGGCCCTGGGCTCCACAGGGGCCCCACAAGAATGGCTGAGCCTCCCTCCCCGGTCCCAGCCCGATTCGACCCCATCTCCGCCCCTCTTCTGGAGCATCAGCGCATCCAGCAGCTTCCCGGGACAGCGACGCAGCGTGGCTCCGACAGGCTCTGAGCTCCGCTCTGCTCAGAGCCGTGTGGTCAGGGGGCTGGGCTGCGAGCTCCAGGCTGAGCAGAGGGAGCTCAGGCCCCGCTGGAGCTTGCAGTCCCATCCCGTTACCACGCAGCTCTGAGGGGGGCAGGGCTCAGGGGCCCCGCTGGAGCCACGCTTCCTCTGTCGAAGGAAGCTCCTGGATGCGCTGAGGCTCTGGGTGAGGGGGGAACCAGGGGTAAGGGGCCAGGGCCGGGGGGTTGGCTAAGGGGCAGGTAGTCCCAGGGACAGTCAGGGGACAGGGAGGGGGCAGAGGTTGGGGGAGCAGTCAGAGGACAGGGAATGGGGGGGTTGGATTGTGGACGTTCTGGGGGTCTGTCAGGACTCAGCGGGGAGTGGATAGGGGTTGGGGCAGTCAGGGGACAGGGATAGGGTCCTGGGGTGGCGGTTGGGGGGCGGTCTCTGGGGGACGGTGAGGGAACAAGGAGCAGGATGGGTCAGGGATTCTGAGAGAGGTGGGCAGTGGGGAACAGAAAGTGGGTGGGGGTCAGCTAGGGGGCAGGGCCAGGCTGTTTGGGAGGCAAGCCTTCCCTTCTCTAAAGCATTTTGAGGCTTGCAGACGAGCCAAGCTTTTCCATTAGGGCTACCGTCCCTTTCACTTCTCAAATGCCAAGTTATAGTCTGTATTTAATTTCAGTGCCATAGGGAGAGTCATGTCAGGGGAGGGTAGCTTCAGTTAAAAATAGCCACTGGGGGAGTGATCACGCGAGAAGAGCAATATCCTTCCCAACCCTACCAAGGGAGACCCCCCTCCCCTGCATTCCCTGAGGCTTCAGAGGGGTTAATTCAGTGATTCTCAAACTTTGGTACTGGTGACCCCTTTCACATAGCAAACCTGAGTGCGACCCCCCCCTTATAAATTAAAAACACTTTTTTATATATTTAACACTGTTATAAATGCTGACGGCAAAGCGGGGTTTGAGGTGGAGGCTGACAGCTCGCGACCCCCAGTAATAACCTCGTGACCCCCTGAGGAGTCCTGACCCCCAGTTTGAGAACCCCTGGATTAATTTAATTTTAGCACCCTGTGTCCATTCATATGCATGTGCTATTTTGAGCATTTCAGTGTTCACAACATAGGCTCATCCCAGATTCTGGAAAAAGCTCAAATGCTCAGTTTGTGGAGTATGTGCATAAGCTATCCTAAAGACAAACCCACAGCATCCGTCTCCAGTTTGTGAGGGACCCCATGGAGCCAGTCTCTAGGAAACAGATAAATACATGGAGGGTAATACATTCTCTTAGCCAGGATGGGTAAGGAAGGGTGTCCCTAGCCTTTTTTTGTCCAAGGGTGGAAATGGATGCCAGAAGAGAGAGCACTTGATCATTACCTTTTAGGTTCACTCCTTCTGGGACACCTGGCATTGGCCACCGTCAGCAGACAGGATACTGGGCTGATTGGACCTTTGGTTTGACCCAGTGTAACTGTTCTTATGTTCTAACCTAAATGAACCCAAAGTTATGGAGACAGATACAAGTCAAAGAAGCCAGCAGAGTATCAGAAACCTGGAAAAATCTCTGACTGGATGGGCTCAGGCGTTTGGTCACAAGCTGAGGTGTTTCAAAAGTTTTGGATTTTTTTTAAGCACAATTTTTTAATTGTTTCTTTAAACAATCAAACACAGCAAGCAGCAAATATTTGGCCACGCACTTCTGAAACCCCAAGCCATATTCAGGTTTTGGCTGACTAATTTCAGCTTTTCAGTTAAAAAAACCACAACAAATTTTGAAGGAAAACAGACATTGTCTGTGATTTTTTTTTTCTGCTTTTTAAACCCCTCTAGTTTTCTATCCAGAAAAAGTTTTGATGGAAAATATTTGTCCAACCCTTTTAATGAGCTTTAGTGCCTTTTAGCACTAGCTGATGCTGAGAACCAGTGATACCTTGTAAAGAAATTTTCTCAAAACTGGGTTTGTGACGAGATGCAGAAGGTTTATTTTTCCCAGGACCGCCCGTGTGGGGAGAGCAAGTGGGGCAATTTGCGCCAGGCCCCAGGGGCCTCCACGAGAATATAGTATTGTATGGTATTGCAATTTTTTTTATGGAGGGGGCCCCTGAAATTGCTTTGCCCCAGGCCCCCTGAATCCTCTGGGTGGCCCTGCAAGGAGCAAACAGCCCACTGGGGATGCTTAAATCAGAACTTCTCCCTCCCTAGCTAACTGAGCTCCACTTTCCTCCCTTGTACCCCCCTAATCCTCCTCCCCACAGTTAGAGATAGTCCAGATTTTTCAGCAGAAAAACTCCAGTGGTTTTGCTGACATTTTCTATGGGGAAACAGTGATGGAATGTTTTGATTTTCGGCTCAGGAGAATCAAAATGGACACATCTCCTTTTGACCGAAACGTCAGTTTGAAAGGAAAATTTTCATTTCTCAAATGTGGCTTCAAAAGACAATATTTTGTTTCAATGTGTCAAAATCATTTCGTTCCGATGGAAAAAAACACAGAATGTCCCTGGTCTGACATTCCCTGTTGGGAATTTTGGGGATTTTTTTCATGTTGCAAAAAGTTTTTCATGGTTCAATTTTCTGCTCCAACATGGAACACAAATTAATTTGAGATGCTGAGATTTCCCATGAAAGGAAAATTTCATTTTTCAAACAGCTTTGCCCTTTTCTTGCTTATCTTTCCTGTTAACTAACCCTCTCACGCTGTCCTCCTTACCCCATTAAACATCTAACATGGTTATCCGTGAGTGTGATTATGCAGCTGTCAGCATGTGTCTGGGACTGTATGAGAATGTGTGGCGTAGTGCATCTATGTTGTGTGTGTGATTATGTTGTGTGTGTGTGGCGTGGTGTGTGTGGGTCTATGTTGTGTGTGTGTGTGGTGTACGGGTGGTATGTGCAAGTGACTGTGTGACTAATGTAGTGTGTGTTGCATAAGTTTGTTAGTGGTGCTTGTGTGTCTGGCGCATGTATGTATGAGTGTCTATGTATGACTGTGCAAGTATGTGTATGGTTGTGTGTGTGTGTATAGGGAGGGAGGGAAAGAGAGCAACAGAGAGTGTGTGCCTGGTGCATATGTATAAAGCAACGAAACCAGGAAATACCCTCCACAATCATCGTGAAACTAACACAACACTTACTAACCATCACTGATCGCTCTATGGGTGCACACCTTCCTTTCCCTTGGTCTCACCTGTTTGATGTAAGCACTTTGGAACAGAGACCTTCTATTGTAAAACATATTTGTATCCAACACCCAGCACAATCCTCTGGGTATTACAGATAAACACACCACCACCACTAATCATTTTCCCCCAAAGTCCCATTTTCCTTCCTTTTCCCCTTGTGGTTTCTAATCCACGCAGCCCCCTTTGGCCACAAGCTGAAGTGATCCCAGGAGCAGCACAGAATCCCAACAAAACTTATTTTCTTCCTTTCTTTCTAAATAAAAGGGGAGGATGGTGGTGGGGGGGAGGGGGAAGCCCATTCTCTGGAGGGAAAAGAGGCATTTCACATGCCTCTGTGTCTCTGGTGTTTGATCCCTGTAGTGGAGAAAACGCCCTTTTGTGGCAGGTGCATTGAAACTTCTGATGCTTCAGAGGGAGGCACCTTGTGAATGGCAGGAGAGGAATAATAAGTCATTCACTCACCCCGGTCGGCTGAGTGGCAGGAGCTGGGCCGCAGTGCCCCTAGTTTCACCCTCTGCTGCTTTGTCTGCAGCCACCGGGAGCCCTGGCTATGAAAGGAGGCTGCAGGAATCCGGCTGATCAGTCCAAAGGTTTGTAACGCCACAGTGAGGGATCTTTGGTGTGTCCCTCTTCACATTAAGGACTACAAGATAATCTCTAAACCCTGGGCCCCTCACTCCCTTTCAGGCCAGTGGTGTGTGCAGAGACACATACTCACACTGGGATTTTAGACCCGCGGTGCAACACCCTCCGCAAAGACACAATTTCCACCCGTGGAGCTCGATTTGCATCTGTGCTGGTGACACTCCACCCACCAATGTGCACTGGTGCAAATCGTGCTGCACTGCTGTGAAATGTGTTTACCCTAGGGGGTTTGCAGCATGCAGCAGATGTGTCACGTGGCTAGGATGTAGCCAGAGTGGTGCGTGCAGTGGATTTCCTTTTTGAACTGTCCCTTGCAAGCCTTCGTCCTTCAGCAAGAGTCATTACGGGAGGATTTAGGTTCCTTATATCCTTCCAAGTTGCATCTTCCAACCTTGTTCGGGGTGGCCCTCATGTTCTACTTTCTTTGACCTCCGCACTATAACTCTTCTTGAAAAGCAGACTTTCTTCTGCAGTTTGGACATGATCCCCACCTCCCCTTACTGCACTCATCTAGTTCCCAACTGTGGCAAGACTGCAGTGCGCCTGGATTGTCTAAGCATCTCCTCCTTTGTGACAAAATCAAGCCAACCGATGCGATGAATATGCCGGAACTTTTGACACTGAAAACTGTTCCATTCCTCTCCCCAGCCACGTTTCTGCCCCATATGACAGTGTCATCATTACGCCGTTGAATACCCATATCTTTCTTGTCACACAGACATCCCCGCCACCTGAACAGAGGCCTCTGAAGACGCCGAAATGCCACCAACACAAAACCAATCCAATGTGTGACTTCTTCAGCTGTAGAACCTCCAGCTGGCAACCGACTCCCCAGATAAAACTATTCCCCCGACCCATCCAGTGTCACTGCCATGGGCTTGCATCTAGGGGTTTGCACTGGTGGCTAACTCCCACTCTAGAAGACCATGCCTTGCTTGGTAATTTGCTTCTCGAAGGATCCCAAAACTCTTCACCAACTGTGGTCCAGCTCCCGCACCCATTGAGGTCAATGGCAAAACTCCCCAGCCATCACCTCCCCCAACTCTGGAATGCAGCCACCTATGGGGAGGAATGCAACAGCTGTTCAACAAACATCAGCAACAGGCCAGGAATAGTCTATCTGGATTATCAAACTGGAACATATGTATGTGATTTAGCAGGATGGTCCCCAAATCTAATAACCTTGATTCTAGATTTAAGCAACACAAGAAAACACAGATAGGAAAGTTACCAGAGGTTGCACGAACCCTAAAATCTCCTGTTCCTCTTCCACAGGGAAACCAGCTACCTGGGTTATGCCAGGAGCAAATATTCTACAACAGGAAACAATTGAGAACAACAACAACAAATCTTAAGGGACAAATTTTCAAGCCTGTTAGAAAAAGGTCAACATTAATGGAGCACCAAGTCCCCCCACCCCTCATTTGTGCACAGCACAGGCGGGTTTTTGCTGGGACAGATGGGCGAGGTGGCAAATCTGAACTGGCATATTTGAAAATTTGCCCCAAGATGGCACACGCAGCAAAGGTCTATTGCCACCCCCACTGCTGGCTTGGGACCCTTGCGCCAGCCAGCTGCATTGGCCTGCCTGAGCACCCAGGCCTTGGGGTGAAAGCCAGATCCTACTTAAGTCAATGGGAATTTTATTATTGATTTGAATGGGGCCAGAGTTTCAGCCCCGATTCTGACCTCGCTGACACCCAGTGACCAGGGGGATCTAACGCTAGACACCTGTCAGTGGATTGTGGGGAACACCCCACACCAAGGACCAAGCCAGTGCTCCTTGTTGAAGACACCCATAGACTTCACCGGGGAAAAGGACCGAACTCGAACATTTTCGGGTCTGATCCCGTTTTCATTGCAACCAACGGCAAAACTCCCATTGAGTTAGACAGAAGGAGGAGCAGGCGCTTTGTGTACAGAGGGGGCATTTACACACTAGCTTTTAAAAGAAGGCAGGGGTAGGGAAACGAATCCAGTCCCTCCTCCCAAAGCGTGGCTAAAGTCTGCACCGACAAGGTATGAGAGGAGAAGGCCTGAGGCTGATGCCTGCTTGGTGAATTAAATAAACTCCTGGAATATTTTGGAGCCCAGCAGACCCAGCTCACTCCCCATTGAGTCTGGAACCCTGGAGATCCTGGCCCTGCCCAGTCCCATGCTGCCAGGAACCCACAGTGGTTGCAGATGCAGCCTTTTGGGAGCAAGGGAAGGGGTCATTCCCCCAACTCCCTGCGCATTTTCCCTCCTGTTCACACTTACTCCTTTCCCCTCTTTGGCAAGAGGCTTGCTTTTGAGAGCTGGAGCAGGCACTGGTACTGGTGGGAGGGGTTGGTTTTAAAATCCCCCTCCGGCTTGCCAAGCCCCCCACCTCCCCCTGCAAGCCTCTCTCCTGATAACGGTATAATTTCTACAGCGCTTATTGTGCTGCTGCCGCATGATGGGGAAAGTCCCGTTTGATTAGCCTTTGAACGCCCAGTGAACTGGAAACGCGCCCCCTGAAACAAAGAGAATTCTAATTCCCCCTGCAAAGCCCTTTGGTATTAACCCAGACACCAGAGCTGTCAGGGCTCTGCAAGGGAGGTGATGGGGAGGCGGCAGGAGGGGGAAGAGATTCACTGTTAATTGGCACTTTGTAGGCTTTTCTCCTGCCTTCAGAAAAACCAGCCCTTGTTTGAAAAGTTTGTCGGGCCTTGCTGGGAGAGCGTTCATGGGTCACTTCTTAGCCTTTGTCAATTTGCTTCTCTCTTACTCTCCTCCCCGCTCCCACCCCCAAGGCAGATCGCCTCCTTGCAGCACCAGCGAAAACTTTCCTTGTGTGCACAAGATGCTAGAGTCTATTCTTTGCAGACGGGTTGCAAGGGAGAACGGGGAGCTGGCTTTTCACCCGGGAGCTGGGGGCGGGAGGGGGGGCATCGGCAAGCAATAACTGGTTCCATCCAGGAAAATGTCATGGAGGAATTTGGGGTAGGGGGGTGAAATAAGCCCTCTTCCTCCTCCCCATCGTCAGAGAACCAAGCAAGAAAGTTAGGCACTGGGATATTACAACCGCTGTTTAAAGTCACGTTGGTGCTGACCTGGTTTTTGCGGGGGAGCAAAGCTCCACAGCAAATGGACATCTCTGAAAACCCCCGAGCCAGATCCTGATCTCTGTTATGCTAGAGTAAATCCCCTGAGGCCCAGGGAGTGGATCTAGATGTACCCCAGCATGACCGGGAGCAGAATAGGGTCCAGTACGTCGGACAGAAACAACCAGTTTCAATGCACTTTCATTGGTGTGGTGAGGGATGAGTGGCAGCGGAAGGAAGTGGCTGGGACTAGTGAATTGGGAGCCCCCCCCCCATATCTGCAGGGCTGGGGACCCAACTGTGTGTATTGCAACAAGCCAAACCTTTGGGGTCTACTCCCCCAGACCCATCCCTCTCGGCCATGCTCCCTTTAGGGCCGGAACCATTCCTGCTTCTGTAACTCTGTGGCTGACTCACCGAGCAGCCGCTGCCTCTGTTTCCCCGCACATAGGATGGAGATAATGGTACTGACCCAGCTTTGGGAAGGGCTCTGAAGCACCCTGGTAAAAGGAGCTATCCGTGCAGATGATCTGTCAGCCTCATTAAGTCAGAGCAGCCCGCAGGCTGCTATAACTTAGAGTATGTCTACACTGCAGTCAGAGGTGTGACTGAAGCACGGGGAGCCATACCCGAGCTAGTTCTGAGCCAGCCAGCTCAAATAACAATAGCACTGGCTTTAGCACAGGTTGTACAAGCTCTCCTGGGACCCTAAGTACACATGTGGGTGGCTAGCCCATGCTGCTGTGGCTTCCCTGCTAGTGGCACCCATGCTCACTAGATAAACATTAGCTTGGGAGTACATCTGCATGTGCTGAACTCCCATCCCCTCCCTCCCCAGGCTTGCAGTGTCACGCTCAGGATGCCTAGAGTCTCTGAAGAGACTTCCCTACACACAGGGCTAAAATACACATAAGCAAACAACAGGCTGCTTAACAAATACCCACTGCAGTGGGCTTGCCCAGTGGCGGTGAGTCACCGCGCACATTCCCTGTTGTTTCCAGTGTAAAAGGTTAGTGACTAAAGGAAGAGACATTCTTTCCATTCTGTGCAGCTTGGCCAGCCCCCCGGGCCACTTCTAAATCTCTCCACACATCCCTAAAGGGCATTCTCCAGCCTGCGTGGTGTGGCTGGAATGCCACTACGTGCAGCACAAGCGAAGCAGCCGAACTCTGGGCTCGATCCCTAGGAGTCAGCTGCAGTTTCTGCTCAGCTGGAAGACATACCCTCAGCCTCCCCCAGCCCCACTGCTCTCAGATGGAGAGACGGCCCCCCAACGTCCGGTTTAAGGGGTTGAATTGAATGATAGAGGCACTCTGGTCCCGGCAGTGCTGAGACATCCACAGCCTGCAGCCTAGACCGGAAATGATGCTGCTTTTGGAAAGACAAGCAGGGGCCGACTGTTGTTATTGCATTGCTGGCGTGGGCCTAAGGTTGGACGTTTCTGATGGGTCTGGAAGCCGGACGGCTGGGCTCAGCATGCCTGCAGGAAACATAACACTCGGGGGTTTTTGCCTAACTCTGCTTTATTTCCTTTGCCTTCATCCTGATTGTGAACAGCTCCATTGGTAGTGCGGCCTTGTGATTAAAGGCCTAGGACCCGGGGCTTGATTCCTAGCTCTGCCAGAATCCCTGGAGGACCTCGGTCAAGTCACTGCATCTCTGTCTGGGACTCAGTTCAACAGGGCGATAATAATCTGCCTCTGGTCTGCTTAGATGGTAAACTTTTGGGGATGGGTATATTTAATCCTGCCTCTGCACCGGGGGCTAGACGAGGTGACCTCTTGAGGTCCCTTCCAGCCCTACATTTCTCTGATTTGACTACTGTCTCCACTCCCAAGTAGCCACGCACACTCAAACAGACCCTTCCTTCTTAAATCCCTCGTCCCCTGGCAGCCAGCAAAATTCCATGGTGGCAGGATATGGTGGCTGCTCTGTTTTTACTTTCTCCGTCTCATCCATCTCCTTCAAAGAGCACCCCGCAGCCGTCCGCCATCCCGCCCCGTCCAGGCAGCACACGAACGAATCTAACACAACGCGGCTCACACGAGAACTCGTTTATTGCACGACCGTTACTTGTGCATTGTCAGTTACCTGAGTTATAAACACCAGGCCCAGCACTGGTCTGAGGGCTAGACCCTTCTGCGGCCCAGTTCACTGCTATTGTTACGCACCCAGACTAGAAGCACTATGTGAATTCCCTGAATCCTCGTGCCCTGGTGAAAGCCACTGAACTGTCCTTGGCCACAGCATGGGTCCTGTGCTGCTAATTACTGCCACCTTGTGGTGGACAAGCTGCCTCCCCCCATTCAAATTAGCTTTGCACAGATATTAATATAGCCCGATTTACAGAAGGGTGGAGCACCCACAAAATCCACTGGATTCCATAGCAGCTGTGGGGGGCTGGTGCTGCTGACAATCAGGCCATTGGGCCCTGATCCCATTGACTCCATGTGAGTTTGGGTAAGGATCTTAGAGCGCAGCTGGGAAGGGTGTGCTCCCTGAACCCTGGACCCGGCCGGTAGGATGTGGTCACACGTTGGGCGCATACTGGTTCTTTCACATTCCCTTTCATTACCAGCCAGCAGGGGACAGGAGCTGGGAGCATCATCTCTGCCTGTTGCTCTGGTCAACCAGGCAGGGGAGAAACCTCCAAGCAAATCCAGGCACCACCGAGGGGAGCACCCCACTCTCTCCTTGCTCAGTGATAGCAGGGGGAACCACCTGACTCACACACAGGGGGTGCTAGCCCAGAAGTCCCCATGTCTTATTTGCCAAGAGGGGAAGGGGGCCCCCTGAAGTAGCACCCACGGGAGGGGACACCAAGTCTAGCACCCACGTCTTATTGGCTAAGTAGGAAAAGGGGAGAAAAGGCTGAATGGAGCTGGCCTGGGGTTGGGGAAGGGGCCATCGTCCACCTTTTATGGTGAACATATATCCCTCCTGAAAGGTGTCCAAGCCCCCTGCTCGCCAATCCCAGGCCCTGAGCCCTTGGAAACGTGGTGGGGGGGACTCAAGGCTTTATCCCACTGGGAAGGTCTGCCTCCTACGGGGGAGGGAGGATTGTCTTTGAGGTGGGGGTGACACAGCTGGGAGGATGGTTTCTATCCTGCATCGGAGAAGTGGGGAGTCTTTATCCCTAGCCCTGGGACATCATGGGCTGGGGCAGAGGGGAGACTCCAGCCCATATGAATGGATGGCTGAGGCCACAGAGGCTAGAGTCAATGCGGCAAGGGGCAGGGGTATTAGAAGCTGAGGCAGCGTCAATCAGATGACAGTGTAAGGTCTTTGGAGTATAGACAGGGAGCAGAATGGGTAAAGAGTTATGGTTGATGGGGACAGAGTAGGGGTCAGAGTCAAGGTTGATGGGAAGGGAGGAGCAGTCAGATGTTTATAAGAATGGAAGGGGGTCAGAGTTAAGGTTGATAGACAGAGGAGGGATAAGAGCTAAGGTTGATGGGGACAAAGGAGGGATCAGAGCTAAAGCTGATGCGGACAGAGGAGGGGTCAGAGCTAAGGTTGATGGGGACAGAGGAGGGGTCAGAGCTAAGGTTGCTACTGGATCCTTAGCCAAGAATTTCCTGACATTTCTTGTTCCAGGTCCAAATGCTGGTCGCACAGAAGCCAATGGCTGACCTTGACCTCAGCAGGAGGTGAGGGCCTTGTGCCTGTATTTGCAGAGCAAAGCAAATGGTGGCTCTGCGTCCCTCAGACGCTGGTGTAGTTATAGAAGCTCTGTATAACGACATCCCTCTGGTCGGGGAACCAATCCCGCAGGCAGCACAGCAGCTCCAGCCACCAGGGGTAGAACACCTCCCGTGCCCTGGTGGCTCCGCCTTTGATGATGGTCAGCGCGGCTTCAGCAACGGGATAGGCGCTCATGTACACCTTGTCCCTGGAAGGGGACAATGACCAGGTCATACAACCCCCCCTGGTCACCGTGCTGTGCAAACGGATATCTCAGGAGTGAAAGATGCAAACCAGTACCACAGGGGTGTACACACTAACATGCATGCACCAATGCACCGAGATGCACATATCCAGACGCACATGCCTGCACACCCTTCCGCACTCATCCATGAATGCACCAATGCATACACAGATGTGTGCACGCTACACTCACACATGTACACACATGCGGGAATACACACCGATGCAAACATTCTCGCACCATACATTCTCTTGCACACGTGCAAACGCCCACATACACGCGCACATGTTCTTGTGCACACACGCACCTCGTCTTCTCCAAAGCCATTTCGGTGTCGATCAGCCCCAAGATGCAGAGTGTGATGCACACATCTTGCTTCTGCATGGCAAGCTCATGGCGCAGGGAGCTAAAGAATCCATCCAGAGCAAACTTGGTGGCGGAGTAAGAGGTTGTGAAGGGAGTTGAGATTTTCCCTAGAAAGGAAAACACGAGCAGAGGAAACCAAATGAAACAGCTGGCAAAGCCTAACTGAGGGTGAGGGCACAGCTGGGAGAGAAGCCCCTAGAAGGAATACATATGAACAGAGGATTTGCTACATTGCATCAGACCATTGCTCCAGCTAGACAAGTTTCCTCATCTCCAGCAATGGATGCATCAGAAAACGGAAACATCCAATCCCATAGTGCACCAGGACAATCGTCATGCATGTGGGAGAAAAAGATTCCTTGCTGTTCAGGCTGCCCCCCCTGGCCTGTAGCAATCAGTTCACACTCTTGGCCAAAATATCTAGTGTGGTGGTTTGCATACACTCCCATACACTCAGCCACAGGAGCGGGTACATGCCTCAGAAAGTTCTCTGAAGGTGAGGCGGCCTATAGGAATATGAAATGATGTAATCCAGAGACCCATTCACACTGCAGTTCTGAAGACGGCAGCAGGCGGGGCTTAGAAACGCATTCAGGATCAAACTCAGACATTGCATGCGGGAGACTGCAGTCTTTATCAGCCATAGTTCTGTGCAGATTTCAAGCACTGACCTGTGAGGGAAGAAACCACAATCAGAGATCCTTTACTCTCAGCCAGGATGGGAAGAGCTGCAGATGCCAAAGCCACGTAACTCAGGAAATTCACCTGGAATGAAAGGAGATGAGATGTGAAAGGAATGGGAACGTGGCAGCCGAGGCCAAAACTAAACATCTGTTCTGTGGGAGAGCTGGGGATGGGGTCACCTACTCATTACAGAGATCATGAAATGAAAGGGGTGGGGTGCTTGATTTGCTATATAAAGCATCCAGAGAAAGGTTGCGCCTATCTGGGGGTCTGGACTGATAGGATAATGGGAACACTACATTTTTGGGCGCTTTAAGATTTCAGATTAATGAGGAGGAATCAGAGTTAAGGTTATTGCTGCACATATACCCAAGGATTCCTTGAGTCTCTACATGTAACAAGGAGCAGCTAGCTGTTCTCTGGTTTTCAGCCTGCTAGACAGTGGCATTCCCCACCCTGCTCCTAACACCCTGGCTTTGGTCCAAAATTCCTGGGTTTACCTTTATTGTGAACTTAATTAACAAAGAATAACCTTCAGCCTAAGATTTCTCCTGAGCTTAACTATTTTTTTCCCTCCAGGATCTCTCTACCCCTGACCCCTACTACTTCTTCTGAAAAGAGGCTCAAGCCCTTTCATATCCTGGAATGGAGCTAGTAGGACTCAACTGATCTGGCCTCCCAGATGAGTCAGTAAAACAGCTCAGCATCTCTAGGGTCCTAAAACCTGACATCCCTTGCCTGACCTATTGGTTAGGTATTATTTTGATTTCCCAATTTAACATCCCATGGTTTGGCAGTGTTTGCTTGCCTTTAGATCCGTCACAGTATTACAATTAATTTCAGAGTGAGGGCCCTGGCGTACGTGAGAGAGACACTCAGACTTAGGGAAGACCTTTTGAATTTGCAATAGTTTTATTAGTACAATCAGCACTATCACAAACTCTATATCTACTTTGCTATGTTGTAGATAAAACGAGCAGCCAGAACTTGCATACTCATACCATCCTTTGCGGGGAGCCCTGTAGCAGGTAAGATGACCCACGAATGATCCTTGGCCTGGCACGTTCCAGGAAATCTCCCTGGAGTGCATGGGCCAAGTGCCACCTTTTAATCAGAGGTTACACTAATGCCTGCCATGCCTAATGCACATTCAGTAAGTGTCTGAGCCCCTTTTCCTTATCTGTATTTCCTCACCCTACTAATGTTGGGGTGCCCTTCTCCTACAAGGCCACTTAATTCAAGCTTATTAGCATATAAATCAGTCCGTTACCATGGCATAGGCCCATATAGCTATAGAACAATAGCTGGCTGTACACTGGAGTGATTCAACAGAAAACCCTGCATCTGTACGCAGGGTCCTAGGAGCCACTGACTGCCATGTTACACATCCTCACTAGCCACTACACGGATTGGCGCCCGAGAAATCAGACAGACTGAGAGACAGACCAGATTAGATAGATAGATGGCAATGACCTAACCAGATCAGCTACCTGCATCCACCTCCCTCACAACTCTGCAGGCTTCTCAATCAGCAGCAAAGCATTACAGACCTTTTCCTTTCACCCCTGTTTAGAGTCAAGGGGCCCCACTTCAGTTGCCCCCAGTCTGCATTTGCCCTGCGTCTCTCAAAGCGAGGCTGATCCCAGGCTGCAGAAACCCACCTGCATGAGCCAGCGGGTGTGTTCCACATCTCCGTCCCACATCCGGAAAGGGGTCCCGCCAATGTGGTTCAGCACTAGGTGATCCAGTCCCCCTGCAAGCAGCAGAGCAGGATGGGGGTCGGGGTCAGGGTCAGGTTCGGGATCATCCTTGGGTCAAGAGATGCAACATAAAGGGGAAAGCAAACCAGCCAGTTCTTTCCTTTGGGCTGCCGGAAAGAGGTCCACAAACTGGAGCCCAGGATGTGCCCAGTCAAGGCAACTCCTCGGGATCCCCCAGGCAGCACCTAGAGAGAGGGCCATGGGTGTCTCTTTCCAGTGCTCCTTGGCTCCAGGTGAAGCATTGCATGGTGGGAAGTGTAGTCCCTGCAAGCTGCATCGCCATTTCAAAAAGGAGGGCAGGTGCAGACATTGTTGAGTATCCCCTGGGACACAAGCTGTGTCTTGGGAGCTAGGCAGCTGGAGTTGGCTAGACCCAGTTTGCATCCCGCTACCAATCAAAGGCACTGGTGAGACTGCAACCACTATCAGGCTGGAACAGACACACGAGCCACCCAGGACCGGCGCGAGGGGTTTTAGCGCCCTAGGCGCACGGCAGTTTCACCGCCCCGCGCCCTGGTCCCGCGGCTCTGGTGGAGCTGCCACAGTGGTGCCTGCGGGAGGTTCACCGGAGCCACGGGAGCAGCTGACCGTCGGCAGGCACAACTGCGGCAGCTCCACCGGAGCCGCCTGCCACCCCCTCCGGCAAAATGCTGCCCCCCAATAATCCTGGTGCCCTAGGCGATTGCCTAGGCTGCCTAAATGGAAGCGCCGGCCCTGCAGGCACCCTCCTCACACAGCCATCCATCACTGGCTGAGGTGGGGACACCGAGGCATTCAGCCACAACAGTGATGGGGGCTCCATGAAGACATGTCAGGCCAAAGGAGAACGAACCCAGGTCACCCTTGGAGCCAGGAGCGGCACCCAGGAGTCCTGACTCCCACTCGCCTGGCTCCAACCAAGGCAACACGGCGTAAACGGATCAACAGGAGAGCCAGCACAGGACAGGAAAAGCCACACACCGCCCCTGGCCCCCATGCTTGTAGTAAATGAAAGTAAACCCTTCAAGGAAGTCACACAGCAAGAGAAGCCCCGTTTGGCAGCTTGTGACCTGGGAATCTTGAATTTCCTGCTGCGTTACCCGGATCAAGGCAGGATGTGCAGAGGGAGCTGGATGAACAGAGACCTCCTCAGGACTGCAGCTCCCAGTTCAGATTGCCCTTAATTGGGTTACCAGTGCTGGGTGTGACGCAGCCTGAGAGCAACTGGGCCAGGCATGATCCAGAGAAAGATAGAATCACATGAGTACCCATCTAAGGTACTTTCTAATGTATTTACCTTCATAACACCCTGCGAAACAGGGCAGGGTATTATGAGGAACTGAGCCACAGAGAGATGAAGTGAGTTGCCCAAGGTGACCTCGGAAAGCTGTGGCAGAGCAGGGAATTGAAGCCAAAGTCCTAGGCTAATACCCTAATCACTGGGCCATCCTTCATTTCCAGCCTTGGCATCGCTGGAGGACAAAGACCTCTGCTGAAGTCTGCTCCTGCCTTCTGCAGCCTGGCTTCCCTCTTGGCCTGGGGAAAGTCTGCTTGCATTGTCCCACTCATTGGATTCCACCTCAATCCAGAGGGACCCACTCCCAAAGGTTCAACCTCCACAGCCCAATGAGTCCTTGGCCCCCTTGCAGAGGCTACCAATGAGAAGGCGCACCTGAGACTAGCTGGAATGGTGCTGTCTGCGATGTGGACGTGTGTCCATTAAGAACTGGACTGAGAACTCATTACAAGCACAACTTACATGAGAACAACAGTCTGCAGCTAGGCCAAACCTGTCTGAGCTAATCTCGCTGGTATTTATATGGTACCAGCCACCATAGTAACTAGGTATGAATTTGAAGCAGTGAACTGAACCGCGCCATGCCTCCATTTCCCCATGTCAAATGAGAACAATACTACCTTCCCTCCACCCCTTCCTCAGAGAAGCATCGTGAGGGTTAATCAGCTAACGCCTCTGAAAGACAGAGGGCTTGACTTTTGTTTGAGGCAAGGCCCCTTAACACTGCTCTGGCAGAGTGCAATGAGTATGAATGTACACCCACTCCGAGGGCGCTTTAGGTTAGCAGAGCGGTGTAATGGAGCCTTGGTGTGAATGAGAATCAGATCCAGGAATTCGGTATTATTAGGGAACCTTTCCCACCGGGCCATTCAGAACAAGACAGCTGCAACCATATTCTCCTCCAGCCCCTGGGGACCTGGAATTGTTAAAGTCTCAGCCTGACTTTCACACGGACACCTATTCTCCCCCAGCATCAGTCACCTTTCTTCAGACTGCCCAATACGCACCCAGTTTTTGCAAAGCAAAATGCACCACCTCTTCCGGGGCTTGAGGGGAAGACATATCGGCCTGGATGTAAAAGACTTTCTTTGCTCCCAGCTGCAGGCATTTCTCCATCACCTAGAGGAACAACAACAACAGACAGATTTGAGTCTACCTTTTTTTTGGTGGGGAGAGACGAGGGGCTGTTACTTCATTCATCTCACTGTTTTCATGCCATGGTCAAGAAGAGCCAACTATGAACAAAGTCACACACTTCACACCCACATTTACTTCCATCCAAGCCAAAAGGGAGTGATTCTCACTTACATTAAAGGATTTGTCTACATGAAGAAATTAACCAAGGAATAATTATAACACACTAAATTAACACCCTACATTAACCCAGAATAAGAGTGCCCACATGAAAAACTGTTGCAGAATAGTGTCAAGTATCAGAGTAGCAGCTGTGTTAGTCTGGATCTTTAAAAAGCAGCAAAGAGTCCTGTGGCACCTTACAGACTAACAGATGTATTGGAGCGTGAGCTTTCATGGGTGAACACAGGTCTGTTGCAACTTACGCGCATGTAACATGCGCAATTTCAACTTTACGCGTGCGGGGGAGTGGCCTCAAGCTGGGGAGCGTGGCCTCAAGATTTAAAGGTCCCAGGGCCTTTAAATCACCCAGGGGGCTACCAGCTGCAGAGGTGGCTGGTAGCCCCTGTGGCAAACTAAAAGGCCCGAGGCTCCAGGCACTGTGGAGCCTCAGCTGGCTGCCAAAGCTGCGGGTGGGATTTAAAGGGCTCCTCCGGGCTCCCCACGGTGGCAGGAAGCCCAGCGGAGCCCTTTAAATCCCGCCCGCAGCTCCAGCAGCCTGGAGGAGCACTTTAAATGCTGCCCTGGCCCGGTCACCAGAGCTGTGGGAGGGATTTAAAGGGCTTGGGGATATAATTTTGACTATACGCGGTTTTCACTTTACGCAATAACCGCGGAACGGAATCCCCGCGTAAGATAAGTCTTGCCCGTACCCACTTCATCAGACGCATGCTCACCCACGAAAGCTCATGTTCCAATACATGTGTTAGTCTATAAGGTACCACAGGACTCTTTGTCGCTTATTCCAGAATAGCTAGGGTGCTTTAAAATTCATGACCTACCTTAATCTGAGAAAGAGAAACAGTAGAACTAAAATTCATTTGCAAATTTAACACCATTAATTTGGGCTTGAATAGGGACTGGGAATGGCTGGCTCCTTCCAGAAGCAACTTTGCCTCTCCTGGAATTGGCATCTCCCCATCTATTATTGGGAGTGGACCACATCCACTCATTGAATTGGCCCTGTCTACACTGGTTCTCCACTTGTGAGGTAACTCCCTTCTCTTCATGTGTCAGTATAAAATGCCTGCAGCTGTAACTTTCACTCCATGCATCTGAAGAAGTGAGGTTTTTTACCCATGAAAGCTTATGCCCAAATAAATCTGTTAGTCTTTAAGTGCCACCAGACTCCTTGTTGGTTTTGTGGATACAGACTAACACAGCTATCCCAATACTTAATCTGAAATAATTCTCAAATGCAGACAAGCCTAAGGCCCTGGCAGGGGTAGGCAACCTATGGCACGCATGCCAAAGGCAGCATGCAAGCTGATTTTCCGTGGCACTCACACTGCCCAGGTCCTGGCCACCGATCCAGGGGGCTCTGCATTTTAATTTAATTTTAAATGAAGCTTCTTAAACATTTTAAAAACCATATTTACTTTACAGACAACAATAGTTTAGTTATATATTATAGACTTATAGAAAGAAACCTTCTAAAAATGTTAACATGTATTACTGTCACACAAAACCTTAAATCACAGTGAATAAATGAAGACTCGGCACATCACTTCTGAAAGGTTGCCGACCCCCGGGCTACGGCTTTGCAAAGAGGCCTGGGCTACTCATACTACAAGGTCCCTTTGCACTGCCAGAGCTGTGTAATATGCCCAAATGTGAATAAAGATCAAACGAGACACTGCAATAGGCTTAGGAGAGCCCAGTTCCAGTGCAAAGTTCTTACATTTACCTTCCCATCAGCTCAGAACCTTATATTGGGCCTGTTCTCACATGATTTCTGTACTCCAGAGATGGATGAGTTTGTATTTCCAACTTATTTTAGCTGGTTGGAAAATGATTTTTTTTAATCTCCTCAAAGAAAATGTTGAGTTTTCAGTCAAATATTTTGCTTGAGAATGGAAATATTTCAACTCTGAAATGCTGCTCCAGTGCTTCATGGGAGTTGTAGTCCACAGTCACACTCTTCCATGTCTCCTTTATAGGGTGGGTTCCCTCTTGGACTACATCTCCGATGATGCACCACAGCATCCCCTCTTGGTGAGGGGAGGTGGTGCATCATGGCAGTCATATGGTGGCACTGCATCATGGGATATGAAGTCCGGCTAGAGATTCTGGCCCATAGACAAGAATGGAAGCACAAGGCACCCAAACTACAGCTCCCAAAAAGCACTGCAGCGGCATTTCAGAATTGAACAATTTTGATTTGGGAGTGTTTTACAGCAAAGACAAAAATCGACATTTTTCTACAGAAAGCAGACACTTTTCATGCAAAAATTAATTTAGTCAACCCCCCCATTTTCTGTCAAAAGATAGTTTTGGTGGAACATTTCTGACCAACTCTACACCCTATTTTTTTTAATGGCCACATCTTCACCCCTTCTGCCTTCTACTGTGTGAAGAGGCTCTTACTTTCTGCAGCAGGGTTCCCCTCCTGGCAGTCAGAACTATTTCAGCACCAAACCTGGAGTAATGATATGCCATCTGCTCTCCGATCCCAGTGCTGGCTCCGGTCAGGAGAACTCGGGCACCAGAGATGCTGTCTGAAGGGGTGGGGAGGAGGAGAGAGCACAAGAAGAAAGCGTTAGTGAAAGAAGAATGAGAGGAATTACAATTACTGATGCAGGGAGCACTCAGGATTGGAAACTATCCCACTGCATAGGAAAGATGGGAAGTATGGCAAGACACCCTTCCAGATATCAACCATACCACACAGACACTTTTCAATAATCTTCTCCCGCACTACTGCCATAGCTCGTGACATTAATCGAGAGATCATCACCACACCGTGTAATAGCTCCTTTGTGCTTAAAAGTAGGCACCACAAAGCTTTTATGCCGCTTCTCTGGCATTTTTTCTTTCTTAAGAATATCATGGAACAAACTTGTAAAATACTTGATGCCTTTGCTTCTCACGGATTTCACCGCATCCAGTGATAGCATCTGGCCCAAATGAAGTTTCTCCTTTTTCATTTTCCTAAGCGCCTCTTCAACTTCTTCATTTATGCCTTCTAGTCCTGTCGTGAGTGCAGGGAACTGGACTAGAAGACCTCTGGAGGGCCCTTCCAGTCCTACAATTCTATGAGTCTATGTAATGTATCACATCCAAGTTCGGCTTACATGTCCTTAATTCCTCATTCATCACTCTTGCAAAATAACCACTCCAAACTTTGTTGATTGATTCCCCATTCATTAGCAATATGCCATATTAATCTCTAATGTAAGCAAACTTTTTCACATCCTTTGTCATCTTCTCTCTTGCCTTAGTGAGCCTAAAGATGGTCTTCCCTCCCTCATGTCCTCCTAGTCAGTTATATAGCTCGTCATAGACCATACTTTCAACGCTGCAACACTTCTTTTAGCCTCCTTTTTCGCCTCAAAAGATGCCATCTTATCACCGCTCACGCTACTGGCCTGCCCTTATTTTTCCCTATCAATGAATTCTTGAACTTGAGGACTGCACCATCAAGTTTCTCTTCTTATCCTATCTGCCACTGGTTTCGTCACTCCTAGGACTTCATGTGCCATTTCCAACAGAGACGACTTTAGTTTGAACCGGGCGTCCTCCACACATCCCTGTGTCAGTAAGTCTACGCCTTTCTCCTTGTTTGAAGGATTTTTCACCACCATCTTTAAGTTTCCAACGCTTAGTCCTTTTCACAACCCAGGCGTTCAGGTATTTTCGAAGCCTCCGCATTCTGATGTCTATAAGGGGACGTCTGTGCTGTCTCACAATGCACTTGCTGGGTATTACCTTCCAAATGATTATTCGTGATCTCTTGCTTCTTCTCATTAACAGGAAATTCATTTGGGACTTGTATCCTCCGCTGGCATAAGTTACAAGGTGGCTTTCCCTCTTCTGGGAGTGTGTGTTTACGATCACCAAGCCCAGTGCAAGACAAGTCTGTAGGATCGTGCTCTCTTGGAGTTCCTGGTTCCAGTTTTTTGCTCTTCAAGGAGTTTTATATCCAGTCTTTCCAGTTCCAACATGCGCATTTAGATCTGCTCTGATCATTATCTTCTCATTGGATGGTACATTTCCAATAAAGGACAACAACTCATCGAACAACTCCTCGTTTACTCTTTGATCCTCTCCTAACTTTAGTAAATACTCCCATATTATATGGCGCGTTACCTCTTCCCAGAACAGTCTGACATTTATCGGTCCATCTGACCTTCTGGTAACTTCTATCACATGTTTCTGCATGGTTTCATCCAGAACGACTCCAATACCATTTTAGTATGTTGAACTCTCTGAGGATTTCGTAACCTTCCGCCAGTGTCTTGGCTTTGCAACCCTTCCAGTTGGTCTCTTGTACACGTCGTATTTATTCTTCTCCCCTTTAAGGCCAGATATCGCTCCAAACTTCACCCAGTTAGTGTTCCTACTTTCCACTGTGCAGAACTCAGCTTACTCACGTGCTCCTTGCCCTGTTACAACACGCAAGGAAGGCTGTTGTGTGCTGCTTGCAGGGAACGCCATAGCCCTCTGGGGTACACTTCACATGGATATCAGTTAATATGAGCATCTCTTTACAGGCTTTACACCATGGCTGTCCATGCCTGATGCCTTGGGTTTGAAATCAGAGTTTCCCTTTTCTTGGGTGAGCTGCCTAACATGGCTGAAGAGTCCCATCTGCCCCAGTAAGACATATTAAAGCGGTCTTTATTCACCTGGACATCCTCATCATAGGGCCTAAATAGCATTTTATAGAGAAAGCTGTGCCACTAGCTATGCACCCCCCCACTCCACTGCAGAGATGTCACCAGTTGGTCTGTGACCAGTTCCTGAGCATCTGCAGCTGTCCTGAATATCTGCAGTACATTCCCCTATCTGTTCCCCTACCCGGGGATGCACCTGATGGGAGATGGTCACTCCTGCTGGCAACCAGCAGTACCTCCTTCCTTATTATCTGTACGACAGCACGTGAGATTGGAGTTATTCTGTGCTAGGCACTGTACGTACACGTATTGAAGACAGTCCCTGCCCCAAAGAGCTCACAGTCTAAATAAACAGCAAGCACTGTTATTACCTATTTTTAAGGCCCTTTGTTTTCAGTTTGTATTTAATTTATTTTCTCAGGAATTGATCTGTGTTTATTTCTACAACAACAAAAATGGGTGAAAATTGGTGGAAAAAACTATTAATAATTTTTTCTGGGTAAATATCAGGGTTGATTGTGGTGGACGGAAACACAGAGGAAAAAGTAGTCAGTAGATTAATGCTTTGATGAATGGAATTCATTGTGGTTTGCACAGAACTAAAACAGAACTCAAAACACATCTCTGAATTTACGAAAACAGTATATCTCTAATCCCCAAATAAAACTGTATATTTGAATAAAGAGTTTACTGTTGCAGAAGTAGAACTATTAGCCTATAAATATTCACATTTAAATTTGGGATACACCATTTGCAGCACATACACTCAACTTCATCCTTTTCCCGTTTTTGTTATTTTTAAACTTTTGAATACCTCCTTGTGTTCTGAAACGTATTCTGTTACAGATTTTCATTTTCTTCCCATTTCAGTGTGTCAAATCTTCAAACCGCTATCTGCTAACAGCTTGAAATGTGTATATGGCAGGCGTGACATTCATCAGTATCTTCAGATGTGCACAGACTTCAGAGCTTGCGTGCAGGCCTCTCTGTTTATTGCGTGCATCTTCTAGACTAATATATAGTCTTATTTCAACAGGCAGCTTTGCATATACACACAGACTAATGTATTATCACAATACATAGATTTCATGCAATGTATTGTATTTCCCTAATAAAACCAGTTATTTTTATATATTTGAATGATACAAAAGGGTGAAAATCGGAAAAACAGGAATAATACTTTTTGTAAAACCCAGGATTTTTTCAGTAAAAATGAGTTTAAACTGAAAACGAAGGGGCTTGCCCAGTTTACAGATGGAGAAATAAAGCACTGAGGGAGATTATGATCTAAAGAGACAAAAAATGGGAAGGGGGAGAACACAGCAAAACAAGGAAAGTGACATACCCAAGGTCACACAGCTGGTCAGAGGAGGGAACAGACCCCAGGTCTCCTGAGTTACAGTCCAGTACTCTACCCACTAGACCACACTGCCTGTCCTCTACCTAGCCTATAGCAATGGCCCCTAATAAATACAGCTAAGATGACTCTTTCTTGATCCCAGCTTCTTTCACAGACATAAGAATGGCCATACTGGGTCAGACCAAAGGTCCATTTAGCCCAGTATCCTGTCTTCTGACAGTGGCCAATGCCAGGTGCCCCAGAGGGAATGAACAGAACAGGTAATCAAGTGATCCATCCCCTGTCGCCCATTTCCACCTCTTCTTTGCAGATGGAAACAAGGAGAGGCAGACCCTGTGGTCAGCCAGCTCTAGACCACAGGCAAGCATTCCACAGACCAGTTTGGGAACACTCCCCGTCCCCCATTTACCTTCGATAGGTGCTGGGATTAGGGGTGCTGTGGGAGGTGATTTCCATCACAGACAAGCTTGACAGTCTGGTTCAATGGCTCTCAGCACATCCCCCCCCCCCCCCCCGCCCAAGCACACCTGGAAGCCTCTTTCCAAGCTCTGGCTGTTTCCTCTCTCCGCCTACCTGGGTTAAAGGTGTCTCTCCAGAAGAAAGCCAGGAGCCCAACTATAATCCCAGCAGCACAAAGCGCTTTCCCAGATGGGATCATCCTCCCCAAAGCCTTGGGGGAATGAACAAAGAGAGCCTGAAGGGTGAGTGCAGTGTCCCAAGTGCCGTCAACCTCTGCCCCATGCGCAGCGAGCCGGCCTGTATGAACAGCATAATGGCAAGTGTGTGAACTGGCAAGGGAAGTCCCCACTGGCAGCTAATAATAGGTTGAGGAGGCCCAGTGGCGAAATAGCTGCAGTTGATGGTAGCGGAGAAGGGCGGTGAGGCCCAGCCAATCAAAGGAGCAGCTTCCGCCAGCAGAACAGATTCATCCCCCCATACAGAGATCAGATTCAGTACCTCCCGCATGGTCCATGGTTGATTCTGGGACTGCATGGTGTTGGGATTTTGTGGTTCCCAATGAGTCAGATGCTGGGCAGAATCAAGGGATTTTGATTCGGTTCAACAAGGCTTTATTCGACTCTGGTACAAAAAATCAGGCCAAGTACCTCCAGCAAGCAGCCGCGCCCCTTGCTATTTTATAGCACATGGCACTTACATAACAAGTTACACAAACAGGAACCTCTAACCAATCAGAGTTAACCTTTCCATAGATGGATTGGTTTGTCACATGGTCATAGTTCTCCATTCCACATGCTGAGCTCACACCTTCTCTAGAACGTTCCTAGGGTGGTGAGCCCCAGCCTGCTTCCCTATGTGTAAGCACCCTGCAAACCACATTTTATCCAAAATGAACACAAGCATCCCCTTCAGTGGTCACCCGCGCTGATCAGCGCTGCACACTGGGCAAACAGGAAACGAAATTCAAAAGTTCGCGGGGCTTTTCCCGTCTACCTGGCCGGTGCATCCGAGTTCAGATTGCTCTCCAGAGCGGTCACAACGGTGCACTGTGGGATAGTGCCCGGAGGCCAATACCATCGAATTGCGGCCACACTAACCCTAATTCGAAATGGCAATACCGATTTCAGCGCTACTCCCCTCGTCAGGGAGGAGTACAGATATCAATAGTAAGAGCCCTTTATATCGAAGTAAAAGGGTTTTGTTGTGTGGACGAGTGCAGGGTTAATTCGGTTTAACGCTGCTAAATTTGAGATAAACTCGTAGCATAGACCAGGCCTAACAGGAAAGGAGGCAGAGGTGTGGCACAATGATTGCTCCCAGAACTTGCCCTGCACTCCCCCAGTAGAACCATTTGATTGGGCGGGTCCCTGACCTCCAGGCTCCAGATTCAGTGCCAAAGCCCCAGCTAATGTAAATCAGCCCTGAAAATCAAAGGAGCAGAGCTGATTTACAGCAGCTGAGTGTCTGACTCAGAGTGTGCAACTTTCCTCCCTGCCCTAAACTCCAGGGCAAGGGCAGCTGGAGGGGGGTGGCCCAGTAATAGCAGCTGAAGGCATGGGGGAGGGGGAAGTCTGTGATGGGTCCTGGTGAAAGTCAAGGTGAAAGAGGGAAGTGTTCCGAGTGCCCAGTTATTGCCACCTTGGAGTTCTCAGTCAGCCTCATAGACATTCCAGTAGCATTTCAGCTTGTCCCAAGTGTGATCAGGAGACAGACTCACCTGTTCAGATGCTACCTTTCGTAACGGGCCGGAATTTGTAATCTGCTCTGCTGTTACATGGCAATCCCTCCTAGAAGGTTGTCCTCAAAGGAGCTGACTTTGCTCTGGAACATGGTGTTTGATGCAGTTGCACTGGAATTTGAGGACTAAAGACAAAGAAATCTTTGACAAATCAGATGCATGCTACAAATTGGCCAAGCTAATGATAGTGCCTTGCGTATGCAAACAAACAAACTGTTTATATCAATCTTGTCCTTCCACACCACAACTCCTGACAATTTGTTTGCCAATCTGTTACTCAGGGTTTCAGAACACAAAGCAGTCATTATTTAACTGGCTTTTTCCCAGGAATAAATCAACGGGGACACCATTTTTCTGTCTGATACATGATTGATACAAACCAGAATGCTTTCACGGTACTTAAAATGACCTTTTATTAAGCCTTAAGCGCACGCACACACACACACAAACTTTTATTACAGCAATGGGTTTAGAGCATTCCAAGACATAATTTCCAAAGTCTGACATGGTTTAGAAGTGGTGACAGCAGGTCGTCGATGGCCAGTTGCCTTCCCGCTAAGGAGTAGCTTCTTGCCCAAGAAAAAGCTCCCTCGGCCTCCTCTGTGGTATTTACTTTTACTTAATTTTTTATAGCTATCTTAAACAAAGCACGCCACTTTTAGAGTAACCCCTATTGAGTGAGTAATTGTTTTAAATTTTAGCAAATGAATTATCAAAGCATTTCTAGTTATAACAAAACAATAAAATGTATATGTTAGGGGCAGTTAAACCCAAGGTCGCCTGTCTAAACATTCCTTCTATTCTGATTAGCAAAACTCAAACTACAAATCATGCAGCTGTTTATCCCTGCCTTTTGAAATCCTTAAGATTATTTCTAGGTAGGTGGCATTTGGTTTGCAGCTAGCAGTGGCTGGACACATAAAAGAGCTGACTGCAATTACGTTAAATTTTGGGGTTACACAGGGCCTGATTCTGAGCTTGCATAATCCAGTGTAAATAGGAAGGATTTCCTCCAAAGTCACTGGAGTCGCACTCTGGCAAATGTGGAGACAGATCAGAATCAGGCCCATAGTAAAGTACTGTACATAGCAACTTCTAGCCATTAATGAATTTGTCCTCGCAGCCCCTTCTGAGAGATGGGGAGATATCATTATTGCCATTTTACAGATAGGAGAAACTGAGGCACAGCAAGACGATGGTCAGAGCTGGCAAGTGAACTCAGGAATTCTGACTCTCAGTCGTTAGCTACACAACCATCCTTTACCTTCCCAAATAGCAAAAAGGGTTGTTATCTATCCGCCCGTCCCTCCCTCCCTTGGTCTTTACAATGTGCTCATTACTCGACCTAAGCACATGGTCTCAGACACCATTCGATGGTCCAGGGACATCTACATCGAGCACATCACCAGCCACCGACAGTACCAGGAGGTGTGAGCCAGAGTGACATCGTTCTTTGCCTACGAGAAAGGGACCAAGAGACTTTCTCCGTTGGATCATATGAACTGGAACCGTAAACTCCCTGAACATTACATCTCACCAAAAGAGGGTCAATCCATCCTCCTCATCATAGCCACTCATTATACTCCACACCTGAACGTAGCCACTTTATGAGCCTCATACCCTCATATCTCAATGTCTGTACTTTGACCCATCAACCTTTTACCTCCAATCGGGGATATTGCAGATTATGTATTCCTTATGCCACCTGATCTTAAACCAAACTTTGCACTCTTGATAATCTGTATGTTATTTCCTGATAACCAGAAACTTCTATGCTTAAACTCTGTCCCGTTCACTTTTTCTTAACATCATCTTAATAAAATTTTTAAACTCGTCTTCCACTCTTGCCAATACATCACACTTCAGCCCAGAACTCAGAGGAGCTCCCCTAGAGAAAAGGGCTACAGTTTCCTTAGCTCTTTCAGTCACTGGCCTCTCTGACAAGATTGTTGATGGGCTTTGTCATGTAGACACTTATCCACAGAGAAATAGACAGACCTACCAAACTCATAACATGCAGGACACCACACAGCCATCAGACACTGTTAACTTGCTTTCACCGTGATTTGTCAGTGGTATAGAGGGGAAAGGCGTTATATTCTCATCATCACTCAATCTTTCCAAAACAGCTATCAATGAAACAGCACTTTCTCATGCCCTGAATCTGTCTGTCTGTCTTGAATGAACAGGGTTAAAAAAGAATCAAAAAGCCATTTCTACCCTTAATGGAACCTCCCAGCAAAGAATTGCAGAATCAGCACCAACTCCCAGCTTTAGCTATGAACGGAAAAATCTAACTTTCCCTTAGATTCTAAATTCCCGACACATACGTTATGCAACTTATTGCCATGAGCCCCAAAATATATCAAATCTAAAATGCAAAATAAATTAAACAACATTTTTTTCAGCACTATACATTGATTTCAGCTCCCTCCATCCCTAAAAATGTAACATTTAAAACTAATTCCAAACCCCGGTAAAAATATAGACATGTTATATTTATATGTCACTTTCCATCCCAAAGGATCTCAATATATTAGGCACACTTAACAGGATATAAAAACTTACAGTGATGGACAAGAAGTGGAGGGATTTTACTTCTTTACTCCTCCTTTAAGGATATGATCGGCAAAAGGAAAACTAAAGACCTAACCCAGCGCTGAAATACTAATATCATCCACTTAGCAAACTGGGAATCACTTGCCAGAAACACTCCTCCACTTCTGATCTTTCTCTCCTCTCTCTTTCGCTTACATAGTTTTGGCATCACTAGCCACACCCCTTAACACTTAAAGAGACAGTCAACACAAGATCATTTTTTTAAAGAGTGAACAATCGTTTCAGAGGCTACATCTATCCCTAAGACACGCTGCCAATGTCCAGGGCTTTGCAACCACACTTTCCTACATTTAAAAATTAGTTGGCCTTCCCGTTGGCGTGTGAAAGACCCAAATACATGACAGGGGAAAGGCTATATGCAAAGTGCTGTCAAATGCCCCAAAGTCAATCCACAGAAAAAAGGCAGTGACAAATCTTTTTTCTCCTGTATTCTCTTTCAGCCAGTCATCATAAGTGTTGTTGATAACAACCAAGGTAAAGAATTCACATAGAGAAGGGTGGTTTTAAAGTTGCCTGCATTACCTTAATTTTAAGGCTTGGTAGCTATAAATCTAAATCCTCACAAATGTAACAATAAATATCTATTGGCAGGGTTGCGCGCTCTGACAGCCTCATGGGATAAATGTCCCATTTCCAGCAAGGCTCCAGGAGAGTGGTGGTCAGAGAGTCTTACTCCAGCTAACTTTGCTTTCACAGAAACTGTGACCCAATCCTGCAATTGGATCTGTAGGGATGGACACCTTCATTCACAGAAAGGCCAGCTGAACGGGGCTGCACATTGAGACATCTCTGCTGCACACAAGGATTTAATTGCAGGATTAGGGCCATAGCATCTGTTCACGTTCCTATTGAAGTTAACGGGACTTTTGCCAATGACTTCAAGGGCAAACAGGATCAGGGCCTATACATAAGGCCCCATTTACTCTGTGACAAGCTGAACCTACCTACCACAAGGCCCCCACTCATTTCTGCAGCACTCCAGTGGGAATCCCCATGGGGGGTAAGAATCCAGGCTCACAGAAAGCCCTTTGCAGGATCGGGCACCTAAAAAGTAAACAAGAGAAAAGATTATATCCGACTCTACCGTATGTTTGTAAATAATACAACAAATACTGTAATAGCTGCAAAGATTTTTATTGCAGATTATTAGCTGGATTTCATTACTTGTCACAGGGCTGCATTTACCTGCAGGTAGCAGGGATGATGGGATGTGAGTGAGAGAGATACATTTTATAGCTCGGTGTCTTATTGTGAAATAATGGAGAGATGCAATATGATTACATGCAGCAGGACGATGTCAGTAACAGTCAAATGCATTTTTAACGCATGTAGCAGAATTGCGTGGCCAAGGGTGCAATGCGTTTTTAGTGCACGTAGAAAGATTGTGTGGCTAAGCGAAATGTAATTTGAGTGCATGTCGCAACACTGCATGGAATTTAATATTTATTTTATGTATCAGGTCTATTGGACTGACAGCAAGATGCATTTTCAGTGCCTGTCACAAGATTTTGCAGCACACGTGTGCTGGTGGGATGCATCTTAGGGCTTGGCTACACTGGAGAGTTGCAGCGCTGGTGGTGGCTGTACAGCGCTGCAACTCACTCACCGTCCACACTTGTAAGGCACATCCAGCGCTGTATCTCCCTGGCTACAGCGCTGGCTGTACTCCACCTCGGCCTGGGGAATAACGACTGCAGCGCTGGTGATGCAGCGCTGCTCCGCCAACGTGGCCACCAAAAGCGCTGTTATTGGCCTCCAGAGGTATTCGGAGGTATCCCAGAATGCCTGTTCAGCCACTCTGCTCATCAGTTCGAACTCTACTGCCCTGGCCTCAGGTGACCCGCCTTTTAAATGCCCCGGGAATTTTAAAAATCCTCTTCCTGTTTGCTCAGCCAGGTGTGGAGTGCAATCACTGAATCTTTCCAGGTGACCATGCCTCCACGCGCCAAACAAGCCCCAGCATGGAGCAAAGGCGAGTTGCTGGACCTCATCAGTGTTTGGGGGGAGGAAGCTGTGCAGTCCCAGTTGCGCTCCAGTCGTAGGAATTACAATACCTTCGGGCAGGTATCAAGGGCCATGATGGAAAGGGGCCATGACCGGGACGCGCTGTAGTGCAGGGTTAAAGTGAAGGAGCTGCGGAGTGCCTATTGCAAAGCCCACGAGGGAAACCGCTGCTCTGGTGCTGCCCCCACGACCTGCCGTTTTTACAAAGATTTGGATGCGATCCTTGGAGGTGACCCCACCACCAATCTGAGGACCACGATGGACACTTCAGAGCGGGGGGGCGGAGGAGGAGGGGGAAACCGAGAGTGAGGGTACTGGGGTAGGGGGAGACACCCCGGAGTCCCTGGAGGCATGCAGCAAGGAGCTCTTCTCAAGCCAGGAGGAAGGTAGCCAGTCGCAGCAGCTGGTACTTGGTGGAGGACAAACAGAGGAGTGGGTTCCCGGTTAGCGGCTTTTATAGGATGGAAATTTTTCGGGAGAGGAGGGAGGGTTCTGCATGCATGCATGCATGCCTAGATGTGGAATAGCGAGGGGTGGGGGGACCATTGCTGCACACAGGCAAGCTGCATAGGGGCCAGGCAGAATCCGTACTGCTGCAGAAGACCCTCTCGCTCTTCCCAGGTGACCCGCAGCAGCAAGATATCTTCCAGGATCAGCTCCTGTGGAAAATATTGGGAGAGTGTTCAGTGTAGGTGCCCCCTACAGCTGTTTGCTTTTCCCAACACACAGAAACCGTGAGGACAGTACAGCCCTGAAGCAATTAGTCCCCCTTCCTCACCATTTCAGGGCTCCTGTGGGTTATGTGCGCTCTCTTTGGTATGGGAAAATTATGCTATTGTGAAGAATGTTACTCCTTCACTGTGAGGGAATAACTGTCTGAGATATAAATAATGCTGCCTCTGTTAAGTGTTGCCTTTTTTGCCTTTCCACAAGCAACCTTGAGTTCTCGGCTGCCCGTGTTATCAACAGCTCAAAGACTCCAAAACCTCCGGAAGAAGCTGTGAAAAAGCAAAGACGACCCGCTGCAAGCAGTTATGGATCACTCTGCCAGAGAGAATCAAAAAAGTGCAGGACTGGAGGGAAAGGGAAAGCAGGATCTGCCAGAAAAACACAGCGGCCAGGAAGAAAAGCACAAAGCAGCTGATAAGCATCCTGGCACGCCAAGCAGACTCTATCCAGGCACTCGTAGCCATGCAGGCAGAGAATTACCGTGCTGCCGCCCCGACCCCCCATCCCAAAGCTCTTTCCCTTGTGCCCCCATGTCAGCTCCAACCCCCCTTCCCCAGCATCCAGGTTCTTACCTCCACCAGCTGCCTCCAACACCTGTACGTTCACCAACCAGCCCCGAGAACTACGACCCTTATCCTCTGCACTCAACCCCCATCACCATGCAGTATAGGCATCCTGAATTGCAGCAGTCATTGCACAGCACTCCAGACACAACATATTCAAACCTGTGACTGTACAGTTCCCCACCACACCCCCCTGCCCTTTCAGGTTCCCAAAATGTTGTGTGTCTGTCAATAAAGTTATTTTCTTTTCAATAAATGAATTCTTGGCTTTGAAAACAGTCTTTATTATTGCAGAAAGTCAAAGATACCTTAGCCCAGGAAAGAAACAAGCACTGCAAATCAGCTTAGGAAAAACAGATTCCTACTAACATTGTAACCACTGTACTTCACTCCTGTGCAAGGCACCAAACATTACTGTTGGTTTTCAGCCTCAAATTCTTCCCTCAAGGCATCCCTAATCCTTGAAGCCCTGTGCTGGGCCTCTCTAGTAGCCCCGCTCTCTGGCTGTGCAAATTCAGCCTCCAGGCATTGAACCTCAGAGGTCCATGCCTGACTGAATGTTTCACCCTTCCCTTCACAAATATTATGGAGGGTACAGCATGCGGATATAACCGTGGGGATGCTGCTTTCCCCCAAGTCTAGCTTCCCATACAGAGATCGCCAGCGCCCCTTTAAACGGCCAAAAGCACACTCCACAGTCATTCGACACCGGCTCAGCCTGTAGTTGAACCGGTCCTTACTCCTGTCAAGCTTCCCTGTATATGGTTTTATGAGCTGAGGCATTACGGGTAAGCGGGGTCTCCAAGGATCACAGTGGGCATTTCAACGTCCCCTACTGTGATCTTCTGGTCTGGGAAAAAAGTCCCTGCCTGCAGCTTCCTGAACAGGCCAGTGTTCCGAAAGATGTGTGCATCAGGCACCTTTCCAGGCCAGCCTGTGTTAATGTCAATGAAACGCCTACGGTGATCCACAAGTGCCTGCAGAACCATAGAGAAATACCCCTTCCGATTAACGTACTCGGATGCTAGGTAGGGTGGTGCCAGAATAGGAATATGTGTCCCATCTATCACCCCTCCACAGTTAGGGAAACCCATTTGTGCAAAGCCATCCACAATGTCCTGCACGTTTCCCAGAGTCACAGTTCTTCTTAGCAGGATGCGATTAATGGCCCTGCAAACTTGCATCAACACGATTCCAACGGTCGACTTTCCCACTCCAAACTGGTTCCCGACCAATCAGTAGCTGCCTGGAGTTGCCAGCTTCCAGATTGCAATAGCCACCCGCTTCTCCACCATCAGGGCAGCTCTCAATCTGTTCTTGCGCTGCAGGGTGGGGGCAAGCTCCTCACACAGTCCCATGAAAGTGGCTTTTCTCATCCGAAAGTTCTGCAGCCACTGCTCGTCATCCCAGACTTCCATGACGACGTGATCCCACCACTCAGTGCTTGTTTCCTGAGCCCAAAATCAGCGTTCCACAGTGCTGAGCATTTCCGTGAATGCCAGAAGCAATTTAGCGTCATACGCATCAGGCAACTCGCTATCATCATCAGACTCCTCATCACTTTGATCTTAAGGAACAGCTCAACTGCCAACCGTGATGTGCTGGCGAGACTCGTCAGCATACTCCTCAGCAGTTCGGGCTCCATTTCCCACAGAAATCGCGCTGCACAGAAACCGTTGAGAGAGTCAAGATGGCACCAAAGGTGGACGGAAAAACAGGGATTGCTGGGATGTGAAGCGATGCATCATGGGGCGTTGGGACAGGAAGCAGAATGACCCGTACCCTCCAATCCCCTTCCCACAACCCATGGAGCCAAAATGAGATGAGGGATAGCTGCCCATAATGCACCACGCCCAACACCGCTGCAAATGTGGCCACACTGCAGCGCTGGTAGCTGTCCATGTGGCCACACTGCAGCGCTTTCCCTACACAGCCCTACGAAGACAGCTGTAACTCCCAGCGCTGCACACCGGCAAGTGTAGCCAAACCCTTAGTGCAGACAGGGATTGTGGGACAGCAGCCGGAAGGGAGCAGGAATTGTGGCCAAGGGGCGAGGTGCATGTGTACAGAGCTGGCGGGAGCTGGTCTATCACTTTATTTCACTGGATAGGCGGAGTCCGAGGGCTGTTTATTGCAGGCACAGGCTGGCTGGGGCTGGAGGGCAGGGAGCAGGACAGCACCAGGAGCTGGGGGTGCACGGCCCCGGAGGGGCTGCAGCTCGTTGCAGGGATTGGGGCGGGGGCTGAGCAGAGCGGCGGGGCTCGTGGCGCTCGCTGCCCGCGGCAGGTGCTTTTCCATCCTGCACCCTCCCCGCTCCCACCCAGGCCCCCGGCCCGGCCCATTCCACGCCCCGACCTACCTGTCTGCAGATCAGCGACCTTAAGAGGCAGGGAAGGCTCACCGGGCGGGGAGGTCACGTGACTCGCTCCGCCCGCAGCTGAACCCGGCCCGGCCGCCATGACAGCTACCGAGGCGGAAGTGTTTGGTCACGTGGTTGCGCTGGGGGTGGGGGGTGAGCGAGGTGCCCGTTGCGGGTAACAATGGTCCGCCGGCGCTGACCACGTGACCAGTGGGCCCGGCAGGAAGCCGAGACTACAACGCCCGAAAGCCTTTGCGGCGCGGATCAGCCGGGGAGCGCTCGCTGCTGCCCTTGGGCCGCCGTCATGGCTTCTTCGCGGGTCTTCCCCGTCGTCAGGTGAGGCGGCCGGGGGGGGGGGACGGTCCGCGCCTCGGGGACCCGCAACCGCGGGGGTCACCTCGGTTCTCGCAGCGCCCCCGCCTCTATGGCCCCCTCGGGCTCCCGCCCTCGCCCCCCCGTCCCCTTCAACCGCCCCTGGTCCCCCCGCCTGCCCCTCACCGCCCCATGTCCCCTCTCGCCCCCCACTGCCCCGGTCCCGGTCCCCCCATCGTCTCCCCCAGCCGCCCCTCAGCGCCCGTGGTCCCCGACCCCCATCTCTCCCCACCCCCACTGCCCGGTCCCGGTCCCTCCATCGTCTCCCCCAGCCGCCCCTCCGCGCCCGTGGTCCCCGACCCCCATCTCTCCCCACCCCCACTGCCCGGTCCCGGTCCCCCCATCGTCTCCCCCAGCCGCCCCTCAGCGCCCGTGGTCCCCGACCCCCATCTCTCCCCACCCCCACTGCCCGGTCCCGGTCCCCCCATCGTCTCCCCCAGCCGCCCCTCAGCGCCCGTGGTCCCCGACCCCCATCTCTCCCCACCCCCGCTGCCCCGGTCCCCCCATCGTCTCCCCCAGCCGCCCCTCAGCTCCCCCTTCAGCCTCCCACCCCGCCCCCATCGCCCTTGGTCCCCTTCCCCACCTTTCAGCCTCTCCCAACTGTCCCTTGCCCCCTAGGTTCCCCCCCAGCTGCCCCTTCAGCCTTCCCCTGAGCCCCTCACCCAGCTGCCTGCCCCACCTGACCCCCTTCAGCCTCCCCTCCCCCCCAACTGCCCCTTCACCCCCCTCACACACTCCCCTCCCTGCAGCTTCCACAAGTTCCCAGGTCCACCGCCCTCAGGTTCCCTTCCCCCCAACCATCTGCTTTCTTACCATGGGTAACACAGGCCAGAAATGTTTTTTAAAAATCCTAGAATAAGCTGGGAACGCCGCCAAGCCCCTGCCCCGCTTTGTGCTGAGAGCCCAGCTGCAGGCCTGGGATGGGGTCTGTTCTGAGCTCACACCTCTCAGGGAAGGGGTGGAGTTGCCCAAAGTGTGTGGCGGGGTGTGCCAGGGGTGTTGAATCTTTAGCAGAGAATTCTTTTCTCCACCGTGCTAGCTAAGCATTGCCGTTAAAGGTCAGCCAACAAATGCAGCATTTGAAACAATCTGACTATAAACCCCTTGCCCTCTCAGCTGCTGTAGTTTTCACATCCTCTGCTCTTGTGATGTCACCGTATGACATGGTCACTAGTTACTATAGAGTCTTGTAGATTAGACAGGACCTGAGTTTTTAATGGTAAAAAACAAAGCATAACTCCTTCCCATTCTCCCTTTTGACTGAGGAAAAATAAATCCTGCAGGCCTCTCTTATCCATCATAAAGAACCAAATAGGGCCAAAGCCAAATATCTCCACTCTCCCTTTGCAGGATCACCAGTAGTTGTCCAGACTTGTGTTCCTTGCACACCCAACACTCAGTGTGAGTCTTAAACACACAATAATTCAGAACAGGTTGGAGTGAGATGCTAATTGCAATTTAATTCTCTGCATCAGAGAGAGACATTTCTACCAAGTAATCTGAGCACTTATTAGTGAGATGCAATAGGAACCCTCATTAAATATGGGTTTCTTACCCGCAGCTAGATCTATTCCAGTCCTTGGAATGGTTGGCAGTGGTTTTTGAAGTCAAATATTTTCATGATCCCCTTACATTTATTATAAGAGGTTTTTTTAGAAGTAACAACAATAATCCTATATAATGTATTTGTGTGTGACTTTAAGAGGTTGACAAAGAATACTTGACCTTGATGAGTGAGAGTAGTGGGGGATGGGAGAGCTAGATTTTCTTTGCTTTAGATTGTAATAAAATGTTAATGCCTTGTGACTACGTCCTCCTACCCCCAATTGCCTTATGTGATCCCCTCTGAGGATCGGGATATGCTGGTTGAAAAGCACTGTTCTGTAGTAATGCAAACTGGGTTTCTGTTGCTCCTCTTCCCTCTCAGGTTCGTTGTCAAAGGCAGCCTGGCTGGAGGTGCCATCTACGTGGCCTATGATCAGGGGCTGCTGGGGAATGGAAGTCAAGGAGCAGAGGCCCTCAAAAAGGCTCGCGCAGCACTGCCTCCAGCTATACAGGAATGGACGAATTACACAGGCTGGGAGGTAAGGACTGTGCTGATAAGCCTGGTTAGCAAATTGTTTTAGTGGTGAGGGAGGAAGGGAAAGTGCTGGGGTGAAGTCCTGGCTCCGTTGACATCAACGGGAGTTCTGTCATTGACTTCAGTGGAGCCAGACTGCTCCCCAGTACTTACTTTTTAATTTTTAAACTTAAATTTTTAAGATATTTAAATTTGTTCAGAGGGAGAGAATTTATCTGAGATGGGACACGAAAGGGATAATTTGCAAAGGATGAGAGAAAATGAAAATGTCATCTGGGAGATTTTTTTTTTTTTTTTTTTTTTAAATATAGCTGGTATTCCTGAGCCAACTTTCCTCTGAGGATCTCTGAGCACTTTACAAATACTAATGTGTTGATCCTCCCTTTTAAAGACCCATTTCGGCCATGGTGCTTATAGTTCAGGGGTAGGCAACCTATGGCACACGTGCCGAAGGCGGCACGCAAGCTGATTTTCAGTGGCACTCACACTGCCCGGGTCCTAGCCGCCGGTCTGGGGGGCTCTGCATTTTAATTTAATTTTAAATGAAGCTTCTTAAACATTTTTAAAACCTTATTTACTTTACATATAACAATAGTTTAGTTATATATTATAGACTTATAGAAAGAGACCTTCTAAAAATGTTAAAATGTATTACTGGCATGCAAAACCTTAAATTAGAGTGAATAAATGAAGACCTGGCACACCACTTCTGAATGATTGCCGACCCCTGTTATAGTTAATCAAGTTGTATATAAATTGCCTACTGTTTTTGTTGTTGTCCGGGTTTGGTTTTTTTCCCCTTCACCTAATCCATGTCCTTAGATTGTGAGCAACTCAGTCACCTTAGTGGCTTAGGCATCTAAGCTGCTTTTGAAAATTTTACCCTTTGATCCAATTTAACAGCTGGGTCAACTGAATCAGAGCTTAAGTGATTTGCCCAAGGTGACCCAGGGAGTCTGTGGTAGCTTCTGTTTTTCATTATCCCCTCTAAACTATTGTTTAGCCATTTTCTATATATTTTGTGTCCACAAACACTTCTGATTCTCCCTTCCCCCCTTTTCTTTCTTCTTTTTTTTTAGCTTCCATCCACTCCAAAATTTGACTTTTCTGTCTCTGAATCCTGGAACACAGGTAAGACTTGATCCTTTACTGTCTAAGCTATAGAATGGGTCTATGATCAGTGATACAATTTGTCCTAGAATGCTGGCCTAGTAGATTGAAATGTGAAAGAAGGGTGAGAGGCAGTGTGGCCTAGTAAACAGAGCAATGGATTGGAACTTGGGACACCTGAGTTCTAATTCCTGGCTTTGCCACTGGCCTACTGAGTGACCGTGGCCAAGTCACTGCTTGTCTGTGCCTCAGTTTCCCATCTGTGAAATGGGGATAATGATGTTGATTTCCTTTGTAAAGTGCTTTGAGATCTACTGATGAAAAGTGCTGCGTAAGAACTAGAGATTTTTATTATTATTACCTATGTAGCAGGTAATTTAAGACAGCAAAATCAACCACGATCAAGGAGGTAGCAATATAAAGAGACACTATGATGACTTTTACTCCTGAGAAGTCCTGTCTCTGATGAAGGCTTGAAGAGTTTATAAACACAGCTGGCTTGTTGTATAAGGATACGTTGTACAGTTGAACTCAACCTTTCCCCTACTAGGCTACTGTGAAAAGGGAAGACATTTCCCTTTATTTCTGTACCACCTTATGATGATATTTTGTCCTTCTCTAGCAATTTTTATCTGAGCATTTCAAAGCACTCTGCAGACACGTAGCAAATTAGTGCAGCACGCTCATGATGCGGCTAAATTTCCTCATTTTACAAACGGGGAAATTAAGGCCCACTGGAATTAAGTGACTTGTCCAAGGTTACACAGAGGGAGTCTATGGGAGGACCAAGAATAAAACCCAGATCTCCCAAGTCCTGGTGCTGTTTTAACCACAAAACCATCCTTCCGACCTGGTTTGAGGTGGTGTGAGACAGATTTCCCCACCTCCGAGTCCACTGATGCCAAATGAGACAAGAATTATGCCTAGCTTTGTCTGAAACCTCCCTTCATAAGAATAGATCTCACCTATTAAATGGGGAGATCTGTGTCATCCACCATGAATAACAGTTGCAAGTTCAGCTTTGTGTTAATGCTCTTCTCAGGACATCTCTCCGCTACTTTTCTTGCAGGAGTTCAGGCCACCGTGTCTGCTCTATCTGTAGCTCCCACCAAGGTCCGTGAATACACCCAGGATGGCTGGAAGTACATTAACGACCTCATCAAATGAACATTCTCTCTCTCTCTCCAGCGTTTGCTGTTTCCTCCATGCTATTGTCTCAGGGATGAGATGTAGTGCACAGCACTGGAGGGCAACTCAGCCATGCAGCAGCGCCAATAAAAGACTCTGGAACTTCCTTTTGCTCGTGGGTTGCTGTTAGCATGCCGGCTCTGCAGTTATTGGTGGGTTTTATTACAGTAGTGCCTACAGGCCACAAAGGAGATCAGGGTCCCATTATGCTGGTGCTGTACACACACATACTCCCTGCCCTAAAGAGCATACAATCTAAATAGACTGTTAGGAAACTTCAGCCATCTAGAAAGTGAGTGCCAACTATTTCAGTGCTACGTACCTTAAAAAAACCAACCTAGGACAATTAACCAGCCACTCACGGTATGAAAAGATCTGGCCCAAGAACAGATTCTGCAAATGACTGTAGAACTCTATCAAATGGAGAAGAAGGGGGCTTTTACCCCTTACTGTCCTAAGAATGTTAAACCGTGGGAGTGACGAGGGGTTTTTGACACATTATCCCAGGCTGTGACCCCCCAATACTGAATAATTTTGTTATCAATAGAGTCAGCATTGACTCTATTGATCATAATGATCTCTTATGGCCTCACAATCAATGGGATTCAGTGGGAGTACTCCTATAGGATGGACTGTGATTAAGGATAGCCGAATCAGACTCTTCTTTAGCAAAGGGGGGAAATTAGATATCCTAAGTGAAAAGTGTCAGGCTTTTAAAAATGTATATTTAATGTGAAATTCCTTATTTGAGAACATGATGCACTAAATGATTTGGCCCAGAAAAAGCAGCAGCAGATAACTTTTCCTTTCTCTCCTCCATTTCTTCTAATAGCTGATGATCTCTAAGTGCTTTACAGACATTAGCTCTGCCCCTATTTTTCAAGCAGGCAGAAAGAAGAGTCGCAGGCAGGTGAAGGGACTTGGCAAAGGTACCTCAGCAAGTCAGTGGCAGAACAAGGAATATCTTTATGCATAAAGCACTTATTGTTCTAGTAGCTGGAGGTAGAACCCAGGAGTCCCGACTAGGGGTAGCTGGATTTTCAGCAGCAGCTGCTGGATGCTGAGCATGTTTGAAAAATCTGGTCATTTCTTTTAGGTGCTTAAATGGGAGCTGAGCTCTTTTGAAAAAGCTGCTCCAATGTGTTGCTTGTGTGTTCTGGATGGTGATGCCCTCCAAGAGCAGACCTGGATCAGAATGACATGCATCTGCTATATTATGGTCTCGTACTCCTGGTGCGTTGTTTCAACGTAGAGCTCCTCATGTTCCCAGTATATTAATGTTTGCCTTTTCTCAGGTTGCTTGCTGAATGAGTTCTTCTTGACCATGCACGTCATGCTTTTCTCCTCTAAGTAAAAGATAAAAATGCAACAACCATCATCAATGATTCCTGTAAAGCAGCTTCCCTATTGTTAGGTAACCAGGTCTTAGTCCCATGGATGAACTAACAGCTGCATCTCTAATTCCCCCTGTGTATGCATGGCCTATGACCAAAAGCAACCAGTGGTGAAAACTTGGATTTGTATCTGGATTCTGAACCCTACCAATGATAAGGTGTTTGGAGCTAGGGTTCTTGTCTGAGTCCCTATCTACTTGTGGGTTTACCCAGAGGCAGATGCCCCGTTTGCTTCTGATTTGGAGGAGCATCTTGCGTGGTGGCTTTGCTTGGCCACTGTCAGAAAACAGGATGCTGGGCTGGATGAACCATTGGTCTGACCCAGTATTGCCGTTCTTACGTTCTTAAGGGGTTACATAGAGAATAGAATCCATACCAGGAAGCCTCTGTGCAAAGAAATTGTGCAAAGGGACATCTGTAAATGGCTGGACAGCTGAGCTATCCCAGCCCTGTGAACAGTTACATAAACGTGTTAAAACCAGCATGGAACTTTCATTAAGGCCCTGGATTACCTGATATTAGAGGAACTCCTAGAGGTTTTGATCTGTGTCCCCTTAACAGATTCTCTGCTGTATTCTGTGCTCAAGGGAGTGGCAGAGTGAAATGTGCTAGAACCACCCAGGTCTCTGCCTGCCAGTCTGACTTGAGGAAAATTCCTTCCTGACCCCAAATATGGCAGTCAGTCAGATCCTGAGCATGTGCATGCAACCTACCAGCAAAATACCTGGGAAACCATTATCTGTAGTAGCTCAGAGTCCTCCCCATGTAGTGTCCAGTCTCTGGCTATTGGCAATATTTGCTAATAGCTGTTGCAAATGGGCAACATGCCATTGTAGGAGACCTCACACCATCCCCTCTATAAATGTCTTAAGCTCAGTCTTGAAACAAGTTAGATTTTTTTTTGCCCCCACTATTCCCCTTGGAAGGCTGTTCCAGAACTTCATTCCTCTGGTGGTTAGAAACCTTTGCCTAAACTTGATGGACAACGTATATCCATTTGTTCTTGTGCCAACTTTAGGCCTTAAATAACTCCTCTCCTTCCCTGTTGTTTAGCTCTCTCATGAATCGCTTGCTGGTTTCAGCTAGAGTAACTAGTTGACGCTCTGTAACTTGAAGTCCTCAAATCTTGATTTAAAGACTTCAGTAAATCAGCCAGCGGTTATGGGCCTATTACATGAATGGATGGGTGAGGCTCTGTGGCCTGTGGTGGGCAGGAGGTCACACTAGATGATCATGATGGTCCCTTCTGGCCTTAAGATCTGTGAGTGCATGAGCACAAGGGCAATGGAGATGAGCATACAAAGATCTCTGGTGCATGGTGCAGGACCTTAGGAGCATGTGACACTGGACCACAGCTATATGGGTAAGAGAGGCTGAGCAGGGAGAAGCTGGTCCATTATTGGAGTGGGGGAAGGAGTTGTATTATAGGAGTAGTGAGCAGAAGGGGTGTGTGTATAGAGAGCGCGTGTGAGAGAGAAAACAGTTGTATGTGGGCAAGACAAGGTCTGGCAGATGGAGAGAAAGCAGCGGAACGGCCTTAAGAGCCAGTCAGTGACCTCGGAGTCTGCGATGTTCAGCTAGAGAAGACCTCTGGGGAGCCCAACGTGAAAGAGCAGCCATCCAGTATGTGCAGCATCTTCTGCAGCATCACAGCTGCCCCAGGCATGGTCGGATTTGGCACAGC
Organism: Gopherus evgoodei; assembly: GCF_007399415.2. Taxonomy (NCBI): domain Eukaryota; kingdom Metazoa; phylum Chordata; order Testudines; family Testudinidae; genus Gopherus; species Gopherus evgoodei. The sequence continues at coordinate 6,716,363 of NC_044343.1, forward strand.
TACACCTGTGTTAAGCCGGCTCCAATGATGGCATAGGAGCCCAAAGCCAGGTAACCATCTGGCCTGGAGAGGATGTGACAGTTCCTGGTAGTGGCAGAGGCTCTCTCCCATTCTGTCCGCCCCAGTGAGCTGATGATGTTACCAGCTGGATGGGAAGCATGCAGCACTGTCCAGGTAGGGTTCCTGCTGCACAGTCCGTGGAAGGATGCACCTCCTATTTCCCTGAACAGGCAAGGTGGTCGGTTTCTTGGCTGCATTCTGACAAGAGGCAAAAGGTTTCTGCTTGCAACTATGCAGGTCTGAGGTCGCCGCTGATGTGACGGGAAGGATGCAAGAGAGCGGGCTAATGGGGAAAGTGTAATGGAATTCAGCTCCTTGACAGCTGGATCTCATAATGGTTCCCCCTGAAATTTTCATCTGGGTGCAAGTTAAGGGTTCTTCACCCCCTAGCAGTCATAAGCACAGTGGTAGCTTCCACGTGTAGCCTACTGGATGTACTGGGTTAAGAAATAAGTAGAAATTAGACTTTGGCCTAAATTAGGCTAAGTACAGAGGAGTATGGGTAACTGAGTTCATGTGAGCAGAAGCAAGAGAGAAGTAGCTAGTAAGATGAGAAAACTTAAGGTAGCAAGGACCTAAGTCAGGGGTTATGTTGTGGTTATAGCTGGTTTTAGCAGAGTTTTTAATAGTGTTTTTGAGAACTGTGGATGTTTTATGAAAATGCTATCTGTACTGAGAGTATGGGAAGGACGTTGGTGCAGATGTTGATTTCAATCATGTAATGTAAAGAGCCAATAAAGAGGTGGTCGAAATATAGATATGGGAATAGGTAGGTTTTAATATTAATTAGTCTTATAATGGGTTAGGATAAGGAGTGGCCTTGCTAAATTGGAGAGAGCTCCCATTAACACCAAAAGGGTACCAGTAGGTTACAGGGTTATAAGGCTGTACTTCATTCTGTTAGTGGACTGATGGTCCATCGATGCACCATTCCATCTTTGAATGTAAGCATAAATGGTAATTGTACACCTGTTTGCTGCTACTAATACTTCTAAATGAAGTTTGGTTCTATCATTCAAAGTGTCATCCGGGGTCCTCTACAAAGTTATATTATCTGTAACTCGTCTGGAAGCTCAAACCTGGACACTGAGTTTGGTTGGCTGTGTCCTTAGCTTTAACCACATGAATTGGGAACATTTAGAAATCGAGGTTACACCTGGCTTCTCTGGTGGTGCTGGGTTGTGTGCATAGCCCAGCAACAGTTTTCAGTGTGGTGTTGGTTGAACAGAAGGTACCAGCGACATTGGGCTATGTTTTTCCCTGTTTCCGGGACAGTGCTTGCTGACGATGAGCTTATCCTGCCTGAGAAAGCAAAGAATGGACTAGACAGAGCGGGAGTTGCTTAAAGCAGTTACTTGCCTTTTTCGCTGTCGAGCGTCCTTCCGAAGAGGAAGACGGTGCCGGCCATCACAGCTGCCAGAGTGAGGATCATCAAGAGCACAGCCCACCAGCGCGTCTGAGGTACGAAACCAGACCAGAACTCTTTAACGAGGGCCATCCAAGCACCTTCCACCCCAGCGGGAACCAACAAGAGCTCTGAAAACCAAGCCCTGAGTGTATGTCCCCCATACTCCCTTCCACCATGATACACTTTCATCCACAGCGCTTTCCAGGCAATCATTCACTCCTGTGAGGGAGGATATTGTTACCTTCATTTAACAGATGTGGAACAGAGGAGTGGCAGGTGAATTGCCAATGGTCACAGGCAAGCCAGTGGTAGGAACCCCAGATCTCAAGCCCCCTGTGTTAACTGCTCACTCCCACCAGACTTGTAGATCTACATACCTAGGCCCAGATCCTCAAAGGGCCCTGACTCCCACTGAAACCCTGGGCCCTGGTCACTCTGGGGGAGGGAGATGAGGGGGAAAAAAATCTCATGCAGCTGCTTACCTTCATCCAGGCTGATATATCCTCCAGCTCGATGAAATCCAAGATGAAGTTCTTCACTCTGGCTATGGGTCCGTCTTCGTCCACGAGCCGACAGACGTGAAACTTATCGCAGTAGCCCATCCTGTCCCTGCAGGGCGTGCCTGGGGTCAGTGGGATGTGTGTGCCGTTGAAGTAACGCTCCAGCAGAGCAGAGGATGTACTGGCACATGTGTGCACTTGGCCTAGATCAGGGGTTTGAAAAGCATGACTTCAGGGTTCGACATCGATCCGTGTGCCATTCTCCTGGTTTGTCATATACTGGAGCATCGGGGCTGTCTAAGCTGTGTATAAATAGATCACTGAGCACCCTGGAGAGCCTTAATCCTGTTATAAAAGGAAGCTTTGAGGTTGCTTTTTTACCTCTAGGTAATAGGACTGTGCTATGGCCAGCAAAGGTTACTGTGTCAGGGCATCCTTTTTCGAATACATTCCCCTGAGCTGCTTGCTCCTGACAACTTTGCCCACAGCCCTTGTCCTCCCTCGTCCCCAGGCTGCTCCTCTTCCTCTCTCTCTAGGAAAAAGCCACACCAGGGCTTTTCAGGCAGCCAGACGGATTGCGTACCTGGCTGCTGGCAGCAGAGGTGGCATTTCTCCCGCCTGGACGTGCTAACGCAGTCGCATTGCTCCAGGCCGTGCTTGACGCAGAGGGATCCGAGGCAGAGCTACAGTATCATAAAAGGGCTGGTTTGAGGAATAAGCGATAGGATTTATGCTGGGGGAGGGAGGTTACCCAGGGTGAGGGATCTGTCCAGAGCAGAAGGACCCAGACCCTCAATAGTACTTAGGCACCTAACTCCTATTGAAATCGATGGGAATTGGGCACCTAAATACCTTTGAGGATCTGTGCCAGTGTGTAGGACTGAGCTTTATATACAAATGCTGGTTCCATTTAATGGGGGGGACGACAAATGTGTCCCCAAGTCCAGTCCGATTGGATCTAATTTCCAGTGGAAGGTGCCTGGTTGACTGGATTCCTCCGTTCACCCACAGAACAAGCAGGGCCTCAGCAGCCGCAGAGCAAACCGTGAGGTGAATGGGTGGCCAGGATCACACTCTGGGTCTGTTTAGCGCAGTATCTTCCCTATGGCAGGGGCCAGAACCAGCTACTTCAGAGCAAGGTGGAAGAAACATAGGAGCAAGCACTTCTGGTGTAACCCGCTCACAGGGAAAGCTGGTTCCGCACCCACGTTAATTAGAAGGTTGAGGTTTATGCCCTTATGCAGGGCGGTTTAAATCCCACCCAACGCTTTTGTTGCAGCTCTGGAAATCGCTGCTATGTAAAGGTTCAATCCCCTTTCTGACTGCTGCTAAACTCAGCCCCAGAGATCTCTAGTGGCACTGAGTTCCGCAGGCTAATTGTGCCTAATCTAGGGAGAGCCAGCATTCCTGCTGCCTGTGCCGGACCTGCCCTGCGGATGATTGAAGGACTGCAGCCTCCAGGCCCATCAATCATGCATTAAGCACAGTTATTGCCCAGCCTTTTCCAGCTCTTAGTTTCTCCAGCTGCATCAGGCCCCTGGGGGTGCTTTGGTTGGCTCTGAGCACTAACCCCATTTAAGCAGATCCGGGTCCCCATGCTGCAGAGAGTGTAACTGGCTTTGGGAAGGGGAGCAGCACATTCAGCCGTTAGTCCAGAGCAGGTGCTCTCAAAGGTGCAGTCCGTCTCCTCGTGGCAGAGCTCCCCTTGGCGTTTATAGACACATTCATGGCTGCAGCACAGGCCCTGGCTTGAGCTGGAAGAGCGAGAAATGTACATACAAACACATGTAAGTAATCAGCAATGTTACGGAGCAGCTGGCTGTGACCTGAATCATAACCGCCCTAGGCCAGCTCCCATGCTGCTCCTTGCTCTGGCCAGTGTTCGAGACCCTCCCAATTCATTTGTAGAGGGGCTTGGTTAGCAGAGGTAGTATTTGTCTGGTGGTTTGAGCACGGGGCCCTGGCAGCCAGGACTGCTGGGTGCTATGCCCAGTGCTGCAAAGGGAGTGGAGACTAGTGGTTAGAGCAGGGGAAAGGCAGTCAGGGCTCCTGGATTCTCTACCCAATTCTGCAACTGACTTGCTATCAAGTCATTTCAACCCAGACCTTCCAAGGGATTTAGACACCTAAACTGATTTCAAGGGGAGTTAGGTGCCTAAATTTGAGGAGTGAGCCTCTGTCAAATGAGTCTAATAATACACAGAGGGGCAGGGATTAAATAATGAATGTTTATAAGGTGCTCTGAGATCTCTGGATGAAGGTGCTGTAGAATTGGAGGCAGTGGCTTCCAGAATCAAATGGGAGAAGAAGCCAAGACCGGTAGCGTAACTATACCCAGAGCCAGCCTTTCTCCCAATATTGACTCAGGGAAGGTACAGAGACTGTAGAGGGCTGGGGAGGGGCAGCCCTCTTGGAGCAAACCCAAGGGGCTTGCTTGGGCAGGAATTAAACACATCCTATGAGTGTTACTCTGCCTCCCTGCCCTGTCTGGCTTGTTCATCTCCTCCACCTGCCTTGTAGGCTGGAAGCTCTTTCAGGCAGGGGCTGTCATTTCCTAGATGTCCGTGAAACCATCTGAGCTCTCCCAGGAGAGGATGGTTCAGTGATTTAAGCATCAGGTCTGAAAATACCTAGACACCATGGAATCACAGGGCCAGATCCCAAAAAGGGGTCAGATTCATGGTGCCACGTTCCCTGAGGTTTATTACATGAGAGCCTCTTGGACGCTTCTCATAACTAACACAGCTCACTCCCTGCAGTGCCCAGTGAGGGCAAGAATGCACCCTCAAAATGTTTCTTTTAAGTGACCCTTGGCATCTCCAGCAAACTGCTATGTGTGGGATTTTGGATTGACTGCAAAACAAGTGCCCCCTGCAGAGTCAGCATGGGAGGGGAAAGAACCATTGATCAGGCGCTGTAGACCAGGGGTACGTGTACTCCTGGAGGTACACAGAGGTGTTCCAGGGGGTACAGCAACTCATCTAGCTCTTTGCCTGGTTTTACAGCAGGCTACATAAAAAGCACTAGCGAAGTCAGTACAAACTAAAAGTTCATACAGACAATGACTTGGTTATACAGCAAGATGTGCTGTGCACTGAAATGTAAGTACCGTATTTGTATTCCACTTGATTTATTTGATAATTATATGGTCAAAATGAGAAAGTTGGCCATGGTTCAGTACTAGCGGGCTGGGGCACTTTTGTATTTTTATGGCTGATTTTGTCAGCAAGTCGTTTTGAAGTGAGGTGGAACTTGGGAGTAGGCACGACAACTCAGACTCTTGAAAGGGGGACAGTCGTCTGGAAAGGTGGAGACCGCCTGCTGCTGGAGACGCCTACCTGCACTGCACTCCTGGCTTCAGCCTACACCGGAAGCCATTTGGCTCCTTGGCAGCATAGCAGCAAGGGTCAGAGTCATTGTTGCCCGCGTCGCATTCCTCCCCCGGATCTACAATTTGATTCCCACAGATGGGGCGGTCAGTTTCTGCCAGGGGAGGAGGAAAAACGGAAATCATTGTGGTGATGGCTCTCTCGAGATGCAGCCATACCAGGTCAGATCACTGGACCAGCACGTCCAACAGTGGCAAACCTCTGATGCTTGGTGACAATAGCCAACGATGCCTTAAAGTTGATTTTTTACTATGATGTGTATTGCGGGAAGGGCCAGGGAAGAGCAGAATTTCTTATCTGGCCCGTGTCCCCTCTGCTTGTTCTCTGAGGTGTGAGCTTTGCTTAACCTTTAATTTGAGCATATTTTGTCATTGGTCCTAAAATTACTCAGCCGTTTTATAAAGTTTAGCTGCAGTGGATCCCACTATGGTCTACAGCATATCTGATGGAGTCTTTCCAAATCAGTTTCATGGAATAACCCCTTATTCCTCTAATATGGTACTACTAAAAAGAGACACTGAACAATCTTCATTGTCCCCTTTCAAATTTTAAATACTCCAGTCAAGGCCTCTCTGAATCAATCAATCAGTCTATCCCTATGCACATCTCTCTCTTCTTCCCTCCCTTCCATACACACATCTGTTTAATCACCATAATATTCTATTCTATTCTAATCATGAATCATCACCCTATAGCTGTGGTATCCAGCTGCCTCTCCAGAATAATTAATTCTAGTTTTTGCAAATATTTTGCCATCTGGGAGACCTGCCTCCAACTCTGGTGAAGCAAAATCTACCCTTTTATTATAAATTACTTCCCAGATTAAGAGGTCTCTCGGCCCTGAGCAAAGAACCCATGAATTATCTGCAATGCATGCTGGGTGGAATTTAAATGATTCAAAGACAGCTACCAGGTCTTACCAACGAAGCACCTGTCCTTCTTGGCTCTTAGGATGTTCCCGATGTATTCAATGCTGCACGGGGAGAATTTGTCATTGTTGTACTGCCATCCATCTGTGGCGTAGCTGAACATCAGGTAGTTCCCATGCGTGGTGTCGAAGCTGAAACGGGCGCATTCCTCACTCTCATCATGCTGAAACACAAGATCAGACTCTTTGAATGCAGTAAGAGAGATCACGCTGTTTCTCTTGTCTGAACATAAAAATGTGGTTAGAATCTTAGAGGTCCTTAGATGTTCATATACAGTACAATCCTTTCATGTTATTAAAATGTAACAGAATCATAACAACACATGGCTATAGCACATTTCATCTCAAATTGTTTCACAGACTTTATACAGAGAGTCAGTGTCATCTAGCATCCTAGGCTTCAAAAGCCCTGGGTTCCAGTCCTGGCTGTGCCCTCACCTGCTGGGTGACCTTGGGCAAGTCCCTTCCCTGCTCTGTGCCTCAGTTTCCCCTCACAACCTTTGGCTTTTCTATTTTTAATAAAATCCAAGAAAACACCCCCCCAAAACCCCTCTCCCAAGCACAGTTCTGATCCCAAAAAGGGAGAAGTGCCACAGACTCTGCAAAGTCTGCTAGGGACTTTGCTATTGCTATTGATTTGACGTGGAAGGTGCTTAGACAGCAGGATAAAACTCTGAGATAGACAAATAGTTAGACAGTAGGCTCTTCAGAGCAGAGACTGGGTATATACAGCACCTAACACAATCAGTCTCTGATCTCAGTGGAGGTCTGTAGCACACTGTGTTGTTGTTAATATAATTATATTTCATATTAACAATATATTATTCATAATACGGTGTGTAATGAATATCAACAACAATAATAAAGCACCAGCACAGGAATGGTTCACTCAACCAAATGCAGCCACCTCTGGGGTAGAACACAGCAGCCCAACACCACCCAGTTTCATCATCCACCTGCTGCCATCCCTGATAGTTGCTGTCTTCAGTCAACTTTTCCAGCATCTCAGGGATCATTGAGGATCCTGAGGAAGATCCTGCAAAAGGGGCCATGGGCTCTTTAACACTTACCCTGAGCAGGCAAGAGCTTGGGTTTTAGCATCTCTCCTGGAAGAGCGGCTCGGCACAGCACAGCAAGTCACTGTATCTGTCTCATGGAATCGGAGTCTAGACTTAAACCTCTGGTTCAGGGGTTCTAGTTATTGTAAACCCGAGGTCAGCCCCCTCACTCAGCATCCACACAAGCATAGCTCAGACCAGGAAGGTAAACTCATCCCTTATTGCAGTGGTGTTGCCAAACCGAGACACAAAGCTAGTAACCCATCAATGCAAACTCCACCGTTCTTTCCCATTGCAAATCATAATGAACTATTCCAAAGCCCTGGACTTCGTCATACAAGCCAATAAGTTAATTCAACAGCAATATATTAGCGGTATAAACCTAGCCATTCATGAACAGAGCTCCAGCCACGTGCCCTCCTGGAGGCACACTGAAGCATTTGAATGCCGGCGTACCCAGCTTCCTCAAAGCAAGAGTTTGAAAAAACTAGGCAAAAAGCCCAGGCTGCAAGGTTTGGGGTGGCTCAGAAACCAGGGTTTGTTTAGGATACATTTCCAGGACTAAGGTGTATCCCTGTTTAGGGCTGGATCCCAATCAATGGAAAGATACCCAGCGACTATACTGGATTTTGGAACAACCCTGTGGGAAATGAACATGGGCCAGTGGCTAAGGTATTGGCATAGGGCCCCTCCAGAGCTGGGTTCGATGCCAAATTCCCCATGTGAGCTTGCATTGGCTCTGCACCTCAGTTTCCCTGCCTGTAGCAAGGGGGTGATGACGCTGACCTGTGTTAATAAAGTGCTTTGAGATCCCTGGGAAATGCAATGTATTATTGAAGTTCTCTCCACCAAGCATCTGGTTCAGCTGTTTGTCAAAGAGGAGGCTTCCAGGCCAACACCTCCCTTTGCTTTTCAATGTCACTCCCACTGTGTCATGCACCGGCTGTACTCACCGGAGCTCCTAGGCTGTGGCCAAGTTCATGGGCCAGAGTGAGATGGAGAATCCTAGGAGGCAAATATTGGCCATATTTCTGCAGCGTGATCAAGCCAGTGTTCAGAGACGCCTCCCTGTCCCGGAATTGCCTGTGCTTGGAACATATCCCCCCTAAGTCACCTGACACAGAAAGGAAAAACAGACCGTCTCGGTGACGCTAGCCGGAAAAGCAGGGAGCCAAGCGCCTGGATCTGGAAGCTGCTCAGAGTGCAGAACTCCAGCAGATTTCAAGCCAGTGTTCTGCACTTGGACCAGCTACAGGTCTGGGCCTGTGGGATGGTGTAAAAGACAAAGTCGCAGACTGTTGATCTAGCACAACAGGGCCCTGTTCATGACTGCGGCCTTGAGGTACTACAGGAATATGAACAGCAGCGGCAGGTTTCAGTTTCCTATCAGAGGAGCACTCAAGTGATGCAGAGGGCGTGTGCTTTCCGAGTGCTGCTGGTTTATAACACTTGTCCTTGAGCAGAGATGGTCACGAACAGCATGCAGGCAAGGTCTCTGTCAGAACTCTCTGCCCACACGCCAATGCTGCAAGCAACTCGTCCCCAATAATCAACTCTAGTTAGAGACACTCAGAGCAGAAACTCTCTTGCTATTTGCAACAGCTCCTCCCTGTGAGTCTGCATCACAAAGCCAAACAACACAGTTCTGTAACCACTCCACACGGAGCACATGCTAAGAAAAAGAACACTTAACAGTGCAACTTGGTGACTCCTGTAACACTGATGACCCCACTTTTCATTGGACAAAACATTGTACAAATCACCGAAAAGCTCTTTCTTACCCGCTTGTCCATTAAAAGCAATCCCTAGAATTCCACTGTAATCCCTGTCAGTGAGGAGGTAGGAGAGACAATAGCTGTTCCAGTTGGACTTGGAATGCAGCATCAGCAGCATTTCTGGGCCAATGAAAGGTGATTCCATAGAGTCAGAAGGATCATTCTCCTGGATTATCTGCAGAATGGACACAACACTAGCAAGCCAGCCAGGCGGTTACTGCCTGTGACGCAGAGCAGGGGAAATTGTTCCTAGTCACATTTCACAGAGGCCACCCAATGAAAACCGCAATTGCTACCATCATAAATTAGATTTGAATGCGCAACCTGAGAGTGAAGGACCCCTGACCCATCCAGGTCCCTTCAAATCACCTCTCGTCATGCCAGTTTTCATTCACCTCCACACTTGCCTGCTAGAAAATTCAATCTGAAATCCATCTGCCCTGGCATTGGAGTTTTGAGACAAACCCAGCCCTAAGTGCCCAGTCGACTTACATTTAGGGTTTTCACTTTGAAGTCGATGTGCCTGATACCATCAAAATTTGCGCCTTCGTAAATTGTATTCACAGCTTTTATGTAGCTAGCAATCTGCAGGGGAGACAAATGTTCATATGACCAAAAAAACCACCCACACTTTTTGTGACTGGAGCACAGGAGTGGGACTCAGAAGATCTGGGTTTTATTCCTGGCTCTGCTATGGGCCTACTGGATGACCTTAGGTAGGTCACATCAACTATCTGTGCCTCAGTTTCCCCATCTGTAAAATGGAGATATTCCATCCTCTGTGACGCGCTCTCAGATCTGCTGATGAAAAGCACTCGATGAAAGGGAGAGATTATTTTTATTCTCCTCACATGTGAACTGACCAGAAGCATAAAGGGATAACTGAGCGTTGGCCAGGGTTGTGAGTTCAATCCTTGAGGGGGCTATTTAGGGATTTGTCCTGCTTTGAGCAAGGGGTTGGACTAGATAACTCCTGAGGTCCCTTCCAACCCTGATAGTCTATGATTAATAAATATTAATTAAAAACACCCAGTTTCTTACCTGAGCAATCACTGCTTCTATGGTGCCAAACCTTTGGTAGAACAAGTAGTCGGCTTGAAGGTACAGCAAGCAGGACGTCCTAGAGTAATCCAGACTCCTTCTCTGCCTCTCCAAGGTTTCTCCCTTTTTGGCAAAGAGTTAAGAAGTGTGTAGTAAGATCCTCAGTTAAAGCTGAACAAAACAGCAGCGACTTCAGTTAGGAACATAGGCCCTGATTCAGCAAAGTCAAGGGGATTGACACAGGTGCATAAAGCCAAGTATGTGCTTAATGCTCAGCTGAACAACGATGCTTTGCTAAATCAAAGCCAATGGCACTGGCTGAGTGGATCAGATCAGTGGTTCCTCTAGTTCAGCATCGTGACTCTGAGAGTGGCCAGAACGAGCTGGTCCAGAGGAAAGTGCAAGCACAAGAGGATGTTTACAGACTAGCCTGCCATAGTTTGCTCACAGAGGAAATTCCTTCCTAGGACTCACTTTAACCTTTGCATTTGTTTCAGTTCATCTGGGTTCCCATCCTGAGACCTGCCTTCAAAACCAACCCAAAACTTCAAAGCCAAGTTCAGCTGAAAACCACCCACATTTTGGCTGGTGTTCGGTGGAAGCCAGAGACCGATGAGCGGCTGACTGGCAAACCACAACGCGTGTTTCTAAGGGCTTTCGCCTCCCTCTGCAGCATGGGGCACCGGCGTATCCCACCTAATTAATTCCCTGCCATGGCAGGGGCATGGAGCAAGGGTGCACCTCAGTCTCTCCTGCTCTTTGCCCGTGGCACACAACAGTTTTGTCTCCTGAGGCCTGGGGTGCTTTGATCTAACTAAGGTTACTGGGCTTAATAGAGGGGTATCTGGGTGAAATGTGGTATACAGGAGGCCAGACTAGATGTATCTAATGGGCCCTTTGGACCTAAAACTCTATGAAATTATGAGATGAAACTGATGCAGTTTGGCCCAAGGTTTTGGAGTTATAATTTGTCTCGAGACTCAGGGATTTTGTTTGCCTGCACTAAATTAAATATGGGCTCGAACAACTGCCTATCCCCCCTGCATCTTAACTCTCCCAAATAAAGCTGATAGAAAAGTTTCACATTTTGAAATTTCAATGAACTTTTGAATTGGGGTGGGGGGAAGCAGGAGAAAACTGTTGATGGCATGTTGGCAGTCTCTCTCCCCCCCACCCCCACACTTTTTGTCTCCAGCTTGCAGACTTTTTTTAAATTTCAGATTTCGGACAAAATTGCAAATTTCAAAAATTCATCAAAAAACTCGGGGAAATGTTTCAAAAAAAAATGTTTTAACCAACCAACTCTTCTCCCAAATGCAGAGAAAGTTCTGAGCTGGACCCCACATTCTCAGCCATATAATTAGCCTCTTGTCTCTTTCTCTCTGGAAACCCACAGACCATAACAGTTAGCTAGGAAGGAGAGATCCACGCCTCTGAAAAGCTAAGTCCTTAGAATTCCATCCTGTCACATTTTACGCAGACATTGTATTCAGTGAATTCAAAGCAGTCAATGCCTGAGGCAGTCTTTTTTTTTTCCGCAGCACAATCATTGCTTAAAATTATTTCATTTCCACTTCAGATGCTTCTCTTCAATTTCACTTCACCTTTAATTTTAGCTCTTGCTGGAAATTCCGCAAGATCTGATGCGTTCCCCTCATCAAAGAAGCAGAGGATGGATCTTCTAAAATGGAATAATCTAGAGCAGAAATTCAGATGTTAACTCAAAGAAATATCACAATGGGATGATACGCAAAATGAGCAACATCACTTCCGAACACCCCTGGGCAATATTGAGAGGGCTTGTGGCAGAGGATTGTGCATCAGGACTCCAGGGCTCTATTTCCAGCTCTGGGAGGGCAGTGAAGCCCAGTGGCAAGCGCAAGGGTAGACTGGGAGTCCGGACTCCTGGGTTCATTCCCAGCTCTGCCACTGACTAACTGGATGACAGCAGGTGTGTCAGTTCATTTCGCTGTGCTTCAGTTTTCCCGTGTGCAAAATGGAACATCAGAATGCACCGTTGAAAGGGGATTTGCAAGTCTGACTGACCTTATTCAGTGTTTATGAAATCCTTAGAGGTCAAGGGGGGAAGGCGTTGTTACTGAAGTGCAAAGGGAACAGGCCACGACGGCAGGGGAAACTGAAGTGCCAAGCATCGTTTGACTACGCTCAGTCGCACCAAAGCCCAGTCAAGGACTCACCGATGTCGCTTTCATGGTGGATGAGCGTCTGGCCTGGAGACGTCGCACTGCTGGTGAATGCACCGGGTGCCTCCATGTAGTAGGTGCCATTCCTGGTTCTGATAAACCCTTCAAAAAGGCCATTGATGATGGCACCGTGGCAGAAAGATCCAGGCTCATCTGTTTTGCAGGCATCCAGACATAGACAATGAGAAGGAAGCTTGACCTGTTTCCCCGTGATAACTGAAGGGCCTGCCTGGGGTTAATAACCACTGATCAGCTGTTCACATCTGGGCTAGGACTGGCCCCTGCATTCTGGGTACAGCTCGTCACCAAGGTGTGGCGCAAAAAGCAACATCATTCCAGAGCCCACTGCCGTGGCTGTTGTAGCAGGGAGGGCATGAAACCCTCTGCCCCTGCCAATTCTAGCACTCTGGGCTTGCCACAGCGTTCAGGCTACAGCGTCGCTCATGGCTGGAGGCGGTGGTTTGCCTGCTACAATGGCCACGGGAGGGTCACTCCAGGGCAAATCAACTGGCTCCCTATCCTCTGGACCACCTGCAACGTTCCCCGCCACTGCTCATCCCAACATTCCAGGACGCACCAGACTGCACTCCCCGCCCCCCCCCTTGCAATACTGCTAGTCCGCTGGCTGGCTCCTGGGAATGTTGGCAGTGCCTGGCATAACTGGGTGCTCATATTGCTGTCAGTAAGGATGGGAGCTGTATTAGTGTCTGTGGAACGAGTCTGATGGGGCTCAGTTAATGTGCCAGCAGGTAGGTGCCCACAGCACAAAACCACCAGCACAACTAAGCAGAAAGACCTGAAAGAGAAGGGGGAGCCTACAGACAAAGCTCCCATCTCCTCCAGGTTGGAGGATCAGGCTGCATGTCCTGCTCTGACCATCCTATCGCAAGGATTTCATTCTGCGGGGCTGAGTCTAATTTTTACCTTGCAAGACACCAGAGTAAATGAAAGAAACATCTGCAGGCTCTGAGGTGGCCTTCCCGGTTATCTCAAAGTCTCTGGCGAAAGCACTCGTGTCCCTGCTTAACCTCAGCTTGAATGTCCTGGAAGGTAAGCGAAACGGTGAAGAGTTGGTTACAGGACTTCAGGGGTCCTGGTCTGTGACTGGAGCTCCCAGGAGCTACCACAGTACAAATGATCAGTACTAATAACGCTATGCATACAATCAATGTATTCCCTCAGTTCCTGCAACAAAAGTGAAGGTCCCTACAGTACAGAGCACCTTGATTTCTGATTATTATTGAGCTGCAAACCACAAGAACTTTAAGCCAAGATTTACCCATATGCATACACTGTCCCACAAAGACATGGAATAACTTGACACAACACCCCATATTCATCCTAGTAATATTATGATATGATTCTGGCATAGCTGTGATGCATTTTGTACAAGTTGGGTCATGTCAGGTGTCATTGGAAAAGTTATGATTTGCTGAATAGGATTATCCTATTTGTATGCGTATATCATTTTTGTATCTGAAGTTATGACTTTTGACTATGGATCTGCATTTCAAATGGGCTTGCTCTGGAAAAGACCCACAGCCAGCCTTTCAGGTACAACAGTGAAGAAGTCAGACAGTGCTAATGGCTCATCAACAGAGACAATGGGCTGTGGAATAGTTGAACCTTCCTGTGAATGTTTCGGCCAGCCTGTAAGTACAGGTCTGTCGCATCTTATGTGCATTTAACATGCGCGATTTCAGCTTTACGCCGTCGGCAAAAACAAAAAAAAAGAGAAAAATAACAATTTTAATATTGTATCTGTAGTGCAGGCGATTCCGCCTGCCATTACACTCACTGTAATCTTGACTATACGCGATTTTCGCTTTACGCGCTGACTGCGGAACGTAACTCCAGCGTAAGATGTGACAGACCTGTAATGGCTTCTATAACTCTTCAACTTCTGGAGAAACTTCCTCCACAGAAGGTCTTTGAAGGAAATCGCCCAACCAATTCCATTGTGTTTACAAAACTTTCCCTGTTCATTCTGGGACTCTTAATTGCGATGTACCAACACAAGATCTTTGTTCAAGGAGTTGTGTGGGATATTAATAGCTGTGACCAGTGGGGAGTTGAGCTTGGAAAGCAGTTGGCTAAGACCACATGACTCTGAACTCCATTTTGGGGTGTCAGTTATGGTGACCAGACAGCAAGTGTGAAAAATTGGGGGGTAATAGGTGCCTATACAAGACAAAGCCTCTCATATCGGGACTGTCCCTATTTGATCAGGACAGCTGGTCACCCTAGTGTCAGTATTTTTTTCACAAACTAGTCTGGCAACCAAGTTTGAAACAAAGAGTTCCTGCCACATGCTAAAGCTATATAAGGCAGGGAGTGACATCATCAGTTCTTTACTCCCAACGACTGAACGCCTAAGAGGAGCTCATAAAGAAAAGGACTTGGAAAGGGGGTGGGGATCCCCAGCTGCAAAACAAATGCACCTTGTCCCTTAAGAATCTGCAAGCCAGCTTGTATCATTAGCCAGGGTGAGAATTTGCTAAGTCACACCCTATGTTTCTAGTATCTTAGGCTTAGTTTGCGTTTTTGTTTATTTACTAGGCAATCTGGTTTGATGTTTGCTATGACTTGAAATCTATCTTTTTGTAATTAATAAACTTATTTTATGTTTTAATCTAAACCGGTACGTTTGCAGTGAAGTGTGTGAGAATCGTGTGTTGCTTTTCCTCCCCACATTAAGGGAGGGGCGAACTCTATGAGCTTATGCTGTGCAGTTCCCTATGCAGTGCAAGATGATATAATTTTGGGTTTGTCCTCCAGCCGGGGGTACGTGGCTGGTCATAGAGTCTGCAGCAGGGTGCATCCCTGCCTGTGTCAATGCTGGTGGAAGTGTAAGACCGGGAGCGGGTCCAGCAGCTTGTCACCTGGGCTGGTGGGTCAGGGGGGCTCAAGGATACCCCAGTTCCAGGTGGCACCCCGGGGGGAACCTGTCACAAACATACCTCTGATAGGCTTGGAATTCTAGCTGGATGATTTTTTCATGCTCTTTGGTAGCTCTTTTTGCCCTCTGATGCATCCATTCTAAAGCTGCTCTGTCATAAGCCACTTTCTCCTGGTACTTTACAAATGGCCTTAAATACTCAACGCTGTTGACTAAAAAGGGAGGAAAAAGACACAAAAAATGAACGCAGGTTTTGAACTGAGTAGGTTTGCATTGGCTCTATTCCTTGAGGAGGAAGAAATGGTCTAGTGGTTAAAGCGCAGGGCTGGGAACTTAGGGGGCGTCTGCATTGCAGCTGTGGGCAAACCTCCCAGCCAGGGTAGACTGACTTGCGCTAGCTCTGCTCAAACTAGCATGCTAAAAATAGCCACATGGACATGGCTGCCTGAGTCCAAGCCCGCCTGACACCTGCCTGACACCCTGAGTCTGAGCTCAGCTAGTTAGCCTCTGCCATCACGTCCACACTGCTCTTTTCAGCGTGCTAGCACATGTCCGTCTACCTGGGCTAGAAGCCACGCTCCCTTGTGCTGGGTAGACAAATCTTAAGAGGCTTGTGTTCCGTTTCTGGCTCCGCCAGAGATTTCTTATGTGACTTCATTGCCTCAGTTTCCCCATTTGTAACAACAGCAGGGCTCAAGAGACTTAAGGGCGACTTAGTCACGTACAGTGTTAGAGCTGGGTGAGACTTAAATAACCCACTTAATAAGCCCTCTCCCAGCCCTGCTCGCTCAATAAAAATCTGCTAGTCATGGATAAACCTGACTTGCTGGTTCTCCACAAAGGGCTCACGACTGCAGTCCCTGCAGAAGCAAAACAGTTTTGCCCTCACAAAAACTGCAGTGACCTTGCACAAAGTTTCAGCTTAGGTGTGTGATGCCTGAATGCAATTCTCCCCTTTCCATCCTGACAGAACAAGGAGCAATGGTCTCAAGTTGCAGAGGGGGAGGTCTAGATTGGATATTAGGAAAAACTATTTCGCTAGGAGGGTGGTGAAGCACTGGAATGGGTTCCCTAGGGAGGTGGTGGATTCTCCATCCTTAGAGGTTTTTAAGGCCCGGCTCGACGAAGCCCTGGCTGGGATGATTTAGTTGGAGTTGGTCCTGCTTTGAGCAGAGGTTGAACTAGATACCTCCTGAGGTCTCTTCCAACCCTGATCTTCTATGATTCTAAGTCCCTGCAATACTCTCTCTCCTCAAGGACCCCAGTTTTTTCCATGTGGCAGGACAATCCTCGGTTTATAAAATTAAAATAAACCCAGGGCTATTGTCAAAAATGGGACTGATTTTTGCCATTGCTGAAAAGAGCTGTTTGGAGTTATCAGACCCCTCAGGCACAGGAGCCCCTCCCTGCCTGCTCCATGCAGGGGATTAGACAGGCTGGGAGTGGGAGAAAGTCTCTAGCTAGCTACAGTCCTGACATGGCCCCATGGCTGTAGTATCTGAGCACCTCACCATCTTTAATGTATTTATCCTCACAACTCCCCTGTGAGCTAGGGAAATGCTAGTGTCCCCAGTTACCAATGGGGAAACTGAGGCACAGACGGACCAAGCCCTAGATTCTCAAAGATATTTAGGCATCTAAGTCCCACTGAAATCAGTTGAAGTTAGGCACCTAAATCCCTTGGACTTGCCCATGGTCACAGGGAGTTTGTGATGAAGCAGGGAATTGAACCAGGTCTCCTGAGTCATAAACCACCGCATCATCCTTCCTCCCTTCAGCCCCTATGCTGCTTGTTTCGGAGCTGCCGGAGGCTGCTCCGCTCACCAGTCTGAGGAGAAGGAATTACTTCTTTCCAGGAACGTGGAGGAGGCTGCAGACTTCATGGACACAGGGGCTGGTCTGCGGCCCTGCACCTGAGTGTGGAATGGGTGTGTAACCCTACTGTCCTGGCCTTTTTCTACGTGCGCAAGTTACATGGAGTTAAGTAGAGGTGTGATTTGAAACTGAGTTAGTGAAGCTGGTGCAAAGTCCTGCGTGGGCTTATATTGGTTAGGTATAGATGTAAAGCAAACTGAAGTAAGAGCGTCCACACGGGGGTTGGGCTAGTTTAAAAACCGATTGGCAGTAGACCAATGCACCCATTCACCGAGTAACATTTTGCTAGCACTTTGCACTGGTGCAAATGACAGCACAGGGTGCCAGACAACGGAGAATCTGAGTTCAGTCTTAACACTCAGGGCCCTGACAGTGGGCTCTGTCCCTGCTTATCCGGTTCGGAGCTTAGTCCGGACCAAATAGTCCTGGTTTGCAGCATGCCTACAAGAAGTTAACTTGTTTGTCGCCTCTTTATTATTCTTCCCTGAATAACATTTGCTACTAATTACTTTTTGTCCTGAAATATTTCCTGCTTTCTCCCTCAGCCCAGCTGGTGAAAAAGGGCTCCGTAACAATTGTCTTGTAGGGAACCAGCCGTTTAGTGCATCTTACTGATTCTCAGATCAAATGTGCTCCATTTCCTTTCCCCTCAGGAGTGGTCTGATCCTGAGGCCAAGATCCCCAAAGGTATTTAGGCCCCTAACTCCTGTTGAAACCAGTGGGAATTAAGTATTAACACCAGCAACTCCCAGCAGTGGTGAGTGCAAAGCTCAGTGGTAACGTGGAGTGCCAAGAGGCAGGACCACAGCTGGTGACTTCACTAGGGCTTCACAAGCTGCGGGTCAGGCCCAGTATGTTTCAGATCAGGTACTTTTTTCATTATCTACAAAGGAGACACTGGAAATCTCCAGGACTGGCCTCAGAAGTCTGTCTAATGAGCAGTTGGTATGATGAGCCCAAGTCTCCTCTTACGCCCCTTTCACACTAGTCTTACATCAGGGGCCGCAGAGGTTACTCCTCATTTACACCAAGGCCAGACTGCACTCAAGCAGACTACTTCCCTCCTTGCTCAGCCCTTATAAGACCCAGCTAAGGAATCTCGACGGGACCTGGCTTGGTTCCTTTGCGGACAGGGCTGCTGCCAGCCGGCAGCCTCTCTGCTGTGAGGGAACAGCATTTGCAGTCATTCCTCGCTGCACTTCTGAGATATCAAACCAAGAGAAAAACAAGCAAAAAAAATCTGCCTACCTGAGCCGCCGCTTTGGGCAAAGACCATGCTGCACAGAGCTAAACTAGCAAAGCACCGAGAAGCAATCATGGCGTTGGCAGAGGTACCTTCCATTTGAGGTGCGTCAAGTGAAGGGATTCTTCACCCCAGGGCGTAGTTTACAGGGAAATACATCGTCGCTCATGACCCTGCCTGCACAGACTTGCTTGGAAGTGCTGAAGAGTTTGCATTCTAGGGGTGAGATATTTTTCCAAAGCAGGCAGGTGGTGACCCACGCTCTGCACCCGTTGACTTCATGGGAGCAGAGTGAACCTAGCGTTGAATTCTCAAAACACCCTTCAGCGTTTGGCCTTCATTCAGCAGTATAGGTCTGTCTCCTTTAATGGGAATTAGAATTGCTTTATTTTCCCATTGGGGCTTTTATATGCTTCAGCCGATTTCACCTTAGGAGAGGGAAGAGCTAGAGCCTGTTAGGAAACTTGTCCTGCCGTAGCTGAGGTGGCAGCTGGTTTTGTGGAGAGTAACTTAGAAGTACGTGTGGAATATGGCAGCAGCATTCAGTATTTTTTTGGGGTAGTAAATACATTTCAAATACGTCTGGTTTAAATTTCCAAGAGCGATTCGTTGATTTGGGGTGCCCAACTTGAGGCACCTGGAAGGACTCCCATCTTCCAAGTGTGGGTGCAGCTCACTTTTTGAGAATCAGCCCCTTTCAAGATATCACACATTTGCTCTGAGCGGCACGGTAAGGGGGTGGGGGATTGGATAAGGGGCAGGAGGTCCCAGGGGGCAATCAGGGGATAGGGAACAGGGGAGGTTGGATAGGCATGAGAGTCCTGGGGGGCCTGTCAGGGGGCCAGGATTTGGATAGGGGTCGGGCAGTCAGGGGATAGGGGGTTGGATAGGGAATGGGGTCCAGGGGGGCAGTTAGGGGTGGAGGGGTCCCAGGATGAGGCAGTCAGGGACAAGGAGCAGGGGTGGGGGGTTGGATGGAGGGCAGGGGAGTTTGGGATGTTGGTCACGGGGCAGGGCTGTGGATGGTTGTTGGGGAGGAAACAGAGGATTGAATGGGGGCAGGGCTCCCAGGGGGCAGTCAGGAAGGAGGGAGGGTTGGATGTGGCAGCAGGGGGCAGTCAGGGGACAGGGAGAAGGGGTGGTTGGATGGGGCAGGGGTCCCAGGGGAGCTGTCAGGGAACAGGGGTGGCAGTGGATGGGGCAGGAGTCAGGGGGGACAGATAGGAGGTGGGTGCCAGGCCATGACCCCCTCCCCTAACCGGTTCTCCATACAATTTATGAAACCCGATGTGGCCCTCAGGCCATAAAGTTTGCCCACGCCTGCTCTAAACAGACAAGATAGATTAGGGGGAAAGGATATAAAGAGGTTGAAGTGTTGGGATGCTTGTTGCAGTTGTTCAAAACAGCTGCCAGCTCTAATGAGACTTGATTTCTCAGGATGCAACCAAGTTGGCTGCACTTTTTGGCATTTGGAGCATTGCAGAACATGTTGAACTGTTAGTCATTTACATGCGCTGCCTTGAATAAGGCCTCATAGGTTATCAAATCCACCTTTAAAATGTCACCGATTTGGTACCAAGTGTTACATGGACTCCTGCTGCTTTTTTGGAAAGGGTTGAATGTATATATTGTTTGCAGTGTTGTTCTAGCCAGTGGTCCCGAGATATTAGAGAGACAAGGCGGGTGAGATCAAGAAGACCATGTAGCCTGAAAGCTCGTCTCTTTCAGAAACAGACATTGGTCCAGTAAAAAATATTGCCTCACCTACCCTGTGTGTATACTAGGGGTAGGCAACCGATGGCCCAAAGGCAGCACGCGAGCTGATTTTCAGTGGCACTCACACTGCCCAGGTCCAGGCCACCGGTCCAGGGGGCTCTGCATTTTAATTTAATTTTAAATGAAGCTTCTTAAACATTTTAAAAACCTTATTTACTTTACATAAAACAATAGTTTAGTTCTGTATTATAGAATTATAGAAAGACTTTCTAAAAAGGTTAAAATGTATTACTGGCACGCAAAACTTTAAATTAGAGTGAATAAATGAAGACTTGGCCCAGCACTTCTGAAAGGTTGCCGACCCCTGGTGTATACGGTCTAATATGGCCACCTAATGGAATCAGGGAGAAATGCAACTTGTCTTCTGAAACCCCCGAGAAAAATCTACACTAAGGCCAGGTCCACACTACAGCGTTAAATCGATTTAACGCTGTAACTGTCCACACTACAAGGCACTTAAAATCGATTTTAAGGGGTCTTAAAATCAATTTCTGTACTCCAGCTAAACGAAAGGAGTAACCCTAAAATCGATATTACTAAATCGATTTAGGGTTAGTGTGGACAGATATCGAAGTTATTGGTCCTATTCTTTTACTGAGCTACCCAGAGTGCACCGCTCCGGAAATCGATGGTACCCTGGGACCATGGATGCACACCACCGAAGTAATGTGCCCTAGGGTGGATGCGTAAAATCGATTTTACAAAACCTGTTTTATAAAATCGATTTTACTAATATCGATTTAAAGCTGTAGTGTGGACCTAGGCTAAGCTTTCATCTTGAATGTAATTCCTGTTTTCAGATGCAGCAAACCCCACAAGAGGGTTAGAAATGGCAGTGCCTTTTTGGAGGTTTGGTCAATCTAATTCACCTTGGAATGCACCTGAGATTGCAAACACTTATGGTTCTTTTCTGACTGACCAGTGTAAATAATAAAATCAACCAACAGAAACAATTTGGAGTAAGTTGATTTTATTGTGCTCAGTATCCACTCCCGGTTTGGGATAAACTCCTAAGTCAATTTACTTGCCTGAGGGAATCTGAACTGTATCAATTATTAGATACAGAAGGCTGCTTCTCATCTTTAGCTGTAGGATTTAAACACCACTCCGAGTGCTACACAGTAATAACACCCAGCTCCTGATAGTACTTTTCAGCAGTAGATTGCAACTTGTTTCCCAAAGGCGACATCACTAGCCTGTCCACAAAACCCTCCAGTGATGGGGATTCCACAACCTCCCTGGTCCACAGCTCTACCAAGAGTCAGTAGCCCACGGGTCGTCAATCATTGTGAAATGTATATACCGCTAATATTCAAGGAATTGTGTGTTTATACTGAAAATTATGTTCTTAAGGCAGATAACCAGGAGGTGACTTGTCTCAGACAGAGGTAAAAGCTGCTTATCTCCCTGTCTGGTCGTTGTCTCTCTCTCACCATGTAGGCCTATTTGCAAACTGAACCAGATTAATAGATTACTCCTATCTTGTAGATTTTGCATACAGGAAAACACAATGGGGTGTGAGGGTGGGGGAACATATTGTCTGATTTATCCAGGGGTGCAAACAGGCATCCAGGATCTTTCACCAAGGAGGCAAGCTGACAGCACAACTTGTCTCATGAGTGGAAGATCATAGCCAAGCCTGGCTGTAAAACATTGGAAGGACTGTGGGAGAGCACTGTCCGGCAAGATAAGCCTCTAGAATGCACATTGATTTTATTTTCTATGTAACCATTTGTCCCCAATCACTTGAATCTTTGTACAGCATTATAGAAACTGTAAACACAGCTAAGGACTGCAGCAAAGCCATGAACACTGTACAGCGAGTTTCCAGCAGCACAGGGGCTGGATGCTCAGGGATACGTTTGGAGGGCTTGGTTGTTGGAGTCAACCTGTAGAGAGCACACAGCCTGCACAGATCCAGACGGGAGCTTTTGTGTTGCCGGGGCTGGTGAGTCGGGGAGCTGGGCCCTGTCGTGAACAGACAAGACTTCCCCCTAACTAAAGGGCAGGTGGCAGAGAGGTGCATCACAACCCTAGGTACCCTCAGGAAGCATCACAGGGACTCCTGTGAGGGAGGAGGCCCACAGACAGGGCAGAGTCAGCAAGCAGGCTGGTTGGAGAGGGGAGTACTGCTGAAGATACACAGGGGCAAGGCGGCTCCATAAAAGGCACTGGGAGATTGAGCAGAGGGTCATGAATAAGGGACTGAGGACAAAGCAGGAGTAGGAGTCACGGGGGAAATGGGAGGAGGGAAAGGACCCAGGGGAAAATGGGCTGGCCAGGCTCTGCAGGGAAAGGGTGACAGTGGAGTGGGTGCTACTTCCCCAGCCGAGCAGAGCGTATGGTCCCGAGACCACACAGTGGGTTGCCCCTTGGGATAAATGCCTGATTCCCAGTTCCAGGCAGTCGTCAGCATAACTGTGATGTGACTCACATCCACGCACTGCAGTATCCTCTTGTATCTGTCCTACAGCTCATACTGACAGAGCATGCAATGACGGATCCTCAGTGTCTGGCTCCCAGGCCGTTCAGTATGTTGGGAGTGTGGAGTGGCACCTGCCACTGCCACATGTTGTGGGAGCAAGGACACCCAAGCTTCCCTGCCATATGGCTCCCACTCTCTTCTGCCCCTTTCAGTTTCTCTCCTTTATATGGCCCAGGTGCCTTCTCTTACGCCCAGTTGGGAAGCAGCTGACAAGTCCCAGGTGTACTGGACCCTGGTCAGTCACTCTGTAATTAGGTGTTTGCAGCAGACGGGTTACTCTTCTGGCCACCAAAAATGTAAAAACAAAAAAGCCTCTAAATGTGTTAAGCTGAAGAGGGTTTTGCATGCAAGAGACACAAATACTGCTGTGTCTGCACCAGAGTTTGGGAGGGACGCAGAAACAGCCCAAGAGCGACCTCAGAGATCAGAAGGGGCAGGGAGTGAACCCAGCATGCAGAGCCCAGCTCCTGGGCCAGGCAGACAGCTACCTTCATGGAGACCTGGAGAGATGAGAGCGGCCCCAGGCCACACATGGACCCAGCAGTCACCCATCCTCAGCTTGCAACTGAGCTGTAGATACAGTAGCTTCCAACTTTTAAACCCGCCCAAGCCTCTCTTTCAGCCAGATATCCAATCGCAGGGGCACGATGTGAACATTGCAGGGTTACCACGGTAAGGGGGCAGGGCCATCCCCACCTCGTAAGCCATTTCCAGGTTGTGCTGGGATGAAGCTGTAATTAGGATGGTAACCACTGCACAGAATACACCGGCCCAGTCCCATCTGGCCATCTAAGTAGGGAGAAGGGTGAAAATAAGCAAAGATGGTCAAGTTTCTGTTTGAGTTATGTCAGGGATTATTAATGGCACAGAAGGAAATTGGCATTAATTTAAAAGAAGTTTTAATCCTCCCAAGTCATTTTATGAAACCCAACTCCCTCCCCACCCAGGTGTTTCTCTCCCTTGCTTTTAGTCTAGTGCTTGCAATCCCCTTCATTACCCACACATTCTGATTTGCAGCAGCTAAGCTCTAGGTTGATTTCCTCAGATTTCTGACCTGCTCTGGGTTACTGATGTCACAGAAGCATCCTTTGACTGGCAGGGGTGGCCAAACTGAGGGCCATATCGAGTTTCCAAAATTGTATGGCGGGCCAGTTAGGGGAGGCTGTGCCTCCCTAAACAGCCAGGTGTGGCCTGGCCCCCACCTCCTATCCAACCCCCCCCTGCTTCTTGCCCATTGACAGCCCCACCGGGACCCCTGCCCCATCCATCCCCCCCATCCTCTGACTGTCCCCTGCCACCCCATCCAACCCCTCCTCACTCCTGACTGCCCCCCAGAACCTCTGCCCCATCCAACCGCCCCTTCTCCCTGATCCCCCCAGGTACCCTTTCCCTGACTGCCTTCCGCCGCCCCATCCAACCCTTCCCCTTCCTTCCTGATTGCCCCACCAGGACCCCTGCCCCCATTCAACCCCCCTGTTCCCCATTCACACCCCCATCCCGACCACCCCCACAAACTCCCCTGCCCTCTATCCAACTCCCCCCTGCTCCCTGCCCCCTTACCACACTGCCTGGAGCACCAGTGGCTGCCGGCGCTACAGCCGCACCACCCAGAATACCAGGACAAGCAGCTGCACTGCCCAGCTGGAGCCAGCTATGCCACCACGCAGCACAGAGCACCAGGTCGGGCAGCGCAGCTGCAGAGCTGTGGCCTGACAAGAGCTCGCAGCCCTGCCACCCAGAGCCTTGTGCCAGCAGCGCAGTGAGCTGAGGCTGCGGGGGAGGGGCCAGGAGCTCTGGGGCTGGGCACGAGGGTCCCAGGGCCTGCGTAGGAGGGTCCATGGGGCTGGATATGGCCCACAGGCCACAGTTTGCCCACCTCTGGACTAAGGGTATGTCTGCACTACAGAGACTATATTGGCATAGTTGTACTGACATCGATGTGTGGCCATAACCTCACAGCATAGATGCAGCCTACACCCATGGAACAGCAGTTACTGTTGACGCAGAAACATCTCCCTAAACAAAAGTTTGTTTCTACTGAGAAACCTTTGTCCATCACCATAGCTGTATCTACGCTAGGAGTGCGGTCCTCATAGCTATGTCAGTCAGGGTGTGTTTTGTTCATCCCTCTGACCTACACAGCTATGGTAACCTAACTTTTAAGTGTAGACCAACCCATAAGAATAATAGTCCTCTGCCTTGTTTGGGGGCACCATTCTCAGTGTTCCCTGTGTGGACACACACTATTCCAGAATAAAAGTGAGTTCATTCCAGTAAAATTATTCACAAGGGATCTCTGAGAGACCTCATGGAAATACAAACCTCCGCCTGTTTCCTCATCACTCCAAGAGCCTTACAGGATTTGGTCAGTGTCTTTTCTGTGTCCCTGGACTCTCCTCTCTCTCTTTTTTATTTAGCCTGTTTCTCCCCCCCTAAAATGGCTGGTAAGAGAATCCTCTTTTTAAAGTTGCAGTCCCCTTTGTCAGGTGACCTCCTTGTCAAATTCTAACTCTGGCATTTGCAGTGCCAATGGGACAGAAGACAGTTAACTGTAAACTGGTTTTATTTATGGAAAATGGAATGCTTCATCGACTAACATTTTAAATGGGGTATGAACAACACGTTACAAAAACAAAAGAGTTCACATTGTAGTGAGCTATATAATGTGGCAGCAGCTTAAAAAATTACACATTTATGGTAACCCATCAGTTACAGTTAACGATAACCTTGGGTAATAGAGAATTCACCTCCGTTGCCATCTCACATTAAAAAATTAAAACACATTCAGTAGCGACGATTGAAACGGGGGTCATTGGGTCTGTTTGCTCTTTCCTGGCCTGCAAATCCTTCCCCTTGAATCCCTCCGCCATGCATCATCTGGCCTTGGTTGCCACTCTGCATGAAGCCTCCACGCCTACAAGGAGAGTCATACACTAAGTTTTTTTCAAAGAGTTTACGTTCTCACACCAACTTTGATTATCAAATTGATACAGTCGGTGACAACTCCATTTCTTGCATGATTTTCGTTCAGTAAGATGTACCAGATAAAATCATGGGAGTATTTATGACTCACAGTCATTATATCAATGACGAATCACAAACGTTCTTCAATTATTTTACTTTGCATAACTCCAAATAACTTTTGTTCTCTCACAAAAGATTGTGCTGAATAATTTAAACATGCAAAGGAATGGGAACAGGAATAAATGGTACAAACCCCAGTTATCCTTGATAAAGCTGCTTACCCTGACAGGCCTCCCCGATGTACTGCATGGCCTGGTCTGCCTCTACCACCACCTAGAATTAAAAAGAATTTTCAAGCATTCTCTTTATTATTCCTCCTATTTCAGTTTTGCTTTCTTTATGCTCATAATGCTCTGTGTTTACCAGCAGAAATCTAGCAGCAATTGGCAATAAAGCAGTAAGCGTACCTGGCCATCTCTCATGATCCCGCCCCATCATTCCTCCATCTGCACTGCCCTGCCATGAACGATCTTTATGTCCCTCAAACTTTCGACCATGATCTCCCCAATCACGTCCATCTCTGGAAGGAAAGAGAGAAAGAAAAATCTTAGGTATGTTTCTTACCAGTTTCATAGCATGCAGTGAAGCCAAATGTAACATCTCATTCAAAAACATATTAATATCATTTACCAAGATACAAGTTTACCAATCCTGAATTACAATGTTCAGCTGTTTAACCATATTTCAGTAATAAAGTTACTAACAACCCACCTAACGTAACAAACGAGGAAATAGGATTTCCTTAATCCTATTTATGCACCAGGGTATATTTGATGCACAATGACTTCTCCGAGTATCCAGACTGGCTATTCTGAGCAACCCACTAATCAAAATTCAGTCTGAGAACAATGAATGTTGTCATATTCTGCAGAGTGGCTATTCAGAGGAAATTGTATCTAATTTTAAAGTTAACAAAATGTTCAGCTTTGGAAGCGTTTTTACTGGGTTGTTTTCCTGAAGGGAGCTAAATGCTCTTCCAGGCTGGTCCCTGCCACTTCAACTGAAAATCAAAGGTAAAACCCCACGGTGGAACTGACAAATGTGGATAGTCACAGAAGTAACAAACAGTAGATCTTAATATTGCGATAAAAGGAAGATTAATGGAGTATTTTCACTGAATACCTGTGAGTGCTTCCCATTATACAGCTGGAAAATCTTAATTCATGCTGAGACTGGCATGATGGTTAAACAAGAACTGTCTGGGATTCCAGGTTTGTCCCATATTGGGTTTTCCATTAAGATTCTGGCTTCTCTTCCATTTAACAGTCTCAAATTCAGTCCACTAGCTACAAGTTACTCCCTCTTCAAAGAATTTCAGGAGCACCAGGGTCATATTCAAATTTGATCCTTAGAAGAGGAAGCCTTACAAGAGAACTGTGAATATAAGCAAAGCACAGCAACTCCTTACTACAGAGCTTCACAGTGCCCAGGGGCACGACATGTGTAAATCCATTGCACAGCCAGGAGAGAACAGACCTCAGTGAAACTATTTGGAGAGAGGATTTACTCTGGTAAAACCAGTTCCCTACTATCACCCTTCAAAAAGTTCATTTGAAGTTTCAAAGAAGCGTGACCATTGCAAGTGCTGGTGAAAGACTGCCCTCATTTCCACATACTAACCGAGACTGTGGAGGTATCCCTCTCCCTTCACTCATTCTTCTGTCAGATCCATAGCCACCCCAATTGTCCCGTGAGTCTCGTGAATGACGATCTGGTCCTCCATGGCGCTCATCTGCATAATGCTGAAAGATGACGGATACACATTGGAATGCTGTAACCTGATCCTCAACTTGGTAAGAGCTGGTCAATAGAATTTTCCCAATTCAATAATCTATCCATCAGTACAGGGCACGTTACGATCGCAAGGTTTCAGAAAGTTCATCTAGGAGTGTCACCACTAGAGCAAAAAATTTTCTCTGAACTTCAAAATTTTTTTTGCTAATTCCATTTTGGTCTAGTTTAATCTGACAGTTACTGTGTGGAATTAAATTATTCCAATGACTTCCTTACTCGCTTTTACCGCTATGTTGTGCCTTTGCATTTTCTATGCACCCTTTTGGTACACTTTACCATACTGAGACACTCACTAGTTATGTTTATAGTGCCAGAGGAACTACTTCTCCTTCTGATGTATTTATGTACAAGTAAATAGAACAAGTGATCAGATTACTCAAGTGTTTTCATTTTTACCTATTTAAAAAAGAAATTAAATTTTATAATGCACAGGTTTTCCTTTCCTTATCTGCATCTTTTACACTAGTTCACTATAAATTAATCGGACATTCAGTATAGGAAATCAGTTTATAAAAATTAAGCTACTCTAGGAAAGAATACACATACAACTCACCTGCCCATCGCGATCTCCCATCACTGTTCTTGATCCTTCTCTCCTGAAACAGAGCAATTCGAATCAGAATCTTGCAATAACATTATTAAACTGTAACTTATACAAAGTATTTAGGGCTGTATTTTCACAGGTGCCGAGCACAGGTTTCTGCTGGAATTGTAGATTCTCAATCTTTATAAAGTATCAAATTTCACATATGGAAACTGCGAAACATTCCGGATAGTTTAAAAACCGTGTCAGTCTCACATAAGAAGGTAAATAGAATATTCATTGTATAGAGACATTTATCTTGTCTACCTGTTAGTGTGAGCTTTTAAAACATTCGGCAACTTTCTGACTTGCAACACTGGGAATATATAAATACGAAAGAAACCAATTAGTCATGGGAAAAAAGTGCTGGGTGCTCACAATGCTGTTTCACGGACTTTATGAGTCCTATTGCAATAAGTTTTGCTTGTAATGCTATTTCCCACATTTTGAACACATTTGTTGGAAGCTTTTAGTTGATGACACAGTACATTCAAACACCTTGTTTTGTAAGATTTCTTCTGGTTACACAGGTTTCACAAGTAAACCCCATAGACACTTAAACTTCAGCATGGAACAAGAATAGACAAGCTCAGGTCCTTTTTTAAAAAACAACAACAGTATTTATCAAATAGAGAAAAATGCCATACTAAATATACTATTGCCTTTACCTGATTTCAGGCAATGCAGGAAAACAAATCACTAACCTGTCCATAGAATGGTCTTGGTATCGGCCACGATCCCTGTGGTCATAATCATGGAAGCGATCTTGGCGGCTAAAATCAGAATGGTATCTGTCATCCATCGCCATTCGCTTTGCCTCTGGCCAGTAAGAGTCATCTCGCCTATAATAAAGTAGAGATTTAATACTATATGGTAGTCCAGATAGAATCATCTTTCTGTTTTGTTCTCTTCATATCTAGTCCCACTTAATTACTACTATTTTTTTTTTTAAAAGATAAGCAGAATTGTTGATAGGATAAGATATTTTCTTACAGAAGTGGAAAGGTGACAGATATGAGAAAGCAATACAGCAGAGCTAAGGCAATACAAGTTATGAGTTTCAGTACACGTACACAGAATTACAAAAATTATATGAATTACACCGTTAATCAGTTCCGTCCATGTTTCTTTAAATTTAAATTAAGGAAATACATCATTCCATTTCTATTCTGTGATATATAT
Organism: Gopherus evgoodei; assembly: GCF_007399415.2. Taxonomy (NCBI): domain Eukaryota; kingdom Metazoa; phylum Chordata; order Testudines; family Testudinidae; genus Gopherus; species Gopherus evgoodei. Next base: position 6,745,587 of record NC_044343.1, read on the forward strand.
GAACAGTTAATAATCATTTAGATTTGATTATTAAAATCTGATCTGCCAAAACAGTATCTTTCAGTTTCAGAAAAAAAGAGTGCTTTGAGTTAACTTATATCAATCTTTACCTTATTGTGCATGTGCTGAAACAAGAAAAGAAATATTTTCTTCTATCTGCATTTGTTTTAAGATATTCTACGGTGATTTGTCCATCTGTCACAAGGCCTGTCTATATGAACTATTAGTGCAAGGCACGCTGGGATGTAAATCTACCTTGTACTAACCTGCCATGCACTAACTGTGTAGACTATGATGCTGTGCACTAAAAGTTTCCTACTGTTCCTTTGATCTACCCCTCTTCAGTACACCCAGAAACTTTTAGTGGGCAGTAGCAGGTTCCACAGAGACAGTTGGTGCACGACAAGCTAGCACAAGGTAGCTTTACATCCCAGCATGCCACGCACAATCCCTTAGTCAACTTTTCCCCGAGTGCCTCATAAAACAGACTGCTTGAACTCTAGTCAAAATGAGATTCCTATCAGCAACAGAGGGAGAAAGATAGATTGAGCTAGGTTTTTTGAAACTACATGGATCTTCTAAATCCACCTTTAGGGGAATTTACTAGAGTCTGAGTTCTCTCAATTCAGAGTGAACTGTTATAGATAACTTTATGAAGAGTAATGTGTTTAAGAATGGTTACTGACTGAACTGTTGACTATTGACAAGCACAGTTTTGTATGTAATCTATTGGAGCATCTGACACACAAGCCCATCAATGACTGTCCGCCTACCAAGTTCTCTCCATGGTTTGGGACTTCCAGAGAGAATCTAAGGACTGCGAGCTTTTCTACTTGCATCAACAAGTGGGAAATCACTAATTCACTGTGTTTGGAGTTTTTACCTCCCATCTGTGTCATATGGTCTTCTCAACGCCGATCGCCGTTCCTGTTCATAGCGAAGTTGCTCGTGCTGACGACGCAGCTCCTCTCTCTCTCGCTGTATGCGATCCTGCTCTCGTCTCCTTTCATGTTCTATGTGCATCCGCTCTCGCTCCAGGCGCTCTCTTTCCATCCGCTCTCGCTCCAGGCGCTCTCGTTCAATTTGTAGGCGTTCTCGAGCTATCTCAAGTCTGTCTCTTTCTTCTCGTTCCCGTATGGTTTGCAAATGCTGCTGTCTCTCCCGACGCTCACGGGTGCTATATAAATAGCAAGGTAAAAGGTGTAAAGATTTAACCCTTCAGTGCTGAAAATGAACTACAAAGCGAAAATAGGAACTGTAATAATCCTAGATTTGTGTTGGGGGTTCCCTCTAACCAGGCTACAGGGTATTCAGCACTGAGGATGGCTGCTCAGCCGTAACTGGAGTTCAAGTATATCACTGCCACAGAAGCATGCACATCCTCACAGATCTGAACATTAGGTGCAAGGTCAAGGAACCATGATCAAAATGCCCTAAATTCATTCCTATTACTCAAAATATCATCCAAGGACTGTGAAGAAGCAGGAAAGGATGATGGGTTAGTGTGAAACTGCAAAGGCTAGGAACTCTACTTACAGGTGGGTGAGTAACCTCTCTTCCCATCAAGAACTACCTTGGAATATCCACTGTTAAGAGGGCTGAAAACTGAATACAGAGTCTAATCTATTTAGATCTATGAACAGACACAGATTGTCTGGACTTGTTCAAAAAAATACTAAAAATTATGTTGAAGTCTTATGAAAGGGGTTGGTTTTTTGTTTTGTTTTTTTTACCCTACCCAGATTTAGCTTTCCCTAGATAAGCTGTGAAATCTTGAAAAGGATGGGAAATGGATGCACTGATTAAGATGAAGTAAAGATCAAGGAATTTAGAATGTGGACACAGTACTACCTTTATCCTTTTATAGAACAATATGAAAGGAGTATCAGAAATAAATAAGTATCTGCACTAGGTCCCCCTCTAAGCTGAAAGGACACAGAGAATGCAGCTCTGAGGGACAGTTGGTAAACCATTTATACAGAATCATAGGACTGGAAGGGACCTCAAGAGATCATCTATCTAGTCCAGTCCCCCGCACTCACGGCAGAACTAGGTATTATCTAGACCACTCCTGACGGGTGTTTGTCTAACCTACTCTTAAAAAAATCTCTAATGATGGAGATTCCACAACCTCCCTAGGCAATTTATTTCAGTGATTAACCACCCTGACAGTTAGGAAGTTTTTCCTATTGTCCAACCTAAATCTCCCTTGCTGCAATTTAAGATCAACTTTGCACACATGCGTAACCAGCTTTTTTAAAATTTCAATTTACTTGTAAACTTTGAATAGTCTGACAAGGATAGTTACCTAAAAGGGAGCTAAGATTCACGCTGCCAGATGGAATGAGTCTGGATGGAAATCTGCCCCCGATTTCGAGACAGAATCATCCTCTCAGGCATTTGCCTGAAAGCCATGAATTGGGTGGGATGGAATTGTTTTGGGGGATTTTCACCTCTCTTGCCTGATAATGTGTGTGCCCAGAGCCAAGCAGCAGAATACTTAACATTAATTAAACCTATGTACAAAATAGAAAAGGCAGAGGATGACAATATGAGCTATGTTTTCACATATAGCTCAAACTGTCACTTCTGACTTTTCCATTTTGTACATTTTTTCTGTTTTCACATATGTTCAGATCCAAAGGGGGTACATGAATAACCTCAACAATCAGTGCTTTGCAGTCTCTTTTTGGGCTTGTGGCCTCCTGAAGTGTGACCTGACAGTGGGCATCTACGTGGGCAATGCTTAACTGAATTAAAAAACTATACTTCATATACCAACAATAAAAGGACTATGTCCCCTTTAAATAGCTTTAGTGAGAAGTCAGTCACCAAAGTTCTAAAAAGAAAAAAAAAATCTCAAACAACTTTGCCATTGAACTTACCGACGTTGCTCTGCCTCTCTAATTTTTCGCTGTGCTTTGATTTTGTCGAATGGCACAATACCTTGTCTCTCTTTGCTCTCTGATTTGCGGTCCTGGCTCTTAAGGCTCTATCGTAAATATAAAAGTTGATCAAGGCTTACTGGAGTGCATTTCTAAGAACACAGTTATGATAAACGATCAAACAATACTCATAACATCCCTTCCTTTTACAAATGGAAGGTCTGAGAACTTAGTCTCTGCATGAATTTTTTTTTAACATACTTATTCCTTTTATAAGTGCACACAAAACTCACAAAAGAAACATGGCTTAGCTTGAGAGCAGTGCTGGAGTTTTGGGATGTCAGCCATTTGAAAGCCATTTTAACTAAGAAAAATTCAACTTACTCTCTCTTTTGATGTAGTTGAAGTTTTCACGCTAATAACAGGTTCTCCTTTGGATTTGTCCATTACTACTATCCTCTCTGCTCCCTTACTTCCTACACAAACCATAACAAAAGGAGATTACATAATATAATGGGAGCTTTGACTTTCAGTGGCAAAAGTCCTCAAAACATGAACATTTTTAACATTAACCCCTTTTCAAAATGCTGTTTCACAAAAGTGACTTCTGCAATTTGTACCCATAAAATAAAGAAACATTTTTAGTTTATCTTTGCTACGTTACAAACTGAGTTACACCAGGGGCAGATCCCTTGTAAGACTTTTTGATGCTACTTGATATTAAAGAGATATCAAAGTTATCAGGTACATAGTGAATACATTTTTATACAACTGTTTCAATTTCTAAAACCAACAGATACTAAATATGAAATGCACTTGTCAGTATAACCTGAAGCATTCAACAACGATTGTTATAACAAAAAGAAACAGACTTATAAAACTTAAATCGTGTTTATGAATTTTGGCAGTTTCCAGCAGATTTCTACTGAAAAGTTATTGTTAAGTTTTACTTACTGTTTAGTTTACTGCTAAGTTATATTTGATTAAATTACGCACCCTGTGTGTTCACAAATATATTGGGCATGGAGATATACGAGACATTGAACTACAAAAAACAAAATCCTATGTTTTCGCATTCTACCCAGACTTTACTACATAACTAGGGTGATGCAAAAGTCCAGTGAGACATTTTGACTACACATCCTATTTCTAATCGCATTCACTTGAAGTATCCTAACATACATAGCAAATAGTGCTTGTTTCTAAGCTTCTCCCCTAAAAATGGACCTGATAGTCACAGTTACACAGCTACCTATATTATTATTTGGGAGGGAGAGATAGCTCAGTGGTTTGAGCATTGGCCTGCTAAACCCACGGTTGCGAGTTCAATCCCTGAGGGGGCCCCTTAGGGATCTGGGGCAAAAATCAGTACTTGGTCCTGCAAGTGAAGGCAGGGGGCTGGACTCAATGACCTTTCAAGGTCCCTTCCAGTTCTAGGAGATTGGTATATCTCAATTATTATTTATTTATTATTATTTATTTATTAGCCTTGATGTCTATTTCACATATGGGCATGTAACACTTCAATTTTTCAAATTACCAGTTTCATGAAGTCTTGACAGAACACCAGCAGCATTTCATCACCCAAAATTATGCACAACAACTCTGTTTAATGACGACGACCAAAACATAGCCAGCTACAGCAATTTTTTAAAAGTACCATCCTACCTTTCATCTTACAATCTCAAAAGATTTTACAAAACATTTAAATCATTTGGTTTGGGAAGAGACAATTGTAAACATCCACAGGAATCATGCCTAATACTCTAGAACAAAACAGCAGTTAAATTACCTGATTTTGTTATCTTCAGTTGATCTGATGACCCAGACTTCAGCTCATCTTTATCCTTCTCTTCTTTTTCTTCTTTTCCTTCTGCTTTCTCATCATCATCTTGTTGGTCAGCCTTCTCATCCTTTTTAACACTGCCAGACCTACAGAAAATAAACTGATTTAAAACTGAAGGAAAACACTCAACACCATATTGACAAAGAATGATATAAATGTGCAGAAAGTCTGAGCGAAAAACAGATTGATATAAATGTCCTTTTGCATATAAGGCATTGGCTTAAGTCTCTGGAAGAGATGCACATTATGTTCAATGGCACTGATCCTGAAAATGCTAATTCCTCTATTGGCATGAAGTGAAAAAGCTCAGAACCTACTGTACAGCTTCAAAGAAGTTTTGGCCTAGCATAAGATCGGGATAACTGAACTATACACAATAGGAACACACACCCTATGGCGTGCCTAATGCCAGAGAAGATTCCTGAGGGAAAACATGGCAACCAATGTCAAGCCTGGTAGGGTTTTTGTAGCATGGCTGCTGAATCCAACAAAACTGACACTATACAGTGGGAGGGCAAACCTCTCATAAAATTAAGTTTCCAGAGGTGAGGGTTAAATTAAACAAAGACGAAAAAACTAGTTATCAAACAGCATTTGACAAGAAAGTTATGCTTCAAGAAAACATTTAAAGCAGAGGATTTAGCTGAACCCTCCTGGCTACTCTAAGTATTCCTAAAATGAAAAGCAGTGTGGCACTGATGAGAACAAATGGTGGGAACAGAATCTTGAACATCTGATCTCCAACTGTTGGTTATCACAGTAGCACTAAGTAGCCTTGTTCCACGAGAGAATCTCTCGTGTAAAAAGCTCTGGTATGGGAACAGACTAATGAATAGATCAGGACTCTGGAGTGGCGCGCTTTACAGCAGCAAAGAGTTCTGTGGCACCTTATAGATTAACAGATGTTTTGGAGCATGAGCTTTCGTGGGTGAATACCCACTTCGTCGGAGGCATGGGTCTATAGGTTTATGATACTGACGTGTAGCAGGCTTTATTGCAGGCTGGCATAAGAAGATCTAGAAATACCAAAAAGCCCATGACTGAGAAAACATGGATTTTATATATGCCTAACCAGGCATGCAGTTGAAATATCTGCACTTCACTCACTGTTAACTTTTATAATAGTATATTTGGTAATATAGATCAGAAAGAACAGTCATTACGATAAAACATCAGAGAGCCAAAAAAACCGAATTGGAAAATGAAACTGAGAAATGCAACTGAGGTAGGAAGTAAGGATCCAAGTGCATATCAGGGAAAGTTAGCATTCAAGAAAAATAATTTCTGAGATTTCTCCACCATCAACAATAATCAGGATACTTCAAAGTCTACACAGGGAGTCAGGGTGGAGATCTTTTAATTAAAGTCAATCAGGGATTTATGTTGTGTTTTTTTAACTCATTTTTACTGTTTCTTTTTGCTACTTAAGCCTTATTAGTTTCTATATAATCAGATACGGATTTGATCTGTGACTACATACATTTGACCAGAAATGTAACAACGAAACACAAATATTGCTTCCACTCATATTCCTATTTTTGCATGCATCACTGCAGACCTTTTTGTGTATTCACCTTGCTCACTTCTTAACACAGGTTTGTTTTTCCAGACAAAGCAGAAAATACCCCAAAACTATCACACTATTTTTCAGATATGGAATCTATAGAGTGATACCTCTCACTGACAACTGTCTCCTTCTTCACTTCATTTTCTTTTTTCTCTGTAGGTTTTTTCCCAGCAGGTTCATTTTTTGCCTGAAATTATATTTGACAAACACCAGTTGAAACATTTCAGTAATTTAGGAATTCTTAGACGGGGTTATTCTATCTTTGGTTGAGAATTATAACTTACTTTTTCTACAGAAATTATTTTTCCATGTAACTCTGTTTTGTGAAGGTGTGTAATACATTTTGTTGCCTCCTCAGCCGTAGACATTGTAACAAACCCATAGCAGCGAGAACCAGGACTGCGAGCATTGGTTACCACTTTTGCACCAACCACCTTAAGGAGGATAATTATAGTGTCACTCTAATATAAGTATATAACACACACATATGCAGCCCATTTATAACCTTAAAATATTAGCTTCTTTCTCCCCCACCTCTTTTACCTACTATAATGCAGCCTATCATACCTGGAACATCTGTTTTCAAGTGACAAACAACTATGAAAACAATCTCTTTTGGAACCAAGCATTGTAACTGCAATGTTGCAAAAGTTCAACTGGTGAAAAGCAGACAATGTGAAATCTATTTATAAGAAATCCTCTAAAATCAATTAGCTCCTCTGCGCATCACCATCATTTTGATGAATGGCAACAAGAAGAACAACAGTCAAGGGCAAGCGTAATTTCCACCCGTGTTGATACTAGTTCATCAATCTGCTAGGATGAGTCTCAATGTCAATATCAAAAATGTAACTTTTCAGTCATTGGTAGTTGTACGCACAAAATATTAACTAATTTTAAATGTTTTCAAATACAATTTAGTTTGAGAGATGGGAAGCACTCACCAAAAATACGATTTAAAAAAGCCTACTTATATGCAATTTTCAAGTATGCTACAGAAGACAGGGAAGAAAATGCTGAAACAGCATGTATAGAAAAGTATTTCCATAAAAGCTCTTTTTTTAATGCAGATGAAGTCTATACAGCACACTTTACACTGGGGGAATAAATCAGAAATTCACATAGGCTTCCCATTTGAAAGTGCAGCTGAAGGTGGAATATGCTTTTAACAAACACGTAATTTACTGCAGATATACTTTTGCCTCTTGTAAGTTTAACTTTGTCCATAATTAATATTCCAAAGAAGAACGTGGATTCTTTTGTTTGAATTACAGTCACTGCGGTCAGATTATTCAGGCAAATACAAAGACAGCTGTCACTGGTATTTTGGATTCACATTTGTGTCATCTCCTCCCAGATCATCAGATGAAATTTTGGATTAAGCTAAGCAAAATGAGTACGCTTCATTTTAATAATGTAGTTTGACATAGTTAATTCTCTTGGCATCAAATGCAATAGCCACATGCAATTCAAACAAATCCCCGGATGTACTGAACTTAACTCATTTGATTTAATGTAAGACCACAATAAATTAAGTTTTGCTATTTCTCAAGTTAAAATTTGCGGAAAGCCATTGCCACCACTTGCAGTGGGAACAGTATTTAAGCACTCATCATCTGACAATGTCGTTTTAAAGTACGGTACTGAACCTCTGAAAAAATACTTACGAATTCCCTCAAATATGAGGAAAGTTACTAATTTTGGCATCCATCATATATTAAATCAGCCCTTCCAATTTTCCTCTTAACAGGGGTTACAGGATTTAATTCAGCACACAAAACCTTTTTTCAGGTGTTAAAGCCATTAGCCTAAATTGATTCAAACTAGGATCTGGAGAGGAAAGGATATTTTTTGTATTGAGGGAGGGACAAAATACAAAAGCTTAAATGGCTTAGATTAGTACATCTTATTTGCTGCTGTGTGTGCACCAACAATATTTTTGACAATTTACTTCCAATTACCTGTACTTAATCTGTGGTACTGGTATTCCATTAAAATACTTTAAATAGCAAACACCAAGAGAAGAAATATTGTTAGCTAGTTTTGGACAAAAGGATCAAAAACCTTACCTTTCCGTATTTGCTAAAAAGATTCTTCAAGTCTGTAGCTCTAGTGGTGGAGGCAAGTCCACTCACCCAAAAGTTTCTACCAGAACTGCTACTAGCGCGACCTAATTCAAAAAGGAAACTCATTATTTCACCATAATTAAAAAAAGCAATTCCAGTTCATTCTTTAGTCACAGGTCAATTGAAATATAGTGTAAAATTTACCTTCACTGATTGACATTCTTGAAAATGAGTACCTTTAATATCCAAGTATTTGCAGTTGTAACAAAGAAGCTTTAACACGCATGATAAAAATATAGTACACTACTTTACAAACACTCAGACTCCACTAAATAGAATTGTTACTCACCTTAGATAATGGTGGTTCTTAAGAGACGTTTTTGTCCATGTGAATCCCACTCGTGGCATAAATATTCCTCATGCATGAGAGACTGGAATTTTTGACCATTCAATCTAGACTCCTAAGTGTTTAAAGCCCTTTTGAAAATGAGATTTAGGCTCATAAATTAGTTAGGTGTTGTGGCACTGAGTGCAGCAAAACCTAAATACCTTTAAAAATATGTGCCTACATGTCTTAGGAACCTCAGTGACTTGAAAAAAATGGATTTTAGGTATTTCCAAGGTAAAATTTTCAATCACTTAATCCAGGGTATAATGGCTGTTAAAGATATGGGTTGAGCTCCAAGTGGCAGCCCTGCAGGTTTGATATAAGAAAACTTCTTAGGCATCCTGAAAAGGATGGCTCACTTTAGTTGTGTGGGCCTTGACACCCAATGGAGGGGGCTTATCTACTCATGGGTAACAAATTGCAATGCACCGAGTGAGACACTTGGACTCATCCACATAACCACAGCCCTGAAAAACAGGTTTTACTAGCTGTTGAAATGCTTTACTGGCTTCTACTTCAGCTACATTCTGCACACTGATCCTCCAGCTGTCATCTCTGCCTTGCAAAATGCCTATACAGGTGTGTGTCTATTCTGCTCTGATTATCTGTGGATGTGCTGTCAATGCATTAAACTGGGCTTGGGAAAGTTTTCAGCCACCTATGAAATGTCCTTGTTGCCCATAATTGAAACACGTCTTTTTATCAATCCTAGTGCCACTCTCTTACCAATTTCCTTAGGCTTTTGAGTGGCCAAATGTCCTTAACTGGGTGGAGCAGATCTTGATCTGGCTATCTCTAATTGAACCAACGGTTGTTCAGTTTGGAGATATTTCTCTTTCAGTTTCTTAGAACTGCTCTGATATTCCTTTCCGTTCCTTCACCAAATGCAGGCTAGCTTTACTAAAGCCCTTCTCTTCTCTTGACAAAGTTCTCTTTTCTGAATCAGGTTCTCACTTCCAACAAGAGTTGTGCACTGGAAATATTTCTCTGTCGACCACCTGGACTAATACCCTTGTTATCCTCAGTGTGGTTAGCAATGATTTGTGCCAACAACCTGGTCTTGTATACAAGAGTCTAATTCTGCATATTTCTCTTCACCTCAAGAATTTTTTGGACTAATGCATGTAATCTGCTTAGGTACACAGGTTGTTCTCCAATATGTTGATCAGTTTCAGAAACTGAGGCTTAAGCTCTGACGCTTTCTACTCTTCCATATACCTTTTCAAGACTCTTAAAAATAGTCCCCAGCGCTTGCCTGGGTATCAGCTACTATGGCTATCCTCACTGCTGGGGTCAATGCATTCTCAGTGATATTCCCTCTCTTTTTCTTGTCAGAGATTTCATCATCTTCCATAAATTCTCTGGTTTGAGCTTGGCAGGTAGGATAATCAACCCCTCCACTGAGTCTGGGTGACCTGTCTGAAAAACTTTACATCTGTCATTCTTTGTCTCACTGACAGATTTCAAAACTTGCTCTTGTAAACAAGACAAAGATTTATAGCAGGAACAGATGCTTCCACTGAATGACTACCTGTTAACCCTCTAGTTTGTCAGTCACATGTGTAAATAGCCTGTCAGTATCAGATCCTCCATCAGAATATTAAGGATCCCCATGCTCATTGTGCTGGAAATCTGTGAGCAGTTCTAGTGGATATACGTAGCACAACCCTATGGTGAATAGATATCACAACCCATTTCTTCACTAATCTGTGTATTTCACACAGTCTCTCCCCCTCTGTGTATTACCGAGGCAAGAAATGGACATTCACAAAGCATATAAAACTGTTCTCCTTCAAAGCTCTGTATATCAATTACCTGACCATATGCCCACCTATCAGACCGCCCTACTGCTTCTGTACTATCAGTATGAGACACGTCACTGATGAGAATGGGTCTGTAGGAATTCAGCCCAAATGTCTGGAAGTATCCATAGTTCTAGACAACAGAATCAATACAGTACATGCACACACATAGACTACCACTCTCTCTTTGACCGAATTATACTGATTGTCTCAGAAAGAGAAATCAGTTCAAACTGTGGAAGTCTCAAGTCCAATTTTTGGCACTATCTGTGTAACAGGAAGGGGGCAGATGAAGAAATATTACATACAACTATTACACTCCCCTTTTTCCTGCGCTTCAGATTAACATTTTTCTGAAGCACAAGCCAGAGTTCTCTCTTTATGCATTATGCAGTTAAACCTCATGGTTATTGTATGTAAAACTCTGAACAGCTGTTAACTGTTCCCAGGCAGCTTCAAAGAGAGTACTATACAATGTCTTAGTATACAAAGATTTAAGACACAAAAATATCGTAAATAGTGTTTGGAATACTTATGAATATTTTTAAATAAAGCCTTTTAGAATGTAATAGAAACATCGGTAGATTTACAAACTGTCCCATTTTGTTGCTGTTGTATGTATTTAAACATAAGGTTTCAACAGAACATTTGCATTTCTATATTGTAGCACGCATATATAAACAAAACTCCACTGATTCTATTTCAGAAGCTTTTTTAGTCTTTATAGTGTGGCCCTAAAATGTATACCACCACCTGGATTCTTCAGAGCTTGAGAAAAATGGAAAAGAATAGCAATATTGCCAAACACAACGGAGCCTTGTCAGCAAACAAAAATCTGGGAATCTTTACAGCTAGAAGGATTCCAGCCCCTGGATTAATAGTTCCTGGTCTCAGTTGGTGGTGAAATAGAAATCTGAAGCCTATAACCAAAGTGGTAGAGGTACTAGGATCAACATTTAAAATATCTATTCTCTGCATTTCTCTGAAACACTCACTCTATAGGGTACTATCTTTTCCCCCACAAACCCAGCTAAGTCAGGTAAGAATTTACAAACCTTTATCTCATTGAGCTCTGCTCTGTTCTCTCTCAGACAAAACCCCCTTTTAAGCTCCACCTCCTCCCTCACCTAAACCATGACTGGCACAGCTCCCAATTAGTGAATGTGTGGGACCTGAACAACTGCTCACCCTAAATGAAAGCTACTCCCGCAGTTTCAGACCATGTCTATTAATGCCCCATGTGCTTCTGGATGTCTGGTGGAAGGACCCAGAACCTTGGGTCTCAAAGTTTCGAAGGAAAGAATCTTGGAAGGATATTGGGCTGGTATTTGCTCTGAGGAAAAAAAGTAGTTGATGTTCTTGCTAGCAATGAGGTATACCATGGAGGGCTCTATTTGCCGAATAGAGGCTTGAGGATGGAGTTCTTCAGCAGCTACCAGTGGTTGGCTGAATACTGAATGTTGAGGCAATAATGCCAAATTGTTCATTCCTGGTAGTTATGCTGTAAAGATGGCACTAATTCCACAGCTTGATTGTCTCCTGACAAGGAGAGGATGAATTGGCATCCTCCTGCCTACTGATATAAAATATTACTTTACCGAGGTGTTGCTGTACTATGGTTCTTTTCAGGAGCATCAGAAAAGCTCTTTACAGTTAGTCAAATTGCCTTGAGTTTCAGCACACTGCTATGGAGTAAGGATTCTTCCCAGGACAACATGCTTTGCATCTGCAGGTAGTTTAAATGGACCAGAAATCTACTATGGAGACACTTGTAATCTTTGTCGCAGTGGGAGGAGAGGTGCAGAAATGGTATCTCTTCTTTGCAGCTCAACTAGGGATAGGTCCGCCAGTCCAAGGAAACTACTATATGAGTTGGAAACAGAGCGCAAATATTTGTATTTGGTGGATTGGTAAACAAGACTTCAGCCAGTCTCGAAGGTGAAGACTTGCAAGAAGTGTCACATGAGTGCACAAGGCCATGTAACTTAACAGTTTAAGAGATTCTTGCTGTTGCAGGGTTTCCTTGAGGATGAAGATCAGGGACATGATAGCCTCAAATCTGTCTTCAGGGAGGTATTCCTTTGCTGTATTGGAATCTAGAAAAGCCCCAATAAAATACTGTGGACTGGGTTGGCCAACCTCAATTTAGAGGATCCAGAAAGGCCGAACAAAGGGTTTGCTGACCCTGTCTCAATACTGGTAAGGAGAATTAGTGCAGAGTCCCTACTTACAAAGGCATAAGAACAGCAATACTAGGTCAGATCAAAGGTCCATCTAGCCCAGTATCCTGTCTTCCAATAATGGCCAATGCCAGGTCCTCCAGAGGGACTGAACAGAATAGGGAATCCCGTCGCCCATTCCCAGCTTCTGGCAACAGAGGTTAGGGACATCATCCCTATCCATCCTGGCTAATAGCAATTGATGGACATACCCCCTGCGAACTTATCTAGTTCTTTTTTTGAACCCAGTCATAGACTTAGTTTTCACACATCCTCTGGCAAGGAGTTCCCTAGGACGACTGTGTATTGTGTGTAAAAAATACTTCCTTTTGTTTGTTTAAAACCTGCTGCCTATTAATTTCATTTGGTGACCCTCTAGTTCTTGTGTTATGAGAAGGAGTAAACAACACTTCCTTATTTACTTTCTCCACACTGGTCATGATTTTATAGACCTCTATCACATCTCCCCCCTTAGTTGTCTCGTTTCCAAGCTGAAAAGTCCTAGTCTTAAATCTCTCATCACAGGGAAGCCGTTTCATACCCTAATCATTTTGTTGCCCATTTCTGAACCTTTTCCAATTCCAATACATCTTTTTTTGAGATGGGGCGAACACATCTGCATGCAGTATTCAAGATGTGGGTGTACCATGGACTTACATGGAGGTAATATGATATTTTCTGTCTTATTACCTATCCCTTTCCTAATGATTCCCAACAATCTGTTTGCTTTTTTGACTGCTGCTGCACACTGAGTGGATGTTTTCAGACAACTATCCACAATGACTCCAAGATCTCTTTCCTGAGTGGTAACAGCTAATTTAGACCCCATCATTTTATATGTATAGTTGGGATTACGTTTTTCCAATATGCATTACTTTGCATTTCTTAACATTGAATTTCATCTGCCATTTTTTTGCCCAGTCATCCAGTTTTGCGAGATCTTTTTGTAGCTCTTCGCAGTCTGCTTGGGACTTAACTATCTTGAGTAGTTTTGTACCATCTGCAAATTTTGCCACCTCACCATTTACCCCCTTTTTCCAGATCATTGAATAGGACTGGTCCCAGTACAGAGCCCTGGGGGACACCATTATTTACCTCTCTCCATTCTGAAAATGGATCATTTATTCCTATCCTTCGTTTCCTATCTTTTAAATCAGTTACAAATCCATGAGAGGACCTTCCTTTCTAATCCCATGACAGCTTACTTTACATTTTTTGGTGAGGGACCTAAGGCGTAAGAGGAGGAATCTCTGGGAGTTAAAGTCTCTTTTTGGAGTCAGAGGAACGTCTTTCCAAACCCAATGCTCCCTATATGAATTGTTCAAGAAGGTAAAATTATCTACAGAGTGATGAATTCTGGTGGAAAAAGATCAGCATATAGTCCAGGATGTGACCTTCATAAAAACAGATAATACATTAAGAGTGTCTATCCAATAATGGAATAAGTCCATTTGGCTCAATGTCAGCGTTTAGGCTCAGCCACTAGGTGAAGAGGTGCTAAGTAGGAGTCAGAAGGAGGAAGAAAACAAAGAAAATGAATGACTGCCAAAAGGGCAGAAAAGTGTCCTTAAATACTTAAAGCAATTACTAATATTTACAAAACTGATTTGATGAAAGTGTGCCAACAGGCAGACACTGCCAAGTTCTGTTTTATTGCTGGAGTGGTCAGAGCTAACAGAGAGGCAGTTGGAGCTGCACTGCCCTACATACCCTTGAACGGGGAGGTGAGACAGAGGTATAAGGACATGCACAGGCAATGGGGCCCAGCTGACACTCCTGGATGAATCTCCTTTGCATATGGTGTGTACATGCCCCATAAGTGGGATGCACAAAGACAGATTCCATGAAGAAACAAAAGAATCTGACTGAGAAAGAGCCTTTGAAGATTGACATGTAAGTGTACAGCTATTGCAATTGAGATTTATATGCAATTATTAGAATCCCTGTTTTAGAAAAGAAGATATGTAAATATATGAAACAAATTTATCAAACTGAGAATTATGAAAGGCTCTTCACCCAATGAGGCATCCATAAGCACCTTCCCTGGCCTGAAGGACGTATCTGTCACGTATTAAAGGTTTTCTTTGAAGTCACTGTTATAATTTGTGAGATATAGTCACCTGATATCTACAGAAAATGATCAGAACAATAAGCTTTCCATGGTACACGCTAAGTATTTTTTAAACAATGGTTACATAATGCAGATAGAAAGCCTTAATTAAACAAATCTTGCAATAATTTAAATCAATAATTGAAATCAGTGGAAGTGCTGTTAGATACATTTACAATAACCTACTCTGCAAAAAAGGCAAAGAAATTACACAAGTTTTACCAAATAAGTCCTAGGATGAAGATTGTTTTCCTTTACAACATACCTTTCTCATCTTTTGACACTGTCTTTGCATCTCTGTCCTCCTCAGGGCTAAAGACAAAAATTAATGTTAATCAATAAGGAAACAAAAAGGAAAATTGACTCTAAATTATGGTATTAAAATACCTACCAGAAACTAGTTGAGAAACAAAAGACACCTTTGCAAACTTGTATTAAGAAATCTGACATGAAATAAGGGAAGTCAGATTCTTAAACTTATGTCTGGCAGAAGATAAAAATAAGAATTTAATAAAACAACCTTTGAAGGTTGAGAAAAGGAAGGAAATCAAACCATCAGTTAAAAATTGCACAAGAAGAAATAAAAGATTCTTTAGGAATAGACTACAATTTCATCAGTCTTGCTGGCCAATTGAAGAAAACAGCTTATTTGCATCACTTAATGACCAATAAAAAAAGATAGCATCTGGTCTAAAACTGAGAAAAAACAAACCTCTTTTTCTGATCACCGCCCTCATTGGTAGAGGACTCTTTAGTAGCAGATGATTCTTCAGAATTAGCTTTGTCTTCTGTTTTCTTGGCATCTTCTTTACTATCTTTGGTTTCAGGACCTGCATCTTTATCCGCTGTTTCCCCACTAGAGGCTTCCAGACCTTGTGATGGTTTGCTACTCTGATCACTTACGTTTTCTACCACTAAAGATTCAGAGTCCATTTTCTCTTCATCTATTGTCTGTTCACTTGTCTCCCCTTTTGCTATAACTAAATACTTTGCTTCCTTCCTTGAAAGATCTTGTGCTGACTTGCTGTCCAAATCTAAAGCATCTTCCTCCGACTGATTGGCAGCAAGAGTGTCCTCTTCCTCTGCTAGCTTTTTGCCTGCCACGGCGTTACTTGCTTCTTGTGCATATGGCTGCTCCACTTCGGAAATGTCTTCTTTAAGTGGTTCAGATTTACAAGTTTCCCCCAAAATCTCGAGTATTTTCTCATTTTCTACGGATTTAACAGGAATAGAATGGCACAAGATTTAATCACCAGGGAAATAAAGCAATCACAAATGTGGAACTGGCATGGTTGCCACACTAACACCAAGAGAAGTTCTAAGCTACACAGAGATTGGAAAACCCTAATGTATACAATATTAAAGTTCTATACTATTTGCAGCCTAACAAATTATATTAAGCCCAAATGTTATAGGGAAGAAAATGCCCCCACAGATTTAACAAAAACCTTCTGGCTGGTCCTTGACATTCTTCATGAAATTGTTCAGTTCTGGTTCTTCTCAATTTAACTTCCACAATCCAAGATGCTTAACTGAATGTATCAATGCACTGAAAGTTCAATTTTCTAATTTCTGTGAAATTCTTTTAGCAGACACTCCAACATGAAAACTGGGACATCTTCTGATGGTGCATGAGTATATTTTCAGTCCAGAAAGTGAATAGAATCTGTATGGAATTTCCATGAAGAAACTGTCTTCTTTCTTCTGTATCCAGTTACTAATTTTTAAATTTTAGGTCCCTACAATGGCTTTACACTGCCTTTTCTGCTCTACTAGTTAAAGAATTAAGATACTCTGATATCACAAGATCTGTTTTACATGTAGAATCTTTAGCTTTAAAACTGAAATTAACTTTTCTAGATCTATTTACATTGTTTAGGAGGCTTTTAAATAACCACTTTATGTCAGTGAAAATATTTAAATGACAGACATTAGTTCACAGATCTGGGGATATGATTGGGTTTCCAATCTCTATGACCCTTGCATGATCTGGATTGTCCACCATAGGAATAATGCAAACTATAACATTGCATTTTTTGTTAAAATAACTAGTGTTTTTAAAAGGGTTAGTTGAAAAGATGGGATTACATTGTTCTTTAATAGTACCTGGCTCCAAGGGCAATTCCTCGATTTTCTGTAAGGAAAAAAAATCAAACATTGCAAATACTTTTATAAAGCTAATAAACTGAGTCTAAATTACAAGCAAAGATAGAATTTTAGACTATTTGATGTTACAGTATCTGACGTAGTGTATTTAAAACTGGCTCATCTAGAACCATTTCACATAACTTTCATATAAATGTGTATTTGCTTAAACAAAACCACAAAAATCAAAACTACCTGAGTTCAGCTACATTTGTTGTGTGTCTTTCTAGCTAACTCAGCCTATGTCTACACTATGGACATTGAGCTGTGCCGCTGTCAGGTCTCCGGTGTAGCCACTCCATGCTCTCCTGCTGGCATAATTAAACCATTCCTAATGAGCAGTGGTAGTCATTTTGGCAGCAGAACGTCTACTGCGGACACAGTGCTGTCCACACCGGCGCTTTTGTCCATGAAACTTTTGTTGGTCAGGGGTGTGGGTGTGTTTTTTTCATACTCCGACCAACAAAAATTTTACCCACAAAAGTGCTAGTATAGACAAAGCCTCAGAATACTAAAAGCATTAGAAATAATTTTTTTGTCTAACATGCCCAAAATAATAAAGACAGAGAAAAAAAATTGCACATTTGTACTAACCATTGTAATTCGCAATGATGAAAAAGGAAATGAACTGAACTGAACATCAGATTATGTAATGTTTGCATTAATGCGGTACTTTTTTGTTTCCTCTCTAAAAGAAAGGAAATCAAAACATGTATAGTAGGGGGTATTTAAGTTATATTGGTGCCTACACAAAAGGAAGTTAAGCTTTCCAAACTAAAACCATTTTTATTTACAACTCAAATAGTAGAAGATGATGATTTCTCAAAGCAGACAGCGAACAATGGCAGATGTGCTCAATCAGTTTATAGATATGAGTATAGGTAGTGTCCAGACTCCAAAATAAGTAGGCACTATCCTGCTGAGATCCGATTGTCATTATGACTTTATTAAGCATCACAACATCTATACTAAATCATAATATGAACTACAATTAGAGTAAAAAAGTTGAGTTCAGTTTTATTATGTTGAGAGATTAACTGACAATTTTCTATGTAGGATTGAAAATAACCTGCAGCAGAGATAAAATTTCAATTTACCTTCATGATATTTAAATCAGATGAGGCAGCATCTAAGTTGTTTCCAATTTCCTCACAGTCTTCCTGAAAGATTGAATGGAGAATATTTCACTCCTTACAAAAGATTAACTACCGCTTTACAGATAAAAACCTAAATAAAATATTGGAAGGTAGGAGAACACACTACTTTATCTGACTTTCCCAGGGAGATAGCATTGGTATAAATATTTACCAGCAGAGGAATTTTTGCTCCCAAACCTCAAAATGCTACCCAAGAATGCTGAAAGGTCAGGATAATTTTTCTAACAATTTAATGAAATTATTTATTAGCAAAAATCAGTTTGCAATGGTCTTGTGCACTTAAAAAAAGCTCCTGATCTGAACAGAAAAATTGTTAATTTGTTTGATAGCTTTAAACTTTATGATGTCTCATTGCCTTGCTTCTCCTGTTTCTAAAGGGAAAAAAGTCATCTGAATTAGTTAACACAGGACTCATACTCCGGGTTTTTGGAGACACAGCATGTCCTACAAGTAACATTCTTGGACCCTGCTGAGAGATGAAGAATAAGACACATCCCTCAAAGCCCCACTATATGATTTAGAGCAGTTTTAACCTGTAGAATACCAGAGGTTTTGCCTTTCAGATATAGGAGCCAGCACTGCAATGGCAGAATGTAAGACGTAATAGTAATGTTAGTACCAAACTGGCATTCCCAAAATAGAGGAACATAACATTAGGGGAGCCTTGAAGTGAGCAAAATATTTAAAATTCTGTGTCAGCCAAGTGAAAATATACTGTACAATAATGCATATTTGGGTCTCTCACAAGGCTCTCAGACATACCAAGGTGCAATTTAAAAGAATGTGAATGTAGAATTAGGACAAAACAGAATATGCAAAGATTTAAAACCTAAATATTTTGAACAAGGACATTAGTTACACAGAGGGTGTGGAGGAAATGAAAAAAGTTCGACCTCCAAATTATTTCCATTAAGTGGAACACTAGCATCCAATAAATAAATTTTGATTCCTGACATTTAAGTGAGGCATATCATCTACAATTTTCAGAAATTAAACATATGAAAAGTCATATCTCCAGTTACCTACCTCATTTTCTGTAAGTTGGTCTGGAAGTTCTTTCATTTCTGCATCAATATTGTCTTTACTATCAGACAGTGAGTCAAGAATATTATCAGCACTGTAATCATCTCCACAGTCTACAGCACTGCCATTATCTATTTCAGCTTCATCTAATACACTAATATCCATCATGTCAATATCCTGCAAGTTATCCAAACTTGCTTCAATATCCTCCTGTAAAAAGAATAGAATAGTTGTATATTCGTTGTGGCTTGAAAGTAACACTCTTTAATCTTCATCATGGTTTCACATACCTGTTCATCTCTAGAATTTTCCTCCAGTCCGTTGTCTTCAATGCCTTCTTCTGGTTTTCGCCCTGAATACAGCATTATTCAAAGGATTAAGAGCAATGTTTTACAGAACACACACCCTCTTTGCTAAATTAGCTATTCAACCTTGAGTATGTTCCAAAAATTAATCATTAAGACCCTGCTTCTGGGACTGCAGTTAATCTGGGCTGCATTTACCACTATAATGTCATTAAATGGCATCAACTTGAACAAGCGTGGTGTGTGTCTAGTGCCTGGTTCTAAAACTTAGGTCGACCTAGCTATGTCACTTGGGGCTGTGAAAGATTTCACACCCTGAACTCTGTAGTTAGGCTGACCTAATCCCCAAGGTAGACATGGCCAAGTAAACCTAGCAACCATCTCTCAGAGAGGTGAATTGGCATCAACAGAAAAAAAGGAAGTGTCTACACTATGTGCTATTGCAGCATCACAGCTATGCTGCTGTAGTAGCTGCAGTGTAGTCATACCCTAGGTGACTACTTAGATTTCCCTACATCATTCTCTCACTGCTATACACCTCAATAAAAGGGGACTATAAAGATACATTTTAAAAAAAGAAATCTTAAAAAAATCATTATAATGAACAGAATCATAATGTCGCTTTCTATATTTGTTATGCTCATCTCAAAAATAGATTAGTCAATTATCAGTTTTTAATTTAGATCCCAATATTGCAAGCAGGTCCAAGATATCACTTTACGGGATCAAGGTCTTTGATTTTAAGGTCTTCAAGACATGGATCATGCTTAGCTATGTCTGTGACTAGAAAAATTTATGATGGTATAAATGTTAAATAGTCAATTTCACTTTCTGGTTCTCAGGTACTACCATATTGGACATACAGGCAAGTGGCCCAGTATAAACTCAAAAGCGACAACTTGAAATCTAATCAAATTTTAAAAATAAGCTACAAGTAATTTCAGAAAATGCAAGCCAATTTTTGAAGTTTTGCAACCACATAGTTTAATTATTAGTAAACTAATTCCTTTCAGGAAAGGAGGGATTTCTTTCTAAAACAAACTCTGCTAAGGGGGCTTTCAGAGCAGCTCCCTCTCCTATGCCTGGCACAATCCTGTATTCACTGTCATGAGTACTAAAAATACTCTTGCAATTTAAGACCATGTCCACTTTATGGTTGAAGGTGTACTAACATAGGTATATTTGAACTTCATAATACATTTTTAAGTTGTCTTCACTGGTCAAGGAAACAATGCTAAGCTTAAACATGTAATAAGTTGCTGATAGCATGATTTCAGCTGTATATTAACAGAAACTGGAATGAAAAACAGAAAATTACAAGTAATCTTAGAGAAAACTAACAAAAGAAAGAAAAGCAAGACTATGTAGACACAAGTTACTTGTGAACCAGGAGTGTCAACTGTTTTGTACCTTTGCTAGTCCTCTTTGGTGTTCTTTTATTGCTAACTTCTGAAGTCACCGGCATTTCATCAGGGTCTCCCCCTTCTTCCTCAATGGCCTATTGGAAACAAAGAAGGTAATTTGTTTTGGTGAGTTTTCAAGAACCTGTTTCCATTTCCCCAATACCATCTCATGTACACGGGAATCAGATATCAGCCATCAGTAAACAGCTTGGAGTGAGGAGGATCTATATCAAGGTGCATTGCTACAATTTCCCGGGAAAGTCAGAATACAATCAGCAGCAGGTCATTTATTCTCTAAATGACAGCACCATATCTAAAGGCTTGGCAGGTTACTTAGTCCGTAACCTTTTGGGAGCAGGGACCAGCTCCTTATGGGTTTGGACAGAACCTAAAGCACGTGTCATTGGAATACAAATGCATAACAACATTTCCTCGCCCAAGGATGATAGCAGCACAATAGCCCCAAGGGGCTCAGTGAAGGGTGTGCACTTGGGGGAGAGGGAGAGCTAGAGGCCTCAAAGAAGAGAGTGGGTTGGGAGGAGGGAAGGCTAGAGGCCCCAGAAAAGAGGGTGGGTCAGGAGGAGTGATGGGGCGCTAAAGGCCCCAGAGAAGGGGGTGGGTCGGGGGGGGAGGGGTAGAGGCCCTAGAGAAGGAGGTGGGTTGAGAGGAGGAGTGGGAGCTAGAGCCCCCAGAGAAGGGGGTGGGTTGAGAGGAGTGTGGGGGCTAGAGCCCCCAGAGAAGGGGGTGGGTTGAGAGGAGTGTGGGGGCTAGAGCCCCCAGAGAAGGGGGTGATCCAGGGGGGGATAGCAGCCCCAGAGAAGGGGGTGGGTTGAGAGGAGTAGGGGGGCTAGAGCCCCCAGAGAAGGGGGTGATCCGGGGGGGATAGCGGCCCCAGAGAAGGGCGTGGGTTGAGAGACGGGGGGGGCACCCCAGAGTTCCCAGAGAAGGGGGTGGGCCGGGGGTGCTAGAGTCCCCAGAGAAGGGGGTGGGTTGAGAGGAGGAGTGGAGAGCGCTAGAGCCCCCAGAGAAGGGGGTGGGCCGGGAGGGGGTAGCGGCCCCGGAGAAGGGAGTGGGAGGCGCTAGAGCCCCCAGAAAAGGGTGCGGGCCGAGAGAACGGGGGGGGCGCTAGTGGCCCTCAGGAAGGGTATCCGCACCAGGGGCTGCGATGGGGCAGACACTGGTCCTGCGAGCGGAACGAGGGGCCTGAGCGGACGCGCCCTAGAGGCCCAGCTCCGCGGGGAAGAGCTGAACAGCTCGTACCGGGCTTGGCTTAGCGCCACTTCCCCCCACCCCCCGGGGAGAGCGCTCCGCCGGGCCCGGTACGCGCATGCGTCCAATGAGCCTCAGCGCGGGGACAAAGGAGCCCGAGGGAGCGTTCCCGTTCGCCCCTCCCCCACCCCAGCCTCGCCGCTCACCTTCCTGAGCCGCTCCATCAGGACGCTCTTGTTGCCGCCGCTGTCCAGGTTGCGGCGCTTGAGCTCGGCCCTCAGGTCGATCACCCGCAGCTCGCTCAGCCGCCGGGTCTCGGGCTCCGAGCCTGGGGGAGCCGCCCCGCCCAGGGGCGCACCCTCCCCTGGCCCGGCCGCTGACTGACTCTCCGCCATGACGCCGCTGCTGCTCCGGCTCTCACGCGCGCGGGACTAGGCAGGGTAAAGCAACAACAGCCGCGATCGCAAGTACAAAATGGTGGCGAGGCCGAAACGCACTAGGGGGAGGGCGGGCGCAGCGCGCAGGCGCAGTAAGGAGAAAGGGTATGCGCAGGCGCACGAGTTTCAGGACCGAAGGGCGGCTCTCCATTGTGGGACAGACACTCCTTAACCGTGTATGCTGACTGCGCATGCGGGTTACTGCGGCCCTGAAGCGGCTCGGGCGCATGCGCCAGGTCCAGAGTCGTTTCACGCGGCCAAGGCTATGGCGCATGCGCGCAGCCCTTATGCCCTATAGTTTCTCCCTAGTGCGCCTGCGCTACAGGCCCTGTGCGTGTCTCTCTCTCTCTCTGGCGGCTTCGTCACCACCATTTTGTCCTAGGATTGCGGCTCTTGCTTGCCCGCGTGAGAGCCGGAGCAGCAGCGGCGTCATGGCGGAGAGTCAGTCAGCGGCCGGGCCAGGGGAGGGTGCGCCCCTGGGCGGGGCGGCTCCCCCAGGCTCGGAGCCCGAGACCCGGCGGCTGAGCGAGCTGCGGGTGATCGACCTGAGGGCCGAGCTCAAGCGCCGCAACCTGGACAGCGGCGGCAACAAGAGCGTCCTGATGGAGCGGCTCAGGAAGGTGAGGGAGACAGCGGGGGGAGGGGCGCTGAGGCGCGCTTTCCCGGGCTTGGGGGAGACACTGCTGAGAAAATGGCGCCAAGTGGAGAGCGAGAGGCGTCACGTGATTCCACCGGGCCCGGCGTGAGCTCTTCCTGCAGCGCCCCGGAGCGTTCGGTGCGGATCACGTGTTCTCCCCTCCCCCCCAGGCCTTGTGGTCTCGAGCCCCGCCCCATGACAGCGGGGGAGCCGCCACCCGCAGACCCTCCCTTTTGTGCACATGGCCCCTGCTGGCTCGGGCCTCTGGGCCCGTGTCTGAGTCTCTGCCCGCAGTCAGGGGACGTGTGTGCAGCGTTTATTGCAGACCTTGAATACCACGAGGCCGGACGGTGGGAGCAGAGTGGGCGACACGTGGCTGGGAGTGTTGTGGCAACACTGACCAAAGCCATCCATGGCTGCTGTTCTCCACTGCCTTGAAACGGAGACCCTGTCATTCATCTGATCACGTGGGGGCAATGGGAGGGATGGGTGAGTAGGGAGATAGGGGTGCGTTCTAGGAAGCACTGGCACACATTTTGCCCTTTCACTGGTGCCTGGGATTTTTGGTGTTTCACTGTCATTTAGTCCTACTTGTATTGCATACAAGGTTCCAGTGACAGCATTTTTCTCTCTGGTGATAATACCCAAGACCAACAGTGCTCTGTAAATAAACAATGGCTTGATATCTGTTTCTAATAGGCTATTGAGGATGAAGGGGGAAATCCTGATGAAATTCCGGTGGTGTCAGAGATAACTATCAAGAAAACACCAAAGAGGAGCAGCAAAGGTACAGGGGAATTGAGAGAGGATTTTTTTTCTTTGATCTTGCACCTACAAAACAGAATCTAGCTTCCCTTCCTTTTCTTTCCCTGCTTTCCCTCTGAAAAGTATTTGTGTCTTAATTTTGGCAGTGTGTGAATTTATGGTGCTGAATTTGTGATTAATAGTATTTGGTTGAGTCAGGTATAGCACAAACAGGAGCACTGTAAGATAAAATGTACGGTTTAGGCCAGGGCAGATAATCTTACCATCAACATCTTGTGTTACTTACTCTCTTCCATACTTATGTGAATGAGTTTCAGTCAGTCCGGTATGATACCAAGTCCATCATTAGTGAATTGTACATTTTGTTCAGTATTAATCACAGGGCCATGCATAACTTGAGAATACTCCCAAACAAAGTTTATTGGATCACTAATGAACGTTTCCTGAAAGACCAGCTTAGAAAGGATTGACTTCTACTGCCAAGTCAGTGAAAATTTATCATGATGTTGTGTCTTTGCAGAAGCTAGTTTGGCATTTTGTGAGGAGGTTGCTAGCCCTGTCAGGTGGTGGACAAATGGGGAACAGGGTGAAACAACCAAATTAATTTACGTTTATGACCATATTCAGAATTTGAGACAAAGCCTCTAGAGGTGAAAGGTTAGGACGTTACCTTATTTCAGCATGTAACCAAAATGTTAAAATTAAAATGCGTTACTCATTTGATATGATAAATTTAATCTATATATATAAGCTCCCACAACTTAGTCTGCAGCAGAATGTTAATATATTCTTTTCATGTATTTTTCACGTTCCTGTTAGTACATGGAGATGGCAACCAGCTGCATGACAAATATAAAATAGCTGTTTGTGTGATGGAAGGTGAAATCTCAAAAGGAGTTTCTAAAGATTTTACAACAAATCGCACATTGAAGACTCAAACACAAACTTTTCAATATAAAATAAAGTGATTCCAGGTGAAACTTAATTCAGTATATTCTGTTCTGCAAAGCAGAAGGGGAAGTCATTTAATAGGTTTGCTACATGTGAAGACCATAAATGTAGTACTTGAAGTTAAAGTTTCATACCCCAGGTTTAGAATTCCTTATAGTTTTAAAACCTCTAGAGTTTATAACAGTGATGCATTTGCATTGCTGTAGTTAAAGGGCTGTCACGGTTACCTTTAATTTCCTATTTACCTGGAAAGCTTGCTTCAGATGTCAGATTTCAGAGTGGTAGCCGTGTTAGTCAGTATCAGCAAAAGGAAGGAGGAGTACTTGTGGCATCCTAGAGATAAACAAATTTATGTAGGCATAAGCTTCAGATGGTATTTATAATTTCAGAATACCAGATTTCACTTAAAACAAAAACAAGCCATTAGATTTCTAATGGTCAGAAGTCATTTTATGCTGTGTATGAAAGAAATTTCTCTACTTCTGAAATTAGGGATAGGTGTTACTGCAACATAAATATTCTAAAGATAGAATCTGTTTTAGTACTAGGATTGTGTACAACAGGGATTTTAATAAGGTCTAACCTCTATTTAAATGCCTAATATAAAATTGCTAAAAGCTTTGAAGTGCGTTAGATATGGAGAAGTTGTTTGTGATGCACAAATACTCACCTAACAATACTATGCCTGTTAGTCACTCTTAACATTGAGAGGATTAAATTCACTTGTAAATTATTTTGGCTAATTTTTCCCTTCCCAGGAAATACCTAAAACATGATTGCAGCATTTCAGCATGTTAATAGAATGAAAGTGTTCAAGCTGAGATGTTTCTCATTGTAGAAGGGCTATTTCTAAAACCTCTCTCCCTTTCTTGTTCTACTGTACTTGTATTCTTTGAGGAAAATACACTTGTAAATGTGTGAGAAATTGTCTGTTTTCATGTGTTCCCTGTTGATCTGTGTTAGAACTGAAGTATGTTGTTTCAGTAATGAGTGTTACTTTTAATGTTATGGAACAAGTTGCTGAATGAATTCCTGAAGTAGTAAGACTTTTAGGCAGATCATTATAATAAACTTTTGAAAAGAGAAAATTAATAGTCTTTAAGATACTTAAACACTACAGTCATGCATAGTCAGCCTAAGGGTACTTTTAGCTTAGTCTTGTCAACTTACGTTTTGTTGAACATTCAGAACTTTTATTGTAGCTTACAAAAAGAAATGTGATGTTCAGTGTTATAGGACTGTTGAAAGTAAGGGAAAGTGTGTTTCTTTTCTGTAAAAAACTAGTTTTAATACCTATTTTAGGAAGAAACATCTAAAAAATAGCAGTGTATGAATTCATCATTCTAATAAACATAATATTACTAGGGCGTAGACTAGAAGAAGAGGGAGTTGAAGATAATGGACTGGAGGAGGATTCTGGAGATGGGCAGGTATGTGAAACCACATTTGAGGTGAAAAAGAATAGTGCTGCATTCAAGTCACAATGACTATTATATATACTTTTTTTCTTTTTACAGGAGGATATTGAAGCAAGTTTGGATAACTTGCAGGATATTGACATGATGGATATTAGTGTGTTAGATGAAGCTGAAATAGATAATGGCAGTGCTGTAGATTGCGGAGAGGATTACAGTGCTGATAATATTCTTGACTCACTGTCTGATAGTAAAGAAAATGCTGATGCAGAAATGAAAGAACTTCCAGATCAGCCTACAGAATATGCTGTAGGTAACTTGGAGGCATCTCCACAGTTTTCAGAAATTAAAGAAGAATCAAGAGAAATACCAGTAGTGATGGTATGGATCTCTTACATGTGTGGAATCAGAATTTTTTTTTTTTTTCAAATTAAGTAGTGCACCATTATCTAAACAATAGCAGAAATAATTCGGGGATCTAAATTTTTATGGCCATTGATTTTTTTCTGTTTGTGGAAATAACATTCTTGATTTTAAAACATTTACTGTAGTTTTTGTTTGCATGCATCATATTGCTACCCACGGTAGTAGTAGTAGTCTAGAAAGCATAATTTTTGTTAAATCTTTGAATTCTCTATTTTGCCTTCAGTTTACATTCCCATTTTCTCTTTTTTTCCCTTTGTTCTGGAGGGCAGTGAGGGATCCAAATGCTTTAGTTGATTGATTTCATAATTGCATAGTATGTTGCTTCTGGACTGATTCAATGTATTTCAAATTTCTTGTAAGCTTTGGGGCTCCCATTCTGACATTTGGAATATTTTCATGCTTGCTTTTTGCGCTTATCATCTGGTAATACACTGCCATTCCAGCTTTGTCCATTAATGGTTGACGATAATCTCTCTCATGAGTCTACAACTTAAAACTCACTTTAAACATACAGTTGGGCAATGAAAGACAGTTGTTATTGCCCAGCCTCAGATAGGGAGTACAGATATTACCTCTGACATGCATTGTCTCCAGCCTGGGTTATGGGAATGCAGGGAGCTGCTTTTGGTTCACTTTAGAAACAGCAGGCATAACTAAGAAAGTAGTTAAATAATTCAGATTTGATTATATTGTTATGGTAAAATTAATGAAGTCTGAGATTTTCCAAGCAGTATTTAAATCAACTTGTTGTTTAGAAGTTTGACTTTCTTGCTTTGTTTTGTAGCTGTGATTGAAAGGCAAATAAAAATGCCATATAGAATTTTCTGTTAACATTGAAAGTGAAAGTTTATTTTTTTTTAAAAGCTCAGACTTTTAAAGTAGGCAAGTGGAGCCTGGAGACAGAGCTCATTGCCTGTCTTCCTTTTTTTTTTTTAAATGCAGTCATCTGTAACCATTTTTCACCTTTGTTGCTCTGTAGAATGCTAGCAAATATTTGCTTAATAGCCATTATCTGGAAAAAATCAGATAAAATATTTTGCCAACCTCAAAATTTCTCATTCAGGTTTCATTATCGATAAAGCTGTCATGAATCTTCTGTATAGAGTGACATATTTTTCCTATTTATTCTTCTAGGCAGAAAGTGAGGACGCTGGAAACAGTTTAGAGGTTTCTTCTGATTTAACTGTAGTGAAGGTAAATTCTTTTTTTAATCTTAAATTTAATGTCAATAATGACACATGCTGTATAAAGAGCTTAGTTTTTGGCGGGAAAATACAAACACCTAATTCTTATATTCAGAAAACTTAGAATTTGTTTTTGTGATTCACTGTTATCATTTTATGCATAGTAACAAAATTATGTACCTTTCCCTATGTTGAATTTGTCTGGTGATTGGAAGAATTGAGCCTTTTTTAATGCTTTGTTCCAAATAATTTACTGTCAAAATATAACTCGTATACTTGGCTATATTTCATATACCATCAGACTTTTGTATACACTCATTTTTATACTGTTCATTGTTACCATAATTGAGTGTGATATAAATTAACTGAAACGTAGGGCCTGGTTTTCAGAAGTCTGGAGGATTCTCAGCTCCCGTTGACTTCAACAGGAGTTGTAGGTGACTTGTACTTCGGCAAATCAAATTTGTTGTAGTTACATAGTGTTGGGAAAATGGTATCTTTCACATAGGCACATGTATTTATAAAGCTATTGTCTGCTGATTTGTTTGCCTGTATTTTAAAAGTGCTGGAGTGAACAGTACAGTGTACACTTCAGCTGACTAATAGACCTGTTGTGATTTTTTTTCCATCGTTTATATGATGGACGTGGCCATAGCCCTGTAATATGCTTTGAATGCCTACAAAAACACTTAGTGTATGTGTCTGATTCCAAGTAGTCTTAGTTTTTTGTATTTATATTTCATCTGTGGAAATTATAACGTACTTACCTTAAAATCTTACTCTAAAAATGATTGTTTTAAGGAATTTGTTTTAAAATCTAACCTTTTCAAGGTTTGTAAGAGTTGTTAAAACTTACAGTAATTTTCCCCCCATATTCTCTTTTGTAAATAATTTTAGCCAAGCTCAGCATCTTTACATAGGATAGCGTTTTGTAATATATGTATTTTTTCCTTATAGGAAATTGAAGAACTGCCTTTGAAGCCAGGTACTGTTTTGGGGGGAAGAAAATAAAAAGTTAAGCTATGAAATGGTTTCACTCTTGCACCAAATTTCTCTTGTACCCTTATTCATTTTATTTAACTGCATTACTATAGTGTGCATTATTCTAATGGTGCACAGTCCAGATCATTCAAGGATCATAGAGATTGGAAATCCAGTCATATCACCAGATCTGTAACAGTGTCATCTCTGTTATTTGAGAAATACATTCAGTGTGATAAAGTGGTTGCTTTAAAACCTCTTTAAGTAAATATGTTCATTAACCTAACCTTAAAACTTGAAGGTTCTGCATGCAAAACAGATCTTGTGATATCACACAGCACATTAACGCTGTAATTTTGAGTGGAGGAGTGCAGGTAGTGTAATACGATAGTAGGGAACTAAAATTAAAGAGTGCCTGGATTTCAGAAGAACGAAGACAGAGTTTCTTCATGGAAATTTCATACAGATACTGTTCGCTTTTCTGGACTGCAAACATATTCATGCACCATCAGAAGATGTTCCGGTTTTCATGTTGGACTGTTCTGCTAAAAGAATTTCACAGGAATTTGGGAATTGCACTGTCAAAGAATTGATGCAGTCAGTTAAGCATCTTGGACTTTGGAAGCTAACTTAGGAAGAACTAGAACTCAACTTGAAGAAGACTGTCAAGGACGAGACAGAAGGTTTTGTGTTTAAGTTTATTGGGCATTTTTCTTCCATGTAGCTTTCAAGCTTTAATATAATAGTTTGCTAGACTGCAGATAGTTTAGAACTTTTAATATTTGTGTACATTAGGGTTTTCCAATCTCTGTGTAGCTTAGAACTTCTCTTGGTGTTAGTGTGGCAGCCATGCCAGTTCCACATTTGTGATTGCTTTATTTCCCTGGTGATTAAATCTTGTGCCATTCTATTCCTGTTAAATCCGTAGAAAATGAGAAAATACTCGAGATTTTGGGGGAAACTTGTAAATCTGAACCACTTAAAGAAGACATTTCCGAAGTGGAGCAGCCATATGCACAAGAAGCAAGTAACGCCGTGGCAGGCAGAAAGCTAGCAGAGGAAGAGGACACGCTTGCTGCCAGTCAGTCGGAGGAAGATGCTTTAGATTTGGACAGCAAGTCAGCACAAGATCTTTCAAGGAAGGAAGCAAAGCATTTAGTTGTAGCAAAAGGGGAGACAAGTGAACAGACAATAGATGAAGAGAAAATGGACTCTGAATCTTTAGTAATAAGTGATCAGAGTAGCAAACCATCACAAGGTCTGGAAGCCTCTAGTGGGGAAACAGCGGATAAAGATGCAGGTCTTGAAACCAAAGATAGTAAAGAAGATGCCAAGAAAACAGAAGACAAAGCTAATTCTGAAGAATCATCTGCTACTAAAGAGTCCTCTACCAATGAGGGCGGTGATCAGAAAAAGAGGTTTGTTTTTTCTCAGTTTTAGACCAGATGCTATCTTTTTCATTGGTCATTAAGTGATGCAAATAAGCTGTTTTCTTCAATTGGCCAGCAAGACTGATGAAATTGTAGTCTATTCCTAAAGAATCTTTTATTTCTTCTTGTGCAATTTTTAACTGATGGTTTGATTTCCTTCCTTTCCTCAACCTTCAAAGGTTGTTTTCTTAAATTCTTCCTAATTTTTATCTTCTGGCAAACAGAATTAATTGTCTGTTTAAACATCTGACTTCCCACATACCAGATTTGAAAAAGTTTGCAAAGGTGTCTTTTATTTCACAACTAATTTTCTGGTAGGTATTGAATTCTAGCACACATAATTAAGAGTTATTTTCACTTTTTCCTGATTGAATAACACTGCTTTTTGTCTTTAGCTCTGTTGAGGATGCAGACACAAAGACAGTATCAAAAGATGAGAAAGGTATGTTGTAAGATTAAGACTGATTTGGAAAACTGTTATAATACTAAATCTTCTTCTTCTACATCCATCAAAGATCCAAGGGAGTAATTGAGAACACATTTCAATTGCATTGTTTAGCCATGATTCTGCAAACACTTAGGCATATACTTAATTTTACTACAGTGCAATCCCAATGAAGTCAATGGGACAACTTGCAGTAGTAAAATTAAGTGCAGGTGTGTTTATAGGACGGGGGTGCATCTTTGAAAATATAATCTTGGCAGTAAAAAGTTGCTTCCTACTTTTAATATAGGTTCTGATAATTTCTAATCAATATTGTCAATGCAATGAATCCTTGAGCTTTATGATAATTGAGGTTAGCTTTAGTGCATGGCATACATTGATTCCATTTAAAGTTACTAACATAAGGTGGTATGTTTCATGGTACTATCCATTTTGATTTAATGTAATTCTATATAAAAACTTCTTGCTTATTGATTAAAACAAAGGCAGGTTTTCAGAAATGTTATCTAATACTTCATGATAAGATTTATAACCTTTGTGGCACTCTTCAAAGGTGTTCAAGTCTCCAACAATATTCTGCATTGTCTAGTAGAATCAGGCTTTCAGTAGATGAACATTTCTTATACTTACATTATTCTGCATGTCGTAAAAACATAAGAATGGCCATACTGGGTCAGACCAAAGGTCCATCTAGCCCAGTATCCTGTCTTTCGACAGTGGCCAATGCCAGGTGCCCCAGAGGGGATGAACAGAACAAGTAATCAAGTGATCCAACCTCTGTCACCCATTCCCAGTTTCTGGCAAACAGAGGTGAGGGGCCTTGATATTAACCATATCATAACAATAGTTATGTCAAAAGAAATAGTATGTTTGAAACTTCATATATTTAAAAGTGCTCAATATATTTAACATCAAAATGGTCTGTAACTGAAGGAAATGGAGTTTCTAGGACAGTTGTTTTTCACTGCGACATTTTTCTGATACAATAGTGATTTATTTTTGAATTAGGTCGTACAAGTAGCAGTTCTGGTAGAAATTTGTGGGTTAGTGGACTTTCCTCCTCTACCAGAGCTACAGACTTGAAGAACCTTTTCAGCAAATATGGAAAGGTATGTATTTTTTTTTATACGGTGCTTTTAAATTAAATGCAATTTTTTAAAATTAAACAACTTATTAAAATTAAATGGTAACTTAAAATCTTGCTATTGTTTACGTAATAATGAGCATCATGTTGAAATAAATTCTGTCTTCTGCCTACTTGTGTAAAACTTTAAGAGGAAAATGAGAGTGAACTGGCTGTATGGCTGAACAGGCTAAGCTGGATAGCACATAGAATTGTCAGTTACTGAGGGTCAGATTTCCAAAGTCAGAGGCAAAGGGAGCGGGGCTCTTGGCTGCCTTTTATACCTTTGAAAATCTCCCCCGAGAGGACAGTCCTCTATCAAAACGTTCTCAGAAATATCCGGTAAAGTAATGCAATGGTTGCCCAGATTGACCCCTCTGCAGAGGATGTTCATGAGAGGTGGCATGCTGGTTAGAATACAGAAGTGGCAGAGCCGGGGGTCTGTCACCTTCCACATCATAGTCAATGCTTCACTACCTGGTTATCTCCCTGAAATCTAATGCTGTCTCAAACAGTATTGGCTTAGGTGGTGATCCTTCCATAGTTGCTACTATGAAAAACCCAGTCAGTGACAGCATGGTTCCTCCTGGAGCTTTTTAGTGTCAGCAAGGAAATGGAATCTGGAACAGCTGGTAGCCACTTCTTCCCCCTCTGCTCAAATGGCTTTTCCCATTTCTAGAAAAAAATTCACCGGGATGCTCTGGAAGGTCAGCTGGTGGACTTCTTGGATCCACTGCTACGTGAGAGGCAGTCGGAGGATATGTCTACACTGCTATAGTGCTTCAGTGTAGACACCTACTACAGCAACAGGAGAGATTCTCTGGTTGCTGTAGTTAATCCACTTTCCTGAGACACAGTAGCTAGGTCAAGGAAGAATTCTTCCTTGGATCTAGCATGGTCTGTGCTGGAAGTTAGATTGCCTTAAGTATATCACTCAGAGGTATGAATTTTTCATGCCCCTGAGCAACATAGTTGGTTGACCTAACTTTTCAGTTTAGACCCAACCCCAAGTCATTGAGGTTTTTCTGATTCAATCATTCCTTATGTCATTTATCTCTTCAGAAAAGGTCAATTTTGAGTTGTTGAACATGCTTATAAATGTTCCAGTGAAAGTCATACTACTGCAGATGTATTTTGAGATATACGTAAATGGTGCATTGTGTTACGGGATTAAATAAATAAATTAGTTATGTTCATGTGGAGATTTATGCCTTTAATTCTTTATATAATTTAAGTGAAATATATTAACCATGTCGTATTAATGGTGATGTTAATAAGGCAATGCACTGATATTGGTCAGTGCTGCAGAGAGGATGTTCATTTTGCAGTTATCATGTCACACTACATAAACCAAATTAGTGTTTTTGTGCAACCTACTATAGTAGCACTATTTTAAGTTTTTTATATTAATTTTGATACTGTCGGGATGGAAACTCCAGCATAAGGTTGCTTATTTCAGGAGTACTAGAATATGCTCTAGAATTTTAAACTCTGGTCTTTTCAGTAATGTTGGCACTGCCATTGGCATCAAGGGAAACACTGTTAGTATTTATACTTCACTATGATAAGTACAGTACTTCTCAGCACAACATTTTTAGAATACTAATTGCCAAATTGGATACACCTCTGTTCCAAAATGTAACCCTGATGCCATTATCAAAATCTGGACAACTGAAGTCAGGTGGTTTCTTAGAAGTGTTGTAAGCTCTTTGGGGCAGGGACTGTCTTTTCTGTTCTGTTTGTACAGCACGTGGCACTTTGGGGTCCTAGCCCATGTGTGGGCCTTCTAGAATTTATGATAATACAAATAATAAATAATGAAAATGGTGTTCCAATGTTCCTGGTACAAAACCAATGTTCCTGGTACACGTGGCATAGCTGCCATTTTATTCTGTATACCAAGTATGTTGTATCAATTAAGTGATAAATGGTGGATTCTCTGTAACTTGAAGTCTTTAAATCATGATTTTGAGGACTTCTATAACTCAGCCAGCGGTTTGGGGTCTATTACTAGAGTGGGTAGCTGAGGGTCTGTGGCCTGCAGTGGGCAGGAGGTCAGACTAGATGATCATGATGATCCCTTCTGACCTTAAAATCCGAGTCAGTCTATGAGACTGTATGGTTGAAGGTGTTGCAAAAACAATAATAAAAAAATACCATTTCTTAAAGGTGGTTGGTGCAAAAGTGGTGACTAATGCTCGCAGTCCTGGGGCTCGCTGTTACGGTTTTGTTACAATGTCAACATCTGAGGAAGCCACCAAATGTATTGGTCACCTCCACAGAACAGAGTTACATGGGAAAATGATCTCTGTAGAAAAAGTAAGTGGTAATTTTCCAAGATGTATACCATAATGAAAATATAAGAGTGCATGCATTAATGACCTCAGACTTGTAATTGATTATATTTTTGACAAATGCTATTCCAGGCAAAAAATGAACCAGCCGGGAAAAAACCTTCAGACAAAAAAGAAAGTGAAGCGAGGAAGGAAAGAGACAGGCACCATTCCACAGATTCCAAGTCTGAAAAGTAAAGTTGGTTTAAAAAACAAACTGTGAAATGTAACTGTGAAAGACAAATAGTTTAACAGAATTTAGTTTTATTGATATTACTGTTTATAGAGTACCCAAACGTGTTTTGTTGTTTCATGCTGCGCCTGAAGTATGGATTGATATCAAGAAAGAATAAGCATTTTTATTGCATTGCACATCTTGCTTCATGGATCCTGTATTTGACCTTTAGAGTCCAGGAAATGGAACTATCAAGAGGTTATAACCTATAGTCGGTTTCTTTCTTTGAAAGATCATAGATACCCCTTTATGCAAACTTGTGTACCTGCTTCAGTTCAGTACTCTACATTTGCTTTCACGGCATCAGAGCTGTCTTGTTACCCTGGTACACACATTTCTGACTTAGTTATACAGTTGGCTTTTAGTGATACAATTAAAAGTTAACTTGTGTGCATCAAGTCAGTCTTATAAGATCCATGTCTGATACCTCTTTAAAGTCAGAAAAGGTCTCATGTCTAATCTACATTGGCAAAGGTTTGCTGGTGTAACTGGAGTGTCAAATCCCCCTAGTATAGATGCATATTTTATCAGAAATGTGCTTTTGCCAGTATAGCTTATACCAGTTCCTCAAATGAAATAAGTTATTCTTGCAAAGGTACTCTTGCTGGTACAACTATGTCAGCACTAGGGCTTTTGCCCAAATAAAAATGTCATAAAAATGACGCCACTAACTGACACTATTATATTAGAAGAAGTTTCTAGTGTACACCTGGCCTTGCTTAGATTGCAGTTCATTCATCTGTTTCCAAATCCTAGATCTGCTTTCTCTTTTAAAGTGGTGCAAACTTTACTTCAATGTCTTAGGCCTTCAGAGCGCGTCATGTCAGATTGTTGATCCCTGTAATGAACGTTCCCTTTCTTAGGCCTGACCAGCCTTGATAAATCTTGTGCTACTTGAATGTGACAGTTCAGTACCACTTGCAGTAACTAACATCTGGAGCTATGTTCAATATCACAATGATTGTTTCCTTTTGGAATTATTCGTGCCCTTCAAAGAGAGAAATAGTGTCTTCTGGAATGCTGGTATGCTAAATGTGTCAGACAAATAAAGTGACCAAGAATCCTCAGTGGTAGTAAAGCGCTGCACAGTGTGACTTTTCCTTCCATATTAGCTTAATCTAGTTATTTGTAGCTTGGGACCTGGTCATATTGTTTTGGGCCCTATATTGGTATCTCCTGATCCAGTTCATTTTTATGTAAACCAGCATAGACACCATGGTCGTCATGATTGTTTCATATATCTTGTCCTCATAAATGAAGTATTAAAGGGCCTTCCTGTAGTCTTAATGGAACTGGGTCAGCTCTCTAAATTTTCAAATCTTTCTGTTACTTGGGAAGCTTCATTGAAAGACTTATTTCAGTTTCTAAAAGGGCTGCTGGAATGGGTCATGAGATGTCTGCTAATATTTATTTTCCTGGGGGCATGATTGCCTCTACTGCTTATTTGAGGGGCATTCCATTTCACGGTATTCTTAGGGCTTGTCTACATTGGCACTTTACAGCGCTGCACCCTTCTCGAGCGCTGCACCCTTCTCGAGCGCTGCAAGTTTCAGCACTGTAATGTGCCAGTGTAGACAGTGTGCCAGCGATGGCAGCCGTTCCCCTCGTGGAGGCGGGGTTTTTTTATAGCGCTGGAAGAGCTCTCCCCCAGTGCTATGTCACGACTACGCAGCCACATTAAAGCGCTCCTGCAGCCAGCACCTTAACATTGCTAGTGAAGACATGCCCTTAGATGCTACACTCTATATTTAATTTACTTGCCAGACTCCTGATTACTGATTTGACTTATACTTGAACTGTTCCTTATGGCAGAACATATTTGCAAAAGCTTTTATCTTACTCTGGTTCACTCTGTATGGATGTCTGTTTTTAAATGGGAAAGTGAGCTATATATGAAGATTCATTATGGATTGAATTATTAACAATTTGGAAAACTTAATATTCAAAAGGATCACCTATTCTTTCTAATTTCTTTGGATCTTTTTAGTTTTCGTATTCAGTCAACTAAATTAAGGAAAATATGTGCAACTATATGTTGCATTCAGGATTTGGCAAATTGGAAGAGCTTATGAAATTTCAGGTTTTGGATGTCTTTTGTGGTTCATGCAGAAATCCAAAAGAAGTGGATTTATATAGATTTGTGTTCCTATGTATTGTGCTGTTAAAGCTCAATTTATTTATAGGTCAGTCAGTATTAAAAAGGATGAGAAGACAGATAAAAAAGATGATACTAAGAAAACAGAGAGAGATGGAAAAGATGAAAAAGAAGGAAAAGAGAAAGATGAACAGAAAACTACGTCCTCCAGTCGCTCTAGGACTAGCAAATCAGGTAATGTAAGCTGCTTTCTAAATACAGAACTATATTACAGACATGGTTCATATGGACAACTAAGTGACAAAAGATTGACTTTCCAGACATACAGATAGATTAGATTGTCTTGCCGTATCCAGTGAAATCTGTGAGGAAAGTGATAAAACACAGAGAATTCTTTTGAAAAGTTTTCATAATATTCAATACCCTGTCTTTTAAAAAGGAGTACAAATAGGGAACTGTTTGAGAACTGTTGATTCTTTGGAATTTAGACTTGTAATCTAAATATTTTTGGCAATTTAGTGTTTTTCAGAATACTTGAAATTTGATGACATTGTAGATAAATGCATTTAGTTTTTTTCAAGGATTTTTCTGTTCTGAACAAAGTATGTTTTTACATTGCAAAAAAACCTCACGTAATATAAAATACATTTTAATTATGAAGGCCCAGCTAATTTAAATAAGTCTTTATTATTCTACTTAAGTTGTTGCAATTTAGAATATTTATTATATTCAGCTACAGATGGTATTCCAACAAGTTTAAGATAAATGGTTGACTTTAATTCATACAGCATTATGCTGTTTCTCTTTCAGACTCAACAGAGCAGCAGCTATTTGATTTAGGGCATAATGGGTTTAGATTTATAAAACTGCAAAATTTGTGGAAAGAATAAAAATGTATGATTTTTGCATACTTTTTTTATCATCTGTGAAACTCTTGCTTCTGATTATAAGCAGGAAGCAAATTTAGTCTAAAGCTTTGCAGATATGTATATAGTCTGGTGCAGTTCATGGTCTGTCTTTTGAATGAGAAACATTTTAAGTTGCAAAAGTGGACTTGAATTCACTATTTTGAATTTTTCTTTGTACTCTTCAAATAACATCAGAAGTCTTACTGTAATTTCCCATTTTTTTTTGTTTCCCAAGGTTTGCAAAGGCATGCATTCTGAATTACTAATTTTACTAATACTCCATTTTCTTTGATATAAATCTCATATTCAGGCTAAAAAAATTTAACCTCCAGCATGTCACTTAAAAAAAACAAAACTAAACACAAAAACATAGTTCTGCTGTTGTAATATTTATAAAAAACATCTAAGGTATATTAGATTGTTCTTGCTACAGTTTGTTATATTCGTTATACAATCTTTGGGTTTTTTGGTTCATTTTAGGAAGTCGAGGAATTGAAAGGACAGTAATAATGGATAAATCCAAAGGCGAACCAGTTATTAGTGTGAAAACTGCTACCACATCAAAAGAGAGAGTAAGTACAATTTCAATAGAAAAGTTATCTCTGAAAATAGATTTAAGCCAACTTTCCCTGTACCTCTGCAGAGTATTTGACTTGCATTTTGAAAATTGTGCTTGTTCTTTGTAAATAAGGGGATTTGGCTAGTAATATGACACTATATTGGTAAATGATTATGCCCTGTCTATACTACAGCTTTCTTCACTGCTACTTTAGGCAGAGTTGCACATATTTAATGGAACAAAGCCATTAAGATCTCATGGTGCCCCAGATGTGTAGTGTGGGGAGCAGTGGGTGTCACTGCACCTTTAAAGTGGTGTGGTTTGTGTTGTACCAGAGACAAAACTAGCTGGCAGACTCACTCTTCAAAAGTTGTAGCCAAATTATTGTTGCTTCCTACGGCTCTCTTCCTTCTAGTTCACCTGCAAAGTGCCTACAATTATTTGCCTCTCTGGTAAGGAAGGGGGGATGATAGTGGTCGTATTTGTGGGCATTTATCTTATCTGGTCTCTGGAAATGTAATCCAAACACTTTTTTATTCTGGTTCATGTATTACTTTTATTAAATGCAGAATACTAAGAGCCAGGATCGCAAGTCAGAGAGCAAGGAGAAACAAGATATTTTATCATTTGATAAAATCAAAGAACAGCGAGAGCGTGAGCGACAGAGGCAGAGAGAACGAGAAATCAGAGAAACGGAGAGACGCCGGTGAGCTTAGTGTCATCACTACCCTGAGCATCGGGAGCCCCCCACGCCCAGACTTGCACCTCACTGAGCTCCAACCAGCTGCACCGTGACCCCCTACCCCACCAAGCCCTACTCCCCCAGCACCCAGATCCTCCGCTGAGCCCCTCACACCCAGACCACCTTCACGCTGACCCATAACCACCTTCACCTGGAGTCCCCAGCGG
Organism: Gopherus evgoodei; assembly: GCF_007399415.2. Classification (NCBI taxonomy): domain Eukaryota; kingdom Metazoa; phylum Chordata; order Testudines; family Testudinidae; genus Gopherus; species Gopherus evgoodei. The sequence goes on from NC_044343.1 coordinate 6,784,545, forward strand.
AGTCCCTTTGCCCCTGCACCCAGAACCCCCCCCAAGGAACTCCTATGCATCCAGATCCCCCGAGCGCTTGGACCCCCCACTATGCTTCTTGTACAATGATCCCTCCCCCTGTGGCTGAAGAGCGATTGAGCCAGGATGTGGAGGAAGGGTTCATTACATGGGGAGCTGCTCCCCCTGTCCATCCAGTCCCCGTATATCCAGACTCCCCCCCCCCGCACCCAGAACCCCCATCCCACCAAGCCTCACCTTCTGCAGCCAGACTCTCTTCCCCCCCACCCCCCTTCCAGTGCAGAGCTTCCTGCAGCTGGGGGAGGTTTCTGGGGGTTGATCTGCCTGAACTGATGCACCCATGCTGCCAGGGAGGGGTGAGTGAGCACTGGTGCAGTTTCTCTTTGCTTCCCCACAGAAACCATTTTTCTGCAGGAAGCAAAGAGAATCTGCAGGGGGCATGTTTCTGCACATACACAAAATTTCTCCAGGAGTAAAATATGATGTCACTAAAACCTGACTGAACTATTAATTCAAATAATTCAGATTTGGCTCCTTGTTCTCATCACAAATTGTGTGCAGAAACGATGACTTTTTATGGGTTTGTGATTTATAGTAGTTTAGTGTACACTTTAACAAATTTATTTAGGCATAGTGGGTTCTATATTGTGCATTCAATATTTAGAATGCAGTGAACTGTCCCTAATGCACCAACATGAATCATTTGGTGTAATAGAGAGAAATTAAATGTATTCCTTCCTTGCTAATAGGGCAAAACTGGAATGTTTTTATGACTTTTTACCCTTTACTGCTATGCAAGGGACGAATTTTCAGAGAACATGTTACAGGATCATTTATCCTGCTTGGAAAAATATTTGCATTTACGTAGTAGCAAGAGATCATTACTCTGTGATAGCAGCAAAGTGTCCTGTGGCATCTTATAGACTAACAGACGTATTGGAGCATATGAGCTTTCGTGGGTGAATACCCACTTTACTGTTCTGTTGACACAGCCTGTTATGAAAATGACAATTTCTTATTGGAGCTATCTGTCACCTCATGCATAGTTACATTCAACTTTAAAGTTTAGTCTCCCATATCTTCGTCCATTGTTCTGGGTTTATATTTTTCTAGTGTTATTTTTTGCATGAGCTTTAATAGATTCGGAGGTAAATCTTTTGAATAGAAGCAGAAACTTTATTTGTTATTCAGTTAGGCATTTTCAAATTTTGCATTAAGCTTTGCTAAAATACCTTTGTTTTGACTTTGATTGTATTGAACTGTCACCATGAAGGACGAGTAAAGTTATTCTCTCCCTTCAATCGGGAAGTTGTATTCCTGCTGGCTTCTCTTCCAGAAGAATGTAAAGAGGAACATAGAACTCTTCGCGTTATGGGAAAGCATTTTCAAAACCGCTCCCTGGGAAAGGGGTGTTATCTCTACTAAATTCTTGCCTCTCGGCTCGTGTATATTGTTACTTTTTAAAAAACTATTTTAAGTGGCTGTGATGTTTGTTTAGTAGAAAATAACAAAGTCAGCTGGGTTGTGGGAGAAGATCTAGGAAGCCTTAAAAAGATGTCACTTGAAGGTGTAGGGTACTCTTCAAAACCAACAAACTGCTACTTTCCCTTTTCAGAGAACGAGAATGGCGAGAGCGAGAGCAGCGTATTCAAGCCATTCATGAACGGGATGAAAGACAGAGGCTTCAGAGAGAGCGCGACAGACTTGAATTTCAAAGGCAGCGGCTTGACAGAGAGCGTTTGGAGAGGGAGAGGCTGGAGAGGGAGAGGATGCATATCGAGCAAGAAAGGAGGAAGGAACAGGATCGGATACAGCGAGAAAGAGAAGAGTTGCGTCGTCAGCAAGAACAACTGCGCTATGAGCAAGAACGGCGATCGGCGATTAGAAGACCTTACGACACTGATGCAAGGTAAGTGATTGCGGTGAGATTCCAAATTGTAGAGTGTGTTTATAGCAGGAAGTTTAAGGTTGTAATCAGTGATTTTTTTTTATGCAATTAGTAAGAACTCTTCTTAGAACAGCTGCTAAACTTCTGAGCCCCACCACTGTTTCCAGCTTGGTTTGTTTATTTTATTCTAGTTAATTTGATGTTTTTAAATAAGCACAATCGGCAAAACACACAGATGTGTATTAATAAACTCAAAAAGCAGTAAATGCACATCCAAAGTAGATTACAAAACACAGTGCAGTCAAACAGCCACAGCAAATGATGTATTTCATACTTTCCTAAGGCATCCATTACCATGGAGTGTTAAGTGCAGCTGCATGAATTAAAGTTACATCAATGATTCTTGAGGAGAAGGAATTCTTTTCTCTCCCAGCTCTTTGAAGCAGCCTTTTATCTACCCCTACCTTGACCCGTAGAATGGTGGGAGTATCTTCTTCATTGGCATTAAAGCTGCTCTTTTCTAGGGAAGGCCCTGAGCATATTGTGTTGTTAAATAATAAATACATTCACAGTAGTCTCACGGGTAAGTATTTGAATTTCAGTGGATACATGTGGCTGCCAAATCCCCCCTGAAGTGCTGCAATTTTTCCAACAGCAGGCGTCCCTGTTTCTGCTTCCCTGCTAAGGCTGCAGTTGCTCCGGGAGGTTAACAGGCTGATTCCGATCCTGGGTTGGGTGGCAATAGGTCAGTTGGATCCTGGGGAGTAGGGTGGGTGGTAGTTGGGGTAGGCGTCTCAGCCGATGGCTTTATGCAGCCTGGCCTAGTAAGGATTGGGGCCTGGCTTTCTTCATGCCCACCTCTGACCCAGACTGACTGCTGCTGCGTCCTGGCGGGTGGGTAGAGGAGGGCAATGTTCTTAATGCGTGGCAATCAGGAGCCCCATCCCATAGTGATCCCCCACAGGTCCACTGTGGAGGAGGGATAGCTCGGTGGTTTGAGCGTTGGCCTGCTAAACCCAGGGTTGTGAGTTCAGTCCTTGAGGGGGCCACTTAGGGATCTGGGGCAAAATCAGTCCAGGGGAGATACTGCAGCTCTGGCTGGTAAGGAGCTGAAAGTGTGTATGAGGAGCCCTGGGTCAGGGTGAGACAGGATCCATCCCCCATTCCACTCCCCTCTGCCAGGGCAGGATCATCTCTCCTCTTTCCTCCCTCCCCCCTCACCCCCCGCTCCAAGAGGATGATCCCATTCTGAGCTCCATGCCAGCTAGTGCTGTGGTATCTCCCCCGGACCTGCTGGGGGAGCCGTGTGGCAGGCTGAGCTGGGGCTCCTAATTGTTGTGCGTTATCAGTGCTGCCCCTTCTCACTGCCAGACCCTCCCTGCCCCCACAACACACGTGCAGCTGAGTCCCCACTACCACCTCTCACCTGTAGGAAAAATCATGGTATTGGGCTGATTTCATGATTTCTGTGTGGTCCTTGAAATCTTGATTTACATATAAGACAAGAAGCATTTCAATCACTTGTGCCTTGCCAGCTTTTCACCTTGACTGTCTGTCTGTTTCTGGGGCAAGTATTCACAATAAACTTCAGTTTACATAGCTAGCTGAGTGCCCAGTGAGTTAAATTATATTGTTAGTGTCTTTTGCAATCTTAAGATTTTAGAACATGAGTTAATACAGTAGTGTATGATGTTAATTCCAAATGCATTCTTAACCAGGTACCCTGAACAATATTAATATTTGCAGTCCAGCCGCACACAGCTTTACAAATGATGATAGTGCTCTCAAATGTGTCTTGTCTGCTAGATATCAGTTCACCTTTGCAGAGTCTGTCTGTCTGGGACAGCTGCAGGCTGATAGAGGAATATCCGAGTGAGTTGCCTGAATTTAACATGTTCTGAAAGCGGTTTCATACCTATTTTTTTTGATGATATACCTGAAATCTAGTCATCTTGGGACAAATTCAACCCTGGTTTGATTCTGGTGAAGTGCTCTGGTGAGGTAGGGGGTATTACACCAGGGGTGAATTTTGCCCTCAGTCACCCACTCTTTTTGCCCTGCTCAGTCACCTACATTCATGCAGAAATAAAAAATTGCCAATTGGAAGCTGTGCTGCAATGCACATAATACCATGTGACAGCACTCAATTATTCCTTTGACTCCTACAGAAACTAGATTCTCAAGGGAAGTTACATGAGATGCTGTAGAAATTGTTGACTTGAATCATAAAACACAGATGTCAGAAGGATTAAAGTGTCTTTCCACTCTCATTTCAACATATGCTAAGATTAAGGTGTGTGCAGTATTGATACAATTAGCTTCTTTTCTGAAATTGAAATGAGAAGTCAGTTTGGCACTTCAGGGATTTTAATTATCATATCAAAAATATAACTATTGAATGTTCAGCTTAACCCACAGGTTGCTTGAAGTGAGACTTGGTTTAGAAAGAGCAAGATGGAAAAATTATTGCTTCACATGGTATTAAATGTGCACTTCCTTACAGGCGAGATGACTCATACTGGCCAGAGGCAAAGCGAATGGCGATGGATGATAGATACCATTCTGATTTTAGCCGCCAAGATCGCTTCCATGATTTTGATCACCGGGATCGTGGCCGATACCAAGACCATTCTGTGGATAGGTTAGTGATGTGGGTTTTCCTCCTGTATTAGCTGAAATTAAGAAAAGACAAAATATTTAGTATCATATCAGCTTTACTATTTGCTTATAAAATAGTGCATAAAAATTAGGTATTAGAACTTATGCGTTCTTATGGCTGTATGCGTATCTGCTGCTTGCAAGCTTGTGTATGTTACTTATGAAAATATTGTCAGATTTTGAAAAAATGTTGTTTGCCAATGTGAAACTGAAAAGCATAGTGAACTTGTGTAAAGCGTGGAAATAAGCACCACAAGGAAAGCCACTTTCTGTACTATCGCACAAAGCGTGTGTGGAAATCTAGAACATCTAGATAACAACTGTACAGGATTAGTACTCCTGATTCCTAGCTCCTTGGCACAAGAGTAATGGAACTGCCTTTGTTTTTTTCGCTCTACAGATATTGCTGTTAAGGGTTTTGTTTTGTTTTTAAACTGCATTTGACGAAGGAATTCGTGGGAGCTGTCCCACTTTGATTATTTTCCAGCTGTTCATGTTTGTGATGTTTGTTGTGTACCCTTTCTTGGTCCCTATCCTTCCTTCCTGTCAGATCTGATACAGAGCTATCACTTCAGGTGCTTTTGACACATTTTAGTGCCCCGGTATGTGTTTGTTTTGGTAAACCATTTTCTCTAATCCTAATATTATATTTCTAATGAAATAAGTATTACCACTTCCATACTTTACAGTGTAACAAATACCAGCATTCAATGTTGATTACTTCTTGGAAACCTCAGCGTAATTTAACTGGAAGATAACAACTCCATTGTTACTGAATTGCTCTCTTTTTTGCACCCCAGGAGAGAAGTTTCAAGGGCAGTGGCAGATCGAGATGGGCAGGTAGGTTAAGTTGAAACTCTTGCTTCATAAAAATGTGCATTTAGATGGCGCCTTTCATTTGGAAGGATCCCAGGGCGCACGGGACTTAAATGCAGCCGCCACTGGTATGAAACACAACAGCTGTTTAATAAACAACTGATTTCCCAGACTGAATGTGCAATGCATAAATCAGTTGCTAACTACAGTAGTTGTCATAGATTAGGAAAAAACGCATGTCTAAATGATTGAAGTTACCATATGGATTCTCTTTTTGTGACTAGTTGATGAAAAGAAAGTGTGTTCTAGTTATTGTGTCAGATGTATTATCGGTAAATATAACGTGTAAGGTAATTATTCTGGCACTCTTTCCATGAACAGCAAAGAACCCAGTGTCTTCAATGTAGCAAAATGGTTTATAGAAAATGCAAAGGTACCAAATGTAACCATGCAACAAATATCACTTTTTTAAAAACATTGAGGTAGGGGCTGGATTGGTACTTTGGAAATTTAAGAATTCTGATGCTTTACCAAAGTGAAAGAGTTGAACTGAGACTAGTTTATGTGAAGTTATTTGAACCTGGAGGAAAGAACTGAAGCAAAGGCAAATTGTTAAAGGGATTGGAGTAAAATTGCATTCCACAGAAATATTAATTCACAGAATGAGCCTTAGAGTAGTAAGGGAACCAGTGAAGAGTATTGAAAGTTAATTGAAGGAGAAAATGTTGCTCCAAGAGCTCACACAAAGTAGACAGTCATAGAGGGGCTGTGTGGAATCTTGTAAAAAAAAAAAAAAAAAAAAATGCTCTAGTGACTTGATAGGTTGTGGCACTAGCTAAAATCTGTTGACCAGCATTTACCAATTTGAGAGTTAGATTACAGCATTCCTGTGTGTCTTTCAGCATTATCCAGATGAGCGCCATGGAGTACCAGAACGTCACTCGCGGGACTCACGGGACAATTGGGCTGCCTATGGGTCTGACAGAAGAATAAGTGAAGGGAGAACGATACCTCCACAGTCCCGGTTAGTACATGTAAATGAGGACAGTCATTCACCAGTGCCATGCTCTTTGAAACATCAGATGAACTTTCTGAAGGTTCATAGTGGGAATCAGTTTTACAAGTGTAAATCCTCTCTCTGGATAGTTTCATCAAGGGTCTGTTTTCTTCTGGACGTGCAGTGAATTTACACGTAGCTCCCCTCATAGACTCATAGACTTGTTGGAGGATTCTCTGCAGCTTCAGGTCTTCAAACCACAATTTGAGAACTTCAGTAACTCAGATATAGGTTAGGGGTTTGTTACAGGAGTGGGCGGGTGAGATTCTGTGGCCTGCATTGTGCAGGAGGTTAGACTAGATAATCATAATGGTCCCTTCTTACCTTAAAGTCTATGAACAATCTTTCTAATTCGATTGTATCCACTGTAAATGTAGGATTTGCATAGATATAGTTTGGTAAATGATTTTAATAAGTATGTATGGGGTGTTGTGTTTGGCTTCACGGTTAGCTATCGAAGTGATAATGGACACACTTAGAAGGTTTCTTTCATTTTGTTTTTGTTTTGTTTTTTAAGAGATGGACGTGACTGGGGAGATCATGGTCGAAAGTTAGAGGGGCATCAAGATCGTTCATGGCAGGGCAGTGCAGATGGAGTGATGGGACGGGATCATGAGAGATGGCCAGGTATACTTGCTGCTTAATAGTGTGATTGTGGTTTTTCTAGGCGTTACTGCTGTTGAACTTTTAGCGATAGTTAAAACTCATACTGAACTTTAAAAGCATTACCAAGCAAGCAAAATTCTGGGAAGGTGTTTCTTTAAAAAAATGCTTTATTTTTATTTAAATGCTTTCCCTTTATTGTAGGTGCTGATAGAGGCATCCCTGGTCAGTCTGGAACAGGCCATGTGATGAATCGAGGAGCAATATCAGGGTAAGAAGCTTCTGTCAAAGAGCTTTTCCTTTACTTCCTTTCCCTCTGCATGTTGTAATTGAATCAGTTGAGTAATGTTTCCATGATTTTATCTGGTGCATTTTATTTCAAGAATAAAAATCATTAAAAAAATGTAAATACTGCAAAATCACAGCAATGTTACAAATTTGCAATGAAGCTTAAAACACACATTTTATAAAGTTTGACTTTGTTCCTAGGCGTGGAGGCTTCATGCAAAGTGGAAACCAGAGCCAAATAGTGCAGGCTAGTGGAGTGCCAGGAGCATTTGCAAACCAGGACAGAGCAAACAGACCCAGTGATCCCCGCTTCACCCATCGCTACTGACATTTTAAACTTTCTCTGAATGCAAGATGGTGACAGTGGTGAATTCTGTTACCCAGGGTCACCTTGAATTTATGTAATTAAAAATCTGCCATATTGTAATTGAAAACTATGTGAACTCATTTGCTTTTTTGTAATAAATGTGTTTTTGTTCAAACACCACTTAAGTTTCTGTTAATGAAACATTCCATTTTTCATAAACAATAAAATTAGTTTACAGCTAACGTTCTTCTTTGTTTTCATGGTCTTTGGCCATTCTGTATCACAAGAGCAGTAGAAAAAAATGTGAATTTAAGAACATAAGAGCGGCCATACTGGGTCAGCCCAAAGGTCCATCTAGCCCATTATCCTGTCTTCCTTCAGTGGCCAATGCCAGGTGCCCCAGAGGGAGCGAACAGAAGAGGTAATGATCAAGTGATACATCCCCTGTCACCCATTCCCAGCTTCTGGCAATTAGAGGCTAGGGACACCTCCCTGCCCACCCTGGCTAATAGCCATTGATGGACCTGTCCTCCATGAACGTATCTAGTTCTTTTTTGAACCCTATTAAGTCATTTACTTAAATCTCCAGCAAAGTAACCATTCCTCTGAAAGCACAAGGAAATTGTGTGTGTTGTGTATATCTGAGAGAGCTATGTATTGGTACAGTACACTTACAGCTTCTTCAGGTGAAGAAAAAAATAACTCCTGCTCTTAGGGTATTTTTGTAGCACCTTTAACCACAAGCAGGCCAGGACATCTGTTTCATTTCATCTGGAAGATGGTGCACAGTGCTCTCTACCCAAAGGAGTTTGTTCCCTTGCTGACTGCCGCATTAACTACACACATGCACAGCCCCCATTGTAGTTCTTGGGAGTGGCACATATCTGTAAGGGGCATTGAGCTCTGGAGACTTCCATGGATTGAATTGCCAGCATCTGCCTCTGGGTTTTATTGGAGATCTCCAAGTCAAATATTGAGCAGGCCTACTGCTCAGCAGTGAGACCTGATGAGGTGATGCTAATAGCCAAAACTCCCGTAAACAGGCGTGTCATCGCTGAAGTCAGAGGCTGATGTATTTTTCAGGGAACTTACGTGTCTGCAGGAGGAAAAAAGCTCCAAGTGCTTACAAGTAAAAACAAAAGCTAGGATGACAGTTCACATTCTAATTTCATAAGCCGTTAGCTCTAACACGCATGTGTTATATAGCAGGTCAGAATGGATGATTATAGGCCATACTAGCCTTGAAATCTGTGAATCTTGGTATGACTGAGTCACTCCTGCAGGGATGACTGAGTTAGCAGGAGTTACGAGACTGGTCGATCAGCGTCTCCTAACACTCAGTTGCAGAGAGCAAAAAACCCCTTTTCAGTTTCTTTGAATGAAAGAGAGAAAGTGGCCAATCTTTATATCTGAACTGATTCACCTTGGTATGGGGGCCAAGTTCACTGGAAGTAGAAACGAGGAGCCATATTGGAAAGTGCAATGGATGTTGCTCTTACGTTCTTCCCAGAGAATGGCAGTCTGAATACTGGTGGATATTCAGAGAGCAAGAAAGGTACGTCTTGTGAAAGCCAGGCCCTGTTCCTACAATTTGTTCTGCACAGGTGGGCACCTGAATGCTCCTTGAAGTCAATGGGATTTTCTGAGAGTGCAAGGATCAGATTGTGCAGGGCTAGTTGCAGGATTGGGGCATATTGCTAGTTTTATAAAGACAGGTCGAATGCAAGTCCAGGTTGATGTTGAGTGTTTGAGCTGAATATTTAACCTGTAGCCTAGGGCCTTCCTGCAGTAGAAAAAATTTCCCCTCACACGTGGTGAAGGGAGAAAATGACAATTACATTTTAGCCCTTTTCCAACCTTTAAGTCATCAGAGAAGAGCTAAATGGAAAAAAGTTAACTTTTTAAAACCTGCTCAAAATCTGTTGTAGTGGTGAGTTAGATCTTGAGAATACGGGGAACAGACCAGCTGTGTCACTGCAATTTACAATCTCATAGTGGTTTCTGATGTAGCTGGGGAAAAAACTAAATTCACCCAGGCAAGCGAAAGGGCTAATCATATAATTACAGACAAAATGTTTACACTTGCAGGCTAAAGCTACATTTCTCTCACTGTTCCACTAGGTGGCTCCATTTATAAATGAAGTGCAGTGGGTTTCCAGGTGGTACTGAATGACATTTTAAAGTGGAGTTTAATAATGTGCACCCACTTCTCCACGTTTTGAAGACTCGCTTTTCACAAACAAACCCAAGTGGTGGGTGCTTTTCCTTTACTATAACTACACTGTAAAATAATTGCACTGTCTAGATCAGTGGTTCTCAAACTTTTGCATTGCTGAACCTTTCACACAGCAAGCCTCTGAGTGTGACACTCCCCCCTCATAAATTAAAAACACATTTTTTTTTTATGCCTAACACTATTATAAATGCTGGAGGAGAAGCAGTATTTAGGTGTGGAGGCTGACAGCTGGTGACCCCTCCCCCCATGTAATAACCTCACAACCCCCTGAGGGGTCAAGACCCCCAGTTTGAGAACCTCTGATCTAGATCGTTCTAAACTCCTTGGGCCAATTTAATCCCTTAAAGGATTGACTTCTTCAGCTGGCCCTGGCTACAGATGTGTAAGCATGTGTGTAATGTATGTAGTTTTCTTAGGAATTTAATTTAAAATATCTCCACTTAAGTGGTACAGATGCAGATATATACAACTTTAATGTTGAAAAGAATGTAGAGGAATAGATTAAAAACTTTAAGCAACTGAGGTGGTTGGTATCCAAAGGGGGTGAAGGTGGGTGGGAGTGTCGATATAGATTCATGTATTCTGAGGCCAAAAGGTACCACTGTGATCATCTAGTCTGACGTAGAGAACTTCCCCAAACGGGTTCTGAGAGTAAATCTTTTAGAAAAAGCATCCAATCTTGACTTTAAAATTGTCAGTGATGGAGAATCCACCATGACTCTTGGTAACTTGTCCCAGTGATTAATTACTCTCACCATTAAAAACATAGACAAATTCAGAGTGAAAATAAGGCATATCTTCAATGTCCAGCCAATGGATCATGTTATACCTTCTCTGTTAGACTGAAGAGCCCAGTATTAAAGATTTAGTACTCACAGACCGTAATCAACTCACCCCTTACCCTTCTCTGTTAAACTAAATAGACTGAACTCCTCGAGTCTATCACTGTAAGGCATGTTCTCTAATTCTTTAATCATTCTTGTGGCTCCTTCCTGTACCCTCTCCAATTTATCAATATCTTTCTAGAATTGTGGTCACCAGAACTGGACACAGGATTCCAGCAGCAGTTGCACCAATGCCAAATACATAGGTCAAATAACATCTTTATTCCTACTTATGATTCCTGTTTATGCATCCCAGGATTGCATTACCAGTTTTGACCACAGCATCCCACTGGGAGCTCACATTCAGCTGATTGTCCACTATGACCCCTAAATCTTCTTCAGAATCCGTGCCTCCCAGGATAGAGTCCCCTATCCTGTAAGTATGGCCTGCATTCTTTGTTTCCAGAAGCAACCTGGTCTAGAGGGAAGTGAAGGCAGCTGCAAAAAATTAAAAAAATAATATAACAAATGGAAGAAAGGGAAAGTTGATCACAATGAATATAAATCAATAGTTAGGAATTGTAGAAACTTGATAAGGGAAGCCAAGGGACACAAGGAGACATCTATGGCCAACAGAGTTAAGGATAATGAGGAGTTTTTTAATTAACTTAGGAACAAAAAGAATCCTAACAATGGTATTGGTCCATTACAATACCATTGCATCTATTTTACCTATGCACCCACGAAAGCTCATGCGCCAATACGTCTGTTAGTCTATAAGGTGGCACAGAACTCTTTGCTGCTTTTACAGATCCAGACTAACACGGCTCCTCCTCTGATACTTTCAGGTGAGGCTCTCTCACATTCATGTGACTTCAGGAGCTAGAGCTTTAAGAAAAATGCCAAATATCGGAAGATTTGGCAACATTGCAACTGGGGCCAGCTTTTCAAAAGATCTCTGCTAAAAATGGCCAGGATTTCAGAAGTGTTCAGCTCCCATTGTGACTCTCAGGACCAGCTTTTTGAACAGGCTGATCTCTTCTGGAAAGCTGGTTCTGAAGTCCTTTTGATTCCTCCAAGCATACTTGAGTGGTGTCTCCGACTTGAACTGGTTCCTCTGCACAGCAGTGAATTTCATCCAGCCAGTGCTGGCAGCCTGCAGAGTAATCTCCTTGGGGTTGAGGGAGGGGAAACCCCATTGCTCAGATCATTTCAAACCAAACTGGCCAAAGCACTAGAGAAAAGAGCATGGGGAACGATCCTGTGCTGGCTTCGCTGGAGGGGAGTGGACAAGGTGACCCAATAAGTGTTTTCAGTCAGCGAATCCCATGGGTAAGAGCAAGATGAGCTGATGTCACAGAGTACTGGAATCAGTTTGAAGAGAGAGGGTGAAGTAGTAAATGAAAGCGCCACAGGAACGAAGTATATGGACCATCATACTGTTTTACATTCACACAGCACCTTTCCTCCCGGGATGTGCTGCCAGCTACCTACACATGGGCTAGAGGACAGCCACAGCAGCAAATCTGGTAAGAAAATGTGAGGTTTTGGCCCAGGACACCTCTGGTAGAAGTGCCAGGTGGATATGTAGGGCCTTGTAATAATAACCAGAGGGTTGAGTGGATTTCCTGCCAGTGGATCATGCTGGCGGGTCAAAGAATAGCAGGGCCAGCCCCATGCCCCCTAAGTGCTAGTGGGCCCTCACTACGCCACAAACCCAGCGTTCCACGCCAACCTCCTTGGTGTGCAACCCAGGTACCCGTAAGGGGTAGTGACTAGGCAGGGGCTGGCAATCTATGTACGTACTTAAGCCAAGAAACCGACCTCGGCCCCATCCAATGTTGATGTTGGGCAAGGAGAGAAAGATGATGACTAAGCAGAGAATCATTGACCAAATCAAGTCATCCTGCAAGGTGGTATCCCAGCAACCATAGTGCTGCTGCCTCCTGCACTTAGCTGTGGGGACTGGGAATACAGGTCGCCTGGTTTGCGCTGGTTCTGATACCTCAGTTTGTCTTTCCGGCCCGTTTTCCTGGACAGCAGAGTCATAAGCTGCTGAGAGCCTTCGCAGGACCCCCCATCTCTTCTAGCCATGCTCTAGTCAGGACTTTCTCCCAGTAGCCATATAGGAAGGGCAGACCCACAGGTTGAGAACTCATGCTCTGCTCTAAACTCTTCCTACAGGAACTATTCCCGCTGTTGAACTGGTTCCAACTCCCTTCCATCCACAGAGTTATTGCAGGAAATGTGTCAAAGTAAAAGAAGAAAGCAGATGCTGACACCAAAAACGATTCAGCAGGTTTCCTTTGGTTTCCTATTACAACTATCTCCTGGGGCTTCACCTACACCTGTAACGTTTCCATTCCATTGACAACGATATTACAGTGCAGTTGTAATTGCTCCATAGTTAAGGTTGCATTAGTGAATTTCAGTCTGTTGCTGGAAAGAATGCTGACTATCTGGTGTCTTTGAGTGAGGGTCGGTAAAATGAAAAATGGCCCAGAAGCTTTGGCTAATTGTGGATTTTCTGGCGTATTAGGGGATGCAATTTGAAGTTCTGGAACATTTATAATAAGCTGAGGAAAAACAGATGTCTTGGAAATTTTTTCTGGGGAGCAGCTCACTTTTTTTTGAACTCCTTTTGCAAGAAATCTAATGTACTCTGAGATGCTCTCCTTTGATCATATTGCTGCTTCTCATACACTCCTTCCTAAAGCATCACTTTGGCATCAGGAGTGTTTGTTTGATAACGTTTTAACTATAATGGCAACAGAAATGCAAAAATGATACACACATTCCACCCCCAGCTTCATCGCTTACCCTCCAACACAAAACCTTAGCAGTATGAAGGCAGAATAACTGCCCCAGGGCATGGAATGTGTGACAGTCAGATGTGCTGATCTGTGGATATCAGTGATAGAAAAGCATAGCAAGTCTCAACATTGGGCATCAGAGCATGAGTGGGATGACACTGGCATAAGTATTGCTTTTGGGTACGTGTTGGAGATGGAAATGAAGGGCTTGGGAGGCACTGGAGTTTGTTCTGCACAGAGGTGTAAGCAATATGAAGGTGGAAAGGAATGCATAAATCTTTCCCTCAGGGGTGGTGGGTAAAATAGGCCAGGTCCTGGCCCCGGCCCATGCTCCTCTTTCTCCCCCGAAGCTGGTGGGGGCTCAGCTCCGGTCAGAGGCCAGCAGGCAGCTGGGGCCAGCCAGCAACCTGGTGGTGTGGCCAGCACTGGGGTTCACGGGTTTTTTCCAGGACTCCTCTGGCCTCGGAACTCTGGTGGATGACGGGGGCGGTAGGAGCAGGGCCTGTCTGAAGGGGTAGGGCCTTGAGGTTAGTCTCCCTGAAGGAGGGGCTCACACACTGCCCATGCTTTCTCTTTAACTTATTTCCATACTTCTAAGGTTTTGGATGGATGGGTATGTGTGTCCTGCTGTCCCCAAACTCTCACTATATGTACCTTTTGTTTACAAATATATATTGATCGTTGCCTGTCAGGTTCACTCCCTCTGGGGCACCTGGCATTGGCCACTGTCTGCAGACAGTTTACTGGGCTAGATGGACCATTGGTCTGACCCAATAAGGCTGTCCTTCAGTCATGATCTGGTTTGTTGTCTATTCCTGGCCTAACAAATCCCAGTCCTCACAGTGTCCTTAGGACTGTTTCGCAGTGCGAACACAGCCAAGGCCTGGTTATCAAAGGTGCTGAACCAGTTGGAAACTCAGGCCATGGTGTTCAACACACTTGAAAATCAGCCACTAGTAGCTGGGAACTCAAAGCTGCTCCCAAAATAGCACGAGTCTGTGTAACTGACCCCAGTGGAGTAAACAGATTTGAACCCAAGACTTTCAGAGCTGAATGAGCCTCTGTTGCACCAGCTAAAAGACACTATCTGCTAATGGAGGCAGCAGCAATCATAAATATTTTATCTGTACTAGCCATTAGAGGGAGACACAGAGTAATTCCCCTAGTATAAGAAGACCTAGTTTTATATGATGCTGCTCATCTGTAGATCTCAAAGCACTCTCTCTCTCTTTCTCATGGATGCTCTGACATCCCAACATCAATCTCTCCTACTCCTGGGCTTCCGCCATGTTCAGTTAAAAACAACAAATGCATAAAAACTTCATCCTCTAAGCATAAAATCCATAAAATTGTTCTTAGGATTCTCCCTGCTAGACCTCCTCTCTTGCTGTGCCTGGTTCAAACCGTTTCTTGTATATACTCTTGAGCTGGAGCTAATGGGATTTGCCTGGTGAGCCAGCAGAAATATCTCTGCATCCTTGAATAGAGCCCTGAGATCCTGACCCTTTGGGCCTCCATGCTGATGTTTCAAAGGGCATGATGTGCTCAATCCCATGGTCTTATCTTCTGACAGTCCCAGCTGGTCGGGCAACCTGTCGGTGAAAGCCAATAGCTGAGGCTTCAGAGCAAAGCGAATCCCCTCCCACACACATACTGATGCTCTTGGCTAATAGTGCAGGTATTGCTGTATGTCGGGGGTCGGCAACCTTTCAGAAGTGCTGTGCTGTGTCTTCATTTATTTACTCTGATTTAAAGTTTCGCCTGCCAGTCTTACATTTTAACATTTTTAGAAGGTCTCTATCTATGTCTATAATATATAACTAAACTATTGTTGTATGTAAAGTAAATAAGGTTTTTAAAATGTTTAAGAAGCTTCATTTAAAATTAAATTAAAATGCAGAACCCCCCAGACCTGAGTGCCACTGACAATCAGCTTGCGTGCCGCCTTCGGGACGCCTGTCATAGGTTGCCTACCCCTGCTGTATGCAGAGAGGAAAGACCTGCCAGAAGTGACTCCATCATCAGCTTATGTATCCAGGACTTTGGCTGTGCTTATCCTAACTGGGATGGTTCCATCCTCTGCATCTGCTTACATCACGAGTAGGCAGGATACACATACCTTTATGGCACGGGCAGGTGCTATTTCCACCACCATCCTCCCTTGAGAGGTAACTGGGGTTTCCATTGGGGACTTCATTGGGCTCCTGCTAAATGAGGCCTCTAAGGAATGTGATACCCTGGACAGGCAACCCCCAGTAGTCAGCCCTGCCTATAGGAGGTTGTGGCAGCCCTGTTACTATTGCAGTCCCCCCCTCCCCCAGCCCTGGGCTTTCCACTGCTAGAGTCCCTGGCATGATTTACTTTAGCAGGAGGTGGTGTAAAGTGCAGAGAATTTAGCCCATTGCTTTAGCTCAGAGAGGAAAGATGAGTTTAGGGTTAAGGGACTGGGATGCAGGAGTCAGGGGTCAATTCCTGGCTCTGCCATAGACTACCTGTCTGATAGACTCATAGACTTTAGGGTCAGAAGGGACCAATATGATCATCTAGTCTGACCTCCTGCACAAAGCAGGCCACAGAATCTCACCCATCCACTTCTATAACAAAGCCCTAACCTATGTCTGAGTTATTGAAGTCTTCAAATTGTGGTTTGAAGACCTCAAGCTGCAGAGAATCCACCAGCAAGTGACCCATGCCCCACCCTGCTGAGGAAGGTGAAAAACCTCCATGGCCTCTGCCAATCTGCCCTGCAGGAAAATTCCTTCCCAACCCCAGATATGGCGATCAGCTAAACCCTGAGCATGTGGGCAAGACTCACCAGCCAGCACTCAGGAAAGAATTCTCTGCAGTAACTCAGATCCCATCCCATCTAACATCCCATCCAAGACCACTGGGCATACTTACCTGCTGATAATCAAAGATCAGTTGCCAAAATTGAGCTATCCCATCATACCATCCCTTCCATAAACTTATCAAGCTTAGTCTTAAAGCCAGATATGTCTTTTGCCCCCACTACTCCCCTCGGAAGGCTGTTCCAGAACTTCACTCCTTTAATGGTTAGAAACCTTCGTCTAATTTCAAGTCTAAACTTCCTAGTTTCCAGTTTATACCCATTTGTTCTTGTGTCTACATTGGTACTAAGCTAAAATAATTCCTCTCCCTCCCTAATATTAATCCCTCTGATATATTCATAAAGAGCAATCATATCTCCCCTCAACCTTCTTTTGGTTAGGCTAAACAAGCCAAGCTGATCTTGAGTGAGCCATTTAATCTCTCTGTGCTTCAACATCACCATCTGTAACAACTCTTCTGTTTGCTGTCTTGTACCTTCAGATTGTGAAATCTTTGGCAGCAAGGGCAATCTCTTCCTGTGTTTATACAGCCCCTAGCACAATTGGGATGTCATCTTGGTTGAGGTCTCTTGTAATATAAATAATGAGATTCTCAGTGACTCCAGATGATCCGATCAGACTGCTGCCTATTGTGCATACAGCAAGAAGGGATATGATTGCTTTGGGCTGGGACAAGGGGAATCTGCCAAGGAGGAATGGGATGAAATTAGGTTGAATATCAGAGGAAACCTCTCGACAGCCAATTCTACTAGTCTGTTGGGGAAAACCTCCCAAGGGAAGTTCCCTGGGACTTTAGACCAGCCAGCTGTCTCTGTTCCTATCGATCTATGGTACTTCCATGGCCTCTATTCCCATACTCTGTGTGTATGTCTACCTTGTGATAAAAGCGCAAACACAGCTGTGGCTGGCCCAGATCAGTTTATTCAAGTTTTCAGGGTTTGGACTGCAGCCTTGCAGTGTAGACATTTGGGCTCAAACGAACCTGGGCTCTGGGACCTTCCCCTCTCATTGGGGGGGAAGAAGGGTCTCAGACCCCAGTCTCCAGCCTAAGCCTGAATGTCTACCCTGCAGTTTTATAGCCCCACAGCCCAAGCCCTGCAAGCCAGAGTTGGCTGACCCAGGCCAGCTGCGGGTCTTTCACTGCAGTGGACAGACCTATCTTCTGAGTACCTCACATACTCTTAGAGAAGAGCTATGCTGGCACTCTACAGACACACAGAAAATCTAAGTCCCAGGTCCTCAAAAGCATATAGGGTCTTAAAGGATGCCCTAGGATGGTCTTGGAGGTAGACAGGGAGTCGGTGTAGGGGATTGAATCCAACTCTCCCAATTCCCAGCCAAATGTTCAAATCCCTGAACAATCCTTCCTCTCTGTCAACAGGACTATTTCCATTAACTCCAATGGGCTTTGGATCAGGAGATGTAGGGGGGCGAGCTTTTCCTGGTTAGAGTACATGAACCTGCTGCAGCTCTTAATTTCTGGGACTGGTGGAACTTCTGCTAGGCTCCTTTCTGGCCACCAGATGACAGCACAGATCAACAAATCCGGTTCCCCCTGTGCCGCAGGATTGCTGGGTTACCATTTTGCTGCTCTTGGAATAGCTGGAAGAAACTCAAATTCTTTATTTCTACCCACGTCACCTTTTAAGACCTCTCTGAATCTGTTTTGCCTGTGGATGAAATGCACTTCCTTAACCTTCTACCCCAGGATGCTAGAAACTCTCCCGGCCCTGGGGTGATGGAGCAGCTTTCTCCCTCGCCTGGGGTTACTTCAAGGCATGGAGGTTATTTTCAAGACTTTCCAGCGACAAACCATTTATCTCTATTTCTGGTGTTTCTGCAAGACATTTTGCAATTTTGCTTGTTTTTCAGCTGCCCCCGGGCTTGGCAGCCCTGTGAGTCATGTAGCTGCCACTGGCTGAGCCATAGAGCGTGAGGGTTCTGTCTCAGGCTCATGAATCTCCGATCCGGGGAGTTATAAAGAACCGCAGCAACAAATAACCACAGAAAAATACTTTCCCCCTGATCCATTTTTCAGCCTTCCCGTTGTCTGCACTTGACTAGATCATTTAACATGTGGGTGGTTGCTTTTTCCCCCTTACACCAGAAAATTCCACCAAGTAACCTCTAAATCTTGCTCTGTAAACTTGCAGTTTTTGTCCTCTGTGCACAGAAAACAGGATAGTTTGCTCTTTCAGAGCAGGATCTGAGTGGCTTTTTTTGTTTATGTTTGTCTTTGCTGCTATTAGTTTTAAATTCAATCCCACACCATGCAATTTCTCCAAACTCCAACAATGCAATATTGATGCCAGGCAGTGGGCCAAGGAAGTTGTGAGGAATTTCAGAGCCTGATTCTGATCTCACGCTGGGGTTCACCTTGGTTGTAACTCCACTAGCTTCAGCAATGCTAGTCCTGATCAGCACCAGAGTGAATGAGATCAGCACCAGGCCTTCTTTTTCGTGAGCGCTGTATTTTTTTGCTGGGGATGGAGAGCTCTTGATCGCTTGCCTCTTTGGAGTAGGGCAAAGGGGAGCTTTCCATATGCACTGGTCAAGGATGATGCACTGTGGATTAGTAAAGTAGAGTAAGGTTATGTGGCGCTAGGGCACAAGCATTCTACAAATCTGTACTAGCTTGGCAGTGTGATAGCATAACTAGGGACTTTTAGCCTTTATCCCTCCATAGTTATCTGCTTCTCTCATAGCACATCGTGTCCAGTGCAGCATTGTGATCCGTGTGGTATATTTCCTAGTATTCTTACCCTTCCTGGTCTGAAATGTCCTAAGCAATGGGAAATCCACCTATTCCCACAGGAGATTATTCAATTCCACTTTATATTCAGGTTCTATTTATTCATGATTAATAAAGTTTTAAGAAGTGATTAATAACAGGTATAAGCATGTTACATACATGAACAGTGTTTGTTCTAGATCAGAGGTAGGCAACCTATGGCACGTGTGCCAAAGGCGGCATGCGAGCTGATTTTCAGTGGCACTCACACTGCCTGGGTCCTGGCCACCGGTCCAGGGGGCTCTGCATTTTAATTTAATTTTAAATGAAGTTTCTTAAACATTTTAAAAATCTTATTTACTTTACATACAACAATAGTTGAGTTATATATTATAAACTTATAGAAAGAGACCTTCTAAAAAGATTCAGATGTATTAATGGCGCACAAAACCTTAAATTCGTGTGAATAAATGAAGACTCGGCACATCACTTCTGAAAGGTTGCCGACCCCTGTTCTAGTTGGTTAGAAATAGAGTTGGTTGGGATTTTTCAACAAAACATTTTTCATCAGAAAATGCCAATTTGCCAAGACCAAAACTTTGCACAGGAGCATGTTGATTTTGATGAATGCTTTTTGTTTTGAAGAAAAGAACAAAAAATTGAAACTGTCCTGTTTTGACATTTTTTGGAATGAAATATTTCAATTTGCAGCTCACAGTTTCATTTAGAAATGTGCATTATTTTACATTAGTGTTTTTTAAATAAGAACATTTTAGGTCTGAACAAAACGTTTCCAATTTATTGAAATGAAACATTTCAATTGATGTAAAAAAAAAAGTCTGGATTTTTGGTTCATGAAAAATTTCACGACTGTGGCTTTTTGAGATGGAGAAAAATTCTGAAAGCTTGACATTTTTCATGAGACTTTTCCTGACTTGCTCTAGGTTTAAGCACATGTGTAGAAGGTATTATAGGTGGCTATAAGCCATACTTAGCAGCAGTTTAACAACTCTGTTGGGCTCAAACAATCTATCCGGTTGATTAACCATTTATTAAAATATTCATAATTTATTAGTCCTCTATATTTGTAAATGGAACCCTAATATACAGTAGGATCTCTTATTTAATAAATGAAAGATCCCTGTCCCAGGAGAGTATTACACTGTAGAAAGCAAGGTCTGTCACTGCGTTTGTAAACTGTTTGGGGCAGGCACCTTCCTGTTTTATGTGTGTATAAAACCCCTGGCACAATCTGGCTCCGATCCTAGCTGGGGGTCTCTGGTTGCTACTGTAATACACATAATGATTATTTATGCTGTCCCATAGCACAGGAGATTGCAGCATTTGATGACCTAGCTGGCAGGTTACATTTTAGATGAAATAAATGGAAGAACATCTTCCTATGGAGTACTATTAGCTATGGCATTGACTACAGGAGCAGTAAGTCAAATGCTGGGACCCGATTTAAAGAAGGGCTGGGTCATTTTTGGATCAATAACAACATTTGTAGTTATGCAGAGCAAGATAAGGGCAATCGAATCTCAAATGAGGGAATCTTCATCCCCTGCTGTCTGCATGCTCCCAGCCATGAACTCACAGGCAGCAAACACTGGTGAAAATCCTTACTGTTTGGCTTTATTGTCTGCAAGGCATGAGATTACAAAGCTCCAGGAATCAGACAAGCCTCCCCAGTCACTGACAAAGTGGCTCGGTTGGAAAAGTCGTATGATTGTGCTGCACTTTCCCAGATGTGGGTCTCTATCCAAAAAAACAAGAGAGCGTATTGCCGTCCGCAGCAACATCTTGGCTCTTACGTCATACTAGAATAAGAAAACGGCAGCTGGAAAACAGCCTGGCAGGTGGCAAATTGTGATCACAGCTACTGAAAAACTAAGAATTGTGCCCATCTATTATGGGGATAACAATCCTGACCTCCTTTGTAAAATGCTTTGAGATCTACTGAGGAAAAAGCACTGGATAAAGAGTAGGGATTATTTATTGCTATTATATTTGTTCCCCTAGCTCCTCTTCTTTCCGTGCCCTTTTATGCCATCACTGCTGAGCTGATGGTGGGGAATCAAAGAGGTAGATGATAATATAAATTTACAAAGTGATGATAATTAATAAATGATCATTGTCATTGTACATGTTATGGAATTGAATCTACTACTCTGGCAAGAGAAGCAAATAGGCTGCTTGGACCCTATGTCTCACTCTGCCAGTGACTTCAGGCCAGTTACTGTCACTGATCCGTGCTCAGTTTCCCCTATGTAAAATGTGGCTCATACTTATAAAAACATAAGAATGGCAATACTGGATAAGACCCAGTATCCTGTCTGCCAACAGTGGCCAATGCCAGGTGCACCAGAGGGAATGAACAGAACAGGTTATCATCAAGTGATCCATCTCCTGTCTCCCATTCCCAGCTTCTAGCAAACAGAGACACCATTCCTGCCCAGCCTGGTTAATAGCCATTGACGGAGCTATCCTCCATGAACTTATCTAGTTCCTTTTTGAACCCTCGTGATTAAATCCCCTGGCTTCCTATTTGCCATTATTCTGAATTCAGAACTTCCTGCCCAAAAGTACAGTTCCTACCCATTGAGCTACAGGAAAATCTCTATTAGCTGTTTGTCAGATAGGACCTATGACCCATTTCATAGATTCATAGACTCTAGGACTGGAAGGGACCTCGAGAGGTCATCGAGTCCAGTCCCCTGCCCTCATGGCAGGACCAAATACTGTCTAAACCTTCCCTGATAGACATTTATCTAACTTACTCTTAAATATCTCCAGAGATGGAGATTCCACAACCTCCCTAGGCAATTTATTCCAGTGTTTAACTACCCTGACAGTTAGGAACTTTTTCCTAATGTCCAACCAACCTAAATCTCCCTTGCTGCAGTTTAAGCCCATTGCTGCTTGTTCTATCATTGGAGGCTAAGGTGAACAAATTTTCTCCCTCCTCCTGACGACACCCTTTTAGATACCTGAAAACTGCTATCATGTCCCCTCTCAGTCTTCTCTTTTCCAAACTAAACAAACCCAGTTCTTTCAGCCTTCCTTCATAGGTCATGTTCTCAACACCTTTAATCATTCTTGTTGCTCTTCTCTGGACCCTCTCCAATTTCTCCACATCTTTCTTGAAATGCGGTGCCCAGAACTGGACACAATACTCCAGTTGAGGCCTAACCAGCACAGAGTAAAGCGGAAGAATGACTTCTCGTGTCTTGTTTACAACACACCTGTTAATGCATCCCAGAATCACGTTTGCTTTTTTTGCAACAGTATCACACTGTTGACTCATATTTAGCTTGTGGTCCACTATGACCCCTAGATCTTTTTCTGCCATACTCCTTCCTAGACAGTCTCTTCCCATTCTGTATGTGTGAAACTGATTGTTCCTTCCTAAGTGGAGCACTTTGCATTTGTCTTTATTGAACTTCATCCAGTTTACCTCAGACCATTTCTCCAATTTGTCCAGATAATTTTTAATTTTGACCCTGTCCTCCAAAGCAGTTGCAATCCCTCCCAGTTTGGTATCGTCTGCAAACTTAATAAGCATACTTTTTATGCCAACGTCTAAGTCGTTGATTTCATAGAGTTTAAAGACAGAAGGGAGCATTAGGTCAGCTAGTCTGACCACGTGTATACCACAGGCCATTACATTTCTCACACATATCCTATAATGATCCCAATGACTTTAGTTAAACTGAAATATTTTGGTCTTCAGGAGACTACACTGTAGTGTATCATAGGCAAAGCTCAGGAGAGACCACAGTGCCAGCAGGACATGAAGCCTCTGCAATGGCTGAGAATTGACTAGGTTGGATATACCCAAATGATCCCAGCAGGCAGTCCACGCCCCATGCTGTAGATGAAGGTGAAACTCGCCCGTGGCCCCTGCCAATCTAACCTGGGGGGAAATTCCCTCCTGACTGCAAATCTGGTGATCACTTAGACCGTGAGCAAGACCTATCAGCCAAGCATCTAAAAGAGGGGATTCTTTGTACCACCTCTGGAGCACTTGTCCAGCTTGTCCTATATCCAGTTTCCAACTGTAACCAATCTCTGATGCTTTAGGGTGAAAAATTCCTTCCTAACCTCTATAGATGACTGGCTGAAGCGGTGAAATGTAACATTTCTTTGTACATATTGTCTTAATGCAGAGCTACAAGTATTATGAGCATGCTGAGGGCAATGCAGGCAATCATATCCTCCCAATGACCCATGAAGGATGGGGTTGAAGAGTGGGATTAATAGATTTACAGATTCCAAGACGAGAAGAGAATGTGACAACAGGCCAGCCTGACCTGCCGCACACGCAGGCACAGAATTTCTCTCAGCTGCTTTGTTAAACACATATAAATGTTCATATGTAAAGCTCTTTAGAAGAATAAAGTTCTTTTACTATAATGTTACCATGCCCTTTTGTTGCTTGTATATGAGTGTTTATGCCACTGATCTATGTGATACAGACATAATTTTTGCTTTCAGTTACATGTTTTCATTATTGCATTATTCTGTACAATGGTACCAATTCTGCTATCAGAGGGGCCAGGCTCTGCTTTCATATAACCTGCCTGAGGGTGCATTTGTCCCAAGGTCTTGTCATCCAGTGTGATATTTATATACATGGTATTCCTGTATATCTCATCATAGGTATGCTCTCACTCTCAGGCTTCAGGGCTGATTTATTCACAGGTCAGGTAGGGATTCCTCTCCCTTCCCCATCACCACTTCTATGGACAGTGTTGCATCATTGGGGTATCATGCAGCTTCTTGTTTTTCTGGGCACCGATGGCAGAGGATCCTTGCCTTGCTGGACAACTGGTCTGACCAATACAATGATTCTTAGGTTCTTGTATCATCTCTGAGGGGGAATTTCACGCTGGTGTGCAGAGCCAGCATCAGGTTTAGCCACCCTTTAAGACCTACTTAAACTGCAGTGAGCCCTATGGGTCTGAGTGGGATGTTAATGGTCCTTGCTCTTGCCCTCCACATAGGGGTGAATTTCACTCTAAATGATGACAAGGTAAGTGACTTGGTGTGGCTAAATTCTGCTTTTACGTTCCATGGGTGTAAATGTGGCATAATTCCACCGAAGCTGATGGAGTTACTCTGTATTTACACCACCATAACAAAGCAGAGAATATGTCCATTTGCTTTTTAACCAGTCATATGCTCTTCCCAAAGTCCTGTTTTACAATACTCAGGTGTTTTGCTACTGGCTTCCCCTGCTATGGATATGGTCTGAAATTCATTTACTTGCCGATCATACTTTGTCCATTCCCTTATAGAAGAACTGGGCCAAACTCTTTACACTAATTGAAGTTGCAAATTACAGGGGAATTTTTCTTTTTAGGCATTTTGTAAATGATGACAGAGGAGCATGAATCTCTTTCAGGAGCAAGGAGACTTGCCTGACTTTTAAAACATTGATGTTTTGTTTCGTTTAAAAAAATATATTGTATTTCATAACCCACCTGCTTTAAATTGCTTTTCTTGTTTTCCTAATGTGTGTTTCCCTGGATGTTTGCACATCTTCTGTTTGCCTTCGATATGGGAAAAAGTTTAAGTCAATAAGGTTTGATTTGATTTGTAAGTAATGCTGGGGTTATGCATTATCACACAGTCACAGAACTCTGACTCCCTGTCTTGCCCTCCAGACAGACATGACAGGCCAGACACATGACATGAGCAGAGGAGAAAAATTAAAATAACTTTGAGGGAAGAGCATAGAACTTTATCCTGTACCTCTGTTTAGCCCACAAACCACCAGGAGCTTGTGAAATAATTACCTTAGACAGATAATAAAACATCCTAGGGCAAAACTAAGGTACTTAATATACTGCCCAAGTCAATTCCCCTTATTTCTGCTGTCCTTCTGCTTTTAATAATGGCTTAATGAAAAATTCAAAATTAATTGGAACTGGCACTAGACAATCACATGGCCCAGCGTGGGCTGCCTAGCTTAAATATTTCATCACCCACCTTCTCTGCCACACTTTCTGCTTCCACGGGCTGGGATGTTGGCCCTTTCCCCAAAATTAAGCCCCCTATAGCAAGGGCTGGTGGAAGACTTCTTGCAGGCAAAAATAAACAAAGCTCAGCAACTAGATCTGAGTGTTTTCCTTCCACTGCGATCTTTCCCTCTCTATTTAATGATACACATCCAAGGCCCAATTGGAAAGAGGAGGTCTAAAAATAAACAGGAGCTGTCTGAAAGGTATTTGTCAGTTGTCAGGCTGCCACATAGGCTAGAAGAATGAATCAGATGAAGGAGCTGACAGCAGACAGGCTCCTTTGAAATGAGAGTGCTTTGTGCTTCCCCTGGCACCCTCTGGGCAAGTGGTGCTGGCCACAGTGTTCAGACTTGGTGGTGTATGGGGAGGGATTCAGCTCTGATCCATGTCAATGAGAGGCTGTCCTTTGACATCAGTGGGAAACGGATCAGTTCTGACTCAAGTCAAGTGTATGGCTTTACACCAAGGGTGAATTTGGCCCATAGAGTGAAATTCACCCATTACAGAGGCGATGCACCAGGCCCTCTGCATGGGGGTGAATTTTACTCCTAGATCCATATTTTGGCTGTTAAGTCAGGGGTTGTATTTTCAGAGCTGCTGAACACCAGCAGCTCCTATTGACTTCTGGACTCCTGGTGTCAAGATAAGATGTTAGCTGCCTAGCTTTAGGCACCCAAATTAGAAAAGCTGGCTTTAACTGCTCTGTGCCTCAGTTTCCCCTTTTGTAAAATGGTGATCTTATGCTGACTTTACTTGAGGACCTGCCTTTGAGGCTGTTGCCGAGCTTATGATATTTGTAAACACTTTGAAACCCTCCAGTGGAAGACACCACTGCAGTGAAAAGTGCTGTTATCGTTTTATCCAAGGTGCTAATAATAGCCGCCCACCTCCCAGATAGGTTTTCATTACCCCCATTTTACAAAAGCGGAAACTGAGGCACAAAGCTGTGATGTGACTCACCCACAGATACACAGTGAGTCAGTACCACAGCTGTCAATAGGACTCCGGCATCCTGACCCCCATCAAACCATGATCCCTAAATTATATTGGCCAGATTTGCAAACATGCTCAGCATCCAGCAACTTCCATTGTCTTCAGTGGGGATGGTGGGAGTGATTCTCCATTGTTCTTAATGGGGGGTTGGGATTTTCCATTGGGCTCAAAGGGGAGAGGGTGTGTGTGTGGAGGCGGGGGGGGACAGATTCTCCATTGTTCTCAGTGGGAGCTGCTGGGTGCTCACCATATCTGGAAATCCGGCCAGTTCATTTAGGAGTATAAATGGGAGCAGAACTCCTTTGAGAATTTGGCTGTGTATAATAAAGCAAAGTCTTTGAAGACAAATGGCTTGCAGTACTTTGGTCAAAAGACACTATTCTGGATACAAAAGAGGGTCCATGGAGAATTATTCATGTAATATGGCTGCAGGAAATTGCGTACAAGATAAGAACGTGACCAGATCTTTTTGAAAAAACACGACTTCCTTATCTAGATGATCTTTGCTCTAAAGTATTCTCTTCCACATCTGCCACCAACTGCCCTGATGAACATTCAATTATAAATGACTCCTATCGCTGACTACTTCCTCTGTCATAGTGGTATATTTAGATTTAGGAGGGGACAGTTTGTTACCATTGGTATTTAGATTACAGCTGTATGAATAATGGATTTTTCAATTTGTCGGTAATTTGGTACGTCATTTTGAACTGAAAATATCAGAATGTTTCCATTTGTTTGGATATTTTTTAGGATTTTTTTTGTTAACTTGGAACAATCTGATGAAGCTAAATCAAATTTGCAACATGTTTTGATTTCACCAAATGTGCATTTTTCTGCTAAAAAAAAGTTTGGGCAGCAAAATTTCCCCCTTCTCTGGTTTAGGTCTCTATATTGTTTGAAGTGCTCACGTGCATTTTTTTCTGCAGCCTTGTGATGCTGTCATTTCTCATGTGCTAAGAGGACTTGGAGAGATCATTACTCAGATGAACCACCCTCCAGGAACAGGAAGTAGTGCTGATGAACTAGCATGTGGCATTTATCTTGTTGAGTCCACATGGTGGTGTTAGGAGCACAGGGTGACACACAGCCTATGCACCTGGTGAATGTCACTTATTCAGTGTACAGTGTCTCAGCTGAGATGTGAAACAAAGAACATTGTGGTTGTTTAAGATTCCATTGCACTTTTCATATGGGATGAGGTATTAATTAGTTTTGAAGTCCTGCCCAAATTTCCACATGTCTAATTACATACTCTGCCTATCTAATCTCCACTGAAGGGAGTGTTCTTTTCCTGATTTAAACTGCCATGGTGTGGTGCAATGTGACTGTTAAATAGTTGCTGGGTTCCACCTCAGAGGTGGCTGCATTTTAGTACTAGTGGAAGGGATCTTACTAAAGCTCTCCAGCTCTTTAATGTACCCACCAATCTATGGTCTCTAAATACCAGTCTTTGGAGTGCTTTGGGAGTCTTTGCCCGTTGCAAATATAATTACAATTGTTATGGCATTTGCAGGGTGGGAAATGACTGCTACAAATATTCCCCAGCCAGCAGGCTTTGCACATGTCTGTGGAAGCCAGTATCTGAGATGAGCTCTTCCCTGGAATGTGAAGCACGCAGCGTAGCAGCTGGGAGGAACAGGTTTGGCAAGAGGTGTAGGGTGTTCACTGCAGGAAGCTCATTCGCAGCCATTCACCAACACAGCTGGATGTCCCTCAGTGCCACGCTGGCCAGTCTGCCAGGCCCAAGAGGATGGAGACCTTGCGAAGGAGCCTTTCCCGCTGGAAGAGGTACCACATTAAGGTGCACTTGGCCGACGAGGACTTGCTGATTCCCCTCACTGTCAAGCCCACGGACAAGGTGATGGACCTGCGGGCTCAACTGGTGCGAGAGGGCATCACCTCTTGGAAGAAGACTTTTTACTACAACGCCAGGCAGCTTGGGGAAGAGGAGACTGTGAAGGAGGCCAAAATCCAGAATGGATCTGTCCTGCTTCTTGTCAGCCACAAGAGGTATGGGGGGAGATGGTCACTGTTTCCAGGGAGATGAACTGGGGGATGGGGGGAGAAAGGGGATGCTCAACTGATTCTTGATTGGAACTCTGGGATTTGCAAAGGGCCTAAGGATGCTCAGCTGCCACTGACTTTCAATAGGCAGATCGGTGCCTAAACCCCTTAGGTTTCTTTGAAAATCCCATGCTCTATGCTTGAAGCAGGGGATTGGGAGAGAAAGGAAAAAACTTCTTCTTGTTTTAACCAATCCCTGTCCCCAGCTGGTTCTGCCATTCCTGACCATGCGGCCGACTTCTAAATAGAGGAGAGCAAAGAAAGACCCTCTTGAATCCTATTAAAATGTGCTGGGCTAAGGGAGTTTTGCAGAGCAAGGAAATGCTGCATCTCCTCCCAGCTTGAGTGGAAAACATCCACTCAGTATGCAGCAGCAGTCAAAAAAACAAACAAAAATGTTGGGAATAATTAAGAAAGAGATAGATAATAGGACAGAAAATATCATGTTGCCTCTATATAAATCCATGGTACGCCCACATCTTGAATACTGTCTGCAGATGTGGTCGCCCCATCTCAAAAAAGATATATTGGAATTGGAAAAACTTCAGAAAAGGGCAACGAAAATAGTTAGGGGTATGGAATGGCTTCCATCTGAGGAGAGATTAATAAGACTGGGACTTTTCAGCTTGGAAAAGAGACGGTTAAGGGGAGATATGATTGAGGTCTATAAAATCATGACTGATGTAGAGAAAGTAGATAAGGAAGTGTTGTTTACTGCTTCTCACAACACAAGAACTAGGGGTCACTAAATGAAATTAATAGGTAGCAGGTTTAAAACAAGCAAAAGGAAGTATTTCTTCACACAGTGCACAGTCAACCTGTGGAACTCCTTGCCAGAGGATGTTGTGAAGGCCAAGACCATAACAGGGTTAAAAAAAGAAGTAGATAAATTCATGGAGGATAGGTCCATCAATGGCTATTAACCAGGATGGGCAGGAATGGTGTCCCTAGCCTCTGCCAGGAACTGAGAATGAGTGACAGGGGACAGATCACTTGATGGTTAACTGTTCTGCTAATTCTCTCTGGAGCACCTAGCACTGGCACTGTCGGTAGACAGCATACTGGGCTAGATGGGCCCTTGGTCTGACCCAATAGGACCATTCTTATGCTGCTTGATTCCACTTTATAGTAACTTGCTCCTTCCTTCCCTATTTACTAGCTGTCTCTGTGGGCCAGGTTTGAGCTGCCACCGTCCCTGTCTGAGGTGCTCAGCAGTGGGAAGTCAGCATGGTGGCAAGCCTGCAATGATGCAGGGCGGATGCAGCCCCACGCACCTTCCAGTGTGTTATGGGGCTGGACATAGACCTTGAAGGGCCAGCACTGAGTGTGAGCAGGACTGGCCGGGAAGCACAATGAGATTAGACCCAACTAAGCTGGGTGCTGTAGATTCAGTGCTCTCACGAGAGCAGCTCTTATGTTCTAGTAGGAGTTAAAGCAGAGAATCATGGTGAAAGAGACCTTTCCTCCACCAGGATTGCTCAGGGTGTCTGGTGAACACAAAGAGTTGTAATTTACACCATCTCACTACACCATCTTTTTGGAATCTGACCCATCACCATCAGCTCTGCTGAATTCTGTAAAGCATTTTGGCACACAGGAGGGAAGGTGCTGTACAAAATGGAGCTGAATCGCATTGTCTCCAGTTCAGATCCTTGAATCTAAACCCCACTGAACTGTGTGTGAGTAGGTGAGATTCAAATTCACAGAGCCACATTTGCCCTTAAGGTTTTGGTACCTGGTTGGAGATTAATCTGGAACAGGCCTGTTTGCTACTTCAGAGGCCACCGAAATCTTAAGAGAACCACTGATCTCACAAGATTTCAGCCATTTCCTGCCTGAGCCAAGGCAAACTCATGAGATTTCAGCATTGTCCACCTGCCCACAAGTGTTGATTCAGCTTCACATCCAGACCACTCAGGTAATCTGGATCAGTACCCTTTTTCCTCTGCCTCCCCTCCTCTCTAGTGGTGGGAACTTTTTTGATTTTTGATGTTTATTTTTTATTGGAATTTTAAGCCTAAACTTTCTAAAGTGTCCAGTGATTTTGCTTAACTCAGTTACTGGAGTGCCCAGCCTGAGATGTCTTTAAAAATGCCTGATTTTCAGAAAGGGCTGACCATCTACCTTCTGAAAATCAGGGGTGAAATCCTGGCACCAGAGACGTCAGTGGAGGTTTTGCCATTCAGGGCTTCAATGGAGCCACCCTTCAAGGTGATGTCTCTAACTGGGCATCCAAATCCACTGGCCACTTCTGAAAATTTAGTGCTTATTTTATGGCTCAAATTTTTAAAAGTTTTGTTAAAAAGGGGGGTTTATAATATTATTTCCCTTGAATTTTATCAAAATTTGCCAGCTCCTGGAGATCAGCTTCTAAGCAAGCACCATGCGGGGGTCATCAGTATCTATTTACCCCACCAGCTACATACCCACATTCCTGGGGGCATCAGGAATTGTTAGTCTGCTAGCCCCTCTCTGTAGCCCCTGGTGCCTAAGCATGAGCTCCTAGCAAGGATGAAGGATTATTGGGTACTGCCCCCCACAAACAAGATTCAACCTGGCACAAATGGTACATGTCCAGATATTTGGGGTGTATGTTTCAGAAGGGGTGCATGGGTCACTCTGAGCTATGTATTTGTGTGTGATGTTCGCACATGTGAATAAACAGTAATTATTGTCTTGGGTGTGGGGCTTGGCTCTTATTCAGTATCCGTCAGGTTGTGGCCTTCATGACTCAGTGCTTGGCCGAGATTTGTGTATGAACAAGGACTGGTTTTACTGGGGTGCTTGTCTGCAAATTGTTCTTGAGATCCCTGTATTACTCAAATCAACAAGCTAAGAATACAGGGATAGCGCTAGGCAGCTGGACCAGAGAACTTCCCTGTGATGGAGACTGCAGCACTGGTTCTGGCTTGGGTGCCTGGGAGCATCAGGTAGCAGAGAACATGCTGTTGGGTCTGCTTAGGAACTGTGGAACATCCGGTAACAGAAAATGTGGTGCTGGAGTCTGGATAGTGTTTCTGGGTGTGCCAGGGTAATAGAGAAAGCAGCCCTGGTCAGCAGGCCAAGGATTTGAGGAGTTGGTTGGCATGGTTCCTGCCCTCCAAAGGTCAATCCCTAATTTTTTAAGAACTCCCTGCACATCCCAGCATCCCCTGCCTGCTCCTCTGTACCAAGACCCCAGCCAAGCAGAGCTATATTAATTCCCAAAGTGGAGCGCCTCGGATTGCCAAGGTTTGTGGGTCGGTGTCGTGCCCATAAATATTAATGATGGTGCTGCGTGCAGCGTGTCCTTCAGCAGGGGCTCATGGGACAGTGAAAATAACTCTATTTTTCATCCTCTCCCCTTTTAATGCTTTTGTAGATCATTGGCATTTAGCGAAGGCTGAGTCAGCACTTCCACTGCCTTCTCCTGTTTTCTGGAGTTTATAACATAGTGATAAACATTCACTTAAGGCTGCAGCTTGGCAGAAAAGGGCTCAGCCCAGCTGCTAATACTGAGCATTTATTTGGACCGCAGTGTTCAAAAGTTTGAACAAGCCATTCTGGAGTTCAATCAACATGATCTCTCTCCCGTGCAAAACATACAGAAGGGTCAGAGCTGGGCAAATAAAATTCATCTTCCTGAATGAAGGGCTAGCATGGTCACTAATTGGATTATAGTAGCATCGACTGAGATCAGGACTTCCTTGTGCTAGGAGAGGAAGAAACACATGGCAAGAGATAGTCCTTGCCCCTAAAGAAGTTCACAGACAAGACTGGGAGAGGAAAACAAGCACAGCGAAGGGAAATGATTTGCCCAAAGTCTTCCAGTGGCAGAACCAAGAAGAGAATCCAAGTTTCTGGCCTTCCAGGTCAGTGTCCTTAGCTACTGGACAGCACTGCTTCTCTGTTCACAGAATAGGATTTTAGTGAGGTTCAAGTAGTGTATCGTTCTTGTGGTGTCTCTCTGTAAAGAGAGGAATTTCCTCCCAAACCATTTAGTCCTGGAATCTTGCAGAATTTGGTAAAATAAAGTATCTAGATGATGAAGCTTTTCATCGTTCTCCTCCCTCTCTTGCCCTGGCTCTGCTATAGGCCACAGTCTGGGCTCAGTTACACCCTCCTGACTTTCGTGAGGCTGCACTAGGATAATTGGGCAGTTATGAAAGCAAAAGCAAAATCCTCTGTTCTGTGAAGTGCTCTCTTTGCTTTAAATTTCTATACTGCTTTCCTGAGAACCTCAAAGTAGTATAATGGCAATAGCAACCACAATAATAATTAATGTCTGAACCAACCTACAGATCTGTTTTAGAGTTTTTTGTTCTATCTATCTATCTATCTATCTATCGATCGATCGATCACACCATTTCCAAAAAGCCATCACATGGCAACTGCTTTTTGTCCAGAACTCTGTTGGATCACTCAGTATGCTCATGCAGCTTTCCCAGACACGAATGGGGATTCAGCGTACTCCAGCACATGCAACCAACAGAGCTGAACTCAAGGGGGTCTCGACCCTGCAATGGCCAGGTGCACAGAGCATTCAGAGAATTCATCTGGTGTTTTTTATATAAATCAGCAGCAAGATTGTGCCCCTGAGGGTGGAGGGACCTGAACGTAGCAGGACTGCACAAGATTTGCCCCAGGGTGCCAGTTCAATAGAGCTGTATCCTCTCTGGGCCACAGTGGAGGGCTGCAGCATGCAGGGGGATTTGAGGGTGTAATAGGGCAGGGACTGTGGATCCACAGCTATACAGATTCAATACCCAACCTACCCACCCCTCCTCCACCGCTCATGCACGCACATACACACATAACCTGCTCCTCCTACACGCACTCCACCACTACTTCCAGTACAGCCTGGAGGTTGTAGTAACAGCCTATGGGTGAAATTTTTGTGCAGAAGGCTAGTCCTAGGTCTTCCCTGCACCTCAAAATAGGGCTGAAATATGACTTCTCTGGTGCCTAGACCTTGTGCTGCTCTCTGCCCAGGGATGAATTTCACCCTCAGATGTCACTCCTCAACACGTCTGTGCGGGTTCTATCTCCTCCATGACTGCCATGAACCACCCCCTTGCCCAGCAAGCCCCAATCCCAAGCCTTCAATAACACTCTGTGGGTTTCTCTGCTCAGACAAAGCCACTTAGGATCTTCAGCATATATGCAGTCCCAGGGTAGCCTTAATAATAGGCCTGGTACTATACTGGATAAATAACACATGCTTAAAAATAGCCCCACAGAAATATGTTACCCAGTCAATAGCCTGAATAGTGCTTGCCTTTACCTTCAACCAAAGGATGGGGCTCTTTATATATACAGTGTACTCACAATTATCCAAATAGCCTGGGAAGGGGGAATCACATGAATTTTATTGAGGTAATAGACAGTTCAATCAAGAGAGTAGGAGCCATTCTGCAGCGGGGTGGCTGGTGAGAGTGAGGTGCAGTGGGCATCTTGCCAAGAAGGATTCATGCTGCCCATATCTGCCTGATCCCTGACATAGGCAATATGCTTTCTTCTTCTCAGATGAGGGAGGTGGGTTGTCCAGGTGCACATACTGGGAAGGAAGGGGAGGAATGGGAGGGAGGTGGGTTATGGTGGCTTCCAGAGGGAGACCTGCAGGATGGCTGAAAAGCTTGGGGAGGTGGGGGATGGGGGATCATCTCTTGTGATGAGAGAGAAGCATCTAGTGTTGGGGCATTTAGTTGCAGAGCGGGGTGGTAATGGGGAGCAGGTCTGAGAAGCTAGAAGTGGTGTCATGCCCCTTTGAGGTCTCACCACGGAGGCTTAGGAAGTTGAGAGAAGGCTGGGTGGAGAGAGGTGTGTGTGTTGAGTTCTCCCCACGCTGGCCTGGCTGGCTCCACCACCCTGATGTTGGTAAAATGCACTGTTGATTGAGCCCTGAGTGTCTGTACCATGCTGGGAACACCCTGTTTCTTATTTAGATAACGCCATGCAGCGGAGCCCAGGCAACGAGAGATGGGGCAAGTAACAAAGGCAGAAGGGAAGCTGGTGGAAGAGAGCTCGGCCCTGATTACCGGCTCTTGGTGAGTTCCTCGTCACATGCAGGCTTGACTGACAGTTCAATAAGCAGCTCAGAACATTCCAGCAGGGTGTCCAGGAATAATTAAGTCAAAGAGAGCATCACATAACATTTCTTCATCAGCGCAGCCTGTGGTCTGAGCCACCAAAGGCAAATACCGTGGAGACCTCCTTGACTCAGAAATAGACTCCCATCTTCATGTTACCCTTGTTTTGAAATTTGGAATTCACATGATGAAATCCAGATGGTGCATTTTTGCTTCCCCTGTCTTTTAAATCTCAGTCTTCTCCTCTGAAGGAGCCAAAATGACCTGCCTTGAATTAGCTATGCATCTGCTCAGATACCTAGCGCCTATAGCTGGCAGCATTGCTAGACTCAGGAAGCCTTTTTGCATCTCAGGGAGATATCTGCAAGGAGTGAATTAACTATGGTTGTGCAGGGAGCTGCCTGTATTAATGTTTTTCTCTGAGACCGGCTTTGAATGACATCTGTGATCTGCTTGACAATCTTTTATTCTAAATGCAGTTGTTGCCTTTCTTCAGAGCAGCAGGAACCAGCATGGTGCCATCCTTCAAATGATGGATTGTATTGCTTGGAGGGGTGGAAACCAACCCAGAAACGCTGAAAGGTATGGAAAGGGGACAAAACCAGTCACGTTTCTTAGAGATACACCCCTACTTTTGTCCCCTGTGTTTGGAAATAGCTGGCTAGGGAACCATATCTCTTTCTTTCCTTCTTTCTTTCCATTTTTGTTATGTTGCCATTTCTCATTAAGAGATTTTTAAAGTTAGGGGACTGAGACTCCATTGCCCTCTAGTGGTTGGATGGCTGGAAAACTGGTAGGAGTAATACCGCGGCTGCTAATTCATTCCTCTTTGCATCTTCCAGCTATTATTCTCCCCCCTACTGCCTTACCATTTTATTTTCAGTTGCTCTGTTGGTGATTCTTGCTAAATCTTGGGATCATACCATTAAGCTGCTCACAGAATTGGCCAAGCCAACTATTTATAATCTGTCTATTTTAGGCATCAAGGGTTTATGAATGCAGGGGTAGCTAATAAAGGAGGATCTCATTGGTATATAGAGGTATGTTTAGGTTCCCTCTATATACCAAGGTGGCAATATGGGTCTCATGCATGTCATGGTACCTCTGTATCCGCTATGAAATAGTCCGGGCTCTTCAGACTAGCTTGTCAAGCTATTATTATATGTCTTAATATCATGAAGATGCCTATCATTCAAATGACTCCTAAATGGATCTTCGTCTTTTTCTCTGTACATTATAGGAGTGGACAAGGCAAAGGCAAAGAAGCTGCAGGGTGTGCACACTCCAGTCCACATTCCATGCCAGTATCATCATGGGGCGTAGGTGTTTGCCGATCTGCACTCTGCGCCATGGATGTTTGTGTCGGATTTGTTTGTCTCTGGGGTCCAACTGTTGCTGCGACATCTCAGATTGGATGATCAGGAACACTGCTGCTGTGTTCAACTCCCTCCAGTTCTGAGCTACAGTAACCCCCAACCTAACCTCTCTATGGGAGGTAACAAGTCCTGGCAGGACAGTCCCACCTAGTTGCCTTTTTTAGAAGACGTAATCCAGGATGAGGCATGCTGATAGGAAGCTGGAACCATCGCTGCGTGCCTCTGCTTTACCCAAGTTAGGGAAACATTGAGAACTTCAGTCTCCAGGGCCATCAGCTTGGCAGCTTTCCTCAGCACTAAATTTACTTTTTAAAGCTGTATCAGTGTTGCACCCAAAGGGAATGGAGGAACAGATGCAGCCTGTGGAGTCTGGCTTTAATTCATCTGCTTCGTTTAATTTCCTACTCTGCCTTCTAATCAGTGACATTGCATTGATGGCCCTGGGAATACTCCAGCTTCTCGTACAGGCGCTGTTTAGTACAATACAGTGGCTGTGCCATCTTAACTTGTGCACAGGATCTGACTCGGGGCATCTTGCCACGTTACCTCACAGGGGCTCTCTCGCTTAGGGTATCTGTGCCACATTACCTCACAGGGGCTGTGCCACATTACCTCACAGAGGCTCTCTCGTTCAGGGTGTCTGTGCCACATTACCTCACAGAGGCTCTCTCACTCAGGCTGGCTGTGCCATATTACCTCACAGGAGCCCTCTCAATCAGAGTGGCTGTGCCACGTTACCTCACCGGGGCTGTGCCACGTTACCTCAGAGGGACTGTGCCACGTTACCTCACAGGGACTGTGCCACATTACTTCACAGAGGTTCTCTCGCTCAGGGTGGCTGTGCCACATTACCTCACAGGAGCCCTCTCAATCAGGGTGGCTGTGCCACATTACCTCACAGTGGCTGTGCCATGTTACCTCACAGGGTCTATGCCACGTTACCTCACAAAGGCTGTGCCACATTACCTCACAGGGCCTCTCTTGCTCAGGGTGGCTGGCTACATTATCTCACAGGGGCTCTCTCAATCAGGGCGGCTGTTCCATGTTATGTCACAGGGGCTCTCTCGTTCAGGGCATCTGTGCCATGTTACCTCACAGGGGCTGTGCCATGCTACCTCACAGGAGCACCCTTGCTCAGGGTGGCTGTGCCACGTTATCTCACAGGGGTTGTGCCATGTTACCTCTCAGGAGCACCCTTGCTCAGGGTGGCTGTGCCACGTTATCTCACAGGGGTTGTGCCATGTTATCTCACAGGAGCACCCTCGCTCAGGGTGGCTGTGCCACGTTACCTCACAGGGGCTGTCTTACTCAGGGCAGCTGTGCCATGTTACTTCCCAGGGGCTCTCTCAGTCAGGGCAGCTGTGCCATGTTACCTCAGAGTGGCTGTCCTAGGAGGGCTGTGGCCCTTTTCTGTTGGCTGACCAAATTTCCACCTCCATCTTCGTTATGTGCTGTCGATGTTCATCCTCAGGAGCACCATTTGTTCATTCAGTAATCCAAAGCTAAGACACACCGAAACCAGGAAGATGTCCTTCTGGGTGACTGCTCTCCTTTTGTGAGGCTCACGGTATATCCTGCATAGTATAATCTGTATCAGATTGCTTTTACCTGCTAAAATGGAGAAGTAGGATCTAGTAGGAATGCAGCTGCATGGTGGAATAAAAACTTTGGGGAGCACAGTCAAAAATAAGTATTTATGCCATCCTTTGCTACTGTGCTATGGGTGCCACTCAACTGCTGCTCATTATGAAATGTTAAAGAAAATCAAACCCCGTGTGTCTTTCAATTTTATAGGAATGAGTTAGAGATGCCTTTAGGCACTCGTGTGCCTCAATAATGTGTATGAGTCTAAACTTAGACAGGTCAAGATTGCTACCTTCCTAAAAATTTGATGATAGCTGTGGTTTTTCGTGGATCCGTCCTGTAAGTCACAGGTCTATGCCATAGGGTAATTGCCAGTATCCCCATATAGCATCAATGCCTGAGTGATGCTCGGATAATATGATGACAGACATATATGTTTTCAATGAATCTATCTACAGTTCTCTTGTACACAATAACTCCCCTGACCCTGATAACCTTTTAAACGCTATTGCAACATTATTTATTTTATTATCATATTTCCATTGCTGTGTTCCCATGTGTGGTGCTAATGTTTAAATTCAAATGTTTAAATTCAGAGGAATATTTAAATAAATAAATGGATATTTTTAAAAAACAACAAACCCCACTTCATTGGAATTAAACAAAAACCCAAAGGGATGTGGAAGAAGCATTTCTTCAGATCTTCCCCATTGCCCTGTGTCTTCTTTTACACCTGTTCAAAATCAGGGCCAAGCGGGGGTATGATGTGACAAGATTCTGATTTAGGAGCATTTTGTACCCACTTTGCATTGGTGTAAATGAGTGCACAAGGCGCAGGCTCGTGGAAAATCAGGCAGCTTGTTTTCCCAGCAAAACCGAACTTTGGGGCCTAAATTGGCCCACTTCTGTTTCTTGATGCATACATTATGGCTAACAGCCAGAGGCAAGTGTTTTAAGGGTTATCTGGGCTTGTAGAGTTCTTGTCAGCCTCGGGTAGAAAGCAATCCCAGTACGCATCCCATTGAAATGATGGCTTGTAAAGAAGTGCAGAGAACAGGAGCAAGAGGTCGTGAAACAAGATGGATGAGATGGACTCAATGACCTGCTAGAAGCTACTGCTACATAGCTCATACTTCTGCTTGGAAAGGCCTTTGCAGCTGCCATAAATGCCTCTAAATAGCCTTATTTTCCCCACCAGCAGAGAAATAAGCAGCTTCAACGGAGAGGAGTAAATCCACTTGACTGGAAACATTGCTGGGGATAACCTAGTTATAAGTAATAACCCAATCTCTCCACTCAGACAAAGCCAGCCTTATCCACCAAAGAATCAGTGTATCACTCCTAACATTTCCAGTTTCAACCAAACAAGGGCCCAGGAGGGGAAAAAGGCATCAAGGGAGAATGATTTGTAAGAGGTGAAGGGGAGCATGGGTAATCTGGGCTATAAACTGTGCATGTGCCATGAGCTAAAAGTCCAGGCCCCTCTGATGTTATAATGACTTTTTAAAAGAATTGACTATAAGCAGGAAAAGCTTGATTCTCATGTACACTCTGGCCACTTTACCCACCCCCCCAGTAGTGCAAAGTGGCCATAAGACTGTTTTACACAGCCAGAGCAGTGGAAAGGGGATTAAGGCCTGTCATATTTGGTTTTCCGGCCCTCAGGGGTGTAGTTTGCCCCCCCTCCATATTTCAATATATAGAGACGAGAAGACAATGTTATCTAGTGGTTAGAGCCCTGTATTAGGCATCAGAAAACCTGGATTTTGTTCCTGGTTCTGCCACTGACCTGTGGTGTGACCTCTGCAAAGTGACTTCCACTCTCTGCCTCTATTTCCTCTCTCTCCCTTTTAAGGCTGTAAGCTTTTTCCAGCCAGGGAAGGTATCTCACTCTCTGCATATACAGCGACCAGCATAATAGAACCTCAATAGCTGTTGGCTTCTCTAGGTGTTACTGTGACATAAATAATAATAATCTGTTATCTGAAGAAAGATTTATAAACAATATTTTGCATTTCTTTAGCACTGCGCCTTGCAGCATTTCAAAGGAGCTTTGCAACTAATAATTCATCCCCAAAGCACCCCTGCTATTTATCCACAGTCTATTGATGGATGGAATCTCGATGCTCAGTTTAAGGACCAGTTTGGCAATCTGGGTGAAATTCTGGCTCTATTGAAGTCGATGGCAAAACTCCCATTGACTTTTGTGGGGCCAGGATTTCACCCCACGTATTTAATGTCCTCCACAAAAAATGTTCAATTAAAATGGATCAAATTCTGTTCTCTTTTATTCTTTGTAAATCCAGAGTAGTGCCATTAAAATGAGTGGAGTTAATCTAATGCAAATGAGATCAGAATCTGGCCTAGACTGTTTCAGCACACAATGAAGACTGACTGAATTATGGAAAATAGGAGATAAATGCATCCTCTACATCAAACATAAAGGTCCATAGTCTTCTCCCAGTTATATTGGAGTAAACCTGGAGCAAGCCCATTTACTTTAGTAGAGTTACTCTAGATGTACACTAGGATCTGGCTCAGAATTTGTTAGCTGAATGTACACTGCCACTGAAACACAAGTCACACTGCCTAATCTGAATAGATTTGAACAATTTCTTACTTTTCTTTCATTTAAGCAAGTGCCTCTGCATCCTGACAGCTGATTAGCCCTTTCAGAAAATCAACCTCACCAAACAGACAGCTACAAATAAGCCCTGTTACCTCTAGTGTTTTCAGAATTGTAGAGATGATCCCGAAGTGCTCACCTTGGTTTCAGATCCAAGCCTCCCCAAGATTTAGTTTGTGCCCTGCCCATCTCTATACACGCCACAGATCAGCCTATAGGAACATGGGACCTGCCAGGCTGTTTCAAATCAGGAATCCATCTAGTGC
This sequence comes from Gopherus evgoodei, assembly GCF_007399415.2. Lineage (NCBI taxonomy): Eukaryota > Metazoa > Chordata > Testudines > Testudinidae > Gopherus > Gopherus evgoodei. The sequence goes on from NC_044343.1 coordinate 6,824,630, forward strand.
AGTGTCCTGCCACCAGAAGTGGCCTGTACCAGCTGCTTCAGAGAAAAGTGCAAGAAACCCTGCCATAGATAGTTATTATTATTAATATTCCATTGTGCCACTGGACAGAGATGTTCAGGAGGAAGCCATAAATGGGGCTGTTTTCACGCCATTGCCCTGTTCCCTGGGGTCAGTTACTTCTCTCCGCTGTGGCCCAGTTCTTCCATCTGCAAACAGGGATCTGAATACTTCAAGGGGGAGGTTGTGAGGCTTAATTAGTGTCTACATCGTACACTGGGATCCAGAGATGAAAGTAATTGGAGACAAGGTCTGATTAAAATCATAACTGTGGAAGTGTCTTCCATTGGAAGATGAAAGTGGGTTACCCGGCTTGGTCTATAATTTGGTTTTTATCTGGGTTAGCATTGCTTTTCTTATAATTGGTAAAATATATTTTTACTATTTTTAAAAAAAAGACAAACAAAATTAAATCCTAAGAGGAGGGGATTCTGGGTGGTCAAAACTGGCCAAACACAAATAGTGTCGGTAATCAGCAAACACATTAATAACAGTTATGGAGAATGTTTGAAGGGTAAAGTGTTCTCTGGAAGTTGGATAAATCTTCAGTCTGAACTCTCTTCTTTCAAGAGAATGCGAGGGAAAGTGACTCTGACAGTAATGTCAAGCAGAATCAGATGCATAGCCTATAACTATAGACTTCAACTATATTGGCTAGAATCATGAGCAGTATTGCCTGAGTGATCTCATCAGTTTTGATGACACTATTCACAGGCTAAGGTACTATTTAATCTGAATAAGGGTGCTAGAACCTAACATGGTAGGCCTTATTTGATCTCACATTCCAATAACTCTATTGACCTCGGTGGATTTACTCCTGATTTACCCTGGTGAAATGTATCTGCATCCTGACAATTGATTAGCCTTTTCAGACAAATAAACCTCACCAAATAGAGTAACTTCACCTGAGTAGGAGTACTTGTGGCATCTTAGAGACTAACAAATTTATTGTAGCATAAGCTTTCGTGGGCCACAGCTCACTTCATCAGATGCATGTAGTGGAAAATACAGAAGGAAGATATACATATACACAGGGAACATGAAACAATGGGTGTTACCATACACATTATAAGGAGAGTGATCACATGGGTAAGTCCCTTGGGCCTTGATGGTTAGAGGCCACATCATGCCTCTCTTAAGTCAGGTAGCAACAAATAATCCCATTCATGTCAGTAAGGGGATTGGTATCTGGCCCAAAGTGGTTGTAGAATTGGGCCCTAAGTGAAGTCAGAATCAAGTTCAGTCATTATGAGCCCTGAACCAGTTAACCTAACTATAAACCAGCATTCTTACAATCTCAATGCATTTAAAAATATGTTTAACTGCTGTATTAATTGTATTGTTTCTACTCTTCTAAAAAGCTCATTTGAATAATTCCCACAAGGCATTGGTGTTGGCCTTGAGATATTTAAATGAGCAAGAAGACGTTTGTTTGCTTCTTTTTGCCAGGAATCTCTTTAAACCCAATTTGTAGCAAAGGCTGAGTGCTGGGCTGGATGCTCAGCTGTTTAAATAGATGTAGCTCTATTGATTTCAGTGGTGTAATGCTGATTTACACCACTGAGGATCTGGGCCAAGAAGAAGAAGAGAAAAACAAACAGAAAACAGATCACAGTCTTATTAGATATGAGACCATCTGACCAGGTCCCTCTGGGTGACAGGTTATTTGCCAAAAAATTGATTCTTCTAAACTGGCAGTCCTGTCCATTTGAGATATTAATGTGTGGAGTCCATGGCTTGGTGACCCACTGCTGCCCTTGAAAGCATCTCTTTTAAAGTGATGGCGTGATTGAGGGCTTTCTTATTATCTTCTCTGGCTTCCTAAGCACGTGCAGGTAATGTGTAAATTAAAGCTTTTCACTGAGAAAATCATCATCATTTAATTTTTATTATATAGAGCACAGCTTTTATATAAAAACTCTTTGTGAATCCTAGAACACACCAGCATGGAAGATATCCTGTACTATTACATTTAAGTGAATTGAGTGCTGGTGAAAAGAGGTTTTGAGTATCATAATGATGAGAAAGTGGTGATAGCTAGATTAGATTAGACAGATATGGTAATAAGAAAGAATAGATAGGTAAGTGTGAGGTGATAGCTCTGAAAACTGAAGTCCTCTGTTTATCTGCAAAATTCTACTCTTCCACTTCTGCGAAGTCCTTCTGTACTCCTGGAGTGAAGCACATTGGAAGAAGGGCAGCTTGAGGAAGTCTGTGGAATTCACTGCCACCGATATATCCTTGAGGCCAAGAGCTTGGTAAGTTCAAAAGAAAGGTGAGCTGGATGGTGAGAAGATCCACAGCGTCATGAAATAGAAAATAAGACGTATACAAGGGGTTTAAATGCTCATGCTTCAGGGTAGAACCTGACAACTCACTGGAGTTAGGGAGTAGCTTTTCCTAGGTTCATTAAACTGCTGGGGTTCTTGTGCCTTCCTCTGAAGCAGTTGGAGACAGGATGCAACTTTCTCACCAACTCTGCATTCACTTATCTCGGCCAGGAGTCATTCCCTTGTCTGTCTTAAAGCCGGGATGGTTTCCCTATTTTTCTAGGCAGGGATAAAAAATGTTCTTCCGGGTAGAGCCTCAGCTAAAGATACCTGATTATCCCGACCTGATGGTTTTCTAAAAGATCTGCTCCAGGAATTATTTTGGGGAAGTTGTCTGGCCTATGGCAGACTAGAGGATCACAGTGGTCCCTTCTGGCCTTGGAATCTATGAATCACCAGATTAAAAATATTCATCACGATGACATGGAGACTTCAAAAGCACTGATAAATTATCTTTGTAACTCACCTGTTGCATGGATTTATTTTATCTTTTCCCCTTCTTTCCACAGCAGCGGGAGATTTAGAAGGCAATTGCCAGCCTCCTTCCCTGTCTGTCTGTCTGTTCTGTGCAAAAGGCGGTTTCTCCTAGGGATAAGGTTGAAGATAATTATTTTAAGTGGCAATTAAGCACCAGGTGGTTGCAAAAAGCTGCAGCTTTCTCCATTTCACATGGAGAAACAGCTTGAGACACTGTTTCCCTTTCTTCCCTGAAGCTGGGAGGTTTCTCCTTTGTTTTGTGCCTGGCATTGTGATTGCTTTTCGTCTCCTCCAGAGTAATCCAAAGTGATTGGGTATGCAGGGGGAAATGGGAGACTGGAACAGTTGCTGTGGCACCTTGGAAATGTACCCATTTTTGTAGCAAATGGAATTTCACAATAACAGTTTGTTCTCTGTGTTTCATCTGCTTTGCAAACACAGGGCCCAGTTCTGCTTTCAATTAACCCCAACAACTGGCTTGTGCTGGCCACTGTCAGAGAGTATGTATCAGACTAGGTGGACTGTTGTTCTGATCCCATGTGGAAATTCTTGTGACTCCAGTGAAGTTGCCTGGGTTTAACTGAGATTAGTTGGTTAATAGCAGCCCTGTAGGTATAGTTAATTATCAAGGGGGAAGTAACTGAGTTGTAGTGACTCAAAGATACACAGCAAGTCATTGGGAGAACTGGGACCAGAACCTAGGTTATTTGACTTTCAAACCCTTGTTCTAGGTCCTATACTATACTGCTGCTTGGCACAAAAATACCATTCTGAGAACAGAGCAGGCATGGCTGTGAATTTGAGGAGAGGATGCTGAAGCTATCGCTGCGCCAGCAAAGTCCCATAGTGGCTGCTACTCCTTTAGAAAGGGGGAAAATATTTACCTTAATCAACAAAACTCTCACAAATGTTTAGAGAGTTTTGTGCCTCTCTGTATCCTGCAGAGTCTCTCCTGAACATTGTGGGGAGATAGAAGAGAGAACTGCTCGCCAGGACTCCTCAGTTCCATTCCCAGCTCTACCACTGATTTGCTATGTGATCTTGGGCAAATCGCTTAACCCTCCTGTGTTCCTTACTTGATGATGAGCTAGCTTTGACCAATGATACCATGCAGCCACACTGGAGCAGCCTATCCAGGTTCCAGTCACTGACATGGCGATAGGAGAGAGCCAGACAAGGGGAAGTATTGGCCCACTGCATTTTGTATGAGGCTCTGCAAAGCCCGGCATATTTTCTAGGCTTAACATTAATTTAGAAATAGCCTTTTTGTGTCTCCGCTTGAAAAGGGGACGCAAGTGACCAGCTCAGAGGATTTCTGTCAGACAGGCTCATTACAAATTGTATTGAATAACTGGGTGTTACTTTTTCTCTCTGGTTGTAATGATTTATCTCCCTCAAATTATGCACTGTTGGTGAGAGTAATTTCCTCTGATTTCAACAAGGGTGGAATTATGGCTCTCATTGTTTGGTGTGCTAACGGAATCAGAATTAATATCTTGCCCTGCCTGGCTTATCTTTGCCAGACAGGAGCTATTGACTTTACCTGCTCTGTTTTTCTTCCCCTTCCTGCCCTAACTAAAATAATTTGATTTTGAGCTATACTTGGAATAGGAAACACCCCAAATCAAACTTCAGATTCTCCAGTGTGAGTCAGACCTCAGTGCCACTGATCCCCAAAACGTCTGCAAAGAGGCTGCAAAGTAAGAGTGTGAATAGAGCAGGGAGGGCTGTGGTAGCAGGCTTTCTGGGTTCTATTCCTGCTCTGCCACTGACTTGTATGGTCTCAGGCTGCATTTCTCTGTGCCTCAGTTACCTTGTCTTTAAAATGGGTCCAGCTGGACAGCATTAAAAGCAGTTTGCCAACTGGCTGAATAGACCAGTGAGGAATCTGCACCCACTATAGGGCCTGACAAGTGATATCTACTCTGCAGAAGGAGACATCTCTGCTGTGGTCTGTGCTTGTGGCATTGTACCACAATCCATTCCTGGGTGTCTCAGTTGGGTTACTGAAACATTGGTTAGCAGCAGATCAAGCAGGAGCCTGGGGAATGTCTCAGCATAGCCTTGCAATAAATGAGGAAAGGCCATGGACCCCCACTGGGAGATGGGTACAATAGCAACCACAATCACACAGATTGGAGGAAGGAGCCAATGGGACACTGATACCACATGCCTGGTGGAACAGCCCCCTCACCTATCTAGAGCACTTACAGAATTGCATCTTCTCTGCCAGTCCTCATCATCTTCCTAACCACCTGTCCGATCACGGCCTGGAGACTAGTGAGCAGTAAGTACCTGCTGACATCCTTGCCCTTCATCTGGCTTGGCTTCTTAGCCTCCTGGCAGGTGCCTCACAAGAGAAAGAGGGCGATGCAGAGCATTGGTTGCTGGCACAGGCTGGATGTAATAGCCACTATCTCTGGCCTATGAACCTGCTGCCTCGGTGCATGGCAACACAACAGCCTCGCTGATTCATTTCCTTCTTCTATCCTGGGGGTGACATGCTGTTGTTTGGACCTGATTTGGCTGCCTGTCATCTGTGTGGGCACAGGCTGTGTTTCTTATTCTGGTAGCTTCAGTGTCTCATTTGCTTGTGTACGGATAACTGTACCTCTACACAACACTGTTGTACATTATCTATCTATCTATCCCACACTCACCCTTCATCTCTCAGAACCATGCAGAACATGATACAAAGCCAGCATAGTCTTTGTTTCTTCCTCTCTCACCCTACTATCGTTTACCACCTAAAACTTGGATTCTGTCTTGCTCATCAAGTGGCTTCATGCTGTCTTGCCCACCTAACCAAGTAGAGGAGTTGAGGTGCTGCCTCTGCTCCATGACATTCAGCATGCCCTATTGCCACCTTGTCTCCTCAGCCTCCTTAAATCTTCCTTCTTTCCTTCATTCTTGCCCACCCCTTATGGCTGCTCCTGACCTTTGGCACATCTTAGGCTAAAGGGTGAAGAGGTGTAGGCTGCAGCTGCTCTGTCTCTCTTGCTGATGTTTAATTTTAACACCATACATCATTTTGAAATACTATTGGCACGAAGGATGCACTACATTATAAACTTGCATGGTACTAGATGATATCCCCAGGAACAAAGATCCTGACACAAGCTCATCCAAGAGATTCAGGCTAATGGATAATTTTATGACCAATAATCGCTTTTGCAGTTATATATATATACAAGATAAGGGCCATCAAATCTCCTGCTCCAGGGTAGAAGCTGCTCATTGGTGCTTTAGTGTGCACATGTCCATGTATGTGTATGCATGTGCAAGGAACTACATGCATGTAGATGTGTGCTCACATGGACGTATATCTCGCCATAGGCATTTATATGCATGCAGGTGTGTGCAGCTGTATGCACGTGAATGTACGTGAGGCATATCTCTGTGCATGTGCATGTATATGCATGCATTTGTGTTTGAGGTGCAGCTATGTGTGAGTGTGGTGGGGGTGTTCATTTTCCTTTGAAAACTCAGGAACTGGCAACTCATAGAAGCAGGATGGATCTGATGAACCAGCTGTGCGATCATGGTGTTGCTATGCTCTTCCTTTGTGATGTCTGCTCCAATATGTGTTGAATTACAACCACTAATGTTGGGCTTTGCCTCCTGTTGTGTGATGTTATGTTGTTCTAGATTCTCTACATATTGCATTGTTTGTCTTCCTCCTCTTCCTGCCCTCCCCCCTTTACTGGGTTGTTTGTTTTCACTTCATGTGTGGCATCAAAAGGCTGTTTGAACAGCAACTACCCAATCTGAATGAAAGAGACCGTTGCTTTTGGAAGATTGAATGGATGCCTGCAGCAGAACAGATACTAAATTATGAATTAGTTGGTGTGTTTTTTTCCCCTCACTCTAATTAAAATGTAGTGGCCATGAAGCAATAATGAAAGGCTGAACACACACTCATTATTTTTATGACTAAACCCAAGTGGACCAGAACTCTAAAAAGGCTCTGTTTGGCATCCCATCTCCCTCCATAAAGACTGTAATAAATATCAGCTACATTGATTTTCTTTCCCAGTGAATCCATTGCTATTTGTTCTGGTCTAAGTGCGCTGTGTTTTCCTCAGAGGTTTCCTTTTGCTTTGACGGTTCTATTATCATTTTTTTTTTGCAGTTGTTGTTAATCTGTGTTGAGTGTGTAATTGAGATCCTAAGAGGGAGATTAGCAGGAACCCCCTTGGGAAGACATCTGACCTACACAAGGAAGCTAATACATAAATACATAGCCCAAACCATTGAGGCTAACCGCACCATTTACCTGGATGGTACCATCCCTTCATCAAGAGCCTCTCAGAGCCCCAGAGCTGAGCACCATCTCTGTCATTAGCCCCAGGTAGGTGTTTCTAACTCTGGCATGATTTCTGTATTCATTTTTCCCCCTCTTGGGGGAAGTTGGCTTGATGATTTGCTGGGTCAGATTCGCCTCTCATCTGCACCTGGCTTGCAGGAGAGGATTGCAGGCTGGTGGGAGAGTGACAGAGGGCCCCAGGCTGATTGCACATAATAGATTCTTTGGTGGGATGATGGTCTGTGGCTTGTGCTGTGCAGGAGGTCACGCTGGATGACCATAATGGATTTCTTCTGGCATTGGGAGCCATGAGGGAGATTTTGAAAGGCATAAGTAATAGTCAGCTACACTGCTTTTCTGTGGGAGTTAGGGCTTGATCCTCCAAGGTATTTGGTTACCCATTTCCAATTGGTGTCAATGGGAGTTAGGTGCATAGGAGCTTTTGAAAATCCCATTAGGCACCTGTCTGCACCTTTCAAAATCTGGCCCTGAAGTAACTTGTCACACAGGGAATCTAGGGCAGAGCTAAACCTCTGTCTCCTGTGTTGCAAGTCATTAACTGCAAACCCAACCTCCCTCCTGCCGTTCTCTGCATCGATTCAGACCAGAGCTACAAATTGGGATCCAGTTTACAACTGGTTTTTCTCAGTTGCCCCTGGATTTGGATTAATGGTTCTCAAAATAAGGCACATAATCAACAGGCGTGTGCTGACATATTACATAAATTATCAAAGCGATCTCCTGAATCCCTGTCCATCCCTCTGCTGCTCCACTCTCCTCTCTCACCTGCCCTCACACTCACTTGTGCCATATCTAAATTCCAGACTATAAGTCTGTGAGGCCAGAACCATGTCTCCCTTTCCTGCATCACTTCTGGGGTGGCCACATTTTGCTCTCAATAATATCAAGCTCTTATCTAGTGAATTTCATCAGTAGCTCTCACGGCACTTTACAAAGGAGGTCACTTTACAGATGGGGAAACTGAGACACAGGGAGATGATGTGACTTGCCTAAGGCCAGCCAACAGGCCAATAGCAGAGCTGAGAATAGAATTCAGGTCTCCCAAGGCCCTGTCCTTTACTCCACCCACTAGGCCAAACTGCCTCCTTCAAGATTCTGTGGCAAAGCTCACCACAGTCCATAAAAGTCATTCCATTAACTGCAATGGGTTTTGAGTCAAACCCTAATCACTCTCCTCAGTAGAGGCTGAGCTCTTCTTACACCATTCTGAGCATCTTTCTCCTCTACTACTATCATTGGGAGTCAAAGGCATTGAGCCTGTTACAGGGCCAAGTTTGAGGGCTCATTCGTCATTGAAATAGCTGGAGGTAAGCTGGCATAGCACTGAAGTGAATCAGGCCCACAGTATTTCAGGGGCCATTAAAGCGTTTTGTTTAACATGTGATAGTTGGAGCATAGGGACTGGGAAAGATGGCTAGGTGTCCTCCCCCAGTGAACAGCTGAGGGGCATGAAACTGAGAGCAGAGTAAAGAAGTTTGGGAGAGATGTGGAATTAATTCTGGCTGCCCCATGTCCTACTTGGAATGTAGCATTGGCCCAATATGTATCACTAGATGTGTCTATTCGGCCTCCTTTATTAACAACCTGAATCTGGAAATCCTTATTCTGAGCACTTGAACTCCCAGCCTCCCTTCCTGTCTCATGCCTGCAGTGATGTATGGCAAATATGCGGAATTAATTATTGACTGTTCACTCTACTGATTCCTGAATCTCAACAGATAAAGAGTTTTTAGTGTTTCCTTAATGTTACTTTGTAGTTTATTAGAGGCCTAGGAGGCATGAGGGGAAAGCTAGCGAAGTGACTCAGAAATGCATGTTCTCAGCATTCGGGCAATGCACTTCCTTTTCAATCTCATTTGTAACTGGACCATTAAAAATAAATTATCAAAGCAAAGTGGCAGTGGCAAAGCACAAGGAAAAAATGTTTCATCTGGCTTCTCAAGATGCAAGCAGCATAGTGCACTCTGGGCTTCTAAAAATCATATTTCAATAATGCACAGGCAGGCAATGTTTTCTGTAATCCAGGCAGCATTTTCCCATCAACTGGGAGGCAGTGTCGGGGATTCACAAGGGGGTTCACTTCCCTTGCCTCCCCCAACTCCCCTGATCAATGCTGTACCAATGCACTGGCATGGTCCTAGGTGGTGCTAGGTTGCTGGAGATGCTATGTAAAGCAGTGGTCCTGAGCATGCTGGCTTGTTGATTGTTGTTATTATTTATTTGAGCACCATTACAATTTGCATCACCTCCTCTTTTGGGGCCAAATTCTGACCAGTGGTGCAAGCGGGCATAAACCTGCAATCCCACAGGCATCAGAGGGAATGCAGCATGGAATCTGGCAGCCCTAATTCTGGCCTGTAGCTGGGTGGCCACTCGCCATGAGTCCCGTGGCTTTTTTGCACGGCCTTCCCTCTGCTCTCTCATTTCAAGGGCCCTTGGGAGTGTTGTAGTCTTTCTCAGGGCTATCACCAGCCCTTCCCCACAACAGGGTCAGTAGCCCAAAGTAATTCAAAGTGGTCCTTAGTGTCCCACATGCAAAGTCCATCATAGTAGCCCCATAGTTCATACCCACTTCCTAAGCCCCTGCCCTCCATAGAAGCCTTATTCTGCTCAGCAGGCGCCTAGCATTCTGGCTGAGGTTCCTTCCTCTGTCTGTCCCCCAATCCCCACCCTGCAGATTCCTGCTTCTCTCTATATTGGCATCCCCTGATTCCTCTCAGGTAGGACTCCTTTTGCAGTCATGGCTGGCTTAGCCCAGGATCTCCAGCCCAGGGGCAAGCCCTCCTGTAATGTGGCCCCTTTGAAATATTGCAGAGATACTGGTTCTCAGATCAGCTATGAAGGAAATCACAGAAGGGCATAGTTGAAAGGGGCAGGGTTTGCTGCCTGCAGATTAACTTACCCTATGTCCTTACCATGGCCATTATACCCCGCAGAGGAAGAAAGGATGCTGAAGTAGCATTGTGGGTTCAATTCCCAACTCTGTGTGACCTCACAGGATTTGGCTGCCTGATTCCTATTAGTTTTAATGGGAACTGTGCACCTAAAAGGAAATCACAGAAGGGCATAGTCGAAAGGGGCAGGGTTTGCTGCCTGCAGATTAACTTACCCTATGTCCTTACCATGGCCATTATACCCCGCAGAGGAAGAAAGGATGCTGAAGTAGCATTGTGGGTTCAATTCCCAACTCTGAGTGACCTCACAGGATTTGGCTGCCTGATTCCTATTAGTTTTAATGGGAACTGTGCACCTAAAACCGTCTTTGTAAATCAGTCTTAATTTGTCTTGTGCCTCAGTTTCCCATATGTGAAAAGGGGATGACGATCTGATCCTTATCTTTGTCTTAGGGGTGTGGTGATGTGATATTCATTAATATATGTTAGCTGCTCAGTTATTACAACGGGGGCCAGGTGAGACTGTGGGTGACAGAAACACACAGCATAGGGCAGAGTGGAGCTTCTCCTAGCTAGGAGAGGGTACTAGGAAGAGGAACTGCTCAGCGTCATGTCGGTCAGTTTCAAATTCACTGGGCCTGGTGTGCGCAGCTGTAAATCTGGAAGGTAAGGCCATCAATGGGCTGACAGTGCTGTAAGTGTGATCAGAAACAGGCCTGGCTCTTTGCGCTGCCGTGATGTTTCTATCAGCCCAATATACAGGGATGTGTAATAAACTGAAGCAAATTGGGATCAGGGATTATCATGCATTAAAAGAGCGCTGCTGAGTCAACCTTCTTGCTCAGCTCATTAGTCTAACTTCTGTTTTCTCTGGAGTTGGCTGCAGTCAGGAAAGAGGCAGGGTCTAGCAGGTGGTGTCTCTGACATGTCTGTGCCTGTGTCACTGAGCAGGAACTGTTCCAAGCTCTGGCTTGTATCTCCTTTTGGGCCTGATCCTGATTCAGTCGAAGTGAATGGCACAACTCTCAATGGGAGCAGGAGCAGACTTTTATATTTTAAGAACCAGATTCTGCTCCCATTTACATGTGTATAAATCCAGAGCAATTCCGGTGAAGTCAATAGAGCTGCATTAAGTTGAGACCGGTAAGTAACTCCACTGAAGACACTCTGGATTTACAGAATTGTGAATGTCTCACATAACCACATGAATCCTGGCACTGGGGTGTTAAGAAAAAACACCAAATATCAAGAGACATGGGATGAAATCACAAGAGATGCCAACACTGGATTTACACCAGCAAGAGCTGGAGTACAACTGGGCACTAACTTTGAAAAGGTACCTTTTGAGTCCCCCATTCTATTCAGAAATGCCTTAGAAAGTTTTCTATGGAAAGTGAATGGATCTGAGTTCATTGGGATACATTTAAAAAACTTCCACCACTGAAAGTTTTCTAGAAACATTACTGACCTTTCCACAGATGCCAAAGAGAGAGAAAAAAAAAGCCTTCCTGTTTCTCTATAAAAAATGTTTCTATTTGACGATTTCCATAAAACTTTTATAGATTTTTTTTTTACCCCACCCAGAGCATTCTTCCTTGGAAGGACTAGCAGAAGAGTATTTATAGGGGAGAGAAAAAAATAAATGTATGCACTGGCAAATCTTTGCAAATTTGTAAACCCCAAATGCATGTAAATAATGCAAAGCTTTGGATGTATTTGCAAAAATGCACTAGATTTATGGGCTTGTTTTAGCTATAACTGGGATCTAAGTTAGGCTTGTGCAGCATTTACAAGCTTTATGAAGTTTACAATGGAAGCAGTTCCTGTGCTGTCTTGTTGGAGGTGTATCCACCCACCCAGGAACAGGTCTAAGCCTATTTTTATTGGCAAAGCTCCAGGTGCCAACACCATACATGGCAACAGACCACATGCTGCTCATTGATCTTGCCGACCGTGCTGGGAGTTTTAATGTACAGTGGCCTTAAAAGGACACACCTTTCTAGTCCCCTCTTTGGATAAGATTGCACTTGGCTCTGCACAATGGGGAGAGGATATGTAGTGCTTTGCTCCCTGGGGTCCCTGCACAGGGTCCTGTTGTAAGGTAGGTTCTTATACAGAGAGGATGGAGAAGAAGGGTACCTCTACATTTGAGCTGGGAGGGCTGGTAACTTGAGTAGCTGGCTGTGCCACCACAGAAACACTATTATTTTGAGGCATTGGCTTGAGTGCAGCGAGGACATACCTGCCTACCTGAGTGGGGAATCACACCTCCCAGCTCCAATGTAGACATCCTCAAAGAGTCTGTGCTGTAAATAGGGCTAAGTGGGATGACGTGGTCATGGGCTGAGTACTGGCTCCCCACACAGGGGCTGGCAGGACTGGGCATCTTCACCTGAGGTCTAGCCAGCCCAGGCAGAGGAATGAGCTTAGCTGGGTTGTGGAAGGACTGCCTGATTGGCCGAACCGCCTGATTAGCAGAGGGGAGCCAGCCGGCCTGCTTTTAAGCTCAGCAGCAGGTCGCTGGCTGCTCAGTGCTTCGACCCACTTGCTTTTTGCTCCTGCCCTGCATCAGCTCCAGCCCTGTTATGGTCTTGCCCACGCCTTGCTTTGATCCTGCTCCAGCCCTGTTCCAAATGAATCCTGCCTTGCTCTTGACTCTGGCTCTGACCCTTGGCTCTCATTTCTGACTTCAGCTCCAACCCTTGGCTCTGGTTTCCAGCCTCCTGAGCCCAGTTCTACCCATTTTGCTGGGAAGCCAGCCAGTGCCTGGACCAGATGGGATTAATTTCACCCAGGGAGTACAAGGGGCAGCAAAGGGTGGAGGAGCAAGGCAAACAAGTGCTGAGCTGGTGCATACGATCAGTACAAGTGGCGGGGGCAGGGCAGACTGCACCCTCAAACACAGGCACCATGAGAACACCAGTATTCAGGAGACCATAGTGAGATCCCCCTACCTAGAGCCATCCATCGTCCAGAAGCTTCTGGCAGCAGCAAGCTATTCATTATTATTAGGCTTGGCATGATTTAATTTTTTTTTAATAATTTTGATGGGTAACGTTGAAGTTTATTTTTAAGCTTTTTTTACTTTTGTCAATTTAAAATTTTCACAATTAAGTTTAAAATCGTGTCAGGGATCACAGTTGTGATTTTCACAGTTGTGGAAAATTATAGAAGATATCAGACAGTGGAGGCGGGTGTCAGACAAAAATTATTTAATGATGGTAGACTTGTGATTCAAAAAATTAAAGCTTTACAACCATCAGGGGTGGCACCAGGCCCCAGTGCTCCTAGGGCATGCCTGGGGAGGCAAGCTGCAGGGGGTGCCCTGCCGGTCCCTGCAAGGGCAGCAGTCAGGCATTTGGCGGCTTGCCTGCGAGAGGTCCGCTGGTCCTGTGGATTTGGTGGCAATTCAGCGGCGGGTACGCTGAAGTCGTGGGACCGGTGAACCTCCCACAGGCTGTCTGACTGCGGTGCTTGGGGCAGCAAAAAAGCTAGAGCCGCCCCTGACAACCATTAAAACACAAACTGTTAGCGTCACATGACAAAATATACAGAGTAAATAGCCTTAAATCAACCTCTAATAAGTTCTCAAGCAACATTTTTCTGATCTTGCCTATCAGTAAATTTTGATATTTCCACTGGTTTTGTGTATGCAGTGAAATCAACATCTACTGATAAAAATCTTGTCCTTCCAGACTAATTATTATCCATGTTGCTAATCCTAAATGTTCAAAACTCATGATACTGACTGAAAGTCACAAGTTTTTATTAAAATAATAAATATTTGGTTCATGGTTTCCAGCTTTTCTCTGCCACCAAGAAGGCCAGAAATGTCTGTTTGCCCTGGGCAAGGGGCTTATTAGAGTGGACTGCCAGGTCTGCTACAGATAAGATTAAGAGCAGCTTTCTGTTTAAATACCAGAATGGGTTTGCTTTTCAGAGTCAGCCTCTGTGGCTGTAAACTGGTGGATTCTCACCAGCCCCAGGGAGTTCAGCAGATGATCACTGAAGCCCCATATCTCAGAGCTCCAAGCATCACTACACCATTGCCTGCTGGGCCAGGCTGACCTGATCATCCCAGCAAGGCAGGGAAAGGAAACCAGGGAGAATGTAGCAGTTCTCAAAAAGGGTGTATCTGGTTTCAGTTAATTGGCATCTACACCCAAAGTCTTTAGTCCCCAAAATTTCCTAGCAAGGCAGCACCAGCTCCCCAAACTCACTACCTTTATTTTCTCCAAAGTGTTCCCCTCACTTTCTGGAGCTGTTTTCCCCTTAGCTCTCCTTCAGCTTGCCCTGGAAAGGGCTAGCTCTGGCTTATATAGACCCCAGGCCCCTCCCACTCCCACCAGCTTCTGAGAGGATTGGTTAATTTGAATCAGCTGCTTGGGGATTTCCCCCACCCATGAGACCAGTCGCACAGTCAGGGTGGTTTTAAGCCATGGCTTGAGTTGTGGGAAGTATCTTGGCACAGTGCCTGGTTCCTAATGGGGTGACCCGAGGTGCACCCACAATGCAAATCAAAAAGATGCTTCATCTCTTTGGGCCTCAGTTTGCTATTTGTAAAATAGGGATAATAAGTCTCTCTTTCTACCATCCTTTTGTTTTCTTGTCTATTTCAACTATAAGCTCTTCAGGGTATGGCCTATTATATATGTACTGCACTAATGTATATGTACAGCACCTTGTACAAAGAGATCTCAATGCTGATTGAGGCCTATAGGCCTCATTACAAAATAATAATAATAATTAGTGTTGCCAACTCTTGTGATTTTATCACAAGTCTCACAGTATTTGGAGGAGGTGGGGTTAAAGCATCAACTCCTGGAATCGTGATTATATCTCAGCATTCATTTATAAAATGAAAAAAGTACATTTCTGGCCTTCTTGGTGGCAGAGAAAAGGTATGTTTGAAGTGAATCAGGCCCATGGAGGGTATGTTTATAAGTACGTTATAAAGCGGGGTGGCCAAACCATGGCACGTGAGCCACATGCTCTTTTACAGTTAAAGTGGGGCTTGTGAGCCCCTGGAATATTCCCCCTATTCTCTGCTTACCAGACTGGGGAAAGGCGCTCAGGGTTTCTGCCTCGTGGCAGGGTGGTGGGACTTGGGTACTCCCTCAGTACTGAAAATTCTCAGTGTAGGTGAGACCTAAGATGATATAATTTACATTCCTAGGTGGAGTGTACCAAGAAGAGTAGTCAGCAGGAGAGTATAACTTAAAATGCCCTTCTTACTCTCTTACCCTTGTTTCCATCTTCTTGGCCAGTAAATTCCACCATAAGAGAGAAAGCATGAAGGTCCTTCTTGGATAATTGGGCAGAGAGGTGACACAGGCTGGTGTCATGAGTAGAGTAGAGGGGATGGTGAGTCATCTTAATAGCATAGCAGAGAAGATTGATAAGGCTCTCTCTCCTCCTCCCATTGAGACTTTAAAGGAAATGGAAGCAAGAACCACTATAATCAGAAACAAGCCTCTGTCAGGCTGAAAAATCTCTGCTTTTCTCCTTGTAACTGGGACTCCGCCACTACGTCAGCTCACGCCCATCTCCCTGACATTGTAATTCACAGCCTTGCACACGTGGCGTCTGATGTTTTCACCTGATTCATGCACCCTTTTGTTGGGAAGAGATCACACTAGCGGCGAACGGTTCAAATCAAATAAACAGTCAAATGAATTTAAAACAAAAATAGCAATTCAGTGGCTGTGTTCTATTCCCACCACCATTTATAACTAATTGGGGCTTTGTTATAAACGCTCACCCAGTGACAGATAAATACTAAACTCCACTGGTTAACAATAATCACCCTAATTATACCAAGATGACATTTACAATTCAGGCAATTGCTAATCCATTACCTCACTCCACTGAATACTAGAACATTCAAATTAAAAGTTATTCACCCACAAAGAACATTGTTTTAGTAGCTGAAACAGCTTAGTAAAGGAATTTATTATGGTAATTTGCAGCATTCCCCTAAATAAAACATTCAAGAGTTGTCTCCCCTCCCACCCTACCCTGCCAAGAGAGATATAAAATAGATCTTTTATGATAAATATTTCCATCTCCCCTGTATTGTGATTTTTAAAAAATTGAAATTGTCAGACAAAGTTTGCATGCTTAAATGAACAGTGCTTCTAAGTGCACCTTATATGGCCCAGAGAACATGGATCAGCTGAAATAATTGCAAATACTCAGATGTAAAACTGCTGTAACTAAGAGCAGTATGAATAACAGGATTTTTTGTTTTTTTGGTTCACATGCAATAAAAAAAAAGGATTTTGGGTTGACTTTTTTTGGTTGAATTTTTTTGGAAATTTAAAAGTTTTAAAAAAATTAGATTTAGAGGGTTTTTTTTGACAGGTTTGCATTTTAAAAAATCAATTTGATGGAGATTCCAGAACAAAGTTGTTTTGAACTGAAAAAATTCAAATCACTTTGACTAGAAAATAAAACAAACTTTCAACTTTTTCAGAATGCTTTTTTTCCTCAACAGGAAAACAATCTGGTAAAATAGGGAAATGTTTCGCTGTTGCCAAATTTGTGTGGTTCACCAAAAACTGTTTCACACACAAAAATTCATCTTGTAATACCAATGGCTTTGCTTCACACCATTGTCAGTGAGATGGGGAATCAGGAAGTAAAGGTCCCCTGGCAACCCCCCTGCTGACATCAGTTGGGCCAGGATTTCACCACAAAGTTTCAAAAGTGCTGAGTAGGTACTTTGCTTGAGATGCCAGTTCCAGGGACTGGGTCTCGGAGACCGAGTACTCAGGATTCTCTAAAATCAGGGCCTTTTAAAGATGAATCCAGTTAAGGCATCCAAAGCGACTGGTCTTCAAACTGGGGTGTGTGTGTGGGGGTCACAGCAAAGGTGGAGCCATGAGTATGGGTCAGAACAGGAAAGCAGGCAGGGAGTTCCGAGCAGTCAGTTGGGGTGAGGGAGAAAACAGTCCTGCCCTGTCCTGCCCCAGCTTGCTGCTCTCCCCCTTGACTCCACCCTGGCTGCTGGAACTCCTTGATTATTCTCCCTGCTGCTGCCCTGGCTCAGACACTCAGTCAGCTGCCGCAGCCCCTTGTATTTTAGACCTTTTGGAGCCCACAGGTGTGAGAGGCTCTGGGCAGAGGGAAGGGACGGTGGGGAGCCCTGATCCACTCCATGTCATGCTGCCCTGGGCTTCTCCAGAGATGGAGCGATCCAGGTCCTGCCACTGGCCCCAGTGTAAACTGCCGGCTCCCCTCGGTCAGTCAGTTTGTGCCCTTGGACAGGTGGGAGTTGGGGGCTCTGGGCTGTCATGTGACTCCCACAGAGAAGGTGGGGGTGAGCAAAAAAAACAAACTGGAAACCTCTGGTTTAGGTCTAAAGAACATTAGTTTGTGAAGGTCAGAACGGTACAGTCCTCTGGCTGCTGCGTCCTTGTGCTGTAGCAATCTGCCATGCTAAGAAATTGTGTCTTTGGTCCCTACATAACAGTGAGAATATGAAGACACCAAATAGACACATCTGGGTTCCAAATGACCCTGTTTACTAACAGTCTAGTTACCTGTGTGCAGAACTTCTCTGTTAGGAGCTGGTGGCTTCTGTAATAGAAGACAGGGCAGGGCATTTAGAG
Source organism: Gopherus evgoodei (assembly GCF_007399415.2). Taxonomy (NCBI): domain Eukaryota; kingdom Metazoa; phylum Chordata; order Testudines; family Testudinidae; genus Gopherus; species Gopherus evgoodei. Next base: position 6,842,328 of record NC_044343.1, read on the forward strand.
GGCTCCCAAAGTATTTAAAGGGACACCCTGCTGAGAGAGAAGCAAGGTGGCTACTAGAAAGGGAGGAAACCCAGAGTAGAAGGGGGCTGCAGGGAGAGAGGGAAAGAATTCTGCACTTCATCTGTGAGCAGTGAAGAGTGGAGCCAGGAGAGACTCTGGGAAGCTGCTGGGGCGGAGCAAACTCTGGCAGTGAGTGCTGATCAAGGGCTAGGGCCTGAACCTCCAGGGAGGCATTCAGCTGAGGAATGGAGCACAGGTAGGGTGACCAGATGTCCTGATTTTATAAGGACAGTCCCGATTTTTGGGTCGTCTTCTTATATAGGCTCCTATTACCCTCCCACCCCCGTCCTGATTTTTTCACATTTGCAGTCTGGTCACCCTAAGCACAGGGGACATGTAATCTAGGAATCTACTTGATGACTTGCATTGGGGTAGCACCCAGGGTCCCCAATCCTGGACCAGAGCCCCATTGTTCTAGGTGCTGTGCATGCATATAAGAAAACATGATTTCTGCCCCCAAAGAGCTTACGATCTAAGGGCTTGTCTAGAAGAAGAGTTATTGCGCAGCAAGTTGGAGTGTAAATCTCAGGCACACAAGCGTGCTGTGCGCTTAGCTGGCTGTGTGGACCCTGCTGTGCGCACTAAAAATCCTAGTGTGCATTGACCTGCAGGAGTAGGTTGGGATGCACTAGGGACCTTTTTAGTGCGCAGTAGTTAGTGCATGGCAAGCTGGGATGTAGATCTACAGCACTACTAGCATGCCAGTCACTAACTGTCCACTTCCACAAACCCTACGTACGGCAATGTCTATGCTCCTTTGTTCCTATGGAGCAACTAACCTGTCTTGGCAGCAATTATCTAGCAATGCGACTTGAATGTACTCTTTCTATGGGTGTTTGAGGGGTGCATTCCATCTCCCTCAGGCTGCTCGCAGCCAGGGCGGTGGGTGATAGACTCACTCTGCAGCTCAAACGAAACGAAAGCAAAGAAACGACAATAGACCAGGACTGGACTGACTCACTTGCAAGGGCTCCTGCTCTCCCAAGCTGTGCAGGCTATGCTGGTTCAGAGTCAGACAAGCAGGCTAGCAGGATCATGGCTGTGGGTCATGTCAAAGAGCCTGCTCCATCGCAAGGGACATCTCCGGCAGAACGTCAGAGTTGGGGTAGGGGATACCTGCCTGAGAAGAGCAATCATACTTGCTGCCACCAAAGACAGCTGATTCTTTCTTCCTTCTCTTCCGGTTCCTCTCCTGAATAACAAATATGCTCCCAAGAGAGCTGCTGGAGAGATCTGGGCCTGCAGTGTATGCTGTGTGTGATAGGACCAATAATAGCTACACTCCTAGTCTCCAAAAGGCATCTCAGGTAGGCCAGGTTGAACACTTTTTGTCATAACTGCTTTTTGATGGAAAATCAGGTTTTTGACTCAGCAAACATTTTCAGGGGAAGCTGTCTGCTGTCTAGGGAAAGTTCTAACTTTCTTTTTTTTTTTTTTTTTAAACCGAAACTTTTTATTTGCAGCTGAAAACTTTTTTCAACAAAATTGAAATTTTCTGCAGAAAACTTTAGCCCAACATTTCCCCTCTGCAGCTCACTTTCATAGACTTTTTTTTTCCAGAATAGCTTTAACTGCAAAGACAAAGCCTGGCAGCTGAGGCCGGTGGAACGTCACTCATTGCTTCTGGAGCATCAGTTGCAATCCACCGAGCCATCAGTATTGGTAATCAAAAATCATTGGCATCTGTTGGCTCTTCTGAGGGCTCCGTGAAATTAATTTAAGGCATCTCCATCCAGATGCTAGTGGACAGGTGACTACCTCTGAAAAAATCTACAGGCACTAAATGCGATGTTCAGCAGAGATGCTAAGAATCAAGGCCCTGATCCAGGAAAGCAAGGGCAGTCCTATGCAGGTTCTTATACCACCCTCATCCCAGTAGTATCTGAGCACCTTCCAGAACAGCATTAAGTCCTCTTAAGCACGTACTTAACTTTAAGCATGTCCATAAAGTTCCATTGAAGTCCACAGGACTTAAGCACATGCTTAATTTTGGACACCTGCATAAGTGCTGTGCTGAATTGTGACTTTAATAGGCAGTCACCTCTGAGGTCAGGGTTGGCTGGGGAGGGGCTTCATGGGCAAGTTTGCTCTATTTATTCTGGGGATACAGTCCTTCAGCATTGTGGAGTCTCACCCTGACTCTTCTCCCCAGCACTAAAAAAATCACTGAAAGGTAAAACAGAAACCACTTCCCAGAGGCAGCTTGGCAGAAATCACAGCCCCTACATGCGTCAAGCAAATGTTTAATGGAGCCCTCAAAAGAAGGGAGGAAAAGGTTAAACTGCCTAAAAAGCTAGGCCGGTGTTTCTATAGGCTATTTGAGCAACGTCCTGAACTCTGTGCTGGCTGAAGCCCACATGACCATGTGAGGCATGGAGCACTTTTGTTAGTGTTTGTCTAAAGCTATTTGCAATAAAAGAGCAAGTCACAGCAAAGCGAGGGCTCCTGCTGGCACATCTTCCCTCAAGCACCATCCACCAGCCTGACGGCTGTGCCAGCTTGGCTCCGGGTGCCAATCTCAGACAAACAATGAGCTGCCCAGAGGACTCCCTGTCTTCCCTTCGCCCGTTCCTCCACTGATTGAGTTGTTTGCAGTCCAAACCCAAGAGCTCGCTTGCAAGAGGCAAAGCAGATGATTCGTCCCAGAGTCGGTCTCATTCCAGATGATCTGCCGCCCAGGTCTGGAGATGGATGAGGGATCTAATGGGATGCTGAGCCATGCAAGGAGAAGGACAGTATGGGCTAGGGATCAAGCATTGGATCTTTTATTATGAATGAAGGTTATGACAATCAAGGGGTGCTCCATTTTGGGTGAAATTCATCCCTGCATACAGGGTCTCTACAATACCTCTGACTTATGCCCCATTTAAGCTATAGTGGGATTTAAGTCATAGTCCTCTGCACAGGGGTAAGTTTCAGCTGTGAATTTCTGATGGTGTGTCAGGGAAAGATTCCCTGCCAGACACCCTCTTGGTTTCCTGTGTCCGCTGTGTGCGTACTTCTTGTCCCAACGCTCACTTCGCATCCTGGGCACGTTGCTCAGGGGGAGGTGAAAGCAGGGAGGGAAGAACCTTTAGAGTTTGGGGGTCAGTCTGGCAAAACACCCTCAAAGCTCAGATCCTTTCCTGAACCTCTTGAGATTGCTGACACTTCCCACTCATGTTGCGCATGGAAATAGCCAGGAGCAGATCTGGGCATATCTAGGACCACATGGCTTCCAGCACTGCAGTATATGAGCAACTCCCAAGTGTTTATGGATGCAGCTTCACAGCACCCCTGAAAGGTAGTGAAGTGTTATCCCCATTTTACAGTTGGGGAAACTGAGGTACAGAGCGATTTAAACAACTTTCCCATAGTTATGGAGGATGTCTGTAGCAGAGCTGCAAATGACTCCAAATCTCTTGAGTCCCACTGCAGTGCATTAACCACAGGACCCATCCTTCCTGCTCTAACCACTGCCCCTTGGTGATTCCATTCCGAGGTGAGAAAAGGCGATCTTCTGTGTAGGGGAAGTTCTCAGCCCGTCTCTCATCAAGCTCGTGCGCTGTATATGGTGGTGGATGGCAGCACTGACATTGCACATATGCTTTGCGTACAGCTGCTCCACTTCAGTCCCTCCCTGTGTGAATCTGTACCGGGGGCAGCTCGACTGCTTCTGTCCGATAGAGACAGATTGCTGGAAGGCTGCTCTCATAAACAAAGATCTGCAGGCTTGTGATCACCACCACTCCTTCTTCTTCCCCCAGCTCAATTAAGAAACAACATATTTTCCGGCTCGCCTGCTCTGCTTCTATTTCCTCTGTCTCATGCTTCTGTGGAGGGTTTTTTTCCTCCCCCTACTTCTTCTTTCCTTCATGATAGGGCAGCGCTGCTGAATGCTAATGAGAGAGCACCCTATTCACACTCAGGGCAGCCCTGCTTTACTAACCTTTGCAGATACCCAAACATGGGAGCAATGCTGAGCTGGTTATTAGAATTACAATGGTAGTACCTAGGAACTCTGGTCATAGGGCAGGGCCCCATTGTGCTGGGCATTGCAGGGGCAAGTACCACAAAAGCTGTTTTCCCTGCTAATAGATTTTGTGTGTCCGCCAGGTGGTCCAGTTTCAATCACCCTGGGATCTCTCTGAAGCCCTCCTGATAGACACCTGAGGTTGCCTTTGGTTCTTAGGTCACTCAAGCTGCAGCCTCAGGCCTCAAACAACACCGTGATCCAGGCTTCATGCTGAATGAAGCACGGAGAGCAATTGTGACAGCCTCTCTGGCTTGGCTGACGCTGGGAAACAAAGTGAGGGTCTCCAACCTGAAAGCACAAATCTCTACAGCTTGAGCTAAAGGAACAGGCGCTCAACAGGGGAGCTGTAACAGACCCCACGACCTTTGTGGCTTAGGCACGGAGGGGGACAAACACCTTGGCATTGTAGATCACATCCCGTTTAGTGCCAATAGAAACAGGTGATGATGGAAGCCAATTTTTTTTTCTGCATTACAGTAGTTCACATTGAAAGCAAACACTAAAAGCCTAATTGTGTAGGGTGCTGAGCATTGACTCCATTTGACATCAGTGGGAGTGGCAGGTGAGTTAGCAGAGACTACATTTGGGTCCAAAGGTGAACTAAGCACCTTTGTGTTTGTGGGTAGAAGTGAAGGGAGACTTGAGTTCAGCCCAATACTGGGATAGACCCAGACTGTGAAGACTGGGTCCACACCTGAACCCCCCGATGTTCCAGTTAAACTGTCAAAATCACCCCTTAACTATAAAGCATGAGCCCTTCCTGTCCACTCAGAGCTGCTGTCACTTTTCTGATCCCAGTTCTCATCATAATTCTCCATTTGTTTTCTTCATTCCTTTCCCTTCCAAACTTTTGGCATTAGCCCAATTTGCCTGTATGTGTTTCACTTTGTTCTTATCTCCCAGCTAAATGCCCAGTCAGGTCAAATTACTACCCTACCACGAAAGCACAGCCATTTCTCTTCTGATTTGAAAGACCAGACAGCATTTTGAATGCAGTTTCAACTCTCTCACCCAACACTCTGTTTTACTTGCACGGTCTCCTGCTTGAGCATCAGAGAGATTTGAAGCTCAGGACCTTCAGTGCTGAAAACACAAGCATCTAGTCCTTGAGCTGAAACAGCAAGTCCCTTAGCTAGCAGCAGTAGTAGGCTCTTATATGGACCAAGCATTAGAGGGATACAGATGCACTTCCTACTAGGTTAGAAGAAAGAGGATCCCCAGAATCTTTCATATATTTTGGGAGGAGGAGGAGAAGAGGCTTTTTAGATCTTGAATCCTTTGTTCTTTTCCCTAACTATAAATCTGAATTTCAGAGAGTGAGAAGCTCAGCAACTGTCTAATTCTGACCCCTCTTAGTCTCTGACACTGGTAATGTGCACAGTTCACTGTTCCACCAAAGTAGGGAAATTGTAATGGCCTCTCTGTCTATAGATGCCGGTTGTTTAGCTGTGAGTAGTGGTAAATGCTTTCTCGGTCTGTATTCTTAAAGGCACAGAAAGAAAGAAGCTTCTGTTTTCTTGCTGACCTCAGTTATTTTCTGTCCTTTCCATTTCGGGCTGTATATTTCTTTTCTGTCAGGCTGGGATTTTTATGTGGCAGTAGCTGGCTGTTGCACAGAATGCTCTGCAGCCACAGTATTGATGAGGGGAAACAAAAGAGGAACCAAACAGTTTCTCTTCCTCCCATTTTAGGTCAGGAAAATCTCCCCAACTTTCTGAAAGACATATTGAAAAAAAATCAGTAAATTTGTGAACATGCAGTTAGTACTTAGCAGACAAATTACATTTCTTCCAAAATGCATTCATTTTCAGAGTACATTACTTTCATAATGCTGTGTGGAACATTAAATGAGAATTTCCCTGAGCTGGCTACAGAGCACACTTTTATATTTCATAGTCTGACACGGAGCCCAGGATAAGTAATGAAAATCTTTTAGAAAAGTGACAATCTTGTCTAGCAGCCTGGCCTGGTGAAGAGATTGCAACATAAAACAGATGAGTGCCCTGCTTGACAGCTAATTGTGTCGGGCTTAATTACAACAAGCAGAATTTAATCGGCTGTGCAGTGCGGGTTTTTAGGTTGGGGGAACCATCTGGAATGTACCTTGCTTCTGGGCTGATGGAAGGGAAGGGTTTCACCAGATTATGAAGACAGGGAAGCAACGGTGCATATATTTATAGGCAGGAGAAGTTGCTTAGTGTATTTCATTTGAGTCATATGATGGATTTCAGGGATCTTTACGCATACGTGCGCAGTGTTACCTGATGGCTGAGGCCTCGGAAACATTTCCTGAGTTGAGTGGGCCTCATTTTCCACAGCCCTCTGCTGTGTCCTGCCACATTCACCAGTGCAAAGGGAACAGAATGGTAGCGCCTTAAACCTGCCATGCAATGTATGAATGACTGCACATGGTGCAGATCAAAGGAGAATCAGGCCTAGTGGTTTTTTTGCCATCTGATAGCCATACGGGTAGCCTGTATGAAGGGAATTTGACTGTTCTCAGCACTGTTCCAGTGGCCATGTGTCCCCCTAAAGGCCATCGCTATTAGTGCAGTTGGCAACCTTGCTGGCAGCCTCAATAGAGAGACAGAGGGCTGGATGGGCTCTTGGAGACTGACCTTTTTTCTTGTTCCATAGAGATGGTCCTTGTATGCCAGAGGAGTGACTGGAGGGGGGAGAGTGTCGTGCTGCACCTTTTTCAGAGCTGGGTTCTCTGTTGCTCCACCCCTCTGTGCAGTGGCTGACACCAGGGCAATGTGAGTGTGACATGGGTGTCTAGTGCATCTCTTCTCATCTGTTATTGCTTTGCTCTGGTGTGAGGTGCTGGGCTATGGAGAGTCAGGCCCAAGTTGTAGGGCAATAGAGAATCAGGACCTCAATCTACAGGTTTGGTAATCTTGCATCTTCCACCAATGCTAAAGCCGCTTGAAACTGGTTTAAAAGGAGCCTATCTTTATTAGAGAAATGGCATTGTGTCTCCTGGGTGGAATGTGATGACTTGTCCGGCAACTTCTGGTTGGCCAAGCTTTGGCTCAGTGAGATTAAACTGTAGACAATCTGCAATGGAGGCTGAAAGGCCATTTGCAATCTCCCACAAGCCATTGCTTCAGGAAGCTATAGCGGGAACTATGGGCTAGATACCCAGAGGGTTGTGTTGTACTGCTGCACAACTGGGGATGTGGGGCAAAACAGCCAGTGAAAACCAGATGGCCAGTGGGGACAGGCTGCACAGACGGCTCTCACACTGCTTCAGTTAGCATGGTTCAGCTTTCTCCACGGGCCACAGTTTTAGAGTGAAGTCTGGCAGATGGCCTAAGCCCAAGTGTAGGCGCTTCTGAGTTCTAGGCCTGACTTGCCCTGTGACCTTAGACAAATCGCTTCACTCCCCCTGTGGAGCATAGGACCTACGTACTTCACAGAAGCTTAATTGGTAAATGCTTTGACGAATGCAATTGCTAAGCAGTGCCATAGAGATGTAGCAAGCTTAAAATAGATATAAAGTGGGCCTTTAAGTTCTATTTTTGCACAGTGTGTATAAGCCAAAGAGGAGGGTGGGATGTATAACAACAACGTGCAGGGAGCTGGGCCACTTAATCTCAGTGGCTTTGTTGTGTAGACCTGCAGTTCAAAGGCTGCCCCACGGAGACCAGGGAGTAAAGGTTAGAAAGGTGCTGTTTCTGTGGCTTAAAGAGAATGTGACTCAAAGTTTAATTGCATTAGTGACCACCAGAATGCCAGGAAATTGCCAGGGCCTTTCCAGGTGGTCTCCCCTGGCTGTTTCATTGACAATTATTTTATTGCCTACAATTATAAGACCCCCATCACCATAATGTCTGGGCATGTTCCAGCACTTTGAAGCTTTTGGGTTGCTAGTGAAGCCTGCCTGACTTGTCATGTGTTGATTCTGGCTTTCCACTGTCTGCTCCCCTGATCCTCTTCCCTCCCACTCCCACAAAACCCAGGCCCACATGCATACTGGTGAGATCTCTGTGATCCTTTCAGGTCCATTGAACCATACTGATTCTCTTGCTTTCAGGGCCTTATCCATCCACAGGGGTCAGGATTTGGGCCTATAGTCATGATGTGATTAATCGCTGGGCCACATTAAAAGAGAGTCTTGTTTTTAAGCCTAAACCCAATTTTTGCTGTTTTCTGGGTCAAAGGAGCAGCGTCCTACAGGGAAGCAGCCTGTTTCAATCCAGATGAACATGATGGCCAGCCTATCAAAGCTGTTTTCAGATTCACTCGCGTGGCTTTGCAGAACCTTCTGGCATTTGGTAGGAGGAAACTCTGATTAACCCAACATTATTCTTAAACACCTATTGCTTCTGCAGCGGCTGTCCTGCTACTGTTATCTAAGGCGGCTGGGCGTAAATATTCTCCTAACTGCTTGGCGTGATCCTTTGGGACAGAAGGCCCTGCGTGAATGGAAGATATTATTAATTATCAGCAGCTCTCTCCCTAATAAAGGGCCAGGGTTTTTCGATGCACGGGGCTTTGATTCAACAATCATCTGTCAAGCAGCCAGCTTGCAGCCTCACCTTAAACTCTCAGCACAGCAAACTCTTTGCCAAATATAACCCTACTGCTAGGCCATGATGGATATATATGTATATCCCCTTCCCTGCCTCAATGATCAGACGACGAAGCAAATGGCTCCTAAGACAGATGTGAGATCTTGGAAGCATGGAAACATCAAAAGACTTATTCTCCTGGGATGTGCCAGACATCACAGGCGCAGGAAATATTAATGGACCTTTTTCTATCAGTAAGAGTGGTGTGTAGCTTTGTGGTTTTCTGGCTTGCTGGGTCGGTTTCCTGTGGCATCTGGAATTATTACTGAGAAGTCACCCAGTGCCAGTTATGCAGATCCCAACCTTTCCTGGGGAAAGGGGCATTGATGGGTTTTATCTGTTTCAGGAGAGCTGGCCTCCAAACTATTACCACCACCACCACCACCACCGCCAAAAAAAAAAGAAAAAGAAAAAAGTGTCAGCATGAACTAAGTAGGTCCCAAGGAGGCAATATCTTGCTGGTAGGCAGAAAAACCTGCAAGGGTCTCCAAGTGGAAGATGGTGCAACAGCTGGTGAGCCTGGCATCCGTGTAGCCTGCTTATTATTTTATCATACACTTTTCTCTGTAAATGTACTGTGCTCTGTGTAAACTGGCTGGTCACTGGTTTTCCTTGAGAGAGAGAGAACAAACAGCAAGTGCTGGACTAAAGCGTGCAAACTCCCCTGCGGCTACAGGTACTTCGTTCCCTCCTTCTCAGCCCCCAAATGGATTTAACCAGCCCTGCCAGCCTCTTGTGTAAAATCAGGGCTTCGTGGAGATGGCTTCCCTGTTGTGAGGTGCTTGGATGGTGAGTTCTTGAATGGTGAGAATTACACCTCCACTGTAGCTTCTCAGATACTCTCCACAAAGCTTATTTCACCTGGGCTTTGCATACAGACTTGAGGAGACTATATTTGTTTTCATAGCTTCCTGCAGTTTAAGGACACAAGGGATCATTCGCTTCTCTAGTCTGACTCCTGTATGTCACGGGCCATTACATTTATTTCACCCAGATAACGCTATATTCCGTGTAATGGCTTTAGTTAGACTAAAGCATTTCAGTCCTTGGGATACTGCACTGTAGCGTGTAGGGAACCAGGTGTCCAGTTTTAGACTGGAACACCCAGTCGAAAAGGGATCCTCGTGGCTCCAGTCAGCACCGCCGACCAGGCTGTTGACTGTCCGGTTGGCGGCACTGTGCAGCGGGGCTGGCAGGCTTCCTGCTAGCTTTCACAGTGCGCAGATCCTGGAAAGCGGCCGGCATATCTCCACTCTGGCTCCTATGTGTAAGAGCAGCGAGGTAGCTCTGCCCGCTGCCCCCCGTACCAAGTGCCTCCCCCACAGCTCCTATTGCCTGGGCCCCAGCCCTGATCCCCGTCCCACACTCCAAACCCCTCAGCCCCAGCCTGGAGCCCCCTCCTACACCCCAAATTGCTCAGACCCAACCCCACATCAGAGCCTGCACCCCCAGCCAGGTCCTCACCCCCCAGCCTGGAGCCCCCTCCCCCACCCTGAATCCCTCATTTCTGGCCCCATCCCCAGCCAGAGCCCTCACCCCCTCCTGCATTCCAGCCCCCTGAGCCAGCCTGGTGAAAATGAGAAAGTCAGAGTGGGGAGATTGAGTGACAGGGGGCATGGTGTGAGCAGGGGTGGTGCCTTGGAGAAGGGGCAGAGCAGGGGCAGGACAAGGGTGTTCGGTTTTATGTGAGTAGAAAGTTGGCAACCCTCATAGCGTGCCACAAGCAGAGAACAGGAAAGGCTGAGATGCCATCAGGGCAGGGAATCGATTAGGATGAATATGCCCAGATGATCCCAGCAGGTGATCCACGGCCCATCCCACAGAGGCAGGTGAAACCCCTCGAAGGTCTCTACCAATTTGACCTGGGGGAAAATGCCTTCCTGATCCCAAAACTCATGATCCATTCGATCCTGAGCACGTGAGCAAGCGTCCCAGCGTCTGGAAAGGATTCTCGGTTCTCAGAGGCTAACATGGATGGATGACTTTGTGCTTTCCCTCCTCAGACTTTGCTTATGCATGGCTGAGTGTCGATATTTCTGTGGTTGTCTGCAAGCACTTTGGACACTGATGTGTGCTCTCCCTTGCTTTCAGTCCAGCATTCCCCAGATGGCCAGGTCTCTCTGCATGAAGCTATCCCTGTCCCATGGCAATGCACTAACACCCTCCCACATGTATGCACATTAAGCATCCACCCTTGGTGATCTAGCACCTTTCTTTCACTCTTCACCAGCTGCCCTTACTTAGGTGCCATCCAGCAGGACCACAGCCTTCTGTTCCTCCAGACTTTGCAGAGCTAGTTGCTAGTGGCACTGCCGCCTGCTCAAATCAGCTTCCTGGCTTCCACTGTTTGTTTTGACATGGCTGTGCTGAGAAGTTCCTTCACCTCATGCGGAGTTTGTCTTGGTGTAATTGACTTGCTGTGTCTCTTTTTCCCTGTCTATTTTACCCAATCTTCCGTGGTTTGATCACTGAAAGGCTGATGTGGGCTTCCCGCTGTGCTGACAGCACTGCCTATGCTGCCTGTCAATTTCTCCATCCTTTCAGCGCTTTCCGACAGTGCTGCAATGACACTTGCACAAGCCAGGTAATGCTGATAGTTGCTGATTACCACCACACAATGCCAGAGTCATGTTGATTCATCCCCCTTCCCCTCCACTGAATTCTGGCAAGGCAACAGGAACAGGATACTACCCTGATGTGCTAACGTGGCCAGGACTGTAACAAGCCACTCAAGATGTCTTGGCATTAGAGTGGCCCATTCTAGAATTCTGCAGAAGCGTTCAGGTGAGTTCTCCTCTTGTCAGATGCAAAGTCCCTGCATAAAGATGCAGGTAAATTTAATGCTGAGTTATAATGGCAGGTGCATCTTGCTAGACAAAGGTTTGGAGTGGCTCTTTCAGGGGCAGGTGGAGCTAAGGTCTTGTATCAGAGAGGTTCTGCAGGAGAACCTTAGGAGCAGCCAACCTTGGGAGAAAGTTTAGGCTGAAATTTATGCTCTACCTACTCTTCTTTGAATTACCAAGAAGGGGTAAAGCTGAGACTAGATACATGGGTCCAGATCCTCAGTTGGTGTAAACTGGTGTAGCTCCACTGAAGTCAATAGGGTGACATTGGTTTGCACCAACTGAGGATGTGGCCCAGCGTATGTCCACTGTGTTTGGCGCAGGGTGTTTGTCCATTTGCTCACAACCCTGTAAAGCCCATTTGCCCTCCAGAGTCGAACACTTAAATAAAAGGTCCAAATCCTACCTCACCTCCTCATCCCCACCGTCCGAGAGCTTGCATGGACACTAAGGGTATGCTGCACTGCAGTCATAGGGTGTGGCTGCCGCTGGTGTAGACATAGCTGAGCGAGCTAGATCAAAGTGAAGCTGCTTCAGTGTGAGCTAGACAACTGAGATTACGCAGGGTTGCAGTCAGATTAAAGCTAGCTCGGGTATGTCTGCATAAGCGGCAGTCACACCTGGTGATTGTAGTGCAGACATACCCTTAGACATCTCATTATCCACTCAATCCTCTCCTCTCAACATGAGAAGCAGATGGCCTTTCCGGACACTCTCTCAGGAAAACTAGTTACAACAATTACAGGTTTCTTGAAGAATTGCTGGAAAATGGAGCTAATCCAGAAAGGAGATTAGCAGATGTGCTGAACGGCTTTGGGGAAATCTGCAAGTGCTTGGACAACTTGAATTTTGCAGGTTAGAGGTCAGGGCTCCTGACCAGGCCGAGTAAAAGCTCTGCTCAGCACGGGGACTGTGGTTTTCAGCTGGTGTCACTGGGAGTTGCAAGGAAAATCAGATCCTTCTTGCAGCTTCTTTGGGTACGTCTACACTACCTGCCGGATTGGCAGGTAGTGATAGATCTATCGGGGATTGATTTATTGCATCTCTTGTAGATGCAATAAAATCAATCCCCGATCTCTCTGCTGTCAACTCCGGAACTCCACCGCGGCGAGAGGTGGAAGCGGAGTTGACGAGGAAGCGGCAGCGGTCTACTCACTGCCGTCCTCACGGCCTGGCAAATCGATGTAAGATACTCTGACTTCAGCTCCACGAATAGCATAGCTGAAGGTGTGTATCTTGGGTCAACCCCCGTAATGTAGACCTAGCCTTTGATTCAGGCTGCTACCTTGAACCGCTTCCCCAACTCTTTTCTGCTGGAAGCAGCATTGATTCCACTTCCTCAGTTATTGCACAGTAACTCACAGTATCCTAGACCATGTCATACTCTGTCACACCCCTGAAAATCTGGAGTAATTGCACTGAATTCAGTAGAGTTGCTCTGGATTTTTGCAGTGTGTCTCTGAGCAGACTTTAGACTCCTGCTCTTACACTTACTGCCATGGATGTAACAGTCAGTGGTGACTGAAGTAATATCCCCGTTTAGCTGTTGGTTTGTTTTTTCAAGTTCACATGCGGCTCCAGTTCTGTGGGAGTAGTTTCTGGCTGTGCACATACCCACAGCTGCCATGTATGTGTGGATACCCTTTATTGCACTTAGAATATCAGGGTTGGAAGGGACCTCAGGAGGTATCTAGTGCAACCCCCTGCTCAAAGCAGGACCAATTCCCAACTACCATCCCATCCAGGGCTTTGTCAAGCCAGGCCTTAAATTCAAGGAAGGAGATTCCACCACCTCCCTAGGTAATCCATTCCAGTGCTTCACCACCCTCCTAGTGAAATTTTTTTCCCTAATATCCAACCTAAACCTCCCCCACTGCAACTTGAGACCATTACTCCTTGTTCTGTCATCTGGTACCACTGAGAACAAAAGCAACTATCAAATCCCCCCTCATTCTTCTCTTCTGCAGACTAAACAATCCCAGTTTCCTCAGCTGCTTCTCATAAGTCATATGTTCCAGCCCCCTCATCATTTTTGGTTGCTCTCTGCTGGACTCTTTCCAATTTTTCCACATCCTTCTTGTAGTGTGGGGCCCAAAACTGGACACAGTTCTCCTAGGGGGAAGCAATGTTATCCAGAGGTTAGGGCAGTGGAAGGGTACCCAGGAGACCTGGCTGTATTCCACTCACTTCCTGTGTGACTTTGGGGAAGTCACTTTGTCTTGGTTTCTCCATCTGTTAAAACAGATATTTTCCTTCCCTAGTAAAGGGCTTTGAGATCTGTGGGTGAAAAACAGTTGTATTGTGTGAATATATGGCAGTGTTATAAATGCAGAGACCTTCCAAAGAGATGGCAGCTCAGCCACATGTGCAGTGTTTAGATATTAGTCTCTTCTCTCTGTTTCTTTGTAAATGGTTTCAATGAAGATGTAAATAACAGCACAGTAATTCCATGGAGGAATTAAACACCACCACAACCCCCCCCCAAAACCCCCCCCACATAGGACAAGTATTCTAGTAGTATATGCAAGTCCCGACCAAGATCAGAGCCCTATTGTGCTAGCTGGAGTGTGCATGCACGTTCGCGCACACTCACACACACATATATTCCAGATAGGATGACCAGATAGCAAGGGTGAAAAATTGGGTTGGGGGTGGGAGGTAATTGGCACCCATATAAGACAAAGCTCTGAATATCGGGACTGTCCCTATGAATATCAGGACATCTGGTCACTCTAATTCCAGATAAAGAAACTGAATTACAGAGTCATAAAGGCCCAGGTTTGTAAAGCTATTTAGGCTTTGCTATGCTCAGTATTGCAACACCTGACTGATTTAGGAACTCGTCTCATTTTCAAAAGTGATTTAGGCACTTAGGAACCTACATGCTGTCAACACTCAATGAGATTTAGATTCTTAAGTGCCCAAATCCCTTTTGAATCAGTTAGGAATTACAACACTGAGTGCCACAATGCCTAAATATCTTTTAAAAATCTGACCCTAAGTGACTTTCCTTAGACCACACAGGGTAGCTGTGGCAGAGTTTGGGAACTAGACAAGTTCATGGAGGATAGGTCCATCAATGGCTATTAGCCAGGATGGGCAGGGATGGTGTCCCTAGCCTCTGTTTGCCAGAAGCCGGGAATAGGCGACAGGGGATGGATCACTTGGTGATTACCAGTTCTGTTCATTCCCTCTGGGGCACCTGGCACTGGCCACTGTCAGAAGACAGGATACTGGGCTGGATGGATCTTTGGTCTGACCCAGTATGGCCGTTTTTATGCTCCTATATTCTTACTGAACCCCCATCTCCTGAATCTTAGTCTTAACTGGAAGACCTTGCTTCCTACCTTAATAGTGACCCTGGGCTGCTCTTCTTTCATGCATACATTTCAAAGCCCATCACAAGTGCTAATTAATAGATCCCTGAAACACTCCTGTGAGGCAGATGTCTTTAACTCTGTTTCAAATGGGGAAACTGAGGCACCGCTTTCTCCAAAGTTTTTTACAGCAAGTCAATGGCAGAGTCGGAGTCAGAAAATTGGCCTCCTTATTCTGAGTGTCCTGCTTTGACCACTAGACAAGGCTACTGCCAGAAAAAGATATCTGGAAAAAGCAGGCGGCAAGCTCAGGAGGACCACATTAGTGCCATGTGGTGTCGGTCATGTCTGTGAAGAAGAGCTCTGTGAAAGCTCAGAGCTTGTCTCTCTCACCAAGAGAAGTTTGGTCCAAGAGAAGATATTACCTCCACTGCCTTGTGTAGCAGAGAGACAGACAAAAGGTATAAAGTTACTTTTTGTGGGTGTTAACTGGGTTGGTATCTGTCTGGAAAACATAAGGGTTAAATCAAAAAATGATGTGAGTCACAGTTGCCATATCACAGTGGATGGGAGAAGATTGGCCTCAGAGCCCTTATTAAAAAAGCACTACAGCAATGATTTGAAACACTGCAGGTCACAACAGCAACAGTGCAGCTACTAGCTAGATACTACAGGCCAGATCCTGATCTGTTACACTGGTGTAAATCTGGAGTAACTTCACTGATGCCAGTGGACTAACTCCAGATTTACACTGGCATGACAGAAAGCAGAACCTACTCCTAAGGATCTGATTCTCTTTTTACTCACGCCCCATTTTACACCTGCATAATTCAGCTGGACCCGATCCTCAGCTGGTGCAAATTGGCATAGCTCCATTGACTTCAATGGAACTACAAAGATTTGCACAGGCTAACACAGTCCATTGTCTCCACTGGAGACAATGCTGATTTACTCTGGTGTAAGGGTGATCAGAATTGGGCCTTCCCTGCCACGCCATATCACAGTGGGCTGTAGATTTTCCTGGAGCTGCTCATAGACTCAGACTCAGACTCAGACTCTAGGACCGGAAGGGACCTCGAGAGGTCATCGAGTCCAGTCCCCTGCCCTCATGGCAGGACCAAATACTGTCTAGACCATCGCTAGATGGGAAAAGAAGATGCATTAGGAAAGGATGGGTGAAGGAGAGGAAAAGGGAAGTGGATGGGGAGAAACAAAAAGACAGGCAAGGAGGAGTGTGAGGCAAAGGCTTTTCAAAGGCTCTAATCCTGTAATAACACTTAGATGCACCACCAGGATTGTTTTAGAATAGCAGCCGTGTTAGTCTGTGGACGGCAGGGACAGCCAAAATCCAACATAGTTTATCTGAAATGCACCCAAAACATCCCATAAAGCAGCTCCTCTTGCTTACATTTTTCTGCTTAGTAGCCACATCAACACAGCAACGGCTGCGGGTTTAAAACAAACAAACAGCCCGGGTACTGCAAACTTCCTTTCGAAATGGGTGGGCAATAATGACAACCATGATCAATATGCTCATGAGCCTGCACCACTTTGCTAATAGCAATCACAGCCCCATAGATGGCAGTGGCAAGTTAAAATCCAGTCGGCTGCTGCGTTCTGGCTTCCATGGCAGAGGGACGTGCCTGGGCATATAGAAAGCCTTGAATATTGACAAAACCAACAATTTTTCTTTGGCTTAGGGTGGTTATCTTCTCACTGGAAGTGAAACATTGTGTTTTCCCTGGGCTTGCTTCAGAGGGGAGCTGAAACTGTTCAGAGGATTGGAGGGCTTTTTTTGGAGCAATGGAAGGCCAAGCAAGAGAAGGGAGGAAAGAGCCATGGATAGGAGGGAGCAGTAAGGGGGAGAGGGGGCAAAGCAGGGGGACATGGTCCAGTATCAGTGGAAGTTCTGTGCCCAGGCTTCAAGCTCTGTATAACCCTGGGAGTGGAACAGAGGAGAGCCTCTTGCTGTGTACAGTAGAACCTCAGCGTTAACGAACACCACGGGAGTGGAGGCTGTACGTAACTCTGGACAAAACATTAGGGTTGTTCTTTCAAAAGCCTACAACTGAACATTGACTTCCCACAGCTTTGACACATTCCTATGCAGAAGAAAAATGCTACTTTTAGCCATCTTAATTGAAATGAAACAAGCACAGAAGCAGTTTCCTTACCGTCTCAGATCTTTCTTTTTAACCTTTTTTTTTGGTAATTTGTTTAACACAGTACTGTGCTGTACTGAATTTGCTTTTTTCGTCTCTGCTGTTGCCTGATTGAGTACTTCCAGTTGCAAAGGTGTGTGGTTGACAAGTCAGTTCATAAATCTGGTGTTTATAACTCTGAGGTTTTCCTGTATTATTTGCATAGTGCCAGGCACTTTACAGATGAGCAGGAAAATAGGGTGCCAGTCCTTCCCACCTCAGGAAGGGAGAGTGGATTAGTATGAGTCAGTGCCCTGGAGAAGAGGAGGGAGCCAAGCTGCAGGATATGAATTTGCTCTGCAGTTGGGAAGATGTAAGAGAGGCCAGGGCAAAGAGGTTTGGGGGTGTCAGTAACATCCTCTTGACTTTTAAGCAATTGCACACGAGCTGCATGCAGTTCCATTTCCCACCTGCTCTTCCACATTTCCAAGCTGCAGCCATAACTCAGCAGGGCCAAGTCTATTCCTGGGTGTAATTCCACCAGCATCAGTGAAAATAGCTGAAATCAACACAGTTATGTTAGGGGTGAAACTCTGAGCTCTGCGGGGTAGGGGATGATGACTTCTTCCCTCTAGAGAGTGCCTAGTGCATTGTGGGCACTGCGGGAAAGCCAGGTCAGTGACCTGGCAGGTTAACCCCGGTGTTTCTCCTGTGGGGCCCTGCTTCCTCATTAAGTCAATGCGACATGTTCTGTGGGTGATCCAAAGAGAGTAACCACCTACTTTTGTTCGCAGCTAATAAGGGCCCTGCTTCAGCCTGGTACCTAAACACCTGCCAAAGCATGTGACTAGTCCTAGTGACTTCATTGCGGGTTATTTATGTGATTAAAGTTAGGCACATGCTAAATACCTTACCAACTCAGGAGTTGTGTTTATCCATTAGCACCTGTGGTTGATACCTGGACTGCAAGGCCAGAGATCCTAGGTTCTTTCCTTACTGATGATGGACCCAGCTGGCGGGTTTTTACATGAAGGGCAGAAACTCTCACTGGCATCTATGGAAGGCAATGTGAGGGCTCCCTTGAACTACAGATTGTGGCCCACGCTGTAGAATTAAAAAGGGGGCCTTTCAGCCAGTTGGATTTGCTTTATAGCTTGAACATTTCCTCTTTGACTGGATCTTTGACCCCACAGATGTGCCCGGTGTGCAAAGCACCCTGAGTTTAAACAAGGTACTATATTAAATATTTATAACAAGTCACAGCTGCAGGGAAGGAAAGAGCTATTAACATTTATCTGGCACCTCTGGCTTTTTTGTCAAACTCAAGCAAAGTAGCCCCAGTGAGCCCGATCATATGAAGAATGCAGTATCTCCTGAAAGGTACCAAACACCCTCAACTGCTGATCTCTGGCAGAGAGGATCAGGCCCTCTGATACAGCCTCTCTATGCTTCAAAGGGTGAAGCTGGCTCTTTTGAAGTGGAAATGGAGTTATTATTATTATTATTATTTATTATTTCCCCTGTTATCCATTTCTCTCCTGTTTCTTCCTTTCTTTCTCGCCGATGCATGATGGAGCTTTCGTCTCCATGTTTCCAGGGTAACGGAAATAACTTTCTTCCAGCCCAGAGGTAGAGCAGACCCATTCTGCTGGAAAATTCAAAGCAAGGATTAAAATTTATAAAACAGTGCATGACCCAGTGCCACATCAAGCTGCTCCCTGCCAATTCATCTGAAGCACCATGAATAAGTAGCAAAGCCATGGCCACTCTAGGATTCCTTGTAGGGTCCCTCCTGGTGGAGACAAGCCAGAGTTTGGCTGTAGTGGATAGAAAGGGAATTTTTTTCTCGAGGCTGCTGGATATGGACAGATTCTTTGACTCCCTCTGGATCCCTAGCTCCCCCTCTGTGTTGCCTAGTCAATAAAGAGAAGTAGTGATGCCCAGTGGATAGAGCATTTGGATTAGAAATCTGGTGTGGAGAATGTTAGCTTTATTATTTTTTTATTAATATTATATATACTTCAGTTTACCTGCTTGATGATATTCTGTCTGACTACTTGGAGTTAAATCAAGAGGGGCTGGTAGGAAAAACAAGCAGAACTACTTAAGTGCCTAAAGATACATGTCTAAGTACCTTACCACATAAGCAATGGTGCTAGTCCATTAGCGCCAGTGGTAGAGGCTTGTGCAGCACAGCTAGAGATCCCAGGTTATAGCCCTGATGGTGATCCTAGACTCCTAGAAATGTAAGTCTGGAAAGACCTCTAGAATTCATCAAGTCTAGGGGTTATAGTGGACCACAAGCTAAATATGAGTCAACAGTTTGATGCTGCTGCAAAAAAAAGCAAACGTGATTCTGGGGTGCATTAACAGGTGTGTTGTGAGCAAGACACGAGAAGTCATTCTTCCGCTCTACTCTGCACTGGTTAGGCCTCAACTGGAGTATTGTGTCCAGTTCTGGGCCCAACATTTCAAGAAAGAGGTGGAGAAATTGGAGAGGGTCCAGAGAAGAGCAACAAGAATGATTAAAGGCCTAGAGAACATGACCTGTGAAGGAAGGCTGAAGGAATTGGGTTTGTTTAGTTTGGAAAAGAGAAGACTGAGAGGGGACATGATAGCAGTTTTCAGGTATCTAAAAGGGTGTCATCAGGAGGAGGGAGAAAACTTGTTCACCTTAGCCTCCAATGATAGAACAAGAAGCAATGGGCTTAAACTGCAGCAAGGGAGGTTTAGGTTGGACATTAGGAAAAAGTTCCTAACTGTCACGATGGTTAAATGCTGGAATAAATTATCTAGGGAGGTTGTAGAATCTCCATCTCTGGAGATATTTAAGAGTAGGTTAGATAAATGTCTATTAGGGATGGTCTAGACAGTATTTGGTCCTGCCATGAGGGCAGATGACTGAACTTGATGACCTCTCGAGGTCCCTTCCAGTCCTTGAATCTATGAATAAGTCCAGCCCCCTGCACTGTGGCAGGACCAAGTAAACCTAGACCAACACTGACAGGTGTTTCACCAGACATAAGACATCTCTGGGTGTACAGCTTCAAGATAGTAAAGCAAACAATGGTTGAGCCATTAATTGGGAAGATATTTCCTGGTGCTAGGTGGAGTTACACAGCTGGTTTACCAAAGCTGGGTGCCGAAGATCAAAAGAACATTAAGCAGTTAAAACCTCTTTCTCTTGGGAGGAAGTTGCCAGGGGCTGTCTTGTGGAGAGCAGATAGACTGAAACACAGGATATGCGGCAGCTAGGCTTCCTCAAACTTTGCGGGAAATGGTCAGACCCAGGCATATAGGCCTTTAGTTGTTTTAATCCTCTTCTCTGATTGCTATATACCTGTGGGAGAATAAGCAATGTTTGTTTTGGAGAAGTTGTTTTGAGTCCCTTTAATCAGCCACTGGTCACAGGCTCCTGGTGGGATGTTTCTTGCAGGAACCAAACACAGTTGGAATTGTCATGTCAGCATTGTTGGGGGGAAAAGGGGAGCTGCAATCTAGAGATTCCATCCAAGATCTGTTCAGGGTTCCACCCGCAAAAGAGGCGAAGGAAGCAAATCCTGTTGCCTGAGAAGGAGGTGGGAGAGGCAGTCTAATTCCATTGAAATCAACTGAGCTGCTCTCATTCACATGAAGTGAGGATAGCAAAGGGGGTCTAAGGGCAAAAGCTCCAAGGTGCATTTCACCGTGTTCACAGTAACACCTGGTCCTGCTGCGTGACCATGGGCAAGTCACGTCACCTCTCAGTTTCTGCATCCATAAAGTAATAATGCAAACCTCCTTTGCTAAGTGAATTGAGACCTATGGATGGAAAGTGCTGTATAACAGTTGGGGTTATCAGTGGTATTCCCACCCAGGGTCTTCCTGAATACTGTCCTGGACCTGGAATGGACTGCTCATTACATGGCATTTGTTTAATCCAGCGGTTCTCAAACTGTGGGTCACAACCCTGTTTTAATGGAGTTTCCAGGGCTGGTGTTAGACTGGCTGAGGCCCAGGGCCAAAGCCAAAGTGTGAGCCCCACCACCCAGGCCTAAGCCCAAGCTCAGGCTTTGGTCCCCCCTTCTGGGGTCGTGTAGTAATTTTTGTTGTCAGAAGAAGGTCGCAGTACAATGAAATTTGAGAACCCCTGGTCCAATCACTCAACGACGATAACATTTTCTAAATCATCCCTAGAACCTGGTGCTGGGCTAAAACTCTACAGATTTCAACCCTTCCCCTTAGAGAAGGAGGGAAGTTGGATTTGAACCCCCTGCAGGTTGGCTCTCGAACTGGAAGGAACCTATTTCCCAACTCTGTCTGGGTGAAGGCAAAAACTTGCAAGGTTTTGGCTCCAATTACTGGAAATCTCACCCCAGACTGCTGACCTTGTTAGATTTCTGCCACGTGGGGGTCCAAATCTCTCACGAAGAACCTGGGAGTTTTTACTGCTATCAATCTGGAATCTGAATCCACACCCAAAGCCTAACCCTGGTCATTATCCTCTCTGCTCGGCCCTGCTGCTATTGGAGCCCTTTGGGAGGGCTCAGCCAATACTACCCAGGGCAGCCTCTGCTTTGGAAGGCCAGATCCTCACTTTGTGAAAATGGGTGCAGCTCAAGTGATTTCAGTGGAATTATATTCCCTCTCCTGTCTACCTCTAGCACAATGGGGCCCTGATCTCTTCATGAACTCCCAGGCACTACAATTATTTGTACTGCAGTAATGCGTAGATGTCACAGTCCAGGATTGGGGCCCGCATTGTGTTAGGTGCTGTACGTACACACACACACACACAGAGTAAAATTTCCATTAAGGCCTAAGACCCATTTTCAAATGTGACTTGGGCACTGAGGCCCAGATGCATAAAGCTATTTAAGCTCCTAGCTCCTATTGAAATCAATGGAAGTTAGGTGCCTAAATACCTTTTGAGCATCTGAGCCTGAAGAGCCTTTCATCTATTTGATCGTCAGTGAAACGCAGCGTCCTAAGTCACTTTTGAAAATGGCAATGAGGCTCTAAATTTTTACCCTCACTCCCAAAAAGACAGTCACTACCACAAAGATCTCACAATCCCTATAATAAGATGAGACAAAAGGTTGATGCAACAAGCAACTACAGCTACTGCAACAGAAATAATAAATAGTCATATTAACATTGTTAATTCTCCTCTTGAAACCCCAGTAACATTTGCAAAGAGGAGCTGCCATGGTTTTGTCGGAGTGTCTTCTATCCCACAACATGCATCTGCCTTGTTAGCTGTCAATGGGACCCATTAGAATTTTGCCTTTCACGGCAATCAACTCATTTGCACATTGCTAAGTAAAGGCCTTCTGATGAAATATTAATTCCGAATTAATACCCTCTGATTTTACACCTTTTGAGTGGAGTCAAACTTTGGAGAGGAACGTGAGGGCTGGTAGCGCTGTGTGTCGGCAAGGGGCAGATGGCACCATTCCATCATTGTTGAGTTGGCTGGCAAAGTGGAATCAGTTGGGGATAGATGCTCCATTTATGATACAGGGAGTCAGATGCTAAATGATACCAAAGCATAATTACTAATAAATGTTTAATTAATGGCTTATGAATGTGTTGATAAGTTTATTACAGTGATGCATGAGCGCATGAATATTTCTGAGCAGGCACTACTCAGGAAAGTTATTGCTGAAGAGTGTGTTAACAAGGTGATTAAACTGTTTACATGTGGCGTTTACAAGACTTACATTCACTCCAGTTAGTTGAGCATTTTATGGCCCATCTCAACTGATCCATTCCCATCCTGATTTTCCTTTTTTTTTTTTTTTCAATAAATCCTTCTTACATATATGTAAACAAACTGTTGATTTTAATTACATTATCAATTAACAATAATATCCAGCACTGTGAATCAAAGCAGATGAGTTAATTGTTATGAGAAGTTTAACTGTAGCTTCCTCTGTGGGAATTATTGCTTCTGGAAAGGATGCTCCTAAAGGGTCAGCTCAGTCAAGCTGCTGACATGCCAGATAATTTGGGAATGGGGAAAAAAAATTGGCACTTATATGCTCTTTTGCTCCCCCACTCTTTCTTGGGGGGCGGGGCGGAGAGCGGGATCCTACATGCATTTGATCACTGAACACCCAACCCTCTTGATTAGAAAAGGCCTCAAGGCATAGTCCCTGCTAATTGCTAGCATTTTCCACTATCCTTTTGCATCTCGAAATTGGCAACAGGTTTGGATGGAATAAGAACGCCAGAGAAATTCAAGGGCAGCCTGATTTGGGCGCGTTGAGGAAATGTGTTTCTATTTTCCAGCATCTTTGCATGGGCCGGTTTTGGCCAGGACCATAAGCAGAAGAGCCAGTGTACCAGAAGAAGGGTTGTTCTAATCTATTTTAATTAAAAAATCTTGCTATCTGTTCATTACATTAGATCTATTTGATATTCTTGCTAATCTGTTTTTCCAGTGTCTGGATTCTGGGTAAAATTTGCAAAAGCATCTTTCAGTGAGACTTAGGCTCCAATGTGCCTAAACCACTTTTCAGTGAGACAGACTCCTAAATCATGTAGGTGCCCTTGTAAATTTTACCCTCAGATATTGCATTAAGCCAGTATTGAATCCGTTCTAGAGCATTTCTAATCTATTCCATTGATATCTCATCTAGTCAATATTCTATCAAGACCCCTCTACCAGTAGCTAATCTAGTCTATCTGATCTATTTGAAGGCCTTGGTAATATGCTGATCACTGTTGTGTTTAGACTGTTCTCGTACTGCTGAGTGCCTTGCATCTTGTGGTGTTATTTATACCTCGCCCAAGTGGGGATAAACCTCTATTCTGACTGAGTGGAATATTTCACTCACCTTGCATGGGGGTTGATTACTACAAATGACACAGGGTACAGGAGACAAAAGATCAAATTCAGCTTGAATGTAAAGAAATTATTAGTGAGGTGGCATTTTGTTTTCATGGGATTTCCATACTAGTTTTGCACACCCAAAAGTTTAATATAGTTTGCAGATTTGGCGTATTTCTCACCCTTAAACAATCATATCCTTTGTTCTCTCATCACAAACAAAAACCTTTGCAGCTGAAGCTACCTCCTGGAAATCATGCTGCGTTTACCTGTCTGAGATGGTCTCTCTCACCATGGTGTCTAACCACCTCATAAACTTTAATGTGTTTATCTTCAGTATGCCCCTTTGAGTTCGGTAGTGCTATTACCCCCATTTTACAGATGGAGAACTGAGGCACAGAGAGAATAAGGATACATCTACACTGCCTAAAAAGCAACAAACACAAATCCCAAAAGGGAGTCTCAAAAGTTGGGTCAGCTGACTTGGGATAAAAATAGCAGCACACCTGATTTCACTCAGGCTCTGCTACAACCCTTTGTGTTTCAGAGCCCATGGTCTATTAGGAATGTCTACACTCCTACTTTTAGCTGCAGATCATGAGCCTGTATCAATTGACTCACTGCTGGGTTGGTTGGGAAGTGTAGGTGTACCCTAAGCAGCTTGGGCAAAGTCTCACAGGTCTGTGGAAGAGCCAGGGATTGAACTTGGTTCTCTAAATCCTAGGGCAGCGCCCCCAGTCACTGAACTAGCCTTACTCTTTGGTTAACTTTCCACTATCAGTGCCAAACCCCTACAGGAGGCACGGTCAGATTGTGGGTCTCTGAAGCCAACCTTTGGTGCTCACTCAAATCAGTCACAGCGAGGATAATTCAAGCTGGGGATGGCATGGGGAGGAGACAGATTGAAGCTGTGATGAACGTTCTCAACACCCCCCAAAGCCAGGCATAATCTATCCGGCGTGACACCCAAGTTTGTTGAAGTCCTCACCAGGAGGTTTGGGTAGAACTGAACAGGCACTAGTTTTCCCATCCCAGAAGATTTTTTTTCCCAAGATTTTTGAACATTTTCCCCATCTTGAATGGGGGTGAAAAGTCAAAATCTTGAAAATTTTCACAGACCTAAATAAATAAATTCAGTATTGGATTTGATTGAAATGTTTCATTTAGGTCATTTCAAATCTGCCCAATGTTGACCTTTAAAAATATTTTTTTATTTAACTTGTTTTCTTTTAACCTCAAATTAATTTACATTTCAAAACAAAAAGTCTCTTTGAACTGACAATCAGGAATTTTTCATATTGAAAATGGCCAAGCAGGACTTTTTGGACAATTTCAAAACTTTTTTTTTTTCCAAAAAATGTTTGAAATGGGAAATTTGTCAAAACCGTCCCTTTTCTGTGATGTTTCAGTTTTGACAATTTGGCATTTTCCAACAGAAAAACATTTAATCAAAAAATTCCCAACCTGCTCTAGGTTTTAGCTCCTCTTCCTGTGCATTCACTGCTCTTTCCTCTGCCCTACATGATTCCAGTCTTTTGGGGAACATCTAGGGTCTGTCAATACTGCACACTAAGCCCAGGTTCTGACTCATGTTAGAGCCCAAACTCCCTGTCCATCCATGCACAAATCAGTTTGACTCTGGTCAGCAAGCCCTCAGGACCCAAGTCCTTGCATCTTGCTAGCAGGGTTGGTTGGAGCCTGATTCCTACTGTGACTGGTCTGGACACAGCTCAGGCCTCACACTCGAGTCAGGTCTGTGCAATGCAGTATGGATGTGATATCACAGTTGTGAGACCTAGGTCCAGCAATTGCAAGCCCAGTTTACCATGCAATGTGGATGCTCAAGTACGGACTCGGAAACACCGAGTCCACCACTCTAGGTCCCACAAAACTGGATTTACAATGCAGTGTAGACATACCCCTTCTCCCATTGCCACCCTGGATCTCCAGGGGACTAGCTGATCTTTTCCCGCCCATTTTCAGTCTCTGGGTGGTAGTGGAGTGCTGGCCTCACAAGCCTTGGAGGAGGTGAAAGGCCTGCTTGCAGGGCAGGAAAGCCTCTTGCTGCTGCAGAACTGAGGCCTGAGGTGTCCCAGACTCCTATGGTCATTAGACAGCCCTGGCTATACTCCATACCTGCATGGTTGGGGCAGCACAGGAAGGAACAGGAAGGCTTGCTCTCTCCTGAGCCTGCAGGCAGCACTCTGACCCCCAAGCCCTTTCACAGATGAGGAAGGTATGGAGGGGCAGCAGGACAACCACATTGTGAGCATCTAAGGTAGGAGAAGCAGCCACTCAGCATTATCTTCAGGAGATGCGCACAAAACCCTGAATGCCATCTCTACCATGCAGGGAGCATCCAGCCACCAGAAAGCTTGCATGAGAGACAGTGTGGTCCACTGGGTAAGGACACCTGGGCTCCAGTCTTTGGTCTGTGGGGTGACTTTTGGCAGGTCATGTCGCGGCTCTGTGCCTCAGTTTCCCCATCTATAAAATTGGGATAATGCTACTGACCTCTTGTTGTAAAGCGCTGCATAGGAGCTAGGAATTATTATTATTTCCACTGCCATCTCTTTGTCTATTCATCCTGTAAGCTTGTCAGGGAAGGGAGGTCTCTTACTCTTAGGGGTTCAGGTATTACAGTAATGAGCATGCTATAACAACCTATATAGCACAGAATTACTATGTGTCTGTACAGCACATAGCTGGGGCCTCTAGATCCTACCATCATATATAAATAATAATGCCTGGGGTGTGGGCAGTATTGGGAAGGTGTAAGATGGGCACCAGCTTTTTAAAAAATCCAGCCACCTGGGAGACATTCCTAAGTTACCTCTGGGGAGGAAGCAATATTACAAAAGACCAATACAACTCCCCTTACTGGCATGCACACCTCTTAGGTGGCTGCTAACTAAAGCCGCTCCCCGGGTTACACAAGACCCGACTTACGCAAATTCGCACTTACGGAAAAAGCTCCATAAGCCAGAAATAGGATTTTCGAGTTGCAGAAATTTTTGTGTAATGTACAGGTATAAGTTTCTGACTTACGCAAAATTCGAGTTACGCAAGGCTTTCCAAAACGGAACAATTGCGTAAGTTGGGTGGTATCTGTATGCTGAGTACTTAATTTAACGTTAACGAAACTCACCCTGAAGCAAATAATAATAATAAACAAAAACCCAGCTTGCGACCAAGACAGTTCCAATTATTTAACAACTGAATCCGGGATAACTCAACCCTTATTAGCCGGAGCATAGAACCTGCGATGTTCAGTTAATCTAAGTGCTCAGAGAGACTCCCACGCCCCGACCAGATCAGTCGTTCTTTGTCATACTCTGTCTCTGCGATCGAGGCTGCTCCCGGCTTTGGAGTTCTTCTATGGCCCCTCTCTCTTCCACAATTTAGGACTGAAATGAGCAACCCTCCCTCAATCCCTGCTCACCAGGGGCCTGATTCCGATCTCAATCACTCAGGTTGCAACTGCACAGACTTCACTGGGGTTACTCTTCCTCGTTTGCACCAGAACAAGTGAGATCAGGCCTAGGGCTTTGCAATCTACATGCTCCTGCTGCTGCTCTGCACCATAGCTCCCTCCAGAGATCTCCAGTGGCCGCTGGCCTGGCCCTCTGCTTTACTTCATATTCTGGAGCAACTTCCTGGACAACACGGGGGCTTATTAGCAAGCCAGTTCCCATTTATGCAGATGGTTTTCTATCCTCATGGGCACTCCAAAGTGCTAATTCCACCCTTTGGAG
Organism: Gopherus evgoodei; assembly: GCF_007399415.2. Taxonomy (NCBI): domain Eukaryota; kingdom Metazoa; phylum Chordata; order Testudines; family Testudinidae; genus Gopherus; species Gopherus evgoodei. The sequence continues at coordinate 6,869,847 of NC_044343.1, forward strand.
ATGCACCCCCCACTGAAGTGGTGCCATCTGCTGATCATGAGTCCTACATCCAACTAACGCAGCACAGGGATGGAGGCGGGGGTGGTGGTTGGGAGTCAGACTGTGATAACTTGAGTTGGATATGACCAGGACACAGGAGTTAACAGCTGCTCCCGGTGAAAAGTGCCCCAGCCTCTTTAACAAGCACAACCGGTCGGGATCTCGCTTTGACTAGTTAAACGTCTGTCAAGGGCTTTGAAGATGAAAAGCGCTGTCTAAATGCTAAGTGGCACTCCACTTAATGCCGTACAGCTCACCCCAAAAAGTGCAATCCAGCGCCGGTAATTGTTTTGTGCTGGAAAAGAAAGATAATGGTCATTTAAAAATAAATAAATAAGTTAACTAACCAAAGAGCCAGTGACTCCTGATAGAAATATAATGAGGGCACGATGGATGAAATGCCACCGCTGGCTCCAGCTGAATGCTTCTCATTTACAAAACAACATTTACAAGATCCATTTCCCAAGGGTTGTTTATAAAGAGAGCCAGGGCTTTTGTTTACTCGGGGTTTGGTGTCTGGTTTGGGAAAGCCTGTGTCCCTGTCCTAACAACGACCATCTAATAACTGCCCTCAGCTTTGTCCAAGGCTCCGAAAACAAGCAAGAAAAGCCCAGACACCAACCTGGAGTAATGGGAGTGGGCGGCCTGATTCACTGGACTGAGCGTGAGCAGGATCTACTGGGTCTAGGACAGCTCCGTTACTCATTTGCTGTGTGGCCTTATTACCCAGCGTTCTTATTTGTATTGCAGGGAGGCGGAAAGGCCTCAAATCAGGACTGGTTGGTTCTATTGTGCACTGGGTCCTACGCAAATACATTGGACCACATGGCACCAGGTCACAGTGGACGTTAAGAGCCTAAATACCTTTGTGGGGAAAGGCCCTGGTCCCTACTCCAAAGTTCTTAGATTTGCAATGGTGAGTTCAGGTGCCTACTCTGAGGCATCTCAAAAGGATCTGGAAGTGTGGTGCTCTGACCCTCTGAAAATCAGGCCCTTTGCAGGCGTTGTAAGTTGGGAACCCCAAAATCAAGTCACTCAAAAACTTTTGAAAGTCTCAGCCAGTCTCTTCATTTCTTTCCCTGAGTGTGTCCTGTCTGTAACATGGGGACGACACTCGCCTGCCTCACAACAGCATTGAGAAGCTCAATCAGTCCACCTTTGGGAAGCCACATCTTAGTGCTAAGTACAGTTATTAACACGACAGAGATAACCACAGGGATAGTGACCCCAGGGCCTAGGTCGTAATACTCACTGTAATATGGCTTTAAAAAACGCAGGTTTGTGCATGGCTAACAGAGCTGGGGGGGAGATGGTTGTCCCATCCAGTGAAAATTGTCAAGATTTTGAAACTTTTCCCCATCTCATATCAGGTTATAAAGTCAAAATCTCAAATTTTCATTAATCTAAAATCTGAACGAAATTCAGTTCAGCTCAATCGAAATGTTTCACTTTGATCTTTTCAAAACGTTTTGCTTTAATTTTGACCATTTTGAAAAAGTAACATTCTAATTTAACTTAAATTTCTAAACGAAAAGCGGGTTGCAGCTAGAGAACTGGAACCTTTTGTTTTCAAAAACGGGCTGATTAGACAATTACAAAACTTATTTTTTTCCCCAAAACTTTTTCAAGTTGAGAAACTTGCCAGAACTGACCCTTTCCATCAGAAAGTTTGGGTCTTAACATTTTTTAAAGCCTAAAATATTTTGCTGCAAAATTCCCGACCCGCTCTAGTGGCTAATGATCTTTCTGCACAGTATAGATCTTTGCTGAATGACAGAACAGGCAAGAACAGCAGAAACTCATCTACTTCCTCTCCTGCCACTGTGCCTCAGCCCTGCCTTGGTGGGACCACCTGTAAAGATAAGATAGCTCAGTCTCCATGGCCCATTCTCCTCAGTCTCTCTTGTGATGGTGCCACTTGAGGTAGTAATCATGATATGGACCTCAATCCATTTCCTAGTGGACTAAGATTCACTCAAATCATTTCACTGAGGCCTCCAGCCATGAAATGGTATCGGAGCTTGACCACTGCAGATCTGAACCAGGTTCTCAAGCACCAAGGGTCTCCTATCTTGTGCTTGTACAGCTCCTTTGATATCAACTTGGCTGGGGGGGAGCTAACCCCTGGCAGAATTTGGCCTGAAATCTTGGGATACTCTTTTTCCTAAATGTTCTTCCTGTGGATTAGATCTTTAGATGGTGCAAACCAGTGAAGCTTCATTGACTTCAATAGAGTCACACCAATTCACGCCAGCTGAGCATCTGGCCCTGGAATTGCAATGTGATACATGAACACCCTGTGATGGGGTTGGTTAATATCTGGCTCAGTGATTGGTCATACTGTACCATGATGTGCTTAGACAATGAGTCTAAACCGGACATGCCATGTTTGCACGCCTGGCCTGGAGTGAACCTTGCTCTGGGTTTGAAAGTCTCCCCATAATGGCAATGCAAGATACAAAGAATTCTGAAGCTGAGTGAGATGCGCGGTGAGCTCATTTGCATATCACTACCCAGAATGCTCTTTCACAGCTGTCTGAGCTCTGGGAACCCTCCGAAAGCTTTGAGCATACTTGTCTTTATGCTGAGTTCTGTAGCGATAGCAATGCGTGGAGGACTGGGCCACCCTGGTTTTCTGCCAGGAATGATTACGCTCCAGGTGATGGCAGATTTTCATAGCGCTATAGCAGTGCAGGGTATATGTAGGCATGGAGTACATGCAGAAAGAATGTGCTGGAGGAAGTATATGCACTGCTTTTGGCTAGACCTGTTGGGAGAAATGAGCACCATGACAGGGGTCCCTGTTGTAGTGTCTCTACAGGGGCAAGAGACAGGATCTGGCTGGAACAGATATAAAGGGGATTCTTTATTGAGGCCGCTGGACACGGCTTGTGTCTGAAATGCCGTGTCCTCCACCAATGGTAATAACAGCAGATGAGCCTGGCTTCATGGGTTAGGAGATCAGCCGAGTGGGCTGAGAAGCGGTGCCTTTAGGAGATGCTTCTCCGCCCCCCTGGCTCCCACCTCTTTATCCTGCAGTGCCTGGATCTCCCTCCCTGCTTTGGTTCCCCTGGCCTGCAGTAGGGGCAGCTTTCGGCTGAGTATCTGCGCTGGTTTCTCCTCCTCCACTTCTCAGCTGCTCTTTGTCTCTCGCGTGGGTCATGTTGTCAATGAGAGGGAGGTTAACACGCCAGCAATCACTGAAATAGCAACATCCTTCTCGGTGACATTCCAGCAATTGCAGAGCTCCTTGTAGGGTCAAGCACAGTGGCTTTTAAATAATGCATCTTGTTTGTTATTGCATTGGCATTTAAATGCTGGCTGAGAGGCTCAGGGCCGCAGTGCTGTGCGTTCTTTATAACTTGGCCATGAGAAGCCACGTTGCAGATTCCACACATGCACCTCACATTGACTCCCGCCCCCACAGCCCATGCAGCCCCCGCCATACCCTATGCAGCCCCACACAGATCCCTCACCCCTTACTGATCCCCCACATCCCACACAGATCCCTCACATCCCACAGAGACCCTCCCATGCCCCACAATGACCCGTCACCCCTTACTGACTGCCCACATCCCACACAGACCCCTCACATCCCACACAGACCCCTCACCCCTTACTGATCCCGCACATCCCACACAGACCTCTCCCATCCCACACAGACCCTCCCATGCCCCACAATGACTCCTCACCCCTTACTGACCGCCCACATCCCATATAGACCCCCCACATCCCACACAGACCCTTCACCCCTTACTGATCCCCCCACATCCCACACAAACTGCTCCATGCCCCGAAAGACCCACAGCCCACCCACCCATTCACACCACACACAGACCCATTCGTGGGCACACATCCTCACACCAACTCCCAGACCTCCCCATGCTGCCCCCCCACATTTACACACCCACTCCCTCCACACATACAGAGACACACTGTCACCACCCATGTACGTTCTCACTCCCTCTCACAAACACTTTGCCCCCCCACTCTCATCCATCCCCCCACCTAACATTAGCTGCTTCAGACAGACAGACAGAGAGCAGCACTAGGCTGCAACAAAAATAGCCTCATGCCATGATGCAACCGTACCACGTTGTATTAAAACAACACATCACACTATGATGCAACACTGCAACCAACTTGCTGTTTTGAGGGCCTGGGATCCCTGAATAGCCTACCAGCTGCAAGTATGTTACCATCCCACGAATAAATTATTATATTATTACTTATATTCCAGTAATACCCTTGAGGGAAAGACATGGACCCAAAGAGACAGTCCTAAAATGCTAGGAGAATGGTAGCCCTAAGCAAGTGACGAATGATTTGTAAGTTGGAAGAAGCCAGGGAAATCTTCTCTATCTAAACCATTGCCTCCCTTACTCCAAGCACAAAATAAATAACCAACCAATAACTTCCCAAGCAAGGGACTCATCACCTCTTCTGTCCACTTCCCCATCATCCTGCTTCCATTTTCACGGGCTACTATTCTGATGTGATGATCCTTCCTTCAACTTGCAACCCAGAGAACTTGGCCAGAGTCCCCCCTGAATGAGCCAGGGTGGGGCTGCCCCAGGGCTGCAGATATATTGAGTGAGGGGAGAACTTTCTACCCACCTGGCTACCTGAAGAATCTGTGAGGTCACAGACACCCAATCTCAAGGCATGTCTCGGGAGTTAGGAGCTCTGCTGATGAAAGAAAGGGGATTTTGGAAACAATCTAGAGTCTCTGCTGTGTCTGTTGGTCCCTTGGAGAAGGAGAGGCAAAGGTGGTTGTGTTTGCACGTCTCAGATTCTGGGCTACAGTAGAGACCAACCTTCCCTCCCTCCCATCCCTGAATGTAAGACAGAGCAGCCAAGGGCCCTTCCCAGCTGGTATGCAGACCAGAATCCCCATAAAGCTGAGAGCGACAAGCATGCCTCCTCCTGCCCTCATCCACGCTGATCTGTCCCTGCACGGGGAGATCTCTTTGCCACTTCACCGCAACCAGAGCAGCATATAGGGACTGGAGGCGGGGACGGGGGGCAGAATCCAGCCTGTAGACTTTTCAGTGAGCATTTCAGAGGACTCAGTCTGATTTCCAGGCTGGTGACTTGATGCCAGAAGCTGTCACT